>NC_141699.1:383858447-384505113 GCF_964263255.1 Lissotriton vulgaris | reverse complement strand
TTGAAAGACAGGCACTCTATGTGTTGCACGTCCCTGACAGCTATTAAATGCAGACTTATCTCTGGTGTCGTGGGCCACCTTGTTTTATGTGCCAAGCGTGTCACCAAGACTGCAGACATAATTCGATTATGCTGCCTCAAAAATATTTAGATTTGAGCTCATGTGAAGCACAGTTTACCACTGATAGGAGATTCATAACACAGTTTTGTAGCTGGGGCAGGGATTGCAAGTGAATCAATGAGGAGGAAGGATAAGACCAAGTAAATAAATGGTGGCAGTTGTCCAATGTATCCACGGGAATCCTGGTGTAATCATGTTGAACATTAGGCTGACTGCCTTTGTTTTCTTTATGCGCTAAGATGAATGCTGCACTTTTTGTATAAAATGTTTCGCTTACGTTGTACTGATATATGATATATATATATATATATATATATATATATATATATATATATATATATATATATATATATATATATATATAATATAGTGCTCCACTTGTGCCCTTTGTTCCGCACTCACGGGCGGGTGCTAAATCCACAAGGGTGCTCTCGTGCGATATCCCTCAGCTCCAAAACAGAAGTTCAGCACTCCCGCGGGGGAAGGGGTGGTATGTTAACCAATATTTAATTGGTCTGGAAGATTACTCAGATGCTTTTCGGCAAAAATGCCTTTGTCAATGTCAACAAAGGCAGTTTTGCCGAAACGCGTCTGAGGGTTCTTCCAGACCAATAAAATATTGGTTAACATACCCCCTCCCGGGGAATGCTGAACTTCTGTTTTAGAGCAAAGATAGATAGATAGATAGATAGATAGATAGATAGATAGATAGATAGATAGATATGACATTGGCATCTAAGCATGTTACAAACTGTGTGCAAATTCATCCCCAAATTCTAAAAGAAAATTTCCAGGCCATCTGGTTTCCCCAGTAATCCCCAGAATTGGCCATTTTGCATCCAAAGGCATCTCAACCTGTGTGATTCAGTCGTTTTAGCCCAGCACGCCTGTATGTGTGTGCATTCCCAGAGAGTGTGGACAAAGGTGCCCTTCTTGCATTGCGGGGTCGCAACCCTGCCAATTCTATGCAGTAGTGTCTATGAGTAGTAGGTCTGGTGTAATATTTTCAGTTGGATCAGTCTGAAACAGGCTTGCATAGCTGTCTCTCGTGGACTTTGGACAGCTTCCGCCCACGCCCAGTCTTCATTGTCCAAGTCACACACATCCACCTCCTATGCCTTCCTCAGAGACTGAAGTGGGTTAGGAGCATTGTTGATCAGTTGCAATAGATCATTGACACAGCTTTGTTTGACAGTGCCTCTGTGACAACATGGTCCTCCAGGAGGGCGGACTCCGGGAGCTGTTTTCCCTCCCGTATGTGGCATCGGAGTGCACGGCCGAGTTGCATATATCGAAAGCATTCAGAATCGGCTAACTCGTATTCTCGGCTTAGGTCTTCGAATTTGATAATAGCCTGGTCTCTCCAGACATCGCCTAAATGTTCAATGCCCAGCAACCCCCAGGCCCTAAAACCTCTGAACCCCTCACCCCCCCACCTCAGACAACTGGCTGTGCCACAATGGTGTCATTCCAGTGAGTCTCGCTGTCCAACCTAGAAATCTTGTAGCATCTCTCCAGACCCCAGCTTTTGTCATTGTGTGTTGCTGTATGTCTTTGTCCCTCTTCACCCCATAGAGGAGAGTTTTGTAATCCCCACTTCCCATCGCCTCTGTATCTACTCTGTACGCAGGGTTCTGATGATCAGTGAAGACCCAGTCGTTAATCACTAAGAGGTGAGGCCCAGTAGTATTTTAGAATGTCTGGGATTGCTAATTCCCCGTCGTAGACCTCTCTTTGGAGTTTGACCAATGCTATTCTGGGGAGCACCCCTGCCACAGTAACATCCAAACCGCATGGTCTATTTGCTTATACACCCCTATTGGGATTTTGTAGAGCGTATTCTGCATAGCAAACAAGAACCGTGGGAGACGCATCATTTTGAAGAGGGCTGCCCTTCCCATCTGCGTGAGTGGCAACCAATCTCAGTGCGTCTCATCTCACTGGACTCTTTCCAGTTGGGGGAGGATATTTTTTTTGAGGAATTCCTTAGGGTCCTGTGTAACGTACATCCCCAGATAATGGAATCCCTATGTGGAAATCGGAGCTGAACAGTAACGTGGCAGTCGGGCTTTATCCTTGAGAGCGGCTAAATTACAGACTTGGACCAAATTGATTCTATAGCCTGAGTGGTCCCCAAAGATATGAAACACCTGCATGATTCGATCTATGGAAAAACGAGGTTGGGTAACATACAGAAGGATGTCATCTGAGTATACAGAGATTTGTTCCTCCCAGCCTCCTGATTTCTGAGTCCACCATATCAAAGGGTCCTGACGGATCCATGCATCCAGTGGCTCCAGTACTAAGGCAAATAACATGGGGGAGAGAAGACATTCTTGACGAGTGTCTCTCCTCAGTTCAAAGCTACGGGACGTCACGCTGTTCCCTCTCACCATGGCCTAAGGAAACAATAGAGTAGCTTGACCCAAGTACAGAACCGTGGTCCAAAACCCCACATATCTAACCCTGCAAATAAGTCAGGCCACTCAATGGAGTCCTAGGCCGTTCTGGCATCTAGGGCCATAAGGAGAGCTGAGTCCTCTTACTGAGACTCCATAAAATGGAGCATCCCATATAGGTGTCGAAGATTGAGCATAGTGCTTTTGTTGGGCATAAATCCTGACTGGTCAGGATGTACTAGAGATGTGATGACCTCTACTAACATGGTCACCAGGGCCTTTGCCAATATCTTTGCATCCATATTCAACAAGGATATCGGTCTGTAGGACTCCCAGTCAGAGGGAGGCTTGCCTTCCTTGTGGATAACATTTATAGTTGCCGTCCTTTGTTCCTCCGGTAAGCAGACAGCTTTGCTCACCTCCCAGAGCATCTCAAGCATGGGCCTAGCCATGATGCTAGTCAAACTCTTATATTATTCAACCGGTAGACCACTATGGCCCGGTGTCTTTTCTGGCTGTAGGTCTCCCAATGCCCTAGTCAGGTTCGCCTCCATTGAGTCATGATCAGTTGTGTCAGCTCCTGTAGAGACAGATCAGAGGAGATCAGCACAATCTGCCGTCGTGATAACAGTCTAAGAGCGTAGAGGGCCTCATAGTAGTAGGCAAATGCCTCCGCCATAGCTGCATTAGGCACATGGTGGACTCCTGATTCATCCGCTATAGTCAGTACCTGTGAATGTTCCTTATCTCATTTATCAAGTCATGCCAAAAGCCTACTGGCCTTGTCGCCCACATCATATAGGCGACACTGTGTCACCAGGATGTGTTTACATGCTAAATCTTCCACCAGTGCCCGCGGGTTCTGCTGGCGCATCCGCAGTCTGTGACAGTACTCAGCCTCACCCGTAGACTGTGCCACCTCCTCCAGTTCTGCTATCTGTTTTTCTATCGCCAAACATTGTAATCTGGTGTCCTTCTTCTTCCTCCCAATAAGTGCCGGAGCCCTCCCCGTGACCACTGTCTGGAATGCCATTCAGGGGGTGAATGCCAACTCGACTGCAACTGATCACTGGTACTCTTTAAAGTATAGGTCTGCAGATTCACACAACTTGTTGTGCATCTTCATATTCCGCTAGTATCAAGGATCAATTCTAGGGAGCAAGACAAAATCACTGTTCAAGCCCAATAGCCTAACCTCCACCGGGGAGTGATCCAAGATCCCTGTAGCGTGGTGATAAGCCGTACAGCATCTAGACACATTGGCCTGAATCATGAAGATGCAAGCTATGCGGGAGAAGCAACCATGTGTGGCAGAAAAGTACATTTAGTGTCGCTGTCGAGGATGGGACTTCCTCCACAGATCTGCTAGGCCTAAAGCATCTACAAATTGTGGTAGTGGCCCACCCCTCTAACTGATCCACCTGTTCTATCCAACTCCACTGTCATAACAGTGTTCACATCACCGCCTATTACCAGGATCCCTGTTGGCAATGAGAGGAGCAACTCTCCTAGGTTTGAGAGTGTTGTTCCGTCGAGCCTTGGTGGGATGTATACCGAGCATAAGTTCAATATGTCACCCTCCCATGTCACTGACACGGCCAGGAACCAGCCCTGTGCATCATGCCACACTCTATGGTGCGTGAAGACCAGCAATTTCTTAATGAGAATTGCCACTCCTCTAGAGTTAGTTGTGTACCCAGCGTGTGCTCGCAGGACGTATCCAAATCTGTCCACTGCCCTGTAGTGGCTTCCTTTCAAGTGCGTTTCCTGTATCATCACAATGTCATGCTCATGTCTTTTCAAATGCTGCATTACTAATGAACACCTTATCTTGCTTCCCAGACCATTAACATTCCAGGACCAGATATTTAAATTGCACAGCTTAGCATGTTTCCCCGCCATCATTCTTCATCGGGGGCATGGGCTCTGTGTGCCGATATACTACGGACTCCCTGTCCAAGTGAACCACTCTCGCAGTAGTGTGTGTTGCATGAAGCCTGAACATCCTTTAACTGTCGTACATAAATAAAACCCCACACCTCCCCCCTCCCTGCAACACTGCATCATGACTTTCGAACTAACCAGTCCCCCAACTTGCAGAGCACCTGTCGCCCCTCTAACAACATCAAGTAACTGGGGTAGGCTATAGCTGCTGTGTCGAGTATAGATCAGATAGGCTCAGTGCTTGTATTTTAACATTCCCATTACAACAAGAAATTCCAAAAACTGGGCCAGAGCTGAAATAGCCAGTTTAGATTTGTCAGGATTCTATATGCTGTTCTCCTTGCACCACTCCCTTCATCCCCCGCATCTTAAAACAGGTCAGTCACCATTAACAGCTCACACCACTCGCAACTCCTTAGAGGTTCCTCTTCCAGCACCATCTGTGCTTTTTGCAAAGGGGTCTGCAACCTCTACTGCCCCGCCGGAGGGGTTGGGGGGGCGGGGGAGGAGGGAGTCTCTCGCCCCCCCGCCCTGAGTCGATTTATTTTACCTTTGATCCCCTGCCAACCGTTCTCCAATCTTTAATCCAATCCCACGCCTCCCCTGGTGTGGCAAAATGCCAGGTTATACCATTTACAATGACTCTTAATTTGGCAGGGAAGAGCATCATCACCTTAATTACTTGAGTGTGCAGGGCCTTCTTAACATCATAAAAATATTTGCATTGGGGCTCGACCTGCAGGGTAAAGTCTGGGAAGAAGTGAACCACTGATACACAAGTCACCCTGTGAGTGAATTGTCTGCAGGATTGCATCCCTGTCTCTGTAGTTCAGGATAAGAGTTGTGATTGTACAAGGCGGGACACCGGGCGGGACCCAACACACTATGAGCTCTCTCCACTGAATAGAAATTAGACAGTCTCTTATGTTTGTTTGTTAAGGAGAATGACCTCTAGGAAAAGGTCCACTCTGGGGCCCTCTGTCTTCTCCAGGACTCCCACCACTCTAACGTTGGTCCTCCTTGTGCGCCCCTCCTGATCCTCCAGCCTCTCCTCTGTGGCTGTGCTTTGCTTGGTCAGGGCTTGTACTTGCTCCTCCAGGCGTTTTGTTTTTGATAATAGACAATTGATGTTAGTCTCTGCCATCACAACTTGCTCAGATAATTTACAGAAATCTGCCCGAAGCAGGTTAACCTCTGTGGTGACCATGTCAAGTTTGGGCTCAATTAGGCATGGGCGGAAAATCCGTTCCGCTGGCGGATTTTGCGGATTTTCGGGAAATCCGCAATCCGCGAGATTTGCGAATTTCCTGCAAAATCCGCAAATCCGCGAGCAGCGGATTTTGCTCGCACTGCTCGCACTGTTCGCGTGAGTTCGCGCCCCGCGAATAAGTGCGAAATTGCAGAAATACGATCTAAGCAAAACTGAAAGTAACTACTTACCAGGTTCAAAAGTTCAGGCACATCATTAGTAGCCATTTCCTGTAGTGCTTCCTGAGGGGCCCCTCCAGAGTTCAGTTGCCAGTTGAAACTATTATGTGACCCTGCTCTGAACCTCAGAATAGTTACACATATGCCACAAAGGTCATGAATTACAGCTAAGGGAGACAAGCAGGAGCCAGGCTGGAAGTTAAAATCCATTAATCAGCCCCTAATTCATTATTGTCAGTTGGGGCAGGGCAGGTGTTGTAACTAATTTTGCAACAATGAAAGCACTTAGCAAGTGCAAAAGATCACTAATCAGGGCGCACTAAGGAAGCAGGTGCCAGCTAAAAAAATATTCTGTGACACATTAATCAGCCCCAAATTAATTCAGGTCACTTGAGGCAGGGAAGGTGTGCTTTGCTTTGCCGAAAATAATGTACACTGGACAACCAGAGGGTGTGGTGATGAAACAGAGGGTGGCATGGGTGGGCCAGAGGGTGGCATGAGTAGTCAGAGAGTGGCAGTGGTGACAGAGAGTGGCAGTGATGAAGAAGAGTGTCCCAAACAGGTTGGACACGTAGAAACAACAAGTTCGCAAAACTTGCGACCCGACAGGTAAGTTCGCAAATTGCGAAATTGTAAAAACCCTCGCGAACTGGCAGAAACACGGGCGAACACAAAAAAAAAAAAAATCCGCAAATTCGCGGGAATTCGCGGATTTTGCGGATTGCGAGTTCGCAAATCCGCAAATTCGCGGATTGCCAATCCGCAAAATCCGCTCATGCTTAGGCTCAATGTAGGCCCGTAGGTCCTGAATGGAGGCCATGTATGGAGCAAAGGGTAGGTTTGTTATCCCACTGTGACATGTCAGCCTCTCCTATGCCTTCTGCACCCCATAACACTGTGTGCTCAGAGGACATTTTCCCTGCATAGCTGTCCCCTTCGCTCTACCTAGCACATCCCAGAATCCAAGACAGATCACCCAAGAATTACTGACAGTTTCGTCCACAGCCCAGTCCCAATGATCACCTCCCAGACTCAGGGCAATGGATGGACAGGGCATCAAACATTCAAGGGATCAGGCAGCTTCATGTAATGATTACAAAAGTAGTGTCTCCCTTATCAAAAATTGGGAATGCAATGTCTTTAGTGGTTTACGAAATAAGCTGCAAATCATTGGGGTCAATACTTGTCTGATACTACGAGCACTCCCTCCTCTGTTGATGGTTATCCACCCCCACAGGACCCCCAACAGTCCAGGCGAGCTCCACCGCTCAGACCACAGACCAGGGAGACGGAGTCTCAAAATCCAGGGGTTGAACCGGGCTCCTTCAGCCCACCCCAGTGGCCCAAGTATATGCTACAGTTCCAGTCTGCCCCCCCCACCCCTTAAACACAGCCTCAGTGTCCACCCCTTAACCCCCTTCGGGTCCACCCATAGGTTGACTCACCAATGTCTCAGGTGGGGGGAAAAGTCCCCGTCTTCTCTCTGGATCTCAGGCAAGCGGACGGCTGGTCTCGCCTGGGCCGGGGCCTCACTCCACCTCACTTGATTCAAGACCATCCCCACTTCCAGCCATAGCCGATCTACCAGCAGCCGGGTTATCTCCTTTAGAGGACACGGGCCGCAAGCTCTCCCCCAAGGCAAGCAGGTGCCCAAGCGCCGCCACAGCAGTTAGGGGAGCGGCCGGGTGCAACCATGCAAGGCTCCTCGTGCCCATTGCCTCAGATGTCTGCCTCCCCGCACCTCGTCATCAGGTCTTGGAGGCTCTGACCACCATCTTCCCTTGTACGGCACCGGGACTGCGCCCGTAATACCTCCAACAGTGCGCTGCAGCGGGTGCCAAACTAAATCCGGGGCTTCAGGGAGTTCAGATCACACTGGCACCATGGCTCCATGCAGCCATCACACTGGCACCCTGGCTCCATGCAGCCTCTGCAGGATTATGAGCTGATATATGGGGATTTTCCCCCATGGGGCCTCAGAGCTTCTCTAGGTTCGGCCATCTTTGCTGGCAGCTGGCCATGCACCCTGCACTAGCTAACCTTACGGGCTACCTTTTGAAGCACACTACACCATTTAGAACCTCCTCTTTCAAGACTGAACCACCACAGTCCAAAATACCTCACGCAAAAACGTTCATTTTCTGGAGCAGCTTTCTCAATCTGCTGCAATGATCGAAGGTTACTGCCCATCATCATTTCAGAAAAACATCAACGCTGTGCAGATCCTTCTCTAGCAATATACAGGTAGTATGAAATGCCTTCCTGCTCCACATTAAAATTGCTCACTCCTTCAACGCTTAAAATCCCTCCTCAAGAACCTGCTAACTGAGAAACTCTTACCCCTTAGTGCTTAAATCACGCCTTCTAGTGGAGCCTTTGCTCTCCTAGATACCTGCTACGTTCTGTGCATCTATCAAACTATTCACCTTCATAACTAACTATTGGTGATGAACAGCCTGCTTAAACTACCCCAATTTCTAGGTTTAACGATCTCCCACTACCAGCTGCTTACCATTACGTGTAACCTCTGAGGAATCTTTTGGCTAATGGTTCCGTAGGCAGTGTTGTTTTGCCTTACTGTTATCTTCATAAAATTTCTGATATTTTTATACCTGTGCTTTTCATTATTTGCAATCCAGTCTTTGTGTTCCTAAGCCCCACTTGTATGAATAACTATGCCTCACATAAATCGTTGTTCTCTTCGATTTACAAATAGATTTCTAGATGGTTGGTACTTGGTAATCACTATATAGTGCAAGCTGCTACATTTATCTGCTATGTCACATCCATTAGTTAATGCAGGGCTTTGAGCTACGGTACTTTATGCAATCCTCTTACATATTCAAATGTCTTTACACTTGCACTCTTGATTATTTAAAATACATTCCCCTTTTCATAATAATTCACACTTTATGGCAGATTGACCCAACACAAATTGTTGTCTTTTTCTAATCACGTATTTATTTCTGGATGTTAGTAGTTTGTAATCCACACACACTACATACATCCTTGCTTCTACCTCACGTATTTGTGTCTCAGACTGCTAAATGCTGTCTGCTATGTCAAGATTATTAGTTAATGCACAGCTACCTAACTGTTCTCCACATATACTGGAATCCTTTTATTCTGCATACACTGAATTTTAACTAACTTTGTGTCCCATTACCCACCCCTGATATCACTATAACAAAATACTATGTGTTACCTTAGCACTTGCTGTGGTTGTCTTCTGCCTGCTGTTTTCACAACCACCTTTATACCGCACTCTGAAATCCTGCTTGGTGAAGTACTTGCTATATAAAATAACAAATAAATAAATAAAGAGTAAGGTAACAGTGGCACGTCTATTTGCCCAGAGACAGTAGGGATGGTGGGTTTGAAGACAAGGAAACTGGAGGGGTCTCAGCAATGGCTTCCTAGAAATGGAGAAAGGCTTGCCAAAAAGGGTGGGGGCTACTTACAAAAGTCGTTACCAGTACGTAGATCTACTACTCACGTAGTACCACTTCTTGTGCTCACAGACGCAGTTCACATAGGTACACAGGTCCCATTGTGTGGAGTGCTCTGCCTTGAGTGCGAACTCCTCACACTTAGGTATCAATTTTAGCAGTAGCTGTGGGAATGTAGAGAGATTGAGGGCATACCCACAGGATAGCTCCGTGAACTAAAAAAAGAAGTTTTGAAAAAATGTGTTTGAACACTATTAACTAGGTAACATTTTCAACTTCATTGGCATGGCAAATCGTGTCTACATAAACAGGCAAAATGTTTCAAATGTTGCAGTGTTTCAAATACTGCTCGTTTCAGTTTTTCGGCTCTTCTGAAGTCGGTGTTTTTATGCACCCTTTTAGTGTCATGTACCTACACATGTTTCTACCTTATGTTGTTTCTAGTAGGTCTCCTAGAATGATGTAGAGTTTCTTCTTCAGTTTTGCTACGCTACCATATACCTTTTCCTTGTAGGTGTTGGGTGGCTGCTTTGTTGAGTTTCCTTGTAGGTAGGGCACTATAGGAACAAGTGCCTCTGTCAGCTTCTCCCATGACACACTGTCCCACTCCTCTGTTTCTTCATGTGCTCCTCTACCTCTGCTTCCTCGTGCAGTCCTCTTCCTTTTCATCATCCCTCTCCTTGCATTACCCCCATATTCTACATTTATTTTACATGTTTGCATTAGTTTTTTTCTGTGATAAAAGTTGACTCGTGCGTATGTGCCCCTCCTCCTCATGGTTCCACCCATGTTCTTCTCATCTAGATGCCGTGCACACCCTCACCTGCGCTGTCATGTTACTGAACACAGACCTGCATGGAAAGGTATGTCGTCTTTGCCCCGGCATCCCTCATCTTGGTAATATCTGAGAGGAAATGTGGGAAGGATTGATTCTGTTTTCTCAGGGTCTGGGACAAGGAGTTTGAGAGATCATGGTACACACAGAAAGAGTGAAGGGAGAAAAGGTGCCTCTAAGTTACGTACTCTTCCTAAAATGCAGCCTGCAGACCCTGTTTAGTTTAATCTTACCATTTCTCAGACTGCCCACTGTGTACTGCGCGCTCTTGAACTTTCTCAAACACAGATGTGCCAAGGGCTTTAAGTGGGATGAAAAACGTTCCGGGAGGGGGTGGGGGTGGGGGGAGGGGGTGGGGGGGTTGTCTCTCAGTGTTTAGAATGGTGTGCTACCCCGACTGGTAATTTTCAGCTTCTGTTATTGCATTCAGATATATAACACAAGTAACATTACTCCTACAACAAGCCAGGACGACAGGCTTTGCCAATGGTTGTTACATGCATAGGATAAATAAGCAACAACTATGGGGGAACTATAACGAGTCGCTGTATCAAAAGCAGTGAAGGGTGGTACTGTTGCTGAGTTAAGAATTTTTTTCGTCATCCTTAGGGTGCGGGCAAAAATGGAGAGCCCGATATGGACCCGTCTCAGCGCCTGCTTTTTAGCCCACTTAAAGCCCTGGGTGTGCCCCTATCTCGTCCCTACATAGTGCTGCAGCTGATTTCCACCCTGACATTGAGCGGGTCTGATCTGACTGACCATCGTAGGCACACTTCCGCGTCACTCAGAGTTGTCAAGTATCTGTTTTTGCACTGCATTGTGGTACTTGTAGTTTTGCAGTGTAGTTTTGCAGCACGCGATATTTATGTGCTGGGGGATTATTTCTGAAGCCAGCCGCGGATGCATGACGCCGGGAGCACGGTGCATGGAGCGGAGAGCCTGGAGCATGCTGAAGTGTGCCAGGCGCAGATAAGGCGGCCTCGGCAGGCAGCCCCGCGGGGAGGCATCGAGGCACGCAGCGCGCGCGCCTTTCACGTCACGGCGCTCGACCTGAGCCCTGCTGCCGGCAGGAGATAGGCACCTGCGGGATTGCCTATCGGGATTAGGGAGACCGAGCGTTGAATGCCCTCTCAGGCGGGTCCGAATGGTTTTTGGGACACGGTTCAGAATCCTAAACCTCGTCGCATGCTCGAGCATTTCCCTTTAATCCGCCCTGAGATCAGAGAGCACGCTCCAGGCCTGCTATGATACTTTCCACGGGTTGGCTCAGAGTTTAGGAAATCGGCAATGCCCCGGAGGGCCAGGGGGCTCTGGGGCGCTGCACTAAAGATGGATTCAGAGAAGGGCGGGCCCAGAGTACAGAATAGTAGTCCCCTCTTGAAAGGGATAATCTTCTCCCAGGGTGTATTTTCCTTCCATGAGGGGTAGAATATGGAGAATGGCGAACCTTTACATTGTGCCACCTGACGTGTTTATACACTCTACGCATAAAATGACGCAGTGCGTCCCTTCACAGAAGGCACGCAGTGCAGCAGTACACACAGTCTGTCTTCCACCCTTTCTTTCGGGATGGTGTTCTTTCAGAGATTTTGGAAATGGGCGCACTCCCCTGGTTCTCCTGTAAGGAAAGTGGGTTTCCAGGGACCAGGTGTGCAGTCGTTTCTCTCAGGGATCACAAATGATGCAGGACTACCTGGTTTAAGAGGCACTGAAGAGATCCCTGTAGTGTCTAGGGCCCTAGGCCCACATTATGTAATAACGATTACACAGACACGCAGTTAGATTATCCCGAACTGGCCCTGTGATCGTGCGCTCAGGCCCTTTTATTGCAGGCCCTTGTCACTAGTGACGCCTGTGTTTAGTGGGTGTGGGGTGTGCGCCATGGCTAGCCTCAAAGGAGTGGCTGGTAAACTAGTCCATGCTGGGACACCAGAACGGTTCCAACAGGAAACTACAGTCCCAACAGGGCGACTGGTTAAAGGTTATACAGTCGGGGACCTGGTGTAAGGAGCGTGCCTGCGCTGTCAGTGCTTAGGCCTTCTTCGATTGTGCAAGTCTGAATTAAGGGGTGTGGTGTCCTTCAGAACTGCCCGGTGTAAGCGGATGCACACCCACGGGACTAGGGTATAGAAGGTAGAATTCTAGTGAGTAGAAAGGAGCATTAGCTGCCTTGGTGTTTTTTTTGTCTGGTACCTCTCACAGAGCTGGTGTATGTAGCAGTCACTCTCATGTAGTGCATGTGTATAAGGTGCACTATTGGGGGGCTCCTGCATGGAGCCTGCGCGGTCATAGTTCTGGTGTAAGGAGTTTGCTCTCACAGATTGTTTTTGAAGCATGCAATCTTATAAGTATTGCACTCTCATTGAGCTGCTGTGAGGTGCAGTCTCTTTTAGAGAGCTGTTGTAAGGAGCATGTACTCTCAGAGATGGTCTAAGGGCAGTGCAGTTTTAGGGAGCTGGTTACAGGGAGTTATCTCCTAAAGTGCCTGGTGTAAACAAATGCATTTGCATGGAACTGATACAAGTAGAACAGGATTTCAGCGAGTTGTAAAGAGAAAGCTCTCAGAGGGCTACTGTATGGAATGCAATCCCTGTATCAGGTGTACGAGGGTGTCCTCCTGAGGTGGTGCTTGGACTTAAGGCGAAGGCGGTCTTCCGAAGATGCCTCGATTACAGGAGTACACTCCCAGCAAATGGCTCTAAGAAGCATGCACTTTCGGGAAGCTGTGTGTGCTGCCTGCACTTTCATAGTACTGTTGTACGGAGCAAGAGCTTTCACGGATGGCAAATCGAATATGGACTCTCAGGTGGTGTCTGGTAGGAGGTTTATGTACGGTAAATGCTTTTTTTATAGCACTTCTTACCTCTTACGAGGCACCAATGTGTATTATGGTTGAGTAGCACACTACACAATGAGTCATTACTTGGTTGGAAGGGAGTTAGTTGTATTGCAGTGAGGTCAGTGTGGGAAGTGTTTTCATGTCATACATGAGTGACCAGAGTGGTGGTGATCTCCTTTTCTATGTCGTAGCGCTTAATAGTGTGATAGTGGAAGAAGAGTGAGTGAGTGAGAGCGAGCACTCACAGTTTGTTAGTTGGATGCTCTGAGATATTCTGCAGGCCCCTATAGAACTCTTATGTGGTAGCCTAACCACCAAATTGCATATTGTGGTGGGTACTGCTTCTTAAATAGACGCTGTGAATAACCTTGGAGGGATTTCTCAGTGGGGCAGGAGAGTGATCGCCTCTTGATGTCGGCTGTTAATATAGTGATAGAGTATGGTGATTTAAAGAGTTCAATCTTCCGACAGGTGATTGGCAAGATTTAGATCCGCCAGGATAAACTATATTAAAGTCATCCAAAGTATATGCTGATTTCTGAGAGAAAGACTTTTTTGCGCTCTAAAGTATCCCATCGTAGTGACGGATGGCAGATCTTTGTGTGTTTGTTGCGTGTCCTCTTCGTAATGAGGGCATTGGTTTAGGAAGGTTGATGTTGGCTACATGAAGGTTGTATGTCACAATATCTTTTTCAGAAATATCATTTGACATGAATATCATAATATTGTTTGTTAAAGTCGTGTCCACTGAGCGTAGGTTTTTTATCAATAACTCCTATGAAACTTTTCTTGTTTTTAACATTTAGGACACAGTATTCATGGCAACTTATAGTCTGGTACCATATCCAACATGACTGTATATAGACGTTGCCTATGGCTTCTCCTGAGTGTGGGTTGTCATGATATGCATGTTCTTAGCTTCCACCCTGGGACGACAGAAAATTCTTGTTTAACACTGGTTAGAGGCAGCTGGGATGAATATCTTACCACTGCAGCCTGGAGGAGTATAAGTCCAGTCCCTGAGCTACATTGATTGCAGCAAGCCATGGTAGCACAGATCTGTCTTGGAGTGTGCTTGAGCGGAGTATTCTGTTCAGTTTGGTTCTGCATCCTAGTTTAGGGAAGGGCAGCTCTTTACTTCCTCATCCTTCCTAAACCTCTGATGGCCTTGCATGTTTCCTATCCTATCTGGTAAGGATTTCCAAAGTAGTGCCACGTAGACTAAGAACCATGTTCCACAAATGGTTGTCTTGTAGGAGTAGATGTTGGAGTGATCAATCACTTTAAGGCATTGAGGTATCAGGAGCAGACACTCTTGGGGAGCTGGTAAAGTAGCTGGCACCTCTCAGAGATGGCATATGAAGCATACGATTTAAGAAACATGCAGTGTCTGTCCTGAAATGTTTGGTGTAAGAACAGCCTTGTTTTAAGAAGCGTGGGCTTTCATGATGCCGTTAGGAACAAGCTCCTTCAGGGAGATTTTGTAAGGAGTATGCCTGTCAGCAAGTTGATGTAGAGGGGTCTTCCAGCTCAATGTGAAAGCCCATGCTTCTCAAAGGCTTGGCTGTTCTGTAATGAAGGGTTGGCTGTCCTATTTACCTCATCTACTAATGAATGTTTGCCTTTCTCTCTTTCTGGTGACAGAACATCGGCCGGTGCATGTCCTGCCCCGAGTTTATCATCAACCTCGACGGCTTGAATGATGGAAAAAGCTTCCCAAAGAACCAGCTGAAGGTAGTGTAGTAGGAAGGTGCCTGTCAGCAGGCAGAGCATCCTTTCTAGAAGAGGAACCTTGATGTACCAGATGCATACATATCTAATCCTTAGGTGTTGGTATGACGGAGGTCACGTGGCTTTAAATGAAAAATATTGTTATTAACATGTGGCACTGGTGTAGTGTAGAATTAGCCATTAGTATTGCATTACACTACATTCTGATACACCATCCGCTTTGCGCTGCTGTGGATTCCCTGAAGCGGTCTCCACTTATTTCTCCTTCTTCCTTCCTCTCTTTTTTTTTGACAAACAGCAATGAAAAATATAGTAAAAAAACTGCTTGTTTTTGTTTTCACACCAACTGCAATTTGGAATGGAAACTCACTCAGCAAAACTGAACATACCATTTAATTTGTAATTTGTGTGGAGTAAATGTTTTGGGACATTTTAAGACTAATCTCTGCCACTTGTGTTTTAATAAAAGTAGCAAAATGACTTCTCGTTCACAAACTATGTGTTGCTAGTTAACAACATTAAATTATGTAGAAATGTTTTGGAGCCCTTTATAAAATACATTTCCGTCTTTTTTTTCTTTTTTTCCATCTGCCCGTCAGCAGATATGAACAGCAAAATGAAGTTTTTTTTATTTTAAAGCTTAGCCAGTCGTAATTAACAAGTAAACTGGAGTGATAAACATGACTGAGTCTGTCCCTGTCAATTCCCTTTAAGAAGGAGATGTAAGGCATTGAATGGTACTAGAA
This sequence comes from Lissotriton vulgaris, assembly GCF_964263255.1. Classification (NCBI taxonomy): domain Eukaryota; kingdom Metazoa; phylum Chordata; class Amphibia; order Caudata; family Salamandridae; genus Lissotriton; species Lissotriton vulgaris. The sequence continues at coordinate 384,489,622 of NC_141699.1, read as the reverse complement.
TCGCAATTATGTGAAATACTTGTAAGGTTACTCTTCTTGTTTGAAGCAACCAGTAGCTCCCTTGCTGCACAATGCTCAGCAGTGGCAATTGGAGCATCCGCTCCTTACTCCAGTATTGGAACTTTCATAGATTCCCAAAGCTTGTATCATCCCCCGTCGTCGGAATGGGAGTCTCGGTAACCAAAATAACATAGCAGTAGGTACAAAAGAGAAAGAAAAAAGGCCTAGGCCTCATTCCCTTTTGTAGCATATCCATCTCTTTTTGTAAAAGAGACAAAAGTAAAGCAACAACCAATCAGATTAGCCTCACCCCATTGAACCCGCCTGAGAGAGCCTCAGATTTTCTACTGCACGTTGTGCTAAGGGAGTCTCCTTTGAGCTCTGCTCCTTTAACTCTAGTTGGCTATTTTTCAGCAGTTTTTTCCTCAGATTTGTTTGGTATTTCATCTGGAAATGTCTGACAAGGAGAGGAAAGCCCTTTTTAAGGCTTGCTCCACCTGTGGCAAGAAGAGGTTATTTGTGGAGGACAGGCATAAGGATTGCATTTATTGCCTGTACCCCGATCACAAGGCAGCGGACTGCAAGATCTGCCGCATCTTCTCCACGAAGACTCTCCGGGACGGTGAGGGTCGTCTCCTCACTTTGCTCCAAAAGCTGAAGTCAAGGAAGGAAACTCTATCAAGTAATAGTGAAGATTCATCATCTGCAACTACATCCAGAAGGCCAGTGTAAAGGGGTAGGGCTTCCCCTTCACCATCCACAGACCATCCTGCAAAGGCCTAAAAAAAGACCCCCGTGAGTCTGAGAGCTGGAGTCCTAGCAAATCTCCTCACCGTGGTGCAAAGGAGAGGGAAGGACTATCTTCAGCTACAGCAGTGGTGGAGTCTGCTAAAGCTTTCAAAAAGCCTTCTTCTCTAACATCTGAGAAGTCTGATAAAGATTAAGGTCGTCAACGACGCTACAGAAGACTCTGTTGACGAAGACTACTAAAACGCAGGTGAAAAAAGTTTCACTGTCGATGGGCTCGTCGACGGTACCTTCAAGTCTCCACATTTCAACGTCAGTGTCGACAGGCCCGTCGACGACGATTACGGCGACGTCATCGAGAGTGTCGACGAGGGTGTCGACGATAGCGGCGACAAGTGTGTCGTCGACGATAGCAACTAAGACAATGACAACAACGACGGCGGGAGTGTCGACGGTCACATCGACGGCAGTGTCGCAGACAGCCATCTCTTCGTTGACTATTCAACCGTCGATGGTGGATCTTCTGTCGTCGACCTCGTCGACGATGGCTTCTCTTACATCACTAGGATCACTATTTCTTTAAAGAGAATAACGCCTGATATGACATCTCCAAGGATGGTCACCCCCTTGCCTCCCGCACTGTTGCTTGAAGAAGAAGAGGACTCTGAGGGAGATGAACAGGATTATTTTGACTATGCCGGTAGCCCCTCACAACATTTGGTAAAATGCCAGGATACGGATTCTGAGGGTGAATACCTTCATGAGCACTCATACCAACAGCCCTTTCATCGTCAGGAAGGCGCAGGCCAAGATAATATTTCAGACCCTTCTTCCCTCTTGGCAGATCTTCAGTGCGTGTTGCAGGATTATAGGAAGAGATTCTCTCAAACCCCTCCTCCAGCTTTTTCTGCAGTGCATAACGTGTCTGCTCCACCAACTTCTTCAGTGGTTTCGCCAGGAGCACCATCCCAGATGGTATCACAGCCGCAGGTATCTAGCCAAGGTATACCTCCAGTGGTTCAGGGAGTACAAGACGATTCCTCGGACGAGGATAAAGACGATGGCAACAGGACTGACCAGTGTGTGGAGTGGGATGATTGTCATCCCTGACCCAGCTTCTCCTACTCCGGATCCAGTGGACTCTCCCCCGGTTGACATTGGGGGGTTTTATAAACTGATGGAAAGAGCCTCAAGTAGATTTAAGCTTCCTATGCCTTCTCTTTAAACAGAATGCTTCCTAAGGAGCCCTATAGGAAGATGGTCCGCTCCATTCCCATTGTCAGCCATGTATATAGGACGAGGGGTTGACAGCAATGAAAAACCCGGCGACTGTCATCCCAGTCTAACCACGCCTGGAAAAGAAGTACAAGGCCCCTGATGATAGTCCAGCATCCTTAATAGGTCAGCCAAAGCCGGATTTGGTAATATCGCAGGCAGCTCAAAGATCGTCATGCAATCCTTCTGCACCACTGACGACTCCTCCTTATAAAGGAGGCAGACGCCTTGACAATGCGGGGAAAAGGTTTTTTTCTACGGCGAGCCTTGTGTTTAGGGCGGCTAATGCGTTGGCGATCCTTGGCAGATACGATCGCCAAATGTGGTGCGACCTCTCACCATATTTAGACCAGCTACCACAGGAATCCAAGGTGGAAGCAAAGAAGATTTTACAGGAGGGTGAAGCTACATCTGCGGAAGTGATAGACTGCGCCATGGATATTGCCACAGCAGTTTTCTGCTCGCTGGCAGGGGCAGCAGTTCTGCGTCGCCAAGGCTGGCTCAGGGCAACATGGTTCTGACCGGAGGTTCAAAATAAGATCCTGGACCTTCCGCTTGATGGTGAGGCATTATTTGGCAAACATATCGATGATGCCCTCCAGAACTTAACAAAGGACACGGAGACAGCAAGATCCCAGGGAACTCCTCAGTATCGGAAGGTTCCTTTCCGTGGAGCCAGAGGAAAGAGTACCACTTCCTACAGAGGTTCATACCAACAACAATGGTATTCTTCTTATTGTTCCACACCTCAATCTTTTTGTCAGTCTTATCATCAAAGGCAAGGCCAGACCTCTTCTTTCTCGAGGAATAACTCTACAGGAAAACTGAATCGCCAAGGGCGTGACACCACCAAGAGACAATAGCAGCGTTCTGGCTCTGCCTGCTGTACCCCCTCCCCGAAAGCATCTGTTGGAGGCAGGGTGCCTCGATACCTCCACAACTGGGAACAAATTACATCAGACCATTGGGTACTCAACATCATTCAGAGTGGCCATACGCTGGAGTTTGTAAATTTTCCACCTTCCAAGCCCCCTAACGCCATGCCTTTGAAACATCTGCGTCTTCTACGACTCGAAGTTCATCGGATGCTCCTCAAAGGAGCGGTAGAGCCGGATCCCCTTTCTCAAAAGGGAGAAGGTTTCTATTCCAGGTTTTTCTGGTCAGGAAGACGCTGTAGAAATGGTGCCTCATTTTAGATCTCAGGGAGCTAAACACCTATCTCATAAGTCAATCCTTTCGGATGGTGCCTCTCCAGGATATTTTACATCTCCTCAACTCTGGGGACTTCATGGCCACCCTCGATCTCGAAGATGCGTATTTTCACATACCCATTCATCCAGCCCACAGGAGGTTTTTACGGTTTACAGTAGCCAAGATCCACTTTCAGTTCAAATTTCTTCCTTTTGGACTTCGGTCTGCTCCGAGGATCTTTACCAAGGTGCTGGCACCGGTGGCAGCTTTCCTAAGGAGGCAACATTTTCAAGTCTTCCCCTACCTGAAAGATTGGTTGTTAAAGGCCTAGACCAGGCGTGCAGTGAAAGAAACAATAGATGCATGTACGAGACTGTTCAGCAGTCTGGGCTTGACTCTCAACAGAGAGAAGTCATCTCTCTGTCCATCCACAAAAGCACGATTCCTGGTAGCCATCCTGGACGCGTCTCTCTGCAAGGCTTCTCCATCCTCTGAAAGGCAGGAGAAACTGATGTCTATGGCTCATCTGTTGCGAAAAAGAAAGTGTCTTTCAGTACGCCGTTACAAGTCCCTGCTAGGAGTGATGTCCTCGTGCATTCCTCTAATACCCCACTGCAGGTTGCGGATGCGGATGCGGCCACTTCAGGAGCAGCTCAACATGCAATGGCACAAGTTCACGGGTCTTTCGATGACAAGGTTGTGATCACAGTGGCAATGAAAAGAGCAGCCTTGTGCTGGACGAAGGAAGAAAATGTATCCCAAGGTCTATCCTTCATAATAAATCCGGCTCCTCAAGTAGTCACTACAGATGCATCGCTGGAGGGCTGGGGCGCGGTGCTTCAAGACTTGCAAGTAAGCGGGCATTGCTTGCCTCAGCACCGCCTTCTTCATATTAACCTCCTGGAACTCAGGGCGATTCGTCTGGCACTGCAAGCTTTCCTTCCACGGTTGTAGGGGTCAGCAGTCCTTGTCCGCAAAGACTATACCACAGCAATGCATTACATAAACAAAGAAGGGGATACCAGATCTCTTCCCTTATCGCAGGAGGCCCAGAGAATTTGGGAGTGGGCGCTCCTACACAGGACATCACTGCAGGCGGAACACCTTCCAGAGGTCCACAACGAAAAGGCGGACATGCTTAGCAGGCTGTCGTCAGTCAACCACGAATGGGGACTGAATCAGACTATGTTGAAGGAAATTTTCCCGAGGTGGGGCAAATCAGCAATAGACCTCTTTGCCACCCCGGAGAACGAGAAATGCCAGTTTTATGTAGGCAAGCATCACCATTGCGGATCTCTAGGGAATGCGCTTTCGATAGCCTGGTCAGAAGCATTTGTTTACGCCTTTACCCCATTCCGTTAAACCGGGAATTCTTAGGAAGATCAAAACTGAACCATGCAGGATGATCCTAATAGCTCCAGCTTGGCAGAGGCAGTTTTGGTTCACAGAGCTTCATCTTCTCTCTCTAGACTTTCCATGTCTTCTACAAATGGTCCCAGATCTTCTCACGATGTCCCAGGGCCAAGTTCGGCATCTGGATCCTCACTCCATGCATCTATCAGCATGGCTCCGGAGCAGAAAGAGTTTCTTGGTGTAGGTCTCTCAGAAGAGATAAAGGAAGTTCTCTCTCAGGCTAGATCTCCTTCGACTAACCAGACATACCGTTTGAAATGGAAACGATTTTGTATCTGGTGTCAGCAGGAATATATTGATCCTTTTTCATCTCAACCTCACCAGGTTCTTCCTTATTTCCTGTCTTTGGCTAAGGCGGGGCTGGCTCACGCATCCATAAAAGTTCATTTAGCCGCAGTGTCTCGCTATAGACGCACTGCATCTGGACCTTCTCTTTGGTCAGCCAGGATTATTAAGCAATTTCTCAAAGGCCTATTTAGAGTCTTTCCTCCAGTGAGGCCTCCTCCTCCCACGTGGCATTTGAATTTGGTGCTCTCCCAGCTCATGAAGCATCCTTTTGAGATGATTCATCGAGCAGATATGAAATTCCTCTTGTGGAAGTTGGCTCTCCTTCTGGCTCTCACTTCAAGAAGAAGAATTGGTGAACTTCAAGCTCTAACGATCCAGAAACCTTTCCTCCAATTCAAAAGGAATACAGTAATTCTAAGGACTTATCCGAAGTTCATACCTAAGGTGCCTTCGGACTTTCATTTAAATGAGCCGGTGATTCTTAAGGCTTTCTTTCCTCAACCTTCTACGCCAGTGGAGAGGGCACTCCACTCACTGGATGTGCAGAGATACTTGAAATTTTATCTGGACTGTACTAAAGACTTTCAAAAATCTTTTCAATTGTTCATTGCATTTAGTGCTCCCCGCAAGGGCTTACCCCTCTCCAAACCGGGGATTGCTTGGTGGGTTTCCAGCGCTATACGGTTCTGTCATTCTGCAGCGGGCAAACCTCTAGAAGGCAGAATCAGAGCACACTCTACAAGATCCATGGCTTCGTCTACGGCTCTCTTTGCGGGAGTCCAGATTAAAGCTATCTGCAGGGCTGGAACTTGGAGCAGCATGCACACTTTCACAAGACCTTACTGCCTGGAGTCCTCGGCACTAGAAGACACAGCTGTAGGCCAGGCTGTCCTGAGGAACCTCTTTCATTGAGCGTGAGCTTTCTTTTCTTCCCTCCTTATTATTATTATTATTATTATTATAATTACATTTGTTAAGCGCGCAGCTACCCGGAGGTTTCCCGGCGCTAAAGCGAACAAGAAGGTAAGCAAGGTGAGAGGAACATAGAAACTGAAAATTAAGTATTAAAAAGCCAGGTCTTAATTCCTTTACGGAATGTCAGGTAACACATTTCAGAACGCAAGAATTGGGCTAAGGAATTCCATAAGGAAGGTGCTAGCAGGGAGAACGAGCGCCCTCCCATTTTGGCTCTGTTAACACGCGGTATCCTAAACTTGTTCTGAGTGGAGGACCTAAGTGTGCGGGGGGGAACATATTGCTGCACCAAAGAGGATAGATAGTTCGGGGCTTTACTAGTATTGATCCGGTGCATTAAACAGAGTGCTTTGAATTTAACTCGGCTCTCAATTCGTAACCAATGCAGTTTACGCATATGAGAAGCGGCCGAGGATCTGGCAGGCAGGTTACATATTAGGCGAACTGCCATGTTCTGTACCACCTGATACTTCCTAGTTACCTCCTTACATGCACCCAGGAGTAGAATGTTCCCATAGTCCATGCGTGAGGTGACAAGAGCCTGGACTACAGTCCTCAGGGTGTCAGCAGGCAGCATCCACGTGATTTTACTCAGCCACCTGATGATGGTGGTACAGGTGGCGGAGACTTTCACAACGTGTTGCTTGAAAGATAGTTGATTATCAAGGAGGACCCCAAGATTGCGGGCTGTCACAGTTGGAGTAGGTAGAGGGCCCATCTCTGGAGTCCAATGTTGCGGGCCCCAGAGTGAAGTGTCTGGACCAAACAGGAGCAGTTCGGTTTTGTCCCCGTTTAATTTTAATTTGTGTTTGAACATCCAGTCAGATATCTGTTTCAGTCCGGACTGTAGGGAGGACGTAGGAAGATTTTTATTGGTAGAAAGTGAGTAGATGACTTGAGTGTCATCAGCATAAGAGTAAATTGTGAGACCAGCTTGTTCTGCCAAAAAAGCGAGGGGTCTCGCATACAGATTAAAGAAAAGAGGGCTAAGAATAGACCCTTGGGGAACACCGTGAGGGGAGGGGAGTATTGCAGAAACAGACGTAGAGGAGAAGACTTGAAAAGTGCAATCAGAAAGAAAATTAGCAATCCAGGCCAGGGCGGAACCATCGACGCCCACAGATTTCAAGGTGGACAATAAGATGGAATGGGAGACCGTATCGAATGCGGCACTCAAATCAAGCAAGATGAGTGCCACTGTCTCCCCATTGTCCACCTGTCTTCTGATGGTCTCCGACACACCAAGAATAGTGGTTTCAGTGGAGAAGCCAGCCCTGAACCCGGATTGAGAGCCGTGAAGAAGATTAGAAGCTTCAACATAAGAACTGAGCAAAGAGTTGACATGCTTCTCAAGAATTTTAGAGAAACATGAAAGCAAAGAAATAGGGCGAAAATTGGAAGGGTTGTTGGGATCAGCGTTGGCCTTTTTTAATAATGGAACCACCATCGCGTGCTTCCATTCATTAGGAACAATAGCTTCGGTTAATGAAGCATTCAAGACATCCAGAATAATGTGGAGTAAGGCTGGGTCCAGGGTACTCAGAATTTGAGGAGGCATCGGGTCAAGGGGAGAACCAGATTTTATGTCTTGAAGATACTTTTTTAGAAGCAAAGGGGAGATAGGTTCCCAAGCATGGAGTAGGGGAGCAGCGGGCGTTGAGCTGGCGACAACATCAGGAGGGGAAGTGAGTAAAACTTGATCAGGATGAGTGGATGCAGCAGGAGTAGCATTAAAAATATCATAGATCCTGTCAATTTTCTCAAGAAAGAAATTAGCCAGGGCATTACACTGTGCAGTGTCCAGGCAGGGGTCCTTAGGTAAAGACGACGCACCGGAGAGATCTTTGACTATTTTAAACAGGGCCTTCTGCCTATTTTGAGCCGTGAGTATGGTGCTGTTAGCATAGTTGGCTCTGGCGATATCACAGGCAGAATGATAAGCTTTAAGGGCAGCCTTGTATTTTACTATGGCGTAATTGGAACGCCATATGCGTTCCTTTCTTTATTGTTATTAGCACATTTTGCTATGTGTTCTTAATGTTAATGCAGTGTTGATTAATGTTTTAGTTGCATGTAAAAAAAAAAAAGACGGAGATATTAGAATAGGGAAAAGAGAGGAGGAGATGTCAATGAGGGGGCAAAATGTGCTACAAGCTTTGGGAATCTATGAAAGTTCCAATACTGGAGTAAGAAAACAAGTTACTTACCCGTAACTTTGGTTCTCCAGTATTGGTAACTATCATAGATTCCCAAGCGCACACCCTCCTCCCCTGGGAAAGCCCAGCCCTCAGTAGGTTTTTTGGCTTTACTGTTACACAAGAGCTACAAAAATCTGAGGCTCTGAGGTTCTTTCAGGAGGGTATTATGGGGTGAGGCTAATCTGATTGGTTGTTGCTTTACTTTGGTCTCTTTTACAAAAAGAGATGGATATGCTACAAAAGGGAATGAGGCCTAGGCCTTTTTTCTTTCTCTTTTGTACCTACTGCTATGTTAATTTGGTTTACGAGACTCCCATTCCGACGACGGGGAATGATACAAGCTTTGGGAATCTATGAAAGTTACCAATACTGGAGAATCAAAGTTACAGGTAAGTAACTTGTTTTCTTTTTCTGGCTTCTGCAAGGAGCATCTCTGAGCAAGGCCAGGCGTCCATTTCTCCCTTCCAGGCAGGAGAATTTGTTACTTTTCAAAATTGTGACCTTTAAGTCAGCATATTGAGTGCTGGCTTGCCTTTTCGTTGATTTTTAATTGAAAATACCAATTTTATAATCTACCTTTTGCTGGCCTTAGACAGTGAACCTGCCCTTTCAGTAAAGCTTGTGCCCTGTGAGGAAGAAGTCTTGGAATTACCCCATGCACTCATGGCTGTGTCCCTGCCGGACTCCCACAATTTGTAGGAATCTCACCATATCAGGTTGAGGGTTCTAGTAAATCTACGAGACATGTTTGACACCTAGACCCTCTCGCCATAGAGCCATATGCTATCAACATGAATTCCCTGATTAGGACCGCCTTTGGTTCAAGAGGCTCTTCAACACTGAGATGGTCTCTCTCTATAGGATAAATGTAATCCTATTTCTCTGAAGATATTAACCATTCCTCACTGAGGAGCAAGACAGTAGGGGAAAAGACTTGTGCAAAGGGACTGAAGTCATAAATCACTACACCTCAAGACTCGGAGCGGAAACCACCTCATTGACAGCCAAAATTTCAACCTTCCTCTGAGAAAAGTCAAATTTTTATGGTTTAAATCATTTATTCATGTGTAACAAAGCACGAAAATACATCTTATATGCAACTTACTTATTAATCTCTATCGTCCATCATTCTTTTGCTTGGAGTGTCGCATCGCTCAACATGTGGGTTTTACAATATAAACACGAATAAAACAAAAAAGACCCAGAACAAATCCATGCTCCCTCCCTCCCCAGTACTCTTAAAAGGCTTTGTGTATGTCAGCTGTGTCAAGATGGGACAAGTCAGTTTATTCTCTGTCTATAGGAAAACCTACTCCAGTTCCTTTAGTCAAAGAATTATTATTATTATTATTCTGAGTTTTGTATAGCGCCTGGTTACCAATAGGCATCCCAGCGCTGCCAGAACATAACACAACTAAACAGAGAAGGGATTAAACAGAAAACAAGAAGGTTTTTAAAAGTTTGCGGAAGCGCAGCAAGCTAGCTTCCGATCGAAGTTGTAGGGGCAATGAGTTCCACAGGGAGGCCACATTTATTGAGAACCTTCTGCCGCCCGATCTAGCCTTTTTCACCCTGCCGACCTGGAGGAGATGTTGATGGTCAGAGCGAAGGGAGCGAGAGGCCTTGTAAGGCTGGACCATCTCCCCAAGGATAGGAGGTTCTATCCCGTGCAGAACTTTATGGGCAATACAAAGGGACTTGAATTTTACCCTGTCCCTCACAGGGAGCCAGTGCAATGCCCTCAACGCTGGGCGCGCGGATTGACGCCTAGGGAGACCCGTCAAAAGCCTGGCAGCCGCGTTCTGCACTTGCTGCAGTTTATTCAGGGTGGATTCAGGCGCACCCAGGAATAGCGCATTGCTGAAATCCAGCCGCGAGAAGATAAGTCCCTGAATACGTAGGTATTTAGGGCAGGTAGTTCCCTGAATTCGATAGATAAGAGAAAAGGAATGGTCGCCATATTTCCCAAAAAGTAGACTTAGTGGTCATGAGTTTGGTACTCATCCTTTCCATCCCTAATATGGACCGGAGTCCATGGAGCCAACATAAGTGCGTAGGGGTAGTTGCCGTCCCCCAGTAAGCGAGGATGTTCTGGAGCGCAGCCCCGAGTGCTAATCCCATCTGTCTCCCCCTGCGTGATTTAAGTGGATAAGTTTAAGGGTTGGGTAAGCCCAGAACTGTATATGCCGGGAAACAGGATATCTGTAAATTGATACTTGTATAGCGCACTACTCACCCGCAAGGTGCTTGTACGGATACCGCTGTGGAACCCATCCTGGCTTCCCCTGTGAGGTTTCCACTCCTGGGCACCCCCAAGGTGGAGGCCAGGCATCCTTAGCGTTGTGGGGGCCATTGTGGAGATTAAGCAAGCTCTTGCCCAGAGTTGCAGAGTGGGACTCCATGATTGGAATAGGCACCGAGGCGAGAATTATCAGGTGCATGGAATTTTGAGCCCAAGACCCGCTGAGGCGGGGAATTGAACCCTTGTCCCGGGCTAGCCCTCTGCGTCAGGGTCTGTGTAAGATATTATAGTTTATCGGGAGGGTTTGTGCAATCGTGGAGGCGTGACGTATCCCCAGGTATGGAAACGAATCCATGGCCCACTGCATTGATGAACGTTCTTTGAGTGTATTCGAGCGCTCCGGCATGGCCGACAGTGCCATGGACTTGGGACTTACCTACATTTATCTGAAGCCTGTCCGAAAGTGGTGATTTCTGCACGGAAGGCTGGCAGGGATATGTCTGGTTTCTCTAGTAAAGCCAAGATGTCATCTGTACAAAGGCTAACTGAATGTCTCTCCTCGCCAAAGCAAACGCTGCTGTCCTTTGGATTGTAGCTAATCCACTGGGCCAGAGGCTCCACATTGAGGGCGAAAAGGAGAGGGGAAAGGGGACATCCCCGCCTAGTACCTCGGCTTATGGGTAAGCGGGTAAGCGGTGCAACGTGGTGCCATTCACCTTTACTGAGGCTGTAGGCGTGCTATAGCAGCTCGCTACCCAAGCACAGTATTGGTCTCGTATACCAAAGTGGGTGAGGGTCTATTCCAGGTATTGCCATTTCACTTGGTTGATCGCTTTTTCAGCATCTACTGTTAGGAGGACGGCGTCCATGTCCATGTGATGTGCCTTATCAATGAGGTGTAATATTCGTTTTGTGTTGTCACTGCACTGCCTGTTCTGGATGAATCCTGCCCGGTCAGGGTCTATGATGCACGGTATCAGTGGGCCTAGTCGCGCTGCTAAAATACGTGTGAATAGCTTAATGCCTACATTAAACAACAATAGGGGATGGTAGGAGCTGATTGAGTGTGTCTTTTCCTGGCTTAGAAATTACCACAATAGACGCCGATACCATATTTGGAGGAATTGACCCCAGACCCGCAAAGGAGTTAAATAATCTGGCTAGGATTGGGGCTAGAGTCTAGCAAAAATATTTATTAAAGCTTCCTGGGTATCCATCTGGGCATGATGATTTAAAGGTTTTTATGCGGGAGATTGCTGCAATAACTTCCTCAAGTCTGATGGAGGCGTCAAGCGAAGTTGCTTGATTTGTAGGTAATTGAAAGGTGTTCGCTCCCTCCAAGTAGGATGCTATGTTCTGGGCTAGGTCTTGTCTCGTATACAGCTCTGCATAGAAATCCCGGAACTCGTTCAGTATGTTTTCATCATCCATTAGCTCCTCTCCTCCCTGCGTCCTGAGAGATTGAACTTTCATTTGTTGTCTTGGGACCTTAGTTTATTAGCTAATAACTGCCCAGACTTATCTCCTCCTACTTTGAAGGAGTGTTTCAGCCAGAGTATGGCACACTCAGCCCTATCCAAGTCTAGGCCCCCGAAGTGGGCCCTCGCTGTGAGAAGTTGGCGCCAAACTCTGGGGGCACCAGTACGGCTATGAGCCGTTAATTGGTTTCTCTTTTCTTTACGGGCCTTGTTATCCGCAGTAGATATTGCTATCAGTTCCCCTCTAACTACTGTTTTTAATGCCTTCCACAGTGTAGAAACGGTAATATCGGAGGTATCGTTTATATCTAGGGAGTTGCGTATAGTCGTTGTTAATTGTTGAGTCGCAGCCGGGCGAAGGAGCAAGGTCTCTATTAAGCTCCCGTTCCCGAAGTGTCTTCTTTTTTTGGGGGGAGGGGGGAAGGGGGGGTGGTTAATGTGAGGGTTACTGCATCATAATAGTCTGCGAGGGCTGCTGACTCTATTTCTACCTCTCCCATGATGTTGCGTATCTCCCTAGTCCCTAAGAGGTAGTCGAGGCGTGCATAGGTCTTGTGTGCATGAGAGAAGTAGATGTACTGAGGAGAGCTAGGCTGAGCCTCCCTCCATAAGTCAATTAACCTCATGTCTTTTAGCCATTTGCTCCCTCCTTGCGACATGGCCCCTGATTGGACCAAGCGACTGCTAGACCTATCTTTGTCTGCTTCGAGTACGAGGTTCAGATCTCTCCCTACCAATGTCATGCATGCATATGTGGCCATTGCTTTTGATAGTGCTGCCTGCAGAAACCTCTCCTGTCCCGTATTAGGTGCATGTATACATTCCACCACCACGGAATGTTCCTAACTGTATGAGCTAAAAGCCTACCCTTCACCTCTGCAACTTTAGGGCTCACCTCTCCCTTGAATCTTCTAGCCACCAGAATAGCTACTCCCACCTTTTTTGTCGGAAGTGGAAGAGTGGAGTTGGTGTGGGATTGCTTGAGATCGTAGGCGATGCCAGTCTTTACTTAGAAGGTGGGTCTTTTAGAGTAGACAGATCTCTGCCTGAGAGTGTTCCAAATACAAAAGAATAGCTCGCCTTAATAGGATTATTGAGGCCCTTCACATTAAGCGAAAGGACTCTTAATTACATGCGGTGTCATGTTAAGTGTTGGAGGGTCCCTCTGTCCGGTGACTCCATTGCCTGTTCCGTCTTCCCATTCCCCCATTCTCCGTCTTTCCCCTCGATATGTGTCCCCTCTCTCCCACAGCATGCTATCTTGAGTAATGGTCCCCCCAAAAACTGAAATAAACTAACCATGTACCTTGATAAAGTCCAATGAAGTCCAGGACCCGTAGGTCGTGTCTCTGGTATTTGAAATTGTTGGGTGCATATTGTATCTCTTCCTCCCCACTCCCAGGTCATCTCCGCTAAACCCCCCCCCGCCCCCCGCCCCCACCCCCAGCCATGCGGTGAATCCTTATGCCAGCCCAAAGGTCTCACACGTCTTCTCCATTCTGCCGCTCTCCCGACAACGATTCTAGGACAGCCTGGTGTTCCATGGCAATTGTAGTAGGGTCGGGTTTTGTTCCCTATCTGTTGGGCAGCGACGCCTCTGCAACCCGATCCTCCCCTGTGAGGCTCCAGAATCTCCTCTCTCCGGAGCGTCCGCCGAAGGATTTTCTATTCCAAGGATGCAACATGTCTCCAGTAGTGATCAAAGCTGGTGCAATTTCCCTTCCCATCTGAAGATCAATCGGAAGGGGTGGCCCCAGTAGTATGCTACCCCCAAGTTCCGCAAATGCAAACTAACTGGTCTAAAGTCTCTCCTTTTCTTCAGGGTGATCATTGCCAAATCTTTTTACAGGGAGGGAGTGTGACCTTAGAATGTAATAGGTTCCTTATCGCATGCTTTCTTTAAGATCAGTTCCTTCAGCTGAAAGTCCGGAAGGTAAGCTAGTATATCTGGTGGTGGAGCTGTGGAGCGGAGCTGGAGACCCACTTTATGCGCTCTGTCTATCTTTATCTCAGTCCCTGTGGTGGCCTCCAAGATGTCATTGAAGAAGTTTCTCAAGTAAAGGTAGATGCCGGAGCCTCCCACCTGAGATGGCACACCCTCAATTAGAATTGTATTCCTCCTGGACCGATTCTCGGGGTCTTTGGCATGTGCCTGGAGGTCTATTTGTTCTTCACGCTGGCGGATCACCTCCTGTAATTGCTCCACCTCCTTGTCACAGGTATGTTCCTGATCCTCTATACCTGCCACCCATTCCCCTATTGAGTCCACATTCCGTCTAATTTTTTTAATGTTATTAGATAGCTCCCCTCTGAGGCTTTGCAGGTCGCCGTGCAGCATGGAGAACAGTGCCTCTAGAAAGGCATGTGTAACTGGTTCGTCCGTTGCTTCTGTGCCTTGACATGGGGGTTGCCTGTCAGCACTTGGCCATCTCCTCCTGATGCATTGGGGGGCTTGGTCAGCATGTCTTTTAGTGTTCGGTCTTTCTTACCCCTAGCCAAGGACATGTTCAGGATTATGAGTTGCCTGTTCTAGGCCCTCCTCCAGTTTGGTCTCTCTGCAACCCGGGCCGTGTTGTATAGGGTGGCTTCAGTATCCCAGAATCTCACAAACTGTTGCCCAGCTGCTCACGTGGGGCCTCCGCCGCATTCTCTCCAAGTGTGGGTGTCCGCTCGCGCTCTGCCTGTTCCGTGGTATCCGATGCTGCTCTTTGATGCAGCCTAAGACTCGGGCCACGCTTTGGCTTCCTCCTTCCGCTCAACTGCTTCTCCCGGTGGGGTCACAACATGTCCCACCAGGCTCACGCATCTGTTCTCCAGCCAGATCTTCTGCGATTGGGGGTGGTGGTGTATATGCTCGTCCATGTGTCTTGTTGCGTCCCTGGATGCTTGCGTACAGCATTAGGCCGATTCTGCCATTTTACGCCGCTGGGCCCGTCGCCTTCACCAGCTAGCTGTGGTTCCAGGTTGTGATCATGCACCAAATTCGCTCCTATGTTGCCCCTGTTAGTTGCTCTTTTGCACGTTCAGTTATGAGGTTTCTTGGGCCATCGAAATGTCGGCTGTAGCCGCTACAGGCGGCTTGCAGCAGGGAGACAAGGAAAGTACGTCTTACCTGCTCACCATCTTGGCCACGCCCCGCAAAAAGCCACATTTTTAAAAAGAGAACAGTTCAGATAGGAAAAACACTTCCGAACTAAGAGTTACTCTCCTTCAAGACACAGGTCTTCTAAGAATGGGAAATTGCGTAACCCAAGAGGATTGCATATCGCACGGTGGTCACTTACTCCAAGAAGATATTGTACCTTGAGAAAAAACAAGGCAGGTAGAGACACATTAGAATTCAATGGGATATGTATGCTCCTACTCTGACAGTGGTACTCCTATGAGTGTCGCCTGTTAACAATGTCGCATCATTTCAAAACGTTGTGTACAGACGAGCTGTAATAGTATTTTGATGGTTCTGAAACAAGTGAGATATGCAAAAACGTTCGAGACCTTACAGCATCACACATAATTAAAGCCTATTTTCCTTCTAGTTACTGCCAACAATGGAAATATGTTATGCCAGCAATGTATAATTTTCTGGTTCCAGCCACCACCAAACCTGCTACAAAATCATTTATCAGTGTGGCAGCAGACACATCACACCATGTGACTCACAGTTAGTGTGACAGCATATTCACGGGTGGAGATATTCCTGGCTGAGATTGTCTGGCCTCAGGCTAGACAGTCAGCCAAAGAATATAAATCTTCCTTTCTGGTAAAGCACTTTGTTTGCATCACATACAGATGATGAAATGCACTGGATGAAAACACAGGAGAAACATTGAAAGCAATAGCCCTGAAGAAATACAAAGGAGTTTTGCCAAGCTTGTCATAAGCCTTCAAAGAAATGCTTCCCATTTCCAAGGTTTCAGCCCCATTTGGCAGCAACAGTATCTGCATTAGTAAAAACAATCCTCTCAGCATAAAAGGCAGCTGAACTGAAGAAGAGGTCTCCAGCAAAAGCATTGAAGTCCATGAAAATATAAAGCCGTGTTTTTGCCTCACTTCCGCTCCAATTACAGTACAAGGAGGATTTCAAATAATCTGGAAGAGTGGCAAAATATAACAAAAGACAGATGTGTGTTGAGCATTGTGCAGCACCGGTACACCATGAACCTCAAATCCTTTCTGCTTGCGGTCACTTAAAAAAAATAGCCTTCATCAGATCCAGCTGCGGTAAGCAGTCCATGCTTCACTGCAGAAGCAAATGGTCCAACCCATTGCGTTTCCAGAAGGGCAAAAGGATTATTTGTTCAAATTTCGGGTGCAAAGAAAAGGAGACAACAGGAGTGCAAACCCAGTCTGGAAAAAAGGTGAAAAAGTGTAAGTTCATGATGGTATACTTGCATTAAATGTCCCCTCATAATCACCAGGGGCACACAAAGGGCACAATAGAAGATCACTTCAGGGAGAGTCCTTCGCTAGCTATAGTACAGCAAAACATCCGCTTTTTTTGCATATTGCGATAGGCAAGAATCATTACCAATGTGACGTCATGCTTATCAGGGCAAAAATCTGCACCAAACAATTTCTTGAAGAGCTTTTTTTTGGCTGCAGCACATCTCAGAAGAACGAAAATGTTAATTAACTTGAACGTTAATAAAAGCAACCTCTTTTCAAAAGACAGAACAGGGATTAGAGAACTGCAAGATCTGGAACACTAGATAAACCTCAGCCATTAGTCACTACTCCATTTGTAAAGGATACAATACGTGGGAGCCTTATCGGGCAGGCAATAATAGTGCCTAATTTGGACCGGTCATCTATTGCCACACCACTCTACCACAATGCCCGTCAGTGCATGAGTCTCCTGTATCAGTGACTGGATGATAAATGGTGTTGGAGATTGGTGAATTGGGAGGGTGAGCCCGGACCATCCTGTAAGGCTCTACAGTTTCTGCCTTGGAACAGCAACCTAACTGAAAATTGTGTTGAAATGCATCCTGTTCTTCCAGAACTGGTCTATTGTGACTGACAGTTCACGTATACAGTGGATTCACGTATACGCCCACATCGGACAGCTTCAGAGACAATTGGCTTCAAATCATCCTGCCTTATCCCTTCAGTCTTTTGTTAAACAGGGCAGTCCCTCTATCACCGAAGTTCTTCAACCCTTCCTTCATGCTCAAACCATCTGCCATGAAAACTCCGGCTAGTTCTGATCAACCTTGATGGTGTGCAGTTTATGGAGTCTCTGAACTTCTAACCAATGTTCTTCGCAACACCTTTCACAGTTCAGTAGGTCAATCTGTTGGCAAGAGAGTACAACATGAAATGCCCAGACTTTGCTTCAGGTTCTGTAGTGCCCTTTTGGATGAGCAATTTCTTTATGCCTTCCCCTCTTACCACTAATACTGAAAGTCATCAAGCTGAATCAATCAAAGGCCAGGTGATCTTAATTGCGCTAGAATGTCCTCGACAGTTTGGTGTTTCTGAATCCATGCCAGATGTTCGAAAGGCTACACGTTAAGTTGCTTTGTAGACCAGAGTCCCTACACCAGATTCTAAGGCAGGATCCTTTACTCTAGCTTCCATTTCTTGGTTGCCTTTACTGCCCAACTCCTCACTTCTCCCAGTATTAGCATCTGCATTTTACATAAGACTGAACAGAATATTGAGAGAGGCAAATGTCTCATGCCCCCTATTTTCATGCATGTTTAAATTGAGGAGGTTCTGTATCGAGTATGTACAGAAAAAACATGTAGCGAAATTCCTTGAAGAAAAACGGTTACTTGCCCTCCAGCCCTTATCTAAATGTGGCCTGTATTTCTCTATTAAAGCTCACTTTGCTGCTGTTGGGGGTTGCAGAACAAGTCCTTATTAAGTACACTTTTTTTATTCAGGTGATAAAGAGTTTCTTTGATGGCATTATTGTTTCACTTGGTATGGAAAACTTCTTCATGGGAAATTAATTTCAAACTTTCAAAGTTGATGTGTCCCTCCTCTGAAGCCATTGAGAACACCTCCTTTAAGCATCTCTTTCTTATAGTTCTCACCTCTTCACATTCAATCAAATTCAAGTGTTTTGTTCCCAGAAATGACACCCAGAACTGGACAGTCCTCCACGTGCGACCTTCATTACTAGGTCCCATGTTCCGGATTATGCCTCATGATTTGGAAACCATGTTTACAATGTTAATCATCTCAGAAACTGGATGCACTTCTTTATATGTAATTGTAAACACAACGAAGCCTTCAGAACTTGACAGTGTTCCAGGCGAGTTTTTCAAAGCAAGATGCCATACTGCAGGTGAAACTGTCAGAAAGTACTCCACATACAGACATATCGCTTCAAGCGGGACCTTCACAACTATATTCTGAGGAAGGATTTCGCATTTGCACATAATATCTAGGTGAGCCCTTACCTCAACCCCTCACACCACCCCCTGCTCCTTCCAGTCAAACTTGACACAATGTACCAAATATGGTTTCCAGAACTTAACAACATACAATAAATTTTCTCACAACATTTCAAATACAGCATTTACAAGTGAACGGTGCTCTGGTTGAGGATTTCAGATTTGGGCTCAGAACTCCATATGTGGTCTCCAACTACATACAATATTTTAGGTAGCAATTTAAAAAATGAAATCAATAACTTTGAAGTAGCCTACATAACTGGACACAATTCTGCAGATGACGTCCCCAGTTTTGACCGCAATGCTCCATCTTAAACTAGGCTCAGTTTTTACTATATGGCCTTATAGACTGGGTGTAGTTTCCAGATGTGGTTCTCAGAACGAGCAATTCTTTAGATGAGACATCCAACTCGATAAAGCACTGTTGACAAGACCGTTCAAAGTGGAGTTACTGTCCACATGAGCTCTCCAGAGCTAAACTCTGCTGATATGTTCTTCGTTTTAATCCGAGCTTAGATATTTGACCAGAAAATGTGGCAATACGACTAAATCACATTTGTTATCTTTCTGTACCTTACATTTTAAGAAGTTAAAACCCTCTAAAGTAAATATTAAAAACAAATGTATGGCATGCTGTCTGTAAATGTATTGGTTACATGTTTGTAGACCTGCTCGTCTTTGCCTTCTGATTTCTCTAATCCTCACACACCAGAATGTTCTTTGTACAGCTCATGTTAAGTATCTCTTTCTACAATAAAAATGTGTTCTGTAAAGTGTCTCCTCCTCAGCCAAGTCTGCCATAAATCGAATCCTTAAAATGTAAACGAGTTGGCTCAATATAATAAGCACTTTTTTCTGAGATCTTTTTGTGACATGACCCGCAGTCCGAGTTTCTAATCTTGGTAGGGCTGATAAATCTGCTCATCCTTACAAGGTTGGTAACTTGTGATATTGCAGTAGCAGGCACTACATTAAGTTCAGGTCATTATAGCTGGAGTCCTGACCTGCCGGGCAAGCCAACAGATGTGACCTACACACTTGTAGTTGGTACTGCGGATGATCTCTGACCAGTGTTGTGCCATTTGGTAACCAGACCTTCCCTCGACTTCTGGTTGTTTTCTCCCTCTGTACCCCTACATTCCTGATAACCCAGGACGGTTCTTCTCTTTCAGTGTGTCACGATTCGTTTTTGAGCATCAGTCGTTCCCTTAGTTATCATTGCTGAGTCGAAGCAGAAGGGGTTGGGAGCGGAATCTGGTTAAACTGAGATCACTATTTCAGCGTTTCTTTTGTAGCTCAGTCCTTGTTACTTAAAAGGCTTATCTTGTTCTTTCCACTCCTAGGAGCTGTACCACTCGATACGGAACGAGAAGCTGGAGTGGGCCCTGTAAGTCAAGCCTCATTACAGTAGTGTCCAGTGTGGAGAGTGGCTGAGGCTTGGAAGTGCCGTCTAGCTGTAAGCGGCACAAACCTGTCAGCTCTGGGAACAACTTAGAGTGCAACAAAAAGCAGAAGTCAGAAACAAGCTTGGATACCCTTCCTTGGAGATCTTGTGAAGGCAGCAGTGAGAGCTGTAGTGGTGTCTTTTTCCTCTGGGTGGCTTCAGCCACTGAATGTCCTGTGGAAGTAGCTTTGACTGGGTCCCATTGAAAGGAGACACACTAACTGAACGTCCTGTTTCAGTTTGGAGCTTCTGATGTAACCTGCGAGACTTGGTTGTGTTCCGCTGGATAGAGTTGTAACACCAGAAGTTAAATATAGGCATAATTGGGTTCATGGTGCTTTTAAGGCTCCTTAGGCCTCGAGGGCCCTGGGGCTTCGTTCCATAGGAAAAATACTTAATCTCAGAGAGCTGTGATTTGTAGGTTTGCCGCCTGGGGACTGGGATGGAGTTAAAATCATTGACTGGCCAGTGACAGCTGTTGTGTGAGCTGTGCTTTCACCTCTTGGATGGAGCTGTATTTAGTGAGTCGTTAGTGAAAGCTGTAGGGAGAGTTTTGAAATGTTGTTTCACCTCTTGGACGGAGCTGTAATCAGTGAGTGGCAAGCGCCAGCTGTGGGTCGTGTTTTCACCTCTTGCGTGGAGCTGTAATCAGTGAGTGATCAGGGAAAGCTGTTGTGTGATCTGTGGGCTGTGCTTTTACTTCTTGGATGGAGCTTTACGCAGTGACCTGTCAGTGAAAGCTGTTGTGTGAGCTGTGGGCTGTGCTTTCACTTCTTGGATGGAGTTGTACGCAGTGACCTGTCAGGGGAAGCTGTTGTGTGAGCTGTGGGCTGTGCTTTCACCTCTTGGATGGAGCTGTAATCAGTGAGTGGCCAGTGGCAGCTGTTGTGTGAGCTGTGGGCTGTGCTTTCACCTCTTGGATGGAGCTGTAATCGGTGAGTGATCAGCAACAGCTGTTGTGTGAGCTGTGGGCTGTTCTTTCACCTCTTGGATGGAGCTATTATCAGTGTGTGGTCAGCAACAGCTGTTTTGTGAGCTGCGGGCTGTGCTTTCTCCTCTTGGATGGAGCTGTAATCAGTGAGTGGTCAGCGACAGCTGTTGTGTGAGCTGTGCTTTCACCTCTTGGATAGAGCTGTAATCAGTGAGTGTTTGGTAAAAGCTGTTGTGGGAGCTGTGCACTGTGCTTCCACCTCTTGGATGGAGCTGTAATCAGTGATTGGCCAGCGACAGCTGTTGTGTGAGCTGCGGGCTAGGCTTTCACCTCTTGGATGGAGCTGTAATTAATCATTGACTGACCAACGACAGGTATTGTGTGATCTGTGCTTTCACCTCTTTGATGGAGCTGCAAACAGTGAGTGATCAGTGAAAGCTGTGGATTGTTATCTTTTTTTTCTCTTGGCTGTAGCTGCAATCAGTGAGTGGCTTGTGAAATCTGCAGTGAAATGTGTGATTTTGTCACCTCTGCAAAGCTGTAATCAATGAGTGCTTAGTGACTAAAGATATTTGTTGTTTCACCAGGGATGAGGAGGAGGCGAGGAGTGCTCTAGTTCCCAGGCTGGAGCCATCCTACTCCTTCAGCAGAAGGAGGAGCAACCCATTCCATGATGTGCCGCTGCCGGACCCCAAGGCAGAGACTTACAAGCAAGGGGTCCTGTCCCGCAAGATGCACGCTGACATTGACGGCAAGCGGAGTACGTAACCCTTTCCTGTAAACTGTGCACCACTTTTGCTAACTAACAATGTAGGGGAGGGGAGTAGTGCCACTGCAGAAAGATCACTCCGGTTAATGCCGGCCATGCTGACTGCTTTAAAGGGATAATCACACTCCGAAACGTAGGTTGCAAACCCTGGCACGACCTCCAGACTGCTACTAAGTCTAAGCTCCCCTTTCAGCCCCTCTACTCGATCTCTGCAGGAGAGATCAAGATCTGTCTACTCCTCTTACCTAAGCCCTACTCATCATAACACACTTTTGCTTCATCCATTGTTGAAAACCACACCTCCGCAAAAAAGGCATCTACCTCCGGCTTTCCGCCTTGTCTCCTCCATTCTCTTTGCCGGCTATCACTCTTTTCCTTCTTTACCATCTAACTCTCAGAACTTTGAGTCATCCTTACAATGTCATAAATCAGTTGAATGAACATAATCCCTTCAGAACATGACCATTGACTGAATGATCTCAGAGTGAGCTCCAGTCTCCCCCTAGACGGCGGCTGGACCCAGCCAGAGTACACAAGGTTTGGGTGAGATTCAAAATTCCGTATCAGCCAAGATACAACTTTCCTGTGCCTTACTTCTAGTTTCTTTTTTTCAGCACCGTGGGGGAAGCGGAGTTGGAAGGACTTCTATACGATCTTGAAGGGAACCACACTGTGCCTCCTGAAGGTAAGTACTTGCATTGCCTTACTCTGCTATTGAGTTGTCCATTACCACCTGTGCTGCTCCTTCTGGCTCTGCTCAGAATCAGGGTATCTACTCTTCCATGTCTGTAGACATTACCAGCAGCTCTTAAATTAACGTTTTAGGAAAAGAGGTCATAAAATTCCAAAGATGTGGAAGTTATTCAGTAGCAATGTCATTGATAAGTTGAGATGCCCAGACCAAGTCCTGCTGCTTTGGTTTTGCAGCATGAATCTTTTCTAGATTCACATACTGTGCACAATTATGTCATGTAATGGTTTGGTCTGGAATTGTCTTCTTTCTGGTCCCTTCTTTCCCCCCTTTTCTGGGTGTCGCCATCCTTTGGGGTCATGTCCATTCCTCTGTGACGACAGATGTACACCCTGAAAGCCTTAGAGCACGGTTGCGATCTATAGCCTCTATTTTTGCTGTTATTGGGGTAGGAAGCAGAGGCCGGAGCTCCATGACCAACAAAGCAGAATCAAAGGGAGGTAAAGACTGAACGTGTTACTAATCGAAAACAGGTAGAGACACACCATTGACAAAAGCAGCGAAGAACAC
Organism: Lissotriton vulgaris; assembly: GCF_964263255.1. Lineage (NCBI taxonomy): Eukaryota > Metazoa > Chordata > Amphibia > Caudata > Salamandridae > Lissotriton > Lissotriton vulgaris. The sequence continues at coordinate 384,467,006 of NC_141699.1, read as the reverse complement.
CCCCAAAAAAAAGGTTGGCCTCGTGGGAGATCTGACCGTGTGGACAGAGAACGTACCACCATGGTGTTGAAACCATTGAGGAAGTTGAAGAGCACCCCCTTAAAGTTCTACCTCGAGTGCCACCACAAGTTCACTCGAAAAGACAGTCACCAAGTCTGCAATCTCTGCTTGCTGAAGTGTGTGAGGCTAGTACAGAGTTTCAACTTAAGACAAACAAGTTCAGAGAAAAAGAGAGGTAACAGCAGTATGCAATGAGGCAGGCACAGCAGAAGCAAGCCTCCCTCAGAGACCTTGGTCTGTTGAACGATGGTGAAGAAAACCCTGAAGAAACCAAGGTGGCACAAGCGGAAGGGTCTGATATCGAGGAGACAGCCTTGATAAAGAAAAACTGCTGCAGAATGTCCAGAGGAAAAGGGCATGTAAAAGGCCTGCACTGGTAACATCACAGTGGGACAAAGGGGAAGACTTCGGACTCGAAAAGCCTGAAAACCTCCACAACATTGAAACCTTTAATGAGCAACGGGTGGCTCAAGCTAAAAATGCCCCACCAGTAACAACACAAGGACACTGCTTGAGGCAAGCCGTCCGACACTTTTTCGATGCTGAAAAGCAATCGAGATCGGGTAAGGTAAAAGGAGTCCAAACAGGAAGCCCCGACTCTGAAGAGGAAAATGCCACTGTCCCTCAATTTAAAAGAAAGGCACTCTAGGTCAAGAGGAAAAGGAAAACAAGGCTGGTTCACAGCTGATGTGGCTGTAATCATCCAACAGAAGAGTGATTGCGACTAATTCCTGAAGAGATTTCGGACCCCAACAAGGCCTGTAGAAAACCAATGGTAAAAAGAGAAGCAAGTGCACCTCTAACCACAACTTCACCTGGGCCACAAGGAGAAAAGCAAGAACCTTTTTATGACGGAGAGGAACAGTATGAGCATGGACCTATCCAAAGCCTCAAGACCACAGAAGAGGACTCGCAAGACCAGGATGCGGTTCTTCGGAAGAGGTTGTCCACTCCTTTCCATCTAGGCCCTAACCTCCTGATGATGTTGTGATGTACAGCTTGTTCATCAAGAGAGCAGCTGACAACCACTGGTTACACCTCGAAAAAGGAGCAGACCAGAGTCAAGCTTCCTGATGCAGACCATTGTGTGCTCACAGAAGAAGGGCCAATATCTCCCAAGTATCCTGGACCAGTGGAAGGAAGCATTTAGAGAGCCAGGCTCCTGCAAGGCAGTTATTCCAAGAGTGGAAACACATACAAGCCTTCCTCCCAAGACCCAGCATATAGCAAGAGCAATGCAGTGGCAGATTCCTTCATCATAGCCACAGCAAGGAAGCAAACTGAAGCCCCAACCTCATCTGGATCTGCATTGGATAAGGAGAGCAAGAGGGTGGATATGATGGGGTTAAAGGCAGCCGCCACCCATATGAAGATAGCAAACTAACTCACTTCTTAATCAATATGGTCATTGGCAGTGGGTGGATATAAATGAGCTAATGCAGCACCTCCTTGACCGGTACAAAAAGTGGGCATAAACGGTAATTCAGGAGGGGAAACCCATAGCCAACATCTGTTTGACAGGCATTGGATGCAGCTGATAGAGCAAACAGATAGGTGTGTACAGGCGCCTCCCTCAGAGGGCATGCTGGGATTCGGGTGTCAGGGTTAAACCAGGAAGTGCAGTTGTCAGTTACAAACACACCCTTCACAGCGGAACATCTGTTTGGCTCAGCAGTATACAACACTCTTCAGCAAATAAAAAAAGGCAGTGCAACAGCATAGATAACTGAAAAAGAAAAACATTCCTGGGAGCAAGACTAAATTCCTCGGAGGCCAAAGCATGCTTAATAGTTAATCCTTGCACTGACTGAACAAACTCGCCTATACCAGAGGGGACAATCTCGATGGGTGAGAATTGCAGTGAAACTGTTGGGCATAATAGGCTCACGCATCCCATTAATTTCACATGTCCGGCTCAACATGAGGCCAATCCAAGAGTGACTCCAACATCAATGATCACAAACAACAATAAGTTGGAATGATCTAGTTTTTGTTAAAGGGACGATACAGAAAGAAATACAATGGTGGAATAATTTGAGAACAACACAATACGCAGGCCTTTCAGTGAACCATCTTCCTCTGTAACTGTTACTACAGATACGTCCCTCACCGGTTGGAGAGCACACTTGAGAAACCTGAACTTCATGGGTCTATGCAAATCAAGGGGGCAGTAATACACTTAAATGTGATACAAATTATAGTTTCCTGGCACTGAAAGCCTTTCATGCACAGGTCAATGGGAAAACAGTATAAATACAGTCTGATAACACAACCACTAAGTTTTATCTCTTGAAGGAGTAAGAAGGTCACTTATGCTGCCCAGGTTAGCCCAGGCCATTGGGAATTGGGCTACCTGAAGACACATAACCCTAACGGCCATACACCTGCCAAGCGTACAAAATGTAGAGGTAGGGAAGCTAGGCAGGCAAACAAATGCCTGACATGGCTGCAAGCTAAAACGGACTGTAGAAACTGTTTTCCATGAATGGGACTTGCCAGAACAGGCCCATTTGCAGCTCAAGAAAACACGAAATCACATTCAGATACCCACACCGCCTGTCTCAGGGAAATTTACATGCATATTTTTCCCAAATACCATTGATTCCTCTATAATAAACTAAGTACAGTCACCCATGACACTGATCTTATAGCTCCACAATGGCCAAGACAAATATGGTTTTCGGACCTGGTGAAGATAGATCAGAGCAGGGTAATGAGACTGACAACTGCCCACCACTTATTAACAATACAGGAAATTAGGTCTTGACGTTCAGACACCTAGCACTCCCTAAGAGCAACATGAAGGTCCTAACAAAAGCTAAAACGTCAATGCTACATAAATGCTATATTGCAAAGTGAAACGGGTTTGTACGCTGATGCTGCAAGGAGGGGCTCATAAAAAATTGAACAAAGGACACAGTGTTGATTAGACACCTAACACACTTGCTAGATACAAATCCCAGTGAAATTTCACTGAAGGTCCCCCTATCAGCCGTAGAGGCGTATACTAGTAGACACACAGGAAAAAACTTCTTCAATACTCCATAGATGTGAGCGAGCCAGCAAATTAACAGGGTGTGCAGAGCCAAGCCAAGGGTCTGGCTCAGACCTTGGAGCCCATGCACGAGTCAAGCCCTGAAAATATTTGCTATGTAAATCAAAAAATAAACATCACATAAAATATGATAAAGTCTCATCAACATTGCAAAAACTGGATATATTTAACATGTGGAAGCTTTGACATTAATAGTACACATTATAGCACCCGACTGAGAAGTACTTATTAAAAGTGATGGTTTTGCACAACTGGTAGTCTGAACGCACATATTTGAAAGTGTTTTTTTCTGTTTTTATATATAGTACAATATTGACTTAAAAGTTGAGCGTTTTACAGGAGCACCAGTTACATTACACCAGGTCACACACATTGTTTATAGGTATGGGGAGATTACGTGATGTGCCCAGAATCACAATATGTGGAGCCGACGCAGAGACGTAAACCTGATTTTCCAGTCCTACATTTGGCAGCTCGGACTGTAATATCACATCCTGGTTAGAGGGAGGCAGGCAGGAGCCTCATGGAAGCTCAGCTCGTTATTGGCTGATGTTCCAACTGGACTTCAAATTGAGCCAAAGCCAGGCTTCAGTCTTGAGCATGGCTTGAGCTTTCAGTGACTCTCCCACCTCTTATACTCCAGTCATCAAGAGGCCTAGAATTAGCTAAGAGGATAGCGCCACCAAAGTCAGCATCCACACTCATGTGGAATCTAACTTGGTGCTCACTCATGTAATTGCCGTTCAAATACCATCAGAAGGCAGGACTCAAACACCTGAAACTCAAAACAGCCATCTTGATATTTATCACCTTACTACAATTGTTTACTACGAGCATGCACAAAACAAGAACTCTATCTACGGATACAGAGACATGGTGGTCATGAGAATGAACTCACAGTTTCTCCTTAATGTAATTTCACATTTCCATGTTAATCAGGCTATTCAGAGACCTAGGATTTTCCATCAACCAGACATAGGCAAAACCGGTCCTGCATACTCTTGACATGAGGAGGGCATCCACGCATTACCTGCAAGAAACACAACAAATCAGGAAAGAGAGCCAGTACTTCATTTACCAGCGAACATAGGCTCACCCATAACCAAGGGTACCATTGCACCATGGATAGTACAGAAAATCCAAGCATGCTATAAAAAGTAGGAGTAGAACTAGAAGAGAAATCAAAAGCTGACTCTACAAGGAAAAAGAGGGCAACACTTACATTCTTAGTAAAGATTTCATTGCAGGCCTAAGTATGGAAGCTACTTGACCATCCATACATACCTTCACAAAACACTATTATGCACATTCAAGAAAATATAGAAGCACCGTTAGGGACAAAAAAGTGATAAATGCATGTTAGCTATCACAAACTCTTTTCACCCAGCCTTCCAAGGGAGAGGAGTACCCCTTCAAATTCAACATAAAGGAAGTGAATCCAGAAAAGATTCACACTTCAAAACAAAACACTTACTTACCTGTAAGAGTAGTTTTGATTCTTGAACACTTTCTGGGATTCACGTCCAACTCTCCCACCCCCGAGAAATTACATATTTTTGTATACGCAAAGCACTGAGGAGCAAGATACAAGGTAAACAGGAAGCCCAGGTATAGATCAAAGTCGCCATTGGGGCAAAACAATATAAAGATGGTGACCACCCTTAGGGTCTGCCAGGACATACATATGACATCACAGGGTGTCACGCTGTTTCGCCACACTTGCCCCGCAGTGACTCTGACCTGCGCAACGCTACGAGAGAGGAAGATTCTGCCACTTCACCGGGTCCCTGTGCTGTTGAGACCCCCCACCGCCTCCCTCCCGCCGTCCTGCTGTCTGCTTCCATCTGACAGCGGGGCCGCCGAGTGGAGCGAGGCGAGGGGCTGCCTACAACTCCCGGCAGCCCTCGAGGTCTCCAGACACACCCCCTTCACGACGCGCCAGGAGGCGCATAAAGGGCGTCCCTGTTACAGGAGGTAGTGTCACGCTGTTTCGCCACACTTGCCCCGCAGTGACTCTGACCTGCGCAACGCTACGAGAGAGGAAGATTCTGCCACTTCACCGGGTCCCTGTGCTGTTGAGACCCCCCACCGCCTCCCTCCCGCCGTCCTGCTGTCTGCTTCCATCTGACAGCGGGGCCGCCGAGTGGAGCGAGGCGAGGGGCTGCCTACAACTCCCGGCAGCCCTCGAGGTCTCCAGACACACCCCCTTCACGACGCGCCAGGAGGCGCATAAAGGGCATCCCCGTTACAGGAGGTAGAGTCACGCTGTTTCGCCACACTTGCCCCGCAGTGACTCTGACCTGCGCAACGCTACGAGAGAGGAAGATTCTGCCACTTCACCGGGTCCCTGTGCTGTTGAGACCCCCCACCGCCTCCCTCCCGCCGTCCTGCTGTCTGCTTCCATCTGACAGCGGGGCCGCCGAGTGGAGCGAGGCGAGGGGCTGCCTACAACTCACGGCAGCCCTCGAGGTCTCCAGACACACCCCCTTCACGACGCGCCAGGAGGCGCATAAAAGGCGTCACCGTTCCCTCTCGCGGGACGCGAGCGGGACGCTGGGCGAATCCTGGGCCAAGGGTGGGCCCGTCCTAGCCCGTCACAGACCGGGCCGGGCGGAGGTCCCTAACTCCCAAGTCAAGGTAAAAAGTTTAATAATAGTCTGTTACGAAGACTTATATCCCTCACATTAATTAGGTAATCACTACACAATGTCTACAAGAGGCTCAAGAAGTAAAACCTCAAAACAAAACATGACCACCACTGTTGGCCCCATTGAACAATTTCTTCATAAAGTAAACGAAACCATTGATCAAACAGTATTGATGATCGATCGCCGCGTCTCATATGAGTTAGACCAAGCACGGCGTTCATCCATGGGTATGTTGGCACAGGCCCAAACTCCAAATGCCGCACCTCCAAACAAGTCGACCGTGGCAACAAATGCGGAAATACACGCTTTACCAAACACGGTCGACTTATCAGTAAATACGCAACTGTCTAACTCACTTTCCTCCCAGGATCTTGAACAGACTCCGGACATTTTTGTAAGTTTACAACCAACAAACAATGACTTAACACCGTCAGAATCCAGAGGCATAAGGGAAGGAGCTATTCCTAAAAAACAGATCCACACAGAATCACGACCTGATAGTTCAACACATGTAACTGTTTCAAACTCAGTGTCTGATTTACTCCCTAGCCATCAAGTTCAACAGAACATAGTTACTGTAGAATCCTCTAATGACATTATTTCCGATGTGCTCATAGTTGAAGACCATGCAAATAGACCTAGCACGAAACAGAACCGACAAGATAGGTTGGTTCCTCACATAGCTAAAAGCATAAGTCACCCCAAGGTAGACATACCTTTGTTAAATGAAATCTCGGAAATAGTAAAGCATCAACTACAACCGTTACAAAAAAGCCTAGAAATAATAGAAAAACAAATGGCCATATTAATCGCCTCTGCCAAAACAACTGTCAACCCAAGGAAAAACGACCTTTCTGTTTCTCTAGGCATTCCCACCAACACTGGAAAAACTAACGCGACTAACTCATTGAAACAACCAGTGAAGAAATCGACAACCATCAACACTAAAAATATTTCAACGAAAAACACAAGAGAATCAGAAAATAAATCAACAAATCAGAATAACCCTGAGAAAACAAAGCCCGATCAAAACAATATCAAAACCACTTCAGGTTCTCAAAACCAACCAACGAAAAACCCTACCTCTACTAAAGCCAACCAGGTCATAACTCCTTCCATTCCACCTCCATCAAATACTCCCAGACCTGAACAATCACAGAGCCATACCAGTAATCCTGCACGACCCAATAAAAGATGGCCAAAAGTTGTCAACCTTCCCCCGGAAGCAACTCCATTTGTAGCCATATTAATGGGCGTGCCTGAACTAAGTAGAGACACAGATGAACCCACCTGGTCTCTGCTAAACAAAGCGCGATATTGGTTAAATATCAACAGGCCCAACCACCCTAACAATGTCACCAGAATTAACACGGTAAGAAGGGTCTCCTGGATAGGCCACCAGCCAAAAACAATTCCTGGAGACTGCATAATAGTCAATTTCGAAAACCCACAAGCAGTCGACTATATCTGTTCTTGGGACACTCCAGAAAACAACGAAGGAATAAACGTTAAACGTTTATCCTTTTTTTATCCTCGACAAAATCACCACTTCGAGGACCCTAGCTGGCCAACAAACTGGTCCTGGAGTCAACCCGAGCACGGACCAAGAAACTGGCATCAGGGTAACAGGGGTCAGGGTAACAGGGGACAGGGCTTCATTCAAAGGTACCACCCCCAAGAGGATTGGGGATACGAACACAGAGAACAAGGTAATTGGAATAACTTTGCTAAGAGACCGTACCAACAACTGTACAACGAACCCTGGACTGGAATTCCGACCTTTAACCATTACAGCTGTCTAGACATGGTCGACTGACCACCATCACAGTCTCATTTTCCAAGTCATCTGCCTAAAACTACCGTACAGCTACTTGCACCAGCCAGTACTCCTAAATCAAAGCCACCTGGAAAGACTCAAAGTCTACTACAATTAAGAATACAAGACGTCACTCTGAAACCTGCAATCCAAAATAGAGAAAGTCAGACTAAATCCGGGCTTCACAACTCCAAATTCACCTCAGATCTACAGGAAATCCCACAATCTCCTCTAAACAATCGACAGTTGGAAGCAGCCTTGATTATAGATCAATCAAAATTAATGATAAATGAAGTACCCCCCCCCCCCCCCCCCCCCCTGCCGACCCGACCTGTTATCAATATAACAAATATCGAAAGGAACCTGTTATTCTGGAACGTGGCGGGTCTTGTAAACAAGTACCAGGAGAAAGCATTCCTGGACCTGGAACACACAAACGATCTAATCTGTCTTCAGGAGACATGGCTGAATGACCCAGTACATTTGGTAGGTTACACAACGTACTTCTCCCAAGCAACAAAATCATACTCAGGGAGAAGCAAAGGGGGACTAATAACATACATCTCGAATCTTTGGTCCTCTCAGGAAACAACGACCATAGCACTCCATCAGAATTATCAAGTGATCAATATTAAGGTATCCAATCTCATCATCTACACCATAATACATTTTTACAATAATATGAGCCAGATGGATTTACTTAAAGCACTACGCGACATCAGCGAAGTAATAAACATGCAAAAAATCAAATATGCTAAAGCCAAACACAATAATTTGGGGCGGAGATTTCAACTTACATATATGCAGCCAAAGCAACGCACTCACATGCGGGATCACGGACGAACAGGACAACCCTCTAACCCATTTTGTTCATACGGAGAAAGGAATTAACACGCAAGCTGTCATGTTTGAGTTAAACTTAGGGTTTGCGAATATGATAATGACTCCAACAACCCAATTTACATCAACTTTTCACGGAAGAGGTGCACAAACATTAATTGACTACATTTTAATTTCTACCGTTAACGCAAAATGCATAAAGCACTTCGAAGTGAACAATAACGTATTAAGTGACCACTACCCACTTAAACTTACCTACCTCGAGCCTGCTCATAACAAGAATCAAACAACGGACCATTTGGCATTACTGCATCAAGACACACTCACACTAAACAGACTGAACGGCTTCACCTTAAAATGGGGTATCCTAGACCAAGAAAGGACCAGCAAAAGAATAATTGATAAATGCAGGACCCACATCGATAACTGCTTAAACCCTTTTGCCAATGCAGCAGAAATTCTAAACGAGTATAGCAAAATAGTGAAAATCATAGGAAACGAATTAACCAAACCAAGAAAACAAAATCACACACTAAGAAAAGGATGGTTTAACACCCGATGTACAAAAGCTTACTCGAACTTAAAGAAAGCTCTGGCAAAGAAAGATCGTAACAGAGAAGAGATAGTGCAATTAAGGAAATCTTATACGCAAGAGATTAAACAAAGGAAAAAAGAGATACAACGCAACCTCTGGACCCAGCTTATAGACAGCAGTATACAAAAAGACAACCTAGCCTTCTGGAGAATAGTCAAGACACCTTTCTTAACCGGGAATAGCGAGGGTCCCTCCGTAGATGTTGCTATAAAGGCGGAGGACTGGGTGCAGCATTTTTCAGGGGTTTTCGGAGAGGCAAAATCTGGAGAATCAGCCCCCCAACCTGTTCTTCCATTGGTGATATATCCACTAGAAATACATTTTACCATCAATGAGACAAGGAAAGCCATTACAACAGCAAAAAATGGGAAAGCGCCAGGTCCCGACTCCGTCCCCATGGACCTTTATAAATCTCTTCCTGATCTCTGGTCCCCGCTCTTAACCAAAGTACTGAACGCAGCCAAGGAAATTAATCTTCCTAACTCCTGGTCAACATCAATCCTGGTGCCTATTTTCAAGAAAGGCAATAGAGATAGTCCCTCCTGCTATCGACCCATTTCGCTTCTGGACTCAGTGGGAAAGATGGCAGGGAGGATACTTCTTGATCGACTCCAGGAGTGGTCCAAAGAACACGGGGTACTTTCGGACCTCCAATACGGGTTCAGGACGGGCCTAAGTACCGTGGACCAAGTTCTGAATTTAACCCTACTGGCCGCAAAATATACAACAGTAAAAAAAGCTAGTCTACACATGGTCTACGTTGACCTTACGGCAGCGTTCGACTGTGTAGAGCACTCTAAACTCTGGCTAATAATGTTAGAAATGGGGATCGAGACTGCAATAGTGGATTTTTTAAGAGAACTATACTCAGGGGCCACGGGAAAGGTAAGATATGGTCTGGAAGGCCAACTCACAGAAAGCTTTTCAATACAGAAGGGGGTCAGGCAGGGATGCGTGCTGGCCCCCTTCTTATTCACACTTTATACCAATGGACTAGAGGCAGCAATGCTACAGGGAGTAAAAGATTTTCCAGCAGCAGGTAGGCGACCAATTCCAGCATTGCTATACGCCGACGATGCGGTGATTCTTGCCCGAACTCCGCTTCAACTACAGCGAGCTTTGAATAACTACTGTACTTTTATGACAAACTTGAACTTAAAAGTCAACATTAAAAAAACCTTTGTGATGCACGCTGGCATCAAGGGAAAAAAGGCTAAAACAATCTTTGTGGACAATTTGCCCCTTGAAAGAACTAAAACCTATACATATCTCGGCATCACCATCGACGAGGAGTTCAAATGGAAAGAAGCAATCATCTCCCGCAAGCTATCGCTTATAAGAACAGTCGGCGCCCTAAAAGCTTTCTCTCTCCGCCTCGGGAAAAAACCCCTGGTAGAGATGATAAAGATCTATAATGCCAAATGCATCAGCACGGCCATCTTCGGAGCAGGAATTTGGGGAATAGCTAACGTAGAACAAATTCAGACAATTGAAAATTCTTTCCTCAAATTCCTATTAGCTGTCCCAAAGAGTACAACAACTTACGGATGCCACCTAGAACTTGGTATGGACCACATCTCAGATCTTATCAAGATCCAACCCATAATGTTATGGCGTAGAATATGGGCTACGGATGAGTGCCAACTCACAAGAGCAATTATAGAGGACTGTATGAACCTAGAGCATATGGAAAAGATAAAATGGTTAAGTTATGTAAAATCTTTTTTTGCAGATATTGGTCTTTCGAGGTTCTTTGATGACCCGCAGTCAATAACTGACATAGCGAAAAAAGAACTAAAAAAGACATGCCTGTCTCATTTAACTGAATTACGGATGATGGCAGAAATAGGCAAACCATCAGTACAACATTGCCTTATGATACAAACAGCTCCATCTATGCAACAATATCTGCACCAAGACCTGACCCAATTTGAAAAACTACTTCTCACCCGTTTCAGGTTTAATCTTTTCCACATCATGGTTTCATTCCCCACACAGAACAATTGGACGTATAATACCACAGCGTGCCCTTGTGACCTTATTTCTCCTCAGTCCACAATCCATGTCCTTTTCTTTTGTACCTTCTACACGTCATTCCGTAAAAGATGGATTTTACCCATCCTAAAAGTAATGAAGGTCAGAAGATGCCGCCCAGCATACTTGGCATTGCAGTTTCTAGAAAACACCTTGGTGTCAAAATCTGTGGCACATTATCTCAGAATGTGTCTTAAACACCGCACGAACTTATGAGAAACATAGTAACTGCCTTAAATACGGACTTTAACAAATGTATTGTCTAGTAATGGAAAGATTAATTTTTAAACATATCATGAATTTTTAACGTTCTTTTAATGGTTTTTTACTGTGTACATAAGTACTTTTATGGCTTTCGTCCAGAAAACCGAATAAAGTTGATTTGAATTTGAATTTGACATCACAGGGTTGGAGGACATGATGCCAAATGATGGTTGATGCTGGCCAGGGAAGGGAAAAAAAGGAGAAAAGACAATTCCGGACCCGACCACTAGATAACGGATTAATGCTCAGCATGTTAATCAAAAATATTCTTCTGACCGCAAAACTACTACGACAAGTAGGTAATCAAGTCCTAGTTTCTTCTGTGGAGAAAATGGAAGAAAGAGCAAGGATTTGTAAAAGACACAGCTTAGGTCAAGAGAATGGAGAAAGAATCCAGGCAGTTGCTCAGTGGAGAACTAATGTTCAACAGCCCTTTTAAGAACAGGGCTGTTGCTCCAGAGCTGCAAGTGACCCTTCAATCTATGGAAGTCCTTGAATTGTTGCCTCGTGTATTTGATAAGTTTTCGTTTTCTACGATCCTTGAAACCAACTGACACATTGATTGCTTGACAATAAAAGAGCAGACCCATTAATAATTAAATATAAATTCTGTTAAAACAAACATCTGTGCCAAACGAAGCACAGCGAGAGAGTGGATGCGGGTGTGGGAGATGAGAGGCGAGGAAGGGGAATCTGGTTACATGTAAGACATGGGAAAATGGTTTGGGGCTAAGAGTCTGAGCCCTTATAGTTGTACAGAGTCACCCGAGCCATCGACAGTAGCAAGGTGTATTCCTTTTCGAACTTCACATTCAATGGGGATGAACAAGCTGTGAAAGCCCCTTGCCATCTTTGTTGCTCTTAGTAGGGAAACAGGGTGTTACTTGTTGATAGTCAGGCAGGCACAGTCCTCTGCAACCAGGCTGTGATTTCTCCCAGAGTGCTTTGTGTGATTGATACATGGTTGAAAGACTTGTCAGGTAAGGCTAGAGCTTCCATCAGATCCTTGTGTTCAGTCTTCCCCCACCCTTGAACCTAAACCCTATCTAACAGATCTATGTAAATGCCCCCCGTACGTGGGTGATCAGAGTGCAGATGCTCCAGTGGATCTGTTAGCTGTTGGTAATGTTATGGTGACTTAATGTGCTGATTTTCCATTCTTTCAAATGCATTTTTGTTTGCATATTAACTCTTCTTTAGATTTTATTAATTAGAAAGTAGTCAATTAGATAAATTAGGCTTTATCTATTAGAAAATAGTACTTGAAGCTGACGACTCCATTGTCAGAGATTTCTACTACTTAAACTTACAAACAATACAAAAAAATACAGAAACAAGTATACATTAAACAGTTGTATTTAATTCACCAACAAAAAAATATACAAACACACCAATCACGTAAATTCAAAGGGAAAGTTCGAGTTTTTGAAAATTTGGTTTTATTTCTAAGACTCTACTATATGACTTTGTCTTTTTTGCTCCTAATGTCTGTGCTCTTTTGTCGGCACATACCTGTGCTTAACTTGAGGCCATCAGTCGACCATGCTAGCTTCAGTTTTCCGTGCTTGTGCTGCTCCTAGGAATCAAGCTAAGGATGGCAATTAGGTTTTTTGCCCCAAGTTTAGATTCCTTCCCATTTACCTACATTTTAAAATGCTAAATTTTTCTTTTTATTTATATATAGCGTATTCATTTTCTAATTTACATTTCTAAACAGTTGCGGACCACAGATTAAGAACTGCTTCTGTAGGGTGAATAAAAATAACCTCTTTTCAGTAAGAATTGGCCTCACCGAACAATATAGTGCGTTTCAGATTTTTGATATACATATGTGACTGAAAGGTGCTCTTAGATATTAGAATCAGGCCTTAAAAAGAGACAGTGTTTGGATTTCTCCTAAAGTCTGAGTGCCTCCAGTTAGAAGGGCCAATAGTAGCAAACCTGAAATCACTCTGCTCTTGATTCAGACCTCGAGGCATGTCGCTTTCTGCTCGTGGCACACCCTGACTGATCTGCAGAGTAAGCAAGCTACCATTTGAAACAAAAGAGGTCCGAGTTTGTGTCCTGGCTCTAATCTCCTGATGAATGTCTCTGAAAGGCTTTTTCCCCCGACGGGCAGAGGGCCTAGGCAGCTACATTATGTTTAGCATATATTCTTTTTTTTTTTATGTTCAAAATATTTTATTAGTTTTTGCATAGATACATAAACAAAGACAATACAAAAACAGTAGTATAAATCAAAAATACCTAGAAATTTAAAATCATACAATAAGTAATTTCATCAATGGCTATGAAATACAATAGGTAATACAATATTCTAGAATCCAATAAACATAAGAGGAAAGGGGAAGCAGGGCACATAAGAAAGACTGTAATGCATAACCATCTGAAAGAAGCTACAAAAGTACAAAGTAATAATATACATAGAAGTAAAAAATCAGGATTGTTAGTAGAACCAATACAATACTTAAGTTTAGCATATATTCTGCTCATACCACTTTGGGAGACGGCAGCCTGCTCCCCCCATCCTGTGTACGTGGGAGGCTACATTTGTGTTTAAGTACAGCTGGGGCTATTCTCCCTTGCATCTCCAAATTGCTTGGCTTCCAGGATGCCTCTTCCTTTCAATAATGGAGTTCTTTACTCCACTTTGACTCTTGATTCTTGGGGTGTCTGTTTATTTCTGTGCCAAATACAAAAACGTTTGTACAAACCTTGCTCAAACATTTGTGGGGCAATACCCTTAAAATTTCTTGCATGTGCCCTTGCCACTTGTATACATCATAAGGACATACTTGGCATACCTTTTTGTGATCTATATATACACCAATAGGACATTAAAGAGGTTAACTTTATGTGGCATCTTAGAAAATTGCTGTGCACACAAGATGTATCCTTCAGAGGGATAAGCAGAGCATTTGTGAGTGCCCGGTAAGGGTGTTAATGGGTATAAGAATAGCATTTTAGGTTCAATGAACAATGCTTTGAAGGGAACGCGCCCTATTTGATTAAAAATAAATAAATCCTTGCTTTGTCATTCCAAAGTTAACCCATTTTCTTTGTCCCGCTTCCAGATCATTTATCAGTAAGACTTTAGCACCAGGACATACCCATGCAAAACAATAAAATAAGAGCTAGCCTTAAGTTACCAGCCCTCCCCTCCAAACTAGGTTATAACATCTCCTTTCCAGAGCATCAAAATGGAACATTGAAATAATTATATGGTATTGTGCTAAACGCCCCACAACAGGGCACCGTGAATGTTGCTCCGTTGCAAAGTGCACTTTCTTAATCAAAGTGGGCAGCCTTTTCTCTCCCTTGCACGTGTACCTCTTCCTTGTTCTCTTCTATGTCACTGTCTCCTGTTAATCTGGGAGGTGCATTAACCTTGTATCGTGGCCTCCATCTTGTTCTGGATCTCAACTGTCACATTTGTGCGCAGGAGGAGTACCGGCTGGACTACCAGTGCTCAGAGGAGGTTATCAGCATTCACCACGCCCTGGCCGAAAGAGCCAGCAAGTACAACAAGCGGCCCAATGTTTTCCGCCTGCAGACGGCTGACTGGCGCATCTACCTCTTCCAAGCTGAGTGAGTACCACCTTACAGCATCACTTCCCCTTCAGATGTTGCCGAGAGGCAGGAGAAGCAAAATGAGGGGGAGGAGCCAGAGAGAGGATTGGGCCACTAAGTGCTGTTCTGCTTCCAGGTCCAGTGATTATCTTTGGAAATCTCTGTTTGTGTTCAGAAAGAGGGGTGCAGGTTTATTGGACGAAGAACCTTCTGAAAGTCCTGGTGAGACAAGAGGAGATGAGCAAACTCCCATCTGACCCACACTCCTCTTTCAGGCCAAGTGACACTACCTCACCGCTGTCAGGTTGGTAGTGTACATATGGGAAATGGGTAAGTCAGCGGGCATAGGAGACGAAAACACCAGGAAACCGGGAGAAAGACAGTAAAGGAGGAGGGGGAAACCTGGATAAGAAATGGGAAAGAAGAATGAAGTGGTGGTCGTGGGGGGGGCATATGGAGAAAGAACAGCGAAAAGGGGAGTTGAGGAATAAAAGATGTTGGCTAATGCTTGACTTAGAAGGGGAGGATGGGTAGTGGATTGGGGGATGATAAAAGAGAGTTGATCAGAAGCACAGGGTAAATAATGGGAAAAGAGTAAAATGGAAGAAAGAAAGTGATGTGGAGAAATTAAACAGCTAATAGTGAAGTAGGGGCATTTAGGAATTGATAAAAAAGAAGCGAGGAAAGTAGGAGAGTAGATCAGGGCACAAGTCGAGAGTTGGCAGCGGCCCTACACTATTGTTAGCATGGCACAATTTGCCCTTATGTTACGCCTTGCCTTCCACCAATGGCTGTTCACTAGTGAAATTAATGTGTCCTCTCACATACTGTTTTAGTGTGGTCTCATATGGTATTTTTCCACCACTTCTGCCATCATCCATTTGAGTTTGAGAAGTGCCATGAAGGGGGGTCTTCAAACACACTCACCTGAGCACCATTTATCCTTTCTCCACGGTGTTAGGGACATAATAGGATGTCTGTGTCTCCAGCAGGATGAGTGAGGTGATTTTATGCCTAGACTCCGGTTAGAAAATTCGAGCAATTTCAAAATCCATTACAACTTAACAAGAAATTGCTCTGCTGCAAGGACGCACTCTACAACAGCTGGTTCCCAAGACCTTTAATATTCAAAAACCGGCCAGTGCATTCTTAAAATTCTTTGTTCCTGACGAGTTTCGAAGCAAGGCTTCTTCCTCAAAGGCAGTGCATGTAGATTTCTGGCGTGTTGACGCACTACGTTATGTTTGCTTAAGTAGCTGTCCTGAAATAGCATAGTGCATTATGGTCATCGCAGTGCGCCAATTATTATTTCCCTCAGTGAGTCCCGAAAATGCTTCCATTATTGTTGCAAATTGTTCTACCCTCAGTGAGCTTCATGCAGCACTCCCGTTGTTTTTCTAGAATGCTGTTGTACCTTGAAGATGCTGTGAAGTTCCCAGCTCCTCTGGCCCCACACAGTAGTGCGAGGGGTGGTGCAGCCCTTCACGACCGAAGCCGTCGTGTATAGTTCATTCAACAAATTGCTCTGCTGCAAGGACACACTCTACAACAGCTGGTTCCAAAGACCTTTAATATTCAAAAACCGGCAAGTGCATTCTGAAAATTCTTTGTGCCTGACGCGTTTCGAAGCATGAACTGCCTTTGAGGAAGGAGGGCTGCACCACCCCTCGCACTACTATGTGGGGCCAGAGGATACCCTGCAACTTATGGCGAACAAAGAAAAACCAAAGGAAATGATGGACGGAGCGTTGACAAAACAAGCACTCACCCCCAGTCAATTGATTTGGGTTTAATCCATCACCGTTCTTTAGCCCACTCTGCCACCCCAGTTCAGACATGGCCATATGCAATCAGTCTGACCCTGTGCCTCATGGGAACAGTCCAGCCCGAACTGCCAAGCCATGCCTTTTTTTTTAGGTGGATGCACGCGTGATCAAAAATACTATTATTTGCAGGGCAAGAGAGCCTGTGACTGATGTGGACTGAAGCTTTAACCCATGCAGTACGCTTTCGTGGATGGAAGCAGAGTATTAATGACACTGACAGACCAGTGGCCGCAGAGAGCTTAACCAAGGCCCTCTATATAGCTAGAATCCTTCCCAAAAAGGTAATCTGTGACCTTTCATGTAACAAAACACCTATCAGCAGGCTTTAACACAGAGAAATAGCAATTTAGCCTTAAATGCTTATTAACTTTAGCATATGCTTTTTACAGTCACTGTCAGGCCACCTGCAATTTGCATAACTTTTTATAATAAACAGATCAGATCTATTGCACTGGAAATATTTTTTCCTAGTTAAACTAATCAGGCCTCTAGCGTTGTCATTAATGGCTTGTCACCATAATCAACAGAGGCCTCCTACTGTACTGAGCTTAAGCTTTCTTCACAAGGTAACTAGAAGGCATATAGTCATAACATTACATAGTATACAAAATTACATTTGGCAAAGCATCCCTCGTGGACGTTGTGCTATAGAATTGAGGCGAAGAAGTTTTGGAAGGCCGGGCCTGAGCCATGTGGCGCTGTGAAATGACCAGTAACACCAGCTGATGTCATTCGGATGGGAGATGTGTTTGATTGGAGAGAAAAAACGAATGCCACAAAGGCATTGGTGAGGAATTAAGCTTTGGTCCCGGGTCTGCGATATCGACTTCCAAACCTCATAGCGGAAAACACAATCAAACAAAGGAGCCAGGCAACATGCACATTGCACACTTGAGGAGTAGTCACTATACCTTGTGACTCAAAGACTTCTTCGAAGAAAAACAACTTGTAATCATCTGAGCCCAACACTAGATGACAGGATAATGCTAAGCAAAGGAATCTACGGCACTATGCTCTACGAATAGATGATTACAGGTTAACATATTCCTTCTTCTAAGAGTGACTAACAAGGATTATGACTGTGCAAATCTATGCCCACAGTTTGTCAGAGGGAGTAACCAGCACCAAAATCCTTGCCTAGTATGGTGATTTGGGAGATTGTTTGTAACAAAATACCAATCTGTTGGCTTTCATACAGAGTGAAAACGTTATACCTTTAAATGCCTATTGACTTTAACATGTGCTTTTCACAATCAATATGCCTTGCCTACTACCTTTATCGTACCTTTTCATTGTAAACAATCAGGCCTGTAACCTTTTTAATTGGTTTCTTACCATAACAAAATCAAACCTACTAAGTTGGTCATAAGCCTTACCACAAGGCAACAATCGTGTATAATGTAATGACATTACAAACATTTACAAAATACAGTTGTGAAAACAATATAAAATCCCTCCTAAAAGCACCTAATGAATATTAAGAAAGTGCAAATGGTCGATCGCCAGGGCATATTCAGGTTTGTCAACAACACCAAAACCCTTGCCTACTATGGTAATCTGTTAAATTCCACATAACAAAATACTAGCCTCCACGCTTTAGTAGTGTACTAACAACCACCCATAAAAGCCTCTTGCCTTTAACACATGCTTTTCACAATGAGTAAGGCCTACCTGCTTTGTCCTTAACATTTCATTATCAATAGATCACACTCAAGGAATCTGACATAGAGTTTCCCAGTGAACCAATAAGGCCCTTAGCTTTTACCAAAAGCTTGCCACTATAGACACATACACCAACTGAAGTGTGCATAAGAAGGCAATCATCTGGCGTACATTTGTAAAATTACAGATGAGTATCGAATTGCAGGTGGCAAAATAGTATTAATAGGGCCTAACAAAATTCATCATAGTAAAATTCTGTTCCCCTGGTTTGTCGGAGTGGGTGACCAACACCAAATCCCTTGCTTGCTATGGTAATCTTTGAAGTTTCATTTTATCGAATATCTTTCTATGGCATGTAATATAATGTGATAACAATACACTGTTAGAGGGCTTTTGGCTTTACCATATGCCTTTCACAATAAATAAGCCAGGCATACTGCCTTTGTAATAATTTTTCATCATAAACATGCCAGTCCTATGGCATAACCTGTCCCTGCACAACAAGCAAGTCTGTAGTTGTTATCCTTGGTTTGGCACCATAAGCAGCTCAGGTCTACTGTACTAAGGGTACGTTTTCCCAGGCTTCCAGTCCCAGCATTGCAAATGTATACAACATTACAGTTGGCAAAGACAAATACTGTCTCTCCTAACAGGGCTTGACAATGATTCTCACAGTGCAAATCTTCTATACCCATCATATGTCAGAGGGGTAACCAGCACAGAAACACTTTCCTACTCACTAATCTGTGAGATTCCATATAACAAAAACCCCATGAGTAGGCTTTAATTCAGAGTAGTAATGCACCATTAAATGCCTATTAAATTTAGCATATGCTTTTCACAATCAGTATGCCAGGCCTACCTCCTTTATCATAACTGTTCATTATACACGATCTACTTATACCCTTAATCATTGGATTCGAAGCCTTCTGTACTAAGCGTAAGCCTTTCTCAAATCAACCGTCCAGCCCAAAGTGATAAAAGTACAAATGTACACAGAATAACAGTTGGCAAAGCAAAATATTATCTCTCCTGAGATTGCCTGATAAGGATTATTGTAGTGCATGTCTTCTATCCACATGGTTTGTTCGGGTGGATCACCAACACCACAACCCTTGCATGCTGGGGTAATTTGTGAAATTCCATGTACAAAATACCTGCCCACAAGCTTTAGAACAGTGTAATAACAGACCATCCTTAAAAGTCTATTGTCTTTAGCATATGCTTTTCACATTTAGTAGGTCAGGCATACTGGCTTTATCATAATGTTTCATAATAAACAGATGAAACCTATGAAATGTGGCATGACCTTTCCCGATGAACCCATTAGCATTGGCTTTACACCTTACCCAACAGCTGCCTATTCAAGTGCACCTAAACTGGCATCCATGAAGCATACAGTTATAAACGGACAATATATGTAGAAAAACGACAGCTTGCAAAACAATATACATCCTCTCTCAATTGGGCCCAACAAGAATCATCCCAGTGAAACCCCTATGAGTTTGGCAGGGGTCTGGCCAACGTCCAAATCCCTGCCTACTATGGAAGTCTGTGAGATTACATTTAACAAAATACCTGTATATCACTTGTATAACAACGTAATAACAACCAACTCTTTAAGGTTTACTGACTTTAACAGATGTGGTTTTTAATCAATAATCAATTCCAGCTGCAGTTGTCATAACATTTCTAAATAAGACGACCAGACCTATGGCATTGGACATAACGTTTCCCAGTGTACCAATGTTGCGGTGTGGGAAGAACTGAACGAAGGCTTTGACGGATTAGTGAAGGTTTTATTTTGTTCAAAAACAGTTTCCTTCTCCACACAAGAGAATTAACCGGGCTCTGGGTTTTCTTTTCTTCCCGAGTTAGTCCTTTCCAGGATCCAGTCAGGTCTTCCTTCTTGCTCCACTGGTGTCCGGCCTCACGAAACTCTGTGGTGCCGTCGGGGAAAAGAAAACAGGAGAACCGGTATAAGGGTGTGACTATAGGAATACTTTTAGGGTCTGGAGTGAGGGAGCACCAAACGCCGTGTCGCACAGCTAAGAAAATGTGAAAAAAAGTGCTCAAGGAGAAAAGGTGGAGGTGGGTGATAAAAAGAGGGTCTCGGTCGTTACACCGTTCGTATTTCCCGCTCTCCTATCCAACCCACTAACTGTCTCCGTATCTTGGTTAGCCACGCACCTCCTGGAGCGTGGCGGGTCGTGTCGCGGTGAATCTCTCCTTCGGCTGCCATCGGGATTTCAGGAACTTCCTTCGTGCTGGTAGGGAATTTCTCTGGGACCCTCTTTTCCCCAAGGGACGTCACTCCGCAGAACGCCGCAGTCGAGTCTCCAGCTGTAGCTGCTTCTCGCGTGTTTGAACCCCCGAACTTCCGGGTTTCCCTCCTCCTGAACACTGGGAACTCCGTGACGTCATCAGGGGGAGGAGTCCCTTGTTCCGATGCTCCAGAGTTAAATGGGCCCTCCTGGTTATCCCCGTATGCATCTTGAAGCGGTGGGGACGGCGAGCTCCACTCGTCCTGCGGGGAAAGAATAAGAGGGGAAAGAGGGGGGTTTGTAATTCCCCAGTCCTGGTTATCGTCACCTTCCTCGTTCGTTGTCCTCACCCGGCCACAACCAGTCAGGACAATAGATTGTCACCATAACTAACTGATGCCTTCAGTTTTGAGAGTAAGATTTTCCACAAAGCAACCATCAGGCACAGTGATAAAATGTGAAAGCTATGCAAAATTATAGTTGGCTAAGCAAAATTCTATCTCTCCTAAGAGGGCCTAACAAGGATTCTCAGAGAGCAGACCATCTATTCTCCTCTTTATCACACAATGCAGCCAACACCAACACCATTGCCTACTATGGTAATCTGTGAGATGTCATGCAATAACAAATCTATCTTTTGACAACAGATAGGTAATAAAAATACACACTTGACTATTGACTTTCACGTATGCTTTTCACAGTAAATATATCAGCCCTACTGCCTTTATCATAACATTTTATAGTAACCAGGTCAATCCTATACGCATGATCATTGGCTTTCCACCATAACTAACGCAGTCCTGCTGTATTTAGTATAAGCTTTGGTAAAAGCCAAAAAGTGCAATGCAGAGTCATTTTTACTGGAAGGGCACCAATTTGTATTCGAGGGAACCAACGTGTGTGAAGCCTTGCTCCTCTCTTAGGAGTACTCTGAAAGATTTTTTGTTAATCACGTAGGGTGAAGCAACAGTTGCACTGTCAGGATAGACCTAAAAATTCATGTAGATTAGTGGAGCCGAGGGCATCCCAAATTGCTCTCAAACACTTAGTTGCACTCTGAAGTCTAGACTAAATGATGTAAGGGGACGATACTTGGACTGCAATACAATCTGCAGCAAAAGAAACACAAACCTCTAAATGTATCTAGTTATCTAAGATGCTTTAACAGCACTACAATGCCACGTGTGTGCCCCCTGAAAGTTCAAGCTGAGGCAGCCATACTACCGCTGGATCAAGCAGCTGGCAAAATAAACACAATAAGCGCAGCTGTGTTGAGGGGAAGAACTTTTTTCAGTGGAAGAGCACAACTTCTGGTAGTCAAAACATGTACTCTTGGCTACCAATATGTAGGCGGAGCCCAAACCCCTCCCTTTGCTACTCTCGAAAGCTCTTTTTAGGTTGATCACATTATGTCCGGCAATAGCTGGTCTGTCAAGTCATACATAAACAGTATCTTTGTTTGGGCAAAACAATACAAAATGCATTTTAGTGCACACTGTTGTTTGTGATGATGGCTTTTTTTGGGGCAGAACTTTGCACATGGAAATGCTACTTCTCTGATTATAGGTATAGGGATGTTTGACAGTGATTATGCTTTCCTTAGTAGGCCTTTTCCTTTGTCGACCTAATGAAATTGACAGTCTTAAGTCTATGGCATTGTTTGCTCTCCCTTCCTGTTCCTCCTGCAGTTATTGTTTATTACTTTTTTCCCCTTACAGTGTTCCTTTTACATGTACTTCCCATTTAGTAATTTGTATGGTATTTTTATTTCCCTGTAGTACTGATGCAGAAATGAACTCCTGGGTGTCTCGAATAAATCTAGTAGCTGCTATGTTCTCTGCTCCTCCATTCCCAGCAGCCATTGGCTCCCAGAGGAGATTTGTGCGTCCGATCCTTCCCACTGCACATTCCAAGCAATCGCTGGTAAGGCTGTGGCAGACTGACCATCAGAATTCCTTTTGTTTTCCAATCAGATGGTGGATAGGGGGCACAGCAACCCTGAAGAGGGTTGCCAAGCTCTGTTAAATTGTATTTTTACAGGACAAATATCTACATTCAGGAGTTGTACATTATTCCCCGATCTTGTGTTTGGAAAATACGTATAAAAAAGATAGAGCATCAGCAATAGACGGAATCTATATGACTTTTAAAGACATTGACTGTAAGCCCATGAGAACATGTTCCTTACCTTAACTAATGACCTTTCTGGTGGATACTCTATCTACCAGCAGACCTCACCTTTTGAATCACCTCCCGGCACCAGTCTGGATCCAGACAGTTGAAATAGCTCTCCTGCACTGCTTCGTGGTTCCTCAGTTCCAGGATCCACCCTGGGTATACAGTGTAAGGCTCCACATTGGTATACCAACATCCGTTCTCCTTCATTTATTCCTTGGCCTCAAAGGCGGAGATGAGACTGTTGAGATTGGCAAAATACCAGTGAACCAAACTAACTTGAGGCTTTATTAGCAGTTGCATGACCACTCCCAGAGCGTGAGGTGGGCGGGACCAGTGTGGAATCTGCAGGTAGACAAAGTATCCATCAAAGATCATTATTTATTTTTTTTTTTTTAAATTTTTGAAAACCTTTATTGTGCAGTAAGAATGGTACAAATACGGGCCTACAACCGTCAGGCCGGCCACAATACTATTATGCACAGAAGCAAACTATACGGTCCCCCAGCGCCAGCAGGCAATATAGCGTCACTTAACAGCAGTTACACTGAGCAGAATCCTGTCGCTAGGGAAAGGAGCAGTGAGGTTAAGATTTTAAGATTTTTAGTCTAAAGAAAAATCAGTGAAGAATAGAACCAAGGAGTACTGAGTCCGTACATTTACTTCACCACATGGGCAGGCAGCATCAAAAAGTAACAACAGTAGTAAGGAACCCCTCATCAAATCGGCAGCACAGTACACAGCAGCAGGAGAGTCAGCTAGCATTTACGCACCACCCACAGTACTACCCGCTCCCCCTAAACCCTTATCGCAGACTCAGGACGGAAAAAAAAGGGAAAATCATAAAAGAAGGTCATACATAGGCACCATAGAAACTTAACTAAAACTAAATATAACCCCCCACCCTACACACATGCAGAGGCTACGGCCTGCCCCCCCCCCCCCCCCCCCCCCCCCCCAGCAGAGTGTCTGTCGCCCCAAAAAACCCGAAATTTAGGAAGAGAAGAGAAGTAGGGAAAGGAAAGAAGGAAAAGAAGAAAAATTCACCAGTGATATAGGGAGCAAGGAGAAAAATCTATCCCTGGGCTCCCATGAAAGAGCGACGAGGAGGAGGGCCACATCGTACACGCTCGGACACCGCCGACACATTAAACATTCTTCACCCCAATATCGATTAACAGATAACTTCACCAGAGATCTAACCATTGGGGAGAGTCAGCAAATAATACACAGTGTCATATTCACAAATCAAGTCTCTCCTAGCCTCCACCCGCCAGTATATTAATGCAGCGAAGGGATCGCCTAGCCCTGGCCCGATCTAGGATTCATTCTGTCACCCAACCAACTTGGCAGTCTGATGCAGTCCGCGTCGACGAAGAAACATGGCCGCCTCGAGGATGGGGGAGGTGCACCATCGCTGAGGGAGCATCGCCTGTCCCCCGTAGGTAGTAGTCCCCTATGAAAATGCACCTCCAAGGCATTCAGGCGACAAAAGTCACGGAACGGGGATGTGAAACTGTTCAAGGAAGGAGCAGGGGACAGGGCAGGAGAGCAGGCTAGCAATGAACAGCGCAGCGAGACTGGTACACGAGGCAGGCAGCTAGTCAAAGAACAAAGGGGAGACATTGTTGCGGCAACAGTCTCGACGGGTGGCAACAAATCTTCAGAAGCCTCAGCAATGGTTCTCTCGATCGACACAGTAGCAACAGGAGACAGTGATGGGCTGGCAAGCTGCAACAAAGTCAGTCCCGGATCCTGTCGGGGGTGAACCCCCTGCGCTCGGCTCTTAGCAGGGATACATGCATCAAGTGTCTCAATCAGCACATTGTAGGTATGCCGCATCTCCGATCGTGCCTCACCCAAGATCTTCATCACATCCCTGTAGGTCCATTCCGGCTGTGATTCACGTGGTTCTTCACTCACGGAGGAAAATTCAAATACGGCCCCCTGCGCAAAGGTGCACTCGCCTCCCCAAGAGGAGAGCACAGTGCCATCTCCACAGCGCTGGTGATCGGGCATCGCCATCTTGTCAGCAGTCCACGGGGTGCTGGGAGGGGGAGAAACGGGGGGCCTCAGGTCCCGATCGGGAAGTGGATGTTGTCCCTGCAACAAACTGTACCCCCTCCAGTGTGCCGTGGAAGCAGAGGACCGCCGGTAGTGAGGTAGGCGGACAGGGCCGTGAGGAGCTCACCGGCAGCCAGCACAGCAATGAAGAAAGCCGACCGGCATCATGGCGGCCACAAACAAAGGAAACCGTGCGAGCCCTCTTACATTCGTGCCGGCGCTGCTCCGTGTGATCCCGGCAGGGCAGTGAACGCAGGTATGGGCCAAGCAGCAGGCGGGTGAAAGCACCCCCGTGTTGTAGGCAGCCGCCGCAGCAGAATATTCGCCTCGGGGCATGCGAGGTCCGGCAGGCGCCGAGGAGCGGGCGGAGACCCAGGGCAGAGACGATCCGCCCAGAACATACGACTCCGGGCGGGCGGAGAGGCCAAAGAGACACCGTCAGGATCGGCTCCGTGTCCCGCACATTTCAGGCGAAAGAAACCGCAGGATAGCAGTCAGGATGTAGGCGCGGGTCTCCAGAGCCGGCGGAGCCGAGCGACCACACGTCCGTTCAGGTCGCCATCTTGGCTCCTCCCTCAAAGATCATTATTGAAGGTAAGTAACTTCTTCTTCTGATCAGTACTTCTGCCTGCAGATTCCACGCCTTTTAATCACAACCCAAGCGTTACCTCCCAGGTAGTAGATATGAATAGATGTTCTAACTAAGAAGCCCTGCAACATTGATGTGGCAAAATGGCCATCTCTGTGGACTTTAAAGACAAAACAGTAATGCCTGTTAAAAGTGTGGACAGAGACCGATATTGTAGCATGGCAAATATCCAACACAGGAACGCCCTGAGACAACACTGATGAGGAAGCCTTTGCCCTGGTGGAATGGGCCCTAATGCACTCAGGGGGTTCATTCTCTGCCATGGCATAGCAGATCTTGATGCACAGGATAACCCAAGGAGAAATTGTCCACTTCTGAATCACCTTGCCCTTCTTGGAGCTCACATTGCCAAGAAAAAGTTGATCTTTGGCCTGAAACACTCTGGTCTTCTCAGCATAAAATCTGAGAGCCGCGCAGTAGACCTCCTTTGTGAGATGAGGCGATGGCTAGACAGTCTGCAGAGTGATCAACTGACCCACATGAAAGGGAGAGACTGATTTGGAAGGAACGAAACGTTCATCCGCAGGAGTGAGCAAAAATATTTTGAAGTGCATTTGATGCATTTCTTTATGCAAATGTTAAGGACAGGTTTTGTTGTCTGGTTCTGCAGTTGTTCGAATCTGGAAATGTATTTTTTGAAGAGGCGACAGTAAATGTATTGTAGTAGTAGAGATGCCTCAGGGTGAAGGCTCATTCCGTTTGATTCTATAGATCATATTGGAGGAGTGGGAGTATTAGGAAATCGGGATAACTGTGTGTTTACATCCTTTTCCAAAACATTGACTTGTGAAGCGAACAAGAGGTTGTTATCAAAGAACCTTTTACAACATTGTGGCAAAATGGTGGGAGGGGTTCAAAGGCTCGAGGGCTTGTCAAATAGTATTGAGAGGCTCGCTGTTTCCAATTACTGTGATCTCCTTGGCACCATCTTTTCACAGAAACCTGCACTTTAATGCCTAGATTGCCTGGTCAAGGCAAGAGCCGATGTTGCTTGTGTTTTCTGACCCATTTTCCAGACGGAATTGTATACCTTTAGCATACATTTGGAAATTTACCTTGTACTGCTCAAGGAGCTAAGACAAAGGGCTGCCTAAATGTTACATAAAAGTCACAAATGATTGATTCTCAAGGGACACTGCAGGACCTTTCACATTGACCCCCTGAGATACACTGCAGGAATGGTATGATCTTAACTTATTGGCTATAATTGGTGGTACAGGGTTGGGCCCATTGTAGCTTGGGTCTTAATATACTTGCCCCCTGGTTAAGCCCCCCCCCCCCCAGAAGAATTATGTGAATTCAGTGTGGTAATTTGCTGATAGATCAGGACTCTGAGGGTAGTTTTGTTGTCCTTTTTCAAGGAGAGAGGAGGAGCTCTTCACCCCTATTTATTAGCAGAGGTGATTTCAGTGCCACTTAAGGAGCGCATTTCAAACTTTTAGTATTGAAGAAGGACATTAAGTTCCACATAGTCTTGAAGCGAAGTCATCACCTCCCTTCTCATGACTTTGATAAAGCTTTGGAAAATGTAAACTGGTCAACAGTATGCCTTGAATTCAAGGTTCAGATGTTTTTCAAGAAAGGGGTAATCAGAGCATGTTTCGGAGGCAGGCACTCGGCGGAGAAAAATGAGGCATTGATCAGGTTACCTGCAGCTACCAAGAAAGGTAGGGGGGTGTAAGGCAGATGTGGCAGAGCATCAGGGCATTGGAAATTTTAGGCTTTTGTTTTGGCAGCCAGAGTTAAAAGTTGGCAATAGAAGAGATGTAAGATGGAACCACGACTGCTTTACCAACAAATGCTTTGGCAACGATGAAGGAACAACAAATGCATATTTACAGCAACTTTGTTTTGCTACAAAAATCCCTTTACCACAAAAATCTACATGTTTTACTGGTAAGTATAAACTCTTTTTATATATATAAATGCTGTTTGCCAAATAGAAGGGGACTTGTTAAAAATGAATAAAGAATACTGTTGATATAGTTCTTAATAACAAAGAAGAAAAAGTCATTAAGATCCATTCTTTAACTGCACTTACACATCAAGGATATAATATTCAAAATTACTACTGTGCAGGATGCCAGACTTTTGTAACAAAAATATTTCTATGTAGGCACAAATTAAATGAAGCACAGGTAGTTTCACATATCTTTCCATCCAAAGTATTAGGTGTAACTGTTGTTTGTGATAAGTGGCAAACATTATCAATTCTATTGACTACCATTTGGAATAAAGTAATGTGGGAAACTGGCTCTGTATATACTATACTATACCAAATGAGGTATAGTGTACACAAAGTCCAGTGGAACCCCAAAGGTAGGCATAGGTAAAAGTAGATAGCACCTTACTCTCTATTTGTAGTAGTGTGGGCGAGCAGTAAGGCTTTATCAGAGGGTAGCATCTGTTGTACACACTCATGCAAGAAATGATGTCACACACTCAAAGACTGAACTCAGACTAATTTGTTTGTATCCAAAATATTATTTAGTTATTTTATTTCTAGAACCAAGCCAAGCCTGATGCAGGTAAGTAAAATAATACTTAGCAAAATCTTATGCAGTGTTTTACAGTTGAATGGAGTTTCAAATGCAAGAATTACAGGTAAGTCAACAGTTCGAAATTACTTTTCAGTTACTTTACAGATTACTGTGCACATTACTTTTTAGATTACTTTTGCTAATCAGTGTGATATGCCTAGATATCACACTGAGAAATTTTTAGACAAAAGGTAAGTAATTCACTTTTAATACATTTGCAGTTTTTCAATGTTTCATACAAATCAACTCCACACAGAAATTTTTTAAAGGAAAAACAGTCAATGCATTCCTATGGAAGGAAATTAAGTTAACGGTTCGCAGGTAAGTAC
The DNA here is from genome assembly GCF_964263255.1 of Lissotriton vulgaris. Classification (NCBI taxonomy): domain Eukaryota; kingdom Metazoa; phylum Chordata; class Amphibia; order Caudata; family Salamandridae; genus Lissotriton; species Lissotriton vulgaris. The sequence continues at coordinate 384,438,615 of NC_141699.1, read as the reverse complement.
TTATTTGTATTTATTTATATACTATTTGTATTTATTTATTTATTTATTTATGCACTTATTATATTTACTGGCCCCCTTTTTTTTTTTTTTTTTTTTTTTTTGGTGTAAGACATTTATTGCGTAAAGAGAGGTTACACTGCGTCACGCCAACAACCCGGAGGCAGGCCGCGATGTCAACAAACGTGTTCCAAGAAGGTGTACCATATTAGGAGTCATAAAACCAGGTCAGTACCCTTCAATTCAGAGAGATACACAGCTTTGACCCCGGCGAGGAGTACAAAAGTGCAACCAATGCAAAGTGGATGGTCTTACATTTTTGGGTGTCGTGGACTGGCAAACAGATCCCAAGCTCGCGGTCTCGTCCCGCCACTCCGGCGAGTACCAGGACCACCGCTCATGGAAAAGGTAATGCATAGTTAAATCGTCCACTGCCACCTTTTCGCCCAACCCCCCCGCAACAATCGGAGGGAAACAACAAACTTCGGTGCAGAGCTATTTCAAAGAACAGACATCACAACCCACATACGCAGGGTCACGCGTACAAGGACCCGTCAGTCATAGAGGGGCGCTAACAAGCAGCATTGGTGGCTGCAGGAGGACTGTAAGGCAGCAGCTATGGGGCGGGGGCGGAGGGGGGGGGAGGGGACGCGGCCGGACAGAGCAGTGGGGCGCCTGGACAGGAAGGGGGGCATCATGTCAAACCCGACTGGCACGCAGCAGGTATGGAATCCGACAGTAGTAAAACATTCCACAGTCCTCAGGCATATCTACCAAGCATGCATCCATCCATCCCAGCAAGTGCACATAGGGCTCAAAGGTTTCACCCCATGTCATCCGAAACTCCCGCCCCAGGGGAGTCCACAGAGGCGTCCGAACCCGCCCGCTCTCTAGTCCACTGAAGGAAGGGTTCCCAGATGTCCCTGGGCCTAGATGCGGTAGGCATCGTTTCCCAGTAATCCGTGAGTTGTGTCTGACCATATGTAACGTCTCGAACCCATGCGGCGAACGTAGGCAAGGCGCCACGGCCCCAGTGTATCGCCACCTGGCGTTTAGCGTACAGTAGCAGCATCGCGTGCAGTTTCCTGTCACCGGGTTCGGTGTCCTTAACGTATCCCAGGAGCCCTAAAAGCGGAGCGGGTACATCTGTCCTGTGTAAAATGTGATTGATAGCCTCAAAGATGTTCGACCAGTACTCATATAGCTTTGGGCAGCTCCACGCCACATGGAGGAAGGACGCGTCAGCTCCACCACACTTCCAGCATGAAGCATCAGTGCGGATTCCCATGCGATGTAGCAGTACTGGTGTGCGATAGTATCGGTGCAGGAATTTAAAATGGACCAGTCGTAGCCTATAATTCGGTGACAGCGCCGTGAGTTGCTTGCAGCAGTATTCCCACATGTCATCTGTCAGGGTCCCGTCCAGGTCAGCGGCCCAAGCTTGTTTGGCCATAGGCACGGTGAGCGGGGCCTGCTCCTGCATGCAGTTGTATAGTCTAGAGACCAGTTTCGCGGGGGAGGGTCGTGACAGCAAGTTCTGGAGGGCATCTAGTTGTGGAGGTTCCTCGGGGAATTGAGGCCACATCTTCTTGCACGACTCCCGGAGAGAGTGATACAGAAGCGCGTCCGAGAACGAGGTAGGCTGGCCGTCCTCACGGACACCCAACTCACCAAACGTCCCATTGGGGTAGATGTCTGCGAAAGTGGTCACCCGTCTCCCCTGGAGTGTGATGGTATCACCCCTAGCGCAAAGGCAGGGCAGCAACGGATTGCTTCGCAGTGGAATAGCCGGCGCATAGAGCAGGGGAAGGCCCGCCCTTTGACGCAACTCCTTCCAGGACCAGCGGATCATCTCAACGGTGTCTACCTCCCTCGAGGGGCGAGAAACCTTACCATACAACGCCACCCGAAGCGGCAACGGGGCGACCGCGGCCAATTCCACCGCCACATGCGGCTGGTAGGGGGTGGGGAATACCCAGAAATGCAAAAATTGGGCCTGAGCGCACAGCGAGTATAGCTTTAGGTCAGGCGCCCCGAGGCCCCCCTGTCGCAACGGGAGCGTAAGCAGGGCCCAAGAGGTCCTCGCCTGCCTCCCAGCCCACACTAGAGATAAAAGTAAGGAGCGGACTCGTGCATGGAAGCATGCAGTCATGGGCAGCGGAAGATTAACGAATAGGTATAAGAATTTCGGGAGAACCACCATTTTCGCCAGTGCAATTCTCGCAACCAGGGACAGGGGAAGCTTGTTCCAGACCTCCACCCTCCGCTCCAGCCAGTCGACCACTCTGCCGAAGTTAAGGGACCACAGTTCCTGCGTGTCACGACTAATCCAGACACCTAAGTATTTGACCGCGTCTGTCTCCCAACGCAGGGGGTAGTCCGAAGGAGGTTTAACTGTCTCGTCAGTTAGAGGGAATGCAACCGACTTGGACCAATTTATAGACACACCCGCCAGACCCTCGAAACGTACAAATTCCCGGAGCAGTGGATTCAAATTTTCTGCAGGGTTGTTGACATACAGAGTGACGTCGTCTGCATAGAGAGAGATCAGCAGACTACGGGAGCTAAAGCCAATCCCTCTCGCCGTGTGGTGTTGGCGTATCCTGGCTGCCAGTGGCTCCATTGCAATAGCAAAGAGGAGGGGCGACAGTGGGCACCCCTGTCTAGTCCCCCTGGAGATGGGAAAGGGCTCGGACACCAGGCCATTCACTCGCACCCTAGCTCTGGGTTTGTCATATAGCAGTTTGATGAGAGTAATAAAGTTACGGCTGAAGCCCATCCTGCCCAAGACACGAAACAGGTACGGCCATTCTAACGAATCGAACGCCTTAGTCGCGTCTAGGAACACGACTGCGGCCTGGACGGAGGGGTGGAGATAATGTAGGATGGAGAAAAGCGTTCTGAGGTTGTGCGAGGTGGCACGGCCAGGGATGAACCCTGACTGGTCCGGGAGAGCGATGATTGGCAGCATCGGCTGTAATTTGTCTGCAATGATCTTGGCAAATATTTTTGCGTCCACATTTATGAGAGAAAGGGGGCGATAGGAGTCAAGGTATAATTCGTCTTTGTCGGGTTTTAATAGGGTGACAATTAGTGCCTCGTGCATGGAGTCTGGGAGGGAATTCAGCTCAAGCGCCTCAACGAATACTGAGTGCAGTTTCGGGGCCAGTTCTTCAGCATACGTCTTGTAAAACATTGTGGTCAGGCCATCTGGGCCAGGAGCTTTATTAGCTGGCATGCTCTTGATAACCTGAGCTATGTCTTGGACCGAGACTGGCAGGTCCATGTACTGCCTATGGTTGTCATTGAACCAGACCAGGGCGATAGAGTCAAGAAAACCGTCCAGGGAAGTCGGAGCAGCAGAGTGTTTGGACGTGTAAAGGGAAGCATAAAAGTCGGCGAAGGCCTTCAGCACCGCCTCTTGGCCCGTGACCAGTGACCCCTCGCTATTATTGATAGTGTGTATGTAGTGTGTCTGCGCCTGGGGAGCAATCAATCTAGCTAGTGTCCTACTCGGTCTATCACCCTCCCCATATCTGCGGGCTTCGGCATGTTTCCCTAGGAACTTCACCTCCCTCTGCGCCTCCTCGTTGAAGTCCAGCAGTTTGGCCTTAAGACTGCCTGCCAGATCCAACGTCGGGTCTCGGCAGAAGGCCAGGTCTAGATCTTTAAGTTCTCGTTCTAGCTGGGCCAGTGTCCGACGTATGGTATGTAGTACCCCTGTCTGCCGAGCTATACATTGGCCCCGTATTACCGCTTTAAAAGCGTCCCACACTACGGCTTCAGAGGAGGCCGAACCCTCGTTTTCGGCAAAGTACTTGACAATGTCTTCCCTGATTTCCTCAGTGAACACCTGATCTGAGAGGGCGTGAGGTGGCAGACGCCATGAAAATGCCCTAGGGGCCACATTGGGTATCCGCAGCTCTAGCATGCAGGGGGCGTGGTCCGACAGTGACCTAGCCTGAATATCCACCTCCCCCACCCATGTAGCTACCTCAGGAGACAGCAGCCAAAAGTCCAGGCGGGACCAAGCATCATGGTGACATGTGATACAGGTCCCCGTTCTCTCCCCAGGGTGCCGAAGTCTCCACACATCAGACAGTCTCCCCTCCTCCATCACATCAAGCAACGCCTGCCTCGCTTTAGCATGCGTAGGTCTACTCGCACCCCTCCTGTCCCAATCATCGTCCAACACCACATTGAAATCCCCCCCCAACACAATCAGGGTACAATCTAGCAACACAATTTGCGCCCAAACATTGCGAAAGAAATCAGGATCGTCCACATTTGGGCCATATATAGCAGCCAGAACCAGCGATCTACCCTGCAATGAACCATGCACAAGCACATAACGACCCTCTTTATCTAGTACACAATTATGTTCTCTCCAATCCAACCCTTTCCGTATGAGGACAGCCACCCCCCTGGCATAGTTAGAGTATATAGCAGAATAGATATGCGACCACCTGTGATGTTTCAGCCTGGACGATGGGGTCGAGTTGATGTGAGATTCCTGCAACAAACAAATGTCCACATTGTGTCTGATCAACATATTATGCATCAATTTGGCTTTTTTATAGTCCCCAAGGCCCCGAATGTTCCAAGTCCACAGTTTAACTCCCCCCATACCTGTGGCGTATCCAGGGTGACCAAGCCTCCGCCCCGCCCCCCTCCATCACACAACCAGGACTAGATCGTCGCTCACCTCCGCGCAGCACAGTTGTGAGAAAATAGATTGCAACGTACTTCTCCAGCACCGGTAACCAAACTCCCAACAGCCCCCCTAACCCCCCACCCACGCCAACCCCCCAATCAGGTTGCGCTAAAATCCCATTCGTGCTCCGAATCACACGTAAGTGAACTGAGAACAAAAACAACAGGAGATACCCCATGGGGGCGAGGTGCTCCTAGCTGACACCCCTGAATGCACAGGGTGGCTGCACACTGAATGATATCCGCGACACCCGAGGGGTGCCCGGCGTCACGGACCAAGCAGTAATGGATTAGTGTTCCGTCCAAGACCCCTCAGACCTGTGACACAGTCAACAACCAAGACCGTTCCAGCATGAGTAGGCCAGCTCCAACATTCCCAGCAGTGTCCTCCGTTCTGCGTCTCGAGAGAGCCGAACAATCCAGCAAATGTCAGCTGTAGTGGAAAGGGACAGCACAGGCCCCATCATCCTCATTCCCTCAATCATTGTCACTCATGTGGGCCGCGTCCTCCTCCAACCTCGGCGATTTGCGTCTGGCGCCGGGGCCACCGATATGTTTGGCAAACTTCAAGGCCGATTTAGCGTCAGTGAAGAAGTGGGCAGTGTGTTCATGAAAAATTTTCAATTTGGCCGGGTATAACAAGGAGTATTGGACTCCGGCCTGCATCAGGAGTTTCTTCGCAGGTATGAACTCTTTTCTGGCGGCCTGGACGAGGGGGGTGAAATCAGGGTAAAACGAGATATGATTCCCTTTATGGATGATCTTGCCTTTTTCACGGGCCAACTGTAGGATGCGGTCTCTGTCCTGAAAATTGAGCAGCTTGGCCAATATAGGGCGAGGGGTGGCGCCTGGTGGTGGTTTCTTGCCCAGTGTCCTGTGCGCCCTCTCCACCGTGAATACCTGGGACAGGTCCGGGTCAAACAGCTCATGTAGAAGATCAGTTACAAAGACCTCCATCTTCCCGGTGTTGTCCGTCTCCGGAATGCCCGTAATTCTGACGTTGGACCTCCTGGAGCGCGCTTCTAAGTCGTCCGCCTTGGCACGCATGGACTCCAGTTCGCGCTCAATGTTGGTGATGTGTTTTTTAGCTTGCTGCTGAAACTCGGAACATTCGGTATGTCTGTTCTCTAGGCAGTCTAGCCTCGTCTCGTGTACGTCCACTTTGGACTTGACCGCCTCTAGCTGTGTGGCCATTGCATCCAGCTTAGCGTCGATACTCTTCAAGCTAGATCTGACCTCCAGCATTAAAGCGCCAAAATCAATCTCAGCTGCAGGGCTTTTGGGGGGAGATGATGCAGCTCCCGTGTCCGCTGTTTGTTGCCTGGCCCTCTGCTTCTGGTCAAACGTTAGTTTGGGCTGTTTCGCATCCTTCGTGCCCCCCATCTTTGACATGCGTGGGATGTGGTGTGCAGGATGTGGTGTGGTGCACTCACCAGTGCGCCGTGCAGGCCACCTTGCAGGACTGGCAGGCACTTCACGTGTTGTCGCAAGAGAGAACCGTGGGGTTAGCAGCCCCTAAACACAGTGGGCTGCCCAGTGCCTCTCAGCAACTCTTTCAAGCCCCTTTCGCGATCACCAAGTAGAGGGCAGAGCGTGGGACTGGCTCTAGCAGGATTGGACTGAGTTTACCAGAGTGTTTCTGTGCCCGGGAGCGGAGCGCCCACCACCAGGGCAAAATCGCCACCTTCTCACCTAACGGCGACCTTCAGGGGCACAGGGGTACGCCAAGCAAGGGGCACGCACAGTGTAGTCTTTGGTGCGCCACGGGTCCGCAGCCTCTCACCCAGTGACCCGGCCGCACCACAAAATGGCGGCGTCGCGCTTCTGCCTCAGCCCCGGCCGTCCCCCGAGCCGTTACCTCAGTCTGATGGACGCTCCGCTCCCTTCCGCCGTCCACAAGTGTCTCTGCGCAGCGGCCGCCAGCAGCTCCCGGCCCCACGCCGAAGGCGCCAGAGTAGTTTCCTCTCCGCCGACCTGCGTTGGCCCAGCAATCCCCGGGGTCCGGTGAAATGTCGCCTCCGCCTCGGGCTCCACGGCAGCAGGCAGGCTCCAGTGTACGGGCCGGCGCCACCCGCGGCCGCCAGATCTCGTCGCGCAGCCCACCTCGAGCGGCAAGGATGCAGCCGATCGTGTCCCCTGACTGCTGCAGCACCGTCACTCAGACGCCGGTCCCCTCGGTAGCGCTTTCAAGGATGTTAAAGGATTAATTCGTGTGCAGCCGGCGGAGCTCGCTCAAAGAGCGGCCATCTCGCTGCTCGGTTAGCCACGCCCCCCATTTACTGGCCCCCTGATTTAGGTGAGGCACCCACCCCGAAATCCATTATAAAAAGCCCAGGTCTTCATATTGATGCTTACCTCTCTATGAGCACCCAAATTGGCTCAGTGACATCGGCATGTTTTGTCCAACTGCGCAAATTGTGCAAAATCAGACATTTTTTCAGCAAGGAGGCCATCATCCAAATCACCATAGCCCTAATCCTTTCTAAAATTGATTATGGGAATGTCCTCTACATTGGACTCCCACAATTCCAGAGACATCGCTTGCAGATGATTCAGAATCAAGTGGCTGGAATCATCTTTCTTAAGGACAGGCGATGCCATATCACTCCTCTGCTTAGAGACCTCCACTGGCTCCCAGTGGAGCAACGAGCCTTGTTCAAAGCCGGTTGCACACTCTTTAAAGCCATTCAAGATACTGGCCCAAGATTTATTGTATCTTTGATCAGTAAACATCTACCCAAGCGAACTCTGAGATCCTCGCACCAAACCTTCTGACGGTGCCTAGAATCCGTCGCAAACGTATCGGCAGGACTAGGTTTTCTTTCCTGGGTCCCATGATCTGGAATGCTTACCCAGGCTTGAAGGAGATTATCTGCGGTTCAGAAAACTGTTAAAGACTTGGCTCTTCACTACGGCCTACAACTAGCTGTCCCTGGCATAACGCTGCATTCATTTACTCACTTTTACAGCGCCAAAGAACCTGTTGGTGTATGTTGCGCTTTATAAATTCCCATGTGACATAACATTGGTATTCTGGGGTTAGAACCAGGTTTTCCCCAGGGTCGAGGATGCACTCTTAGAACACCCTCAGTGGCACTAGAGCGGCCGGGTGCAGAGTGCTGAGGCCCATTGTTATCCAATGGGGAATAGGGAGCCTCCGGTTGGTGGCTGCTCACGAGCAGGCCACAAGATAGTGGAAGCAAAGCTCCTGGTGTTAAGCTCAGGGCAAAGGGGGATCAGAGTTGGCACCCAAAGTACACCCACAGTGGCGGCTGGATGCATGGTGCTGTTTTGGCGTTGGGTGCTCCGTTGGTTTCAATGGGGAATCTCTGGTTGCAGCATAACCTGAAGGGTCTGGGACGTACATCTTCTGGAGGTGACCACTAGTTGGAGAGGTAATTTGGGGTGTCTAGGGATGCTGGGACATTGTTGGTTGGGCCACCCAAGGCTGTGGGACGTCGGTGCAGGGGAATCTTTAGGCACCGGGTTTTCTAACTAGCTCCGGTCGCGGTCAGCTGGATCCTCCAGAAAGGGGTTGCAGGCGTCAATTGGAGATTCGAGAAAGGTCAGAGATCACCAGATCTCAGGTCAGGCTCGCCGAGGAGACTTCCTTGTGGTGTTGGGCCACTCGAACTCGGGCTATGGGCGTCGGGTGCAGAGTGGTGCAAATTTTTCTAGAGTCTGTTGTTGAGCAAATCCGGTGCTCACAGGAGGCAAAGTCTTAGTTTTGGAAGGCAGGCCAGGTCCTTCGGGTTCTTAAGGGCTGCTGGCTGCAGGACACACCGGGATTTTGCTGTAGTAGGTTTGAGGTGGGGACAGGCCGGTAGAGCTGGGACCAAGTCAGTGGGCGTCCTCCTCTTCTTAGTTCAGCATGGCTTCTTCGGTCCTTCTTCTCTTCTTCTGGTCGGTTCTTGTCTGAGGAAGCAAGGTTTGGGTTTGCCCCTAAATACTAGACTTCGGGCATTACAGGTAAGTAAAGGTCGGGACCAACGAGTCCCTTCCTCGGGGTGGGTACACCCCCTAATATGCCACCCTCCAGCGGGAGGGGGGCATATGCCTCTCTCTGGTTGGCTGGTTCCGCCCATCTGCAAGATAGCGGGACTAAGAGTTATGCTTCACCTCGCCTCCCCCACCTGAGGGGTGGGGTTGGCAAAGGTGGGCACACATCCCTTCCTCACTTGGTTGTCCCGACGTTTTTCCCACACAAAGTGGGAATCAGAACTGGTGGGGGCCACTTGCTGGAAGCAGCAAATGGTTGGGGTAACTCACTAAAGGCGGCACACCGTTGAAGCTTCCCTTTTGTGAACCCTACCCATCCTGGGAGAAGAACCTTGGCTGCTCTTCCCATGATGTGCATTGTTACAGACCCCTGAGAGCAGCAGGCTCTCGACCCAGGGGATCAGAAACATGTCTGGTGGTGGCAGCTGGTGAGCAGCCACTCAGCCAGGACACTAGTGTTAGGTTGTTTTTTAGGGGGATCTCTAAGATGCACTCGAGTGCGTTTTTCATGAAATCCCACACTGGCATCAGTGTGGGTCTAATGTGCTGAGAAGTTAGATACCAGACTTCCCAGTTTTCAGTATAGCCATTATGTTGCTGTGGAGTTCGTAATAACAAACTCCCAGTACCATATACTCTTAAAGGCATCACTGCACTTATAAAGTCTAAGAATTGGCTCTGGGACTGTAGGGGTACAGGGCTCATGCAACTTTACACTCACCACTGATATAGTGCACCCAGCTAGAGGTCGGCTGACCTATGCCAGGGCAGTGGGTTGTAGGCATGGCACACAAGGATGTGTGCCATGTCGACTCTTCACTTTGTTCTGCATCAAAACACGCAGCCTGCAATGATAGTGTGTGTGTGAAGGTACAAGGCCTCAAGGGGTGGCACAATAAGTGCTGCAGCACTTAGAGACCTTCCCTGGCCACAGTGCCCTTGGTACCTATGGTACCATTTACAAGGAACTGACATTTGGCTAAAGATTGCCAATAGGGTTTTGTCTTAATGCAGTTTTAGGGAAAGAACATAGGCCCTGGGTACCTGGTTGGCAAGAACGCGGGCACACTCAGTCAGAGTACATCAACAAAAAGTGGGAGCAACCAGGCAAAAAGAGGCACTTTTTTACATGTCAGACCCCAAAAAGTTTGCAAAAGGTCTAGCTGTAGTGGCAGGGCACCTAAGAAGGCAAGGCATATATGCATACCAATACCTAGAGGCATAGCTAGTTATGGAGAACTCGTCTCTACAATGCTAAAATAGTATAAACAAGGACATACAACTGCTATTACATTTAGGGCTGAGAGTGAACGTACAAAACTCATCCTCATTTCTGACCCAGATTAGAATTTTCACAGGAGTGGAAATACACAGTGAAAGCATTAGCATCATCATAAAGATTGAGGATTCAAACATTTCTTACCACATTTAGAATTATTGGGATGATGATTTAGTCCATACTTCTGCATTGCACTTCACACACGCCTACACAAGAGGCCAGTCTTGGAGGATCCATTACTTATCAGCGCCAAGCAAGTATAAAGAATTATGCAAGTAGAAAACATGGAATAGAACAATGGGAAGAACATTTACAAATCTAGTCCTGACTTAGACCTTTATAACAGAGACCTGCCACACATTCTGGGTCGTATATGTGGGTGGCCTACACGTCCCCAAGAATGCCTCTAACTGCATTTGGCTGCTATCTCAGCTTACATACAGGGAAAATAACACAAATAAATTTACAATATACTGTGTGTCCAGTTTTCTTCAGGGGGAGGGCTTGAAGCCTGTTTATCTACTAACATCTTACGCCACCTCCACCATAAACGTAAACACAGCTGTAAGTAGACTCCTGGTGTCACCTCCACCAGGAACTTAAATACAGTTAAGTAGACTTCTGGTGACTCTGTTTTTTTAACCTATGCATAAACTTACCTTAAAACCATGCACTATTAGGATTGGAATCTTTTTAGCCATTTTGTCCTTAAGAAAGATAAGTACATTGAAGCAACAGTGTCTTTGGATACATTCAGATAATAAAAAGTAATAATATGAACTCGTCTTAATTTAATTCCCAAAGAAGTTTCCTTTTTCCACATTAATCAGGCTATATATATAGTTGCTGGTTTTCTTTAAGGTTCCACTATCCCGAGCTGGAACAGGTTTGCATGTTTTGAATGTTAGATGAATGATCATGTACTACCTAGACAACTTAAGACTGATTCGTCATAATCAGTACATTTTTTTATCCTGTGCTTCTCTTTCATTGTCTAAGGCAATCGCCAATGGGACAATTGCACAATGGATTGTAGAGACAATTCAGCTATGGCTGAAAAAACGTCACAGTCTAGGCCAAGATCGCATATATTGTTATCTACGTATACTTTTGCTACACATTATTGTGTGAATATTCAGTTGTGACTGAAAGAAGCAGTTAAACTGTGTTGAAATTCCAGGCAAAGAGAATTACTTCCTTAGCATCATTGCACAGCATGTGAATCTAGAATAAGTTCAAGCTTTAATAGAAACAAGTTACATACCTGAAACAATAGTTTTGCATCTTGGGAAAATGGGTAAAAGAGAAAAGATTAGAATTAGCCCATCCACCTCATTGTATGGCCAAAGGTCCATTTAATCCAGTGAAGGGGCTCAGGGCTCTAAACCTCCTTAAAGTTTCCACCCCAGAGTTTCTACAGCTAGTTGTCCAGCGACAGGGAATCCTGTATGCTCTGCTCAGTCACTCTTCTGGCAAATCTTTACCTGAACTCTTCACTTCTAGCGGACAAACACTGTTCCTCCCTCCACTTACAAGGTGCTGAGGTACATTCTTCTGAATTCTCCTGACTGGAATAAAGGCTGGATTCTCTTTAAGCCATATGATGTATGTCGGGCGAGGAATGTCTGTACTAATAACCATAACACAAAATGTATTTTTGGTCTGCAGAAGTGTGGTCATGAGCCAAAAGACTGCAGCATATATGCAAACTTTAGTACCAAATCCAAAGGGGCAAAAAGGGTAGGCTGCTGCGTCTCCCAAGTGCCAAGTCACCAGTGGCTTTGTTTAAAAAACAGAAGAGTGCTTTGATATGTAAAAAGCGCAACTAAGAAGCACCTTTGGGAGTCCAAAATCCACAAAATATGTGGATTCTGGGATACCTCATAGCCCGGTGTAACACATGCCAAAAGATCCTCTGTCTTTGGTGATTATGAGGCTAGCCAGTGAAGAAAAAGATTAATAAGGATGCAAAATCTGTGTCTCCAATGTCAACAAATGTGCCAGTGATAGCGTGAAAAAGAAACTGTCAGTGTGTACATAGTTAATGAGGCTGGTACCCAAAGGCTCACTGCCATCAGTAGTGTCACTGTTGAATATAACCTCATGGACATTGACCAAGTCTACTCCAAAGTACAAGATTGTGTCAACAAAACACCTATCATCATGATCCAGCAGTTGTATATTCCCCCATCTACAACATCATCATTGTTGACGAAAAGTCACACATCGATGAAGATACAACTGATTAAGAAATTGCTGTCAGTGACCAAGGTAGTGCTGTCAACGCCGCATAAGCACCCATCAACAACTAAACTACCGCTGTTGCTGAAGACTGCAGCTTCTGCACCTATGAATGTAGAGAATACATATTTAGGGATGTCAGTGGGCACATATTCCATATCCATAAGTGTGGTTACAATGACATTTCTGCCTCAGCTGCCCAATTAGGCCAGCTCTCACTACAACATTACCAGTCACTGATAAGCTCTGTGTTTCTGTTACATGTCAAATGGGAGGAAGACAACAAAAGAAAGAAAGAGGCCCATCATTCAACAAGGGCCACACTTAATTTATCATAGTTGTGCCATGATGTTTACATCACCTCCAATCAGGGAACACCACCATCAGTTGGAGGTCCTGAAACAAAAAATAAACAAGTTGCCTCTAAAAGCTGCAATAAAGCAGTGCTATACAGCAAAAGGAACTTGGTGTTCAGCTCAAGGTTTTTCCTCGTCCAGAAAAAGAATGGTAAATGGAGGCCCATTCTAGATCTATTAGTCGCTGAACAAATATATAAAGAAGAAATCTTTCAGAATATCACTTCTTGGTGTGCTGAAGTCCTCAAACAGAGAAAATTGAATGGCATCAGAAGATTTGGAGGGTGCTTCCTTTCATATACTGATCTATCAGTAACACCTAAAATACCTGCACTTCGTTGTAGATGGATAACACTGCAAGTTCAATAACTTTCCATTTGTCCTTAACTCTGTACCAAGAGTATTTACAAAATGTGTTGCTCCGAAAGATGCTTGCCTGTGCCAGCATGAGGCAAGGGAATACCCTTATCTTGATTACTAGCTTGCCAAGGCCCCCTCATAACAGCAAAAATCGGCAGCCCTTTCTCAGACAATAAACCTTCTTAGGCATTTAGCCAAAAAGTCAGTCCTAGTGTCAATAAAGCAAACCCTATTCTTAAATGGTAGATCAACTAAAATCTTTCAGTCGCAGGAAATAGGAGAAAATATGCTTCTCCTGGTTCAGGAGATGAGTACAAATAGCTGGATACAGTCCGGAAATGTATTAACCCCCTAGGAACTCGAAACTCTTGCATTCCGTTTATAAGTCAATGTCAACTCATAATAAGGCGCTGACCAGAAATCCTGGTCAACCCCTTGCCACTTCAATAACCTTGAAGCCAAACCTACCTAAAACTAGCGTGATCTTGAGAAGGGAATCCCCCCTCTCACAGTTAGATACACTTTAGGGCGTGTAGACACATAGCCTGCACTACACTTTCCCTAACTTTAATCACACATACTTTTACCTGTCCTGAAGAAAGCCAGATTACTGATAAGGCACTGGCTGAAACATGTTGACACATCAAAGGACGTAGGAGGTCGTAACCCGCCTCTAACGTCCCACAGCCTTATTTTTAACCGCTGGCGGAGGCCCATTTAATAAAGTGTCTTTACCCTCTGGGTACTGGGACCCCCGCCAAGCCGTTTTAAACTCACTTACTTAACACCCTTCACCGCACACACAGTGACATACCTGCTCCGCTGTAATCAGGCGTTGCAGCACACCCGGGACACGTTAGGTGTCACTGGGTGGGCCCGATGATGAAGCATGCCACCAACTAGGTTGGTGGGTGAGGGCTTTCAAAAGACACCCAGCAGGTGCCACCAACTCTTGACATAACAATACTGAGTCACTACTACGATTATAATATAATATCATACCTACCCCATCCCAGCTAGTCCTTTTTTGATTATTTGAACATATAAACGGGGATTTGGACTAGCTTTCTGGTCCTCTCTCTCCCTCTTGATACACGAACTCATAATAAGGACCATTCAAGAGGCGCTGGAAAGCAGTGGGACAAGTCTCTGGCCACTGGAACAACTACATGCACATCACCTAGAAGAATAAACATACCGTGATTTGGTTGATAGCTACAAAAAAACATCTACTCTGGTCAGGATATTCACAAAATCAGACCACATCTTTTTTTAGGAAGGAATGCTTCACCGAAGGGCTGGGGAGCACATTTGAAAGACCTTTCAGCAAGTTGACTGTGGTCCCTTCAGCTGCAAATACTACAAATAAACCTGCCAGGTATAAACGATGTTCGACTTGCCTTAAATGCTTTCCTTCCCCTGAAAGAAGAAAAAAAGATCAAAATAAGATTGGACAACTCTATGTCTTATTTAAAAACAGGAGGGACAGAATCCAAACTATTTTCGAAGGAAGCACAGTAAATACATCTTTGAGCTCTACATCACAAATCATTCTAACAGTAGAGCATGTTCAGGGCCTGCAGAACGAAGCAGCAGCTCTCAGCAGAAAATACGTGGACTGTCATCCAGTCTTCCAGAGATGGAGTAACACTCACTTAGGTCTAGTCGCAATGCCAGACAAAGTCAAATGTGTAGCTTGACAGGCAGGTGGTGGTATCTCACCTGGAAAGAAGAAGAATTTTTGATTCTTTGGGTGGGGAAATTTGCAGATGCTTGAACCACGATACCACTCATCCCGAGACTTCTACAGAAAATAAAGAAAAAACCTTATACAAAAATGTTGGTTGCACCTGCTTGGCCGTGAAACACAGATCTTTGAGACCTCTTAATTCAATCTCCAGTACAATTCCGATTTCTCCTATACAAGAACCAAGGTCATATCCTACACTGTAACCAGCATCTCTGCACCAGACTGCATGGCTGCCATAAGCCTAGAGTTTCGATTTTTAGCTATCCCGCCTACCTACAGGATGATCCTACAAACATCCATAGCCACTTCCATAATCAAAAGTATCTCCCTGACAGAGCTGCAAGAAAAAATATTGATTCCCTCAATATGCATCCACACCAAATTCGTCCTAATTTACTAAGCTTAGCAGAGTCAAGATTACGATACTCCTCCATCAGGGTTCACCTTGCAGCCATATCCAGGTATTTAGGGATCCCCTGTGTGCCATCCTTGTTTTCCACATGTGTGGTGAAAGAATTCATGCATAGTGTATTTCGCACGTTTTCTCCTCTTGCCAAACACCCATTGGCGTGGAAACTAAATACAGTACTAAACCAACTCATCTGAAAACCATTTGAACCATAGTATGCTCTACTATTTTTGTCGTGGAAGCCCGCCGCCTTGTTAGCCATAACACCAACAAGGAGGGATCGCAGAGAATCAAGCTTTTTCTATTAAACCACCATACTTATAGTTTGATAAAGGTAAAATGACGTTGTCCACAAATCCATCGTTTATTCTGAATGCTCCAACATCTATTCTCTTAAATAAAAAATAAAAATCCAACTTTTCTTCCACAACTTATCAACAGCGGCAGAACATTCTTTGCATTCTCCAGACATCAAGAAATGTTTAAAGTTGTATATTTACAGCACAAAGGAATTTTGAACAACACTGCACATTGTCAAAGCATAGCATATCCCAACGGATAACTTCTTACTGCATTGTCAAAGATCTCAGACCTTTAAGACATAAGGTTGGAGCACATTTTACAAGCGGCGTGGTGGCAACAGCTGCCCTGTTCGCTGGAGTGCCCATACCGAACTACAGCAGAGCATCTCCTTGGTCGTTGACCCACACCTTTGCCAAACAGTATTATCTAGCTGTCCAATTATTAACTAAGACAGCAGTGTCAGGCTGTGTTACTCAAACCTCTTCCATTAAGGTAATCCTATTTTCCGCATCTATTCTCTTATAAAGTACTGGTTTTGAAATTGTAATTCAAGCATGTGAATATTTTAAAGATCCAATGTGGCAGAACAAAAAGTTACTTATCTGTAACTACAGTTCTGTTGCATTGGTCTGTCAAAATGCAATAGTAATTTTTGATGTTCATATACATTTCTCTCTTCAAGTTCACTTGTGTGCTTGCTAGCCACTTTTACAACCACATTAGAGTTCAGATCTGAGTATGTTTGTAAGGCAATTCCAATATTTTATTACTAGAGTGTGTGATGTTAGCGTCTCACAGCTGTTAGCTACATATTGGAGTTGATTTCTACAATGTCTCCTTCTACTTGGCACTTTTTATTCTATAAAAGTCTCCCAAAAAAGTCCTATGAGAAATTGAAAAAATTGTCTGTGAGTCTGTAATCAACTTTGATCTAATCGAATGCTCTGTTAACAGAGTGAATTATAGTTATTCTTCAAAATGAGTATTGAATGGATTCCTTTCTGGCGCATCTTTTTTTTAAAAACATGTGCTTTGTGTCCATTTCAAACCCAGTGCATATTAGAAACTTCGAATATTGCTCTCAGCATTAGCCAAGTTTAAAATATTTCCTTTCTTTGTGTCGGTCTCCTCAGTCCTGTCATGAAATTATAATATATTGTTGCAAAGCTCATTCATTTTTCTGAGACACTTCTCCATTTCTGTACCTCAAAATCAGACAAGCGTGTCAGAATAATTATTTTTCTATTCTTATTCAAACGCAGGTACTACCACAATGCCTATGTTGGATGTAGAACTATAGATATTTTGATAACTGCAAAGCTATTTTTGCATTTTGTATGTCAGGAAATTAGATTTCATATCTTCGTAGCCATAAAGGGAAATAGCTTAGCACATCTCCATAGTAAAAACCTGATAAAGAACCTTTTGTTGTAGACTACATAAATGCTTGGATTAAACTCGTGCCCCTGATGCTTCATAATTCAGTCACTGCTCAGGTGTTTTACATAGGTATGGTAAGGTGTACCGTGTGCAGCAATCAAACTCGGGTGTTATTTTGTCTGTGCTGTTAAAACATTATGTACAGTGCTGTTTTAAAAGAAATTGCACGGAACAATGGTTTTTTTGGGCAGCCACTCACATGCCTCTTATAAATGGCAAGGTTGCCAACCCCATACAGTCTAGCCTTGTTTCCACTTCGTACCTCTTTTTTCCACTACCCCTACACTTCTGTCGCTTTAGCTCATTCTTGCTGACTTTTTTTCCACCCCTTTTGTACACCCTTTGACACTTTTCGTATCTCTCTCTTATTTTCTTCTTTTGTTGCCTTTTTCTCTCAGCATCTTGGGCTAAGTCTGATTTTGAATAACAGGTCCCGACCCCCAAAAATAAGTGCTGGTGCCCAACATCTGTAACCACCGGGATAAATTAGCCACTGGATATGTAGTTGTTTATGTAAGGCTGGTATAGTCATTGGACAGAATAGTACAAGAAGCTGAAGCGCCATCAACTCGACGTTACAAGGGGTCCGGAGTCGGAGACTCCCATCATAGTCACCCATCAGAAGAAGCTCTCTATGCCGGCAGTATGTACTGCGTGTGGCTCTGAAACAAGTATGTGTCCATCCAGGAGGGCCTGATCCATGCCAGATCTTCGGGATAACCACTGGCTATATAAATCATTTACATTTAGATTCAGTCTGTTGCATTAAATCACAGTATAAGTAAACTGCAAAGTGATGTTAAAGGTAAAAATTTTATTTGTCATCCATTTAAAGGATGGCATTCTCCCTTAAACAAAAGGAGACAATCAGATTGTGGTGCTTCACAGAATGTAACTTGGGTTTATGCATCCTGTGGAGAATCTTGGAGCACACTCTTGCTGCAACACGATCTAAAGCTACCTGGTTGTAGAGCACTAAAACATCTACGCACGACCTAGTTTTCTTCTGTCTCAACTGCCTATAAATAGCTTGAGTGACACCGGAACAGGAGTCAGTCCATCCTCCATAGCTGTATTGGAACTAAGGGCCATGTGGGGCAGAGTGTGTGTCCTTTGGACCTCTCAGCAGACCAGGGTTCAGAGGTGACCTGTCCTTTTGTTGGGAATTATACTCACCCAGAGTATATCAAGTGCTCAGAGGAAATCTATGATTTCTTGTCTGAGGTTGTTTTGGGTGCTGCCCTGCCGCCACAGGAAAGGTTCAGTGCTCAAGCAGAGCATACTTTGGTGTCCAATCAGCACAGGGTTGAGAAGGGATCTTTAAGTCTGAGCATCATGCTTGCCACATGGAAAATAATGGGAACGACCTTCACAAAAGCAGTGATTAGAACAGTACTGGGATGAGAAGACTGGGCACCTGAGAAGAGGGGCAGATTGTGGAATGATCTAGTTTTTGCAGACGTAGGAGTCACGTTTAGACGTTTTTGTTTCGTTTCTGTTGCCACCCTCTTCAATCAAAGCATGGGTGGGCACCATGAGATGAGAGGCTGACGTGTCTCTTGGTGGCAGGTAAGCTGGTAGTACACCATGTGCATAAAATAACTAATTATCTCCCATTTGCTGGCACTGGTACTGGTCTAACCAGTGCTCAACTGACCTCCCTATAACTGGTTTGGTTAGAAATGAGCATTGATGTAAAATCCTCCCCAGATTTTCTGAATGAACTTTGGCTATGTAAACAATTTCTGTTTAGGTTCAGTATACATTCATATATCGTATGTGGGTATCCTGAAATGCTGGCATGGTTCTGTACTCTCCCCCCCCCCCCCCCCCCCACTCCCCCCACCCCACCCCCAACTACCCTTAACCTGCGTTCAGCGCTCCTGGGTAACGCTGTAAATGAATATTGTAATTTCGATAATTAGTTTTTTGTTGTCTGGGATCCAAAGGGAGCACCATCCTGGAAGTATTAATAAGGGGTTCCCTTTAGAAATGTTGTTTGTGCACAGTTTTCTGTAATGGTGGGGGTTTGCCAGTTTGGCTCTTTCGATGAGCTGTCCGTCTCAGGCATTCAGGGGTTAGACTGTGGAGACATCTTGGTGGGATCTACCTATTTTGGTCTCAAAAGCGTGTCTGAAGGTTAGTCTTTCGAAGGTTTGTGAAGCCTGTTGCATTAGGCAGACTGCCTAGCAGCAAAGAGGATGATTACTGGAGAATGTGTGTAGGAATAAGGTGTTTCCCGTAATGAACCTTGAACTAAAAGCCCCAGGAACAGTGTATATCTGCAAAGATTGAAAACATGGCAGATTCCAAGAATCCAGCAGTAAGAGGTATGATGTGCTCATACGTGGGTGTCACTGTGGCAAGCGGTGCATCAAGTAAAAAGTAGTCAATTTGCCGTGTAAGAATGGAGCCTGGAGATCCTGATTACTCAGCAATGCGCCCAGAATGTGGAAAAGCACTTCCGTTCTTTTACCTAACGAGGGATCTAGAATAGAAGAGCTATAGCAGTGTGCAGTTTGAGAGCAAATCAGTGCTGGAAAAGAGAGACCACCTCCGTAATGCTCCATTCCAGTACTTTAGAGTGGGACCTCCACATAATAATATTCCATTCGAGAATAGATTATGAGGAAAGAGAGAAACTCTGCAATTGACATTGGAGTGGGCCATTGTCCTCCTGGAGAAACCACTTTTCTTGGTACTAACAGAGCAAATAGTCCGAAAAATTGTGCTCAGAAACTGAGAGCTATCTGTGTGAGTTGTATGGCAGCAGCACAGGAGCAGGTATTGTGTACTAGGTTAATGTAACGAAAAATGACTCCAAACAGAGTCGTACTAGTATGGTGGTTTGTAAATGGATCCTGAGGAAAATCTCCAGTGATTAAAATTTCCAGTTTTGTGGAAATGTTCCAATTGCCTGTAGTGTTTTTATTGATGAAATAAACATATTGATTAAGTTCTTAGGTCATGGCAGTTTTCTTGTCGGGTTTACCTAATTATTTGTACTCCTTTCCTATTAAGTGGGTAGATTTCCCTGGAACATCCCTCTTCTTTAGGTCCCTCAAACTCCTGTTCTAGCCATTCACCACCCATCTTCCAGATTTTAACACTCTCCCCTCCTTTTTTCCATCCTCTGTTTTAAATCTGGCGTTAGCTAAGACCACATGCGTGTACTAAAATGATGTAGAATATACTTATAGATGCTTTCAGCCAGCCCTGTTCATCCATTCGTTTTTTGTCCTTCGCATTTTTCTTCCACCCGTGACAGCATACAGCATGGGGTCAACCCACTTCGACAGTTGGCTAACACCACTCTGAGCAATGGTATACTCGCCTTTCACAAGGAGCACTTTCAAACACAAAGCAATTTCCTTCAGTATCAGGGACTACTATGCTGTGCTCTATGAAACAAATTAAATATTTTTTGATTTTTTTGATCCCCCTCCATATTGTCAAGGTAAAAATCGGAATCGAGCAAATTCTCGGTGCCGAAAACACAGAACATTGATGGCCAGAAGCAAAGGCACCTTTCGGAACCAAGAACTTCGGTACCGACACAGGAGCAGCAGACAGATCCAAAACAAAAGACTTTGTTTATCGATCAGCAAACTGGCAAAGTGGTGACAAAATCACCAAAAAAGAGGAAGAATGAACAGCTAGATGACAAAGCTCTTCCTCCTAAAAAGAGAACAATGGGGACAAATACAACTCCTCCCCTTTCTCCTCGACCTATAGACACGCCCTCTTCTCCTATTCCTCACACTATGCCAGCTATTCCTCCACCTTCTACACCAAGACCATCTACACCTCAAACAGATGTAGACAGTGATACAGGGGAGGGAGAACCTCATGGGGATGACAACACTATCCCAGATGAAGAAGACCCATGGGAGAATTATGATGCAGGGTCAGATGATGATAACGACCCAGAATTATACCCATCAAAACCTTAACCACCTGATG
Organism: Lissotriton vulgaris; assembly: GCF_964263255.1. Taxonomy (NCBI): domain Eukaryota; kingdom Metazoa; phylum Chordata; class Amphibia; order Caudata; family Salamandridae; genus Lissotriton; species Lissotriton vulgaris. The sequence goes on along the minus strand of NC_141699.1, from coordinate 384,417,805 downwards.
ATAATACAGGTTTTGTACAGCTGATTAATAGGGCAGCAAAATACCATAAGGTAGATTTACATACAGAACCTCAAATAGAGGATTTCCTTTTAGAAACGCTACCTGCTGCACAAAGAACATCAGGAACACTACCTATGCTAAAGGGTCTTCTCAATCACACAGCAGACATATTCAAAGAACCTGTGAGGGCTAGGGTATTAAACCCAAGAATTGATAAAAAATATAAGGCAGCCCCAAAGGACCCAATATTTATCAAGGGACAGGTACCTCTGGACTCGCTTGTAGTCACAAACGCTCGTAAAAGAGCAAACTCATTATCTACAGGAGAAGCTCCTCCTCCTGATAAGGAGTCCAAGCTAATAGATGCATCAGGCAAAAGAGTAGCATCCCAAGCAGCAAACAGCTGGCGCATAGCTAATACACAAGCGCTACTTGCATGCTATGATAGAGCGCATTATGACGAGTTAGAAAAACTCATCACACATCTCCCTAAGGAACATCGAAAAAGGGCAGACCAGCTTATACAGGAAGGGAAGATAATAACCAACACTTCCATTAAGTGCGCCTTAGACGCGGCAGACACTGCAGCAAGATCTATCAACACCAGTATCATGTTAAGAAAACATGCATGGCTAAGGGTCTCAGGGTTCAAATAAGAAGTATAAACATCTTTATTGAACCAACCTTTTGATCAAAAAACACTTTACGGCTCAGGTACAGATGAGACTTTAGAAAAGATGAAAAAAAGACCCAGAAACGGCTAAATCAATGGGAGCATTACAACAGCCAACTCAAAGGGGTTCCTTTCGTAGTTCCACCTATAGAGGGGGGTCAAAGAATACAGGCACAAGCCAGCAATCTACCTCTTTTACACCAACATCACCCAGAGGTAATTCAAGAGGCAGTTACAGAGGTAACAACAACAAGGGTAGAGGTTGCGGAAATAATAACAACCGCAGCTCCCCAACCCCAAAACAGCGACTTAATACAACTCCCCCCAGACCATATAACACCGGTGGGGGGACGTTTATCATAGTTCCTACCTGTCTGGGAAAACTTCATGTCAGACAGGTGGGTGAGACAAATTATCCAACATGGTTATTGCCTAGAACTCACAGCTACCCCACCAAACATCCCCCCAGACAGCGTCCAATGAGTCAAGATCATCTGACATTATTAAAACAGGAAGTACTATCACTGCTACAAAAGCATGCTATAGAGAAGGTTCCAAAACATCAGCAAGGGACAGGAGTATACTCTCTATACTTCCTAATTCCTAAAAAGACGGGTCTCTAAGACCAATTTTAGACCTCAGACCTCTCAATGCATACATAAACTCGGAGCATTTCCACATGGTCACACTCCAACAAGTACTTCCTTTACTGAAGAAAGGGGACTTTCTTTCTACACTGGATCTAAAAGACGCTTACTTTCACATCCCAATTCACAAAGCCCACAGAAAATATCTCAGGTTTGTAGTAGAAGGACAACATTATCAGTTCAAAGTCCTTCCGTTTGTGGTCACAACAACACCAAGGGTGTTCACAAAATGCCTAGCAGTAGTTGCAGCACACCTAAGAAGACAACAAATACATGTCTTCCCTTACTTGGACGATTGGCTAATAAAAGCCAAGTCACAGGAAGAATGTCTTCAAAACACACAGAAGACCATTCAATTGCTGCACCAGCTAGGGTTTACGGTGAACTACACAAAATCCCACCTACAACCAAACAAGGTTCAACAATATCTAGGGGCTACTATAGACACAGAAAAAGCCAAAGTATACCCCAATCCAATCAGGATCCAAACAATGATCACGTTGATCCAACAATTTCAACCACAACACTCACTAACAGCTCGAGTGTTCATGCAGCTGTTAGGGATGATGTCCTCCTGCATACTGCTAATACCATATGCCAGACTACAAATGCGCCCACTGCAAGAGTGTCTAGCGACACAGTGGAATCAGGCTCAAGGTCAGATTACAGATCTGGTGTTGGTAGACGACCGCACACATCGCTCTCTGAAGTGGTGGAACACAACAAACATTTCCAAGGGGCGGTCGTTCCTAGAACCGATTCCACAAGTGATACTAACAGCGGATGCATCACTCACCGGATGGGGAGCGCATATGGAGAAACATACAGTGCAGGGAAAATGGAGTGTACAGCAAAAAAGACTGCACATCAATTATCTGGAACTACTAGCATTGTTTCTAGCATTAAAAGCTTTTCAAATGCAAATCCTCAACAAAGCAGTCCTGATCAGAACAGACAACATGACTGCAATGTATTATATTCAAAAACAGGGGGGGACACACTCTCTCCAACTATCCAAACTAGCACAGGACATCTGGAGATGGGCCATTCCTCAAAAGATCTATCTGTTGGCCGAACACCTACCAGGAGTTTAAAATCAGATAGCAGACATCCTAAGCAGAGAGTCAGAACAAATACACGAATGGGAACTGCACAACCAAATACTGCAGCCATTCTTCCAAAGATGGGGACAACCAGAGCTAGATCTCTTTGCCACTCATCAGAACGCAAAATGCCAAAACGTTGCATCCAGGTACCCACACCACCTGTCCCAGGGCAATGCGCTATGGATAAATTGGTCCAACAAATTTGCTTACGCTTTTCCCCCTCTCCCACTAATTCCATTAGTGGTTCGGAATCTGCAACAACATTCAATGACAATGATACTAGTAGCACCCACGTGGGCAAGACAGCCGTGGTTCACCACACTACTGCAACTCTCACAGGTGCCACATCAAAAGTTAAGATTATTACCCATGCACCTTACACAGAACCATGGAGAAATAATGCACCCAGATCCCAAACAACTGAACCTAGCGATCTGGCTCCTGAGGTCATAGAATTTGGATACTTAGATTTACCTCCAAACTGTATGGAAATCATTAAGCAAGCAAGACGTCCTACCACCAGAGCATGCTATGCAGCAAAGTCGAAAAGGTTTGCTGTATACTGTAACAGTAACAACATCAACCCTCTAGACGCATCCACTAAAGAGATTATTTGCTATTTACTACACTTGCAGCAATGTAACCTTGCTTACACCTCTATAAGAGTACATCTTGCAGCTATAGCAGCGTACCTGCAAAACAGACAACATCTTTCCTTGTTTAAAGTACCAGCAATAAAAGCTTTCATGGAAGGCCTCAAAAGAGTCATTCCACCAAGACTACCACCTTCCCCAGTCTGGAATCTCAACATAGTACTTACCAGACTAATGGGACCACCTTTCGAACCTATGCATAGGTGTGAAATACAATTCCTCACATGGAAGGTGGCCTTTCTTATAGCTATTACTTCACTCAGAAGAGTAGGTGAATTGCAAGCATTTACAATACAAGAACCATTTCTGCAGTTACACCAAAATAAAGTGGTTCTTAGAACAAACCCAAAATTCTTGCCTAAAGTAATTTCAGCATTCCACATCAATCAGCCAGTGGAACTACCAGTCTTCTTTCCAAAACCACAGACGGTAGCAGAAAGGGCCCTACATACATTAGATGTCAGAAGGGCGATATTGTACTACATAGAAAGAACACAAACTTTCAGAAAGACAAAACAACTATTTGTAGCGTTTTCTCCCACACATAAGGGCAATCCTATCTCTAAAGCAGGCATTGCCAGGTGGATTGTCAAATGTATACAAATATGCTACTTAAAAGCAAAGAGGGCATTAACTGTTCCTCCTAGAGCTCACTCTACACGTAAACTAGGAGCATCTATGGCATTCTTAGGAAACATTCCTCTAGATGACATATGCAAAGCAGCTACCTGGGTTACACTGCATACCTTCACAAAGCACTACTGTGTAGATGTGCAGACAACACAGCAGGCTAGAGTGGGACAAGCTGTACTAAAAACTTTATTTCAGACTGTTGCAACAGACACTGGTGACCACCGCTAGGGAGATAACTGCTGTATAGTCTATTCATAAATGTACCATCTGCAGCCCATATGCCTCGAACGGAATATGCTACTTACCAGTATGCATCTGTTCTTGGCATAGAGGGCTGCAGAGTGGTACATGCCCTCCCAGCCTCCCCGGAAACCTGTGTCTGTTCCAACACTATCTTATTTAGATACACTTACATGGGCATTTCTATCTGTATTCTATCATACTACTCCATCTAACCCTACTATGGCAAAACAATCTAAGGATGGAGCCGATGCCCATGCGCACTAGCACCCAAAGGAGGAGTCACTAGTCTCGTGACGACAAAAGACTTCTCCAAGAGAAAAACAAGTGCAATCATCCGATCCCAACACCAGATGGCGATCTATTCATAAATGTACCACTCTGCAACCGTCTATGCCAAGAACAGATGCATACTGGTAAGTAGCATATTCCTTACAGATGTCTGCCCATATGCTAGCGTCCGAGTGCATCAACAGGTGGACTTTTTTTGTAATACGTTTTGTAATTATGTTTTAATGAAACATGACCAAAGAAAACCAGTGTTAGCAATGCCAAAAGGTAGGCCACATCTGTAGGCTTTGCTTGTGCTTGTTTCCATTTTATTTTTACTTCTATTTCATTTTCCTTCTACAACCTTCTAATCACCTTTTCTCCTCTACCCATCCTTGCCTCTTCTATTCCTAAACACTTTTGTCAAGTCTGTTTTTTTAAAAAGTTGTTTAAATCTGCTACTACCCCTTCCAACGGTTTTTGCATCTCCCTTCTCCTGCTGCCTCACTTTTGCCCAGTGGTCATTACCCTTTTTTTCATTTGATGCTTTCGTATGCTGCTGTTAGTTTTTCCTCTCCATGTTGGCCCTATGATGATAATTATGAGAGGCCGAACACTAGGACCCTGTTTTTTGTTTTTTAAATACTTCTAGTCTTTTCTATTTTTTAACTATTTTAACTTTCAAGTCCTGTGACTTTAGAAATAGTGGTAAATATTTTGACTTTTCGAAAATAAATTTATTGAACTTGAGTCAATAGCAGATCTGTTGGACAGTTTTCCTCTTGATGTTGGCAGTTGGCCAAGTGACTACTTACCAGGTTGCTTTTGCCAGGTTGCATTTTGTGTTGTTGACATTTTGTTAGAAACACATCCCGTGCAGAGCAGAGTAGGTGGATGCGATGAGGCACCCCAGCTCTAACCAGTCTCTCCTAGAGTGGGGATGGGATGGGGTGTTACATTTTCTATTGTGTCCATCTGTGCGCACTTTCAAGAGAGTCTGGACATTTTGTGCCAACTTCCTCATAAACCCAGGAAATGTGCCAGTCTGTGCCATGATGAGAATGGAGAGCCAGCTGCTATTCAGTTTTTCCAGCATGCCGACACTCCGAATCAGTCGTGGCTGCAGCATACCGATCAGAAATTAAAAAAGTCAGGCATAAAATAATGTATTTGATTCCCAAACACATATTTTGCATACAGATAATTTCTCTGAAAACAAAATCCATATGTATGCCCTCGTGTAGTTAGGGTACCAATGCTCATGGAATAAAGCACCATCCAGACTACCTATAAAGAGTGGAAATGGTTTCTCATTTGTAGGCACAAGCTGAAGAATTCAATCTTTATTAGCACCAGAAGAGAACAGAGCATTGACACTTTGAGTGACGGTCTACAGTTTACCTGTTAAAAAGCCAGAATTGAATTCTCCATGACCCAAGGCAGATAGGGAAATGGGCACTATTGTGTGCCAGTTGTGAAGACCAATCCTTATAGAGGATTCACTTCATAGGATTTGATATGTAGAGTGGTCTTGCATAACACAGTAGAATGGTGAAACTGGGTCCTGCTGTAGTTCGAGTTATCATGGCAGTGATTCTTCTTTTAAAAATAAATGGGATTTTGTATTTGGATTTTGACACAATTGATGATGGTAATTGAAGCTGAGCTCCTGGCTAAATCTCGTGAGTTGTTAAACAAGGTGGGGCGGCTGCCCTGGGTGTCAACGGCTGTTGAAGACTGCCACTGACACCTATGGTGCAGGTAAGGCCAACATTTCTTAGGAATATTTTAGTTCACAGTGTGGTCTTGTGGAATGAAAACCACTTCAATATAACTGTAGCACCTTAGGAATTAGGAAGCCCAGTAGTTGGGTCACATTGGATTGGGAGCTGAATAACCACAGTAGGGGCTTGTGTCCGGTCCTGATGGAGTCAGGGAGACACTTTTTATTTCCAACTGACAGTGACACCTGGACAGAGAAGTGAGGAAGAAAATACCCTAACTATGACACTTTCAAGCACAAGTTTCAGCCCAGCATCGGATCCAGGTAATTGCATTGAGCCTCATTGGAAAACATTAGGTTGCCCAGGCTACTTTAGCAACACAGACTTCTTTACCAACACAACGTCCATTTCAGAGAGGATTAGAGAGCCCACCATTATCTGGTGAGGGTCACCCATTTGAGAGCCAGGAGATTGCAAGGACATTCCGGACCCCTACCAGCTCGTGCACAAGAAGATGAACAGAAAGTGATATAGATTAAGTAAGGCACTTCAAAGTAACGGATAGAAGGAGACAAAAAAGGTGAGGCAGGTATTACGAGTTCTCCCATCAGGTAAAGTGAGAATTAGGGGACTCAATCACAGATTTCTGCATATTCTGGATATACATTTCTGCTTAATAAGTGATATAAAAAGGAGTATCCAAGGATTGTCCCCATTAACAATGTTCAATTGTTTTTTATATTCTTTAGTGCCATGGCAGAAAACCTGTTAAAAGGTTATGGTAATGTAAATAAATGAGGTTATGCTTACATTTTAATATTCTATAAACTTCTGAACTACATTGAAATAACGCAACATTATATAGTCCATGATTCCCATACCTTGCCACTTTACGCACACTCGCTCTCTCGCTCTTTCTCCCTCTCCCTCCCTCCTTCCAGATTATTTGCTTCACTTCCCTTACACACTGGTGTACTAGGTGATCTTGTGGGTGGGGAGTGGGGCAGATATTTTTAGTTTTTTGTTTAGGGGTATCAGGGTCCTAACTGGGGATTCATGGGGACCACCTGGCATTTATTTAGTCAGTTGTTATAATATCTTCTAGCTTATGGATAACCTGCGGTTTTGGTCACCATTTTCTATGAATCTACCATTTTGATCAAATTGTAGGTGTTCTTATGACTTCTAGGTGTTCTTAGTTTTCGATGTACCGTTAAGCTTGCACTCCAAGTTGCGCTTCTCTGCAACCCTAGCTTGTAGCACTTCCTTTCAGTGTCTCACTCACCACCCCTGCTCCTACATACTGCCATTTATTGCCATCTCCCACTATACACCACTTTTATGCCCGAGGCTGACCATTCTAGGCTTATTCCAATTTTAGTTGGTTAGTATGAGTTGGCAGTCAGAAGTGTGGTATGCTTGCACTGTCTCACCGTACCTGCAAGACTCTTCTGTTATTTAATTTCCCTCCGCTAGCGTTTTATGTGGCCTGCAAGTCATGAATTTGAATGCCAACAGAGCCTCCTCTGCTGTCCACTCTTCAGAGGTCGACAAACCAAGTGCAATTACAACAGTAAAAGTTCTGGCCTTGAGACCCAAGCATTATACAAACACGTTGATACTTGAACTTTTCTTCTATACTCAATATCTGATAATAATCCGTTTGCGATATTTATTGGTTATAGATAATTCCTTTTGTTACATAAATTACAACGCAGTTAACCATCGTTGTCAAGTGAACACACAAGGCTAGAAATGGTTACTGTGTAGTAACTGGTGTCATTAAGAGGTTTGGTCAGTGAATTGCAGAATGAGGATTAAACTCAGAGCATTTCTTATTATAAATATGGTAAAGTTCACTTTAAGTATTAAAGAAAATGACCATGGGTTAATAAGAATCATAAATAAGATTACACTCAGGTGGATATGTAATAGAGAGTATTAACCCAATGTTTATGAGTATTATTGTGGTGAATAGACGGAGACCAGTGGAATTCTAGTTCTGGCTTGACAGCACATCCTTTGCTGACCATATGTGATCAACCTAAAAATATATTTAAGGAGTACTACAGAGAAGGGATTTAGCTTCGTTCACATGTTAGTGTAGTTCGTGTTTTGAGCAGAAGTTGTGTGCTTCCGCTGAACAAGTGCTTCCCTTCCAAACAGATGTGATTATTTTTGTTTGTTTATCCAGCTGCCTGAGCCAGCAGTCTCATCAGCATGCATAAAGTATTAACCTTACAGTGGAATAAAGCTTAACTATTCAGGAGTGCACACATGTCACTGTAATGATGTTAACGTGTCTTAGAATAAATAGGTCATTTACAGTGTTTGTTTTCCTCTGGCAGCAGCACTAATGGGGGAAGAGGACAGTCAAGACGAATGTATTGCTGTTTCCAGTCCCAGCACCCTCTGCTTCCATTATTAACTTTAGATCTCAAAGTGAGGATGTGTGTTTGAAAGCAGTATAGGATGCCCACGGCTGCACTAATCTGCATGGAATTTTAGGTCTGGATTGACAGTGCAACTGTCACTGGCCATTTGGGGCCAGCAAATTGCAGCTTTCACAGGATCTATCACAAAAGAGGGGGACTGGTAGGGCATGTTAAAGGGGTCCAGCACACGTGCCTGAGAAATACATAACATTAAAGAGTACGCTGTTCCCCAGAGACAAAGTGGACAACGTGTTAAAGAGGCAGGAGGAGGGAAATCCTCCTTTTCGGAACTAGAGTCCTCACACACCCAGCAAGCTAGGTGCCATGCTTCATCATATGGACATGCTCCTCGTCGGGGCGGCGTTGCAATACCCAAACGGCACCCATAAAGGTGCTCTTTTGCGGAGATCTTTTGTTCCTTGCCGTATGTTGCTGTGGGTGTGAGGGCCCTAGAGGACAGTGTAGATGTGGAGGAGTGAGTGGTGTTAACAAAGGTTGGATAATCCGAATAACATTTTTATTAGGGTGGTTATCCACCTTGTTTTTAAGTTCAAGAAATGTTTTATTAATCATGAAATAAGGTAACAGTACATAATAAAGCAAGAAAAATGAAGGAGAGAGGGGGGATGGGGAACAAAGAAAGAAAGTGTATCATGGGCAATAAGAATACAAATTAAGAAGTACAATAATTATGCATCAAAAACAGGAGCAAATAAGGACAAAGCGGATAATAATGCAGAAAAATACAGGAAGTGAAAAGGGTATCGGGGGGTTTAGGAACCTCCTGCTGAGCAGGCCGTGGACAAAAAGAACGGGTTACACAATTATCCAAATACATTGTAACAGGGAGCCATAGGTCTGCACGCTTGGTTGCCAATTGGGCAGGAAAAACAAAAGCAGTATCCAATCCATCCAATCCAAAAATTCTTTATTTCGGCCATTTAGACCATAAAAGATGCATAAAAACATACAGACATACAATCATTTGATAACATTAAAAATTTGGGGGATATAAAATACATAAGCATACAAGCAACAATCATTTGATAGCATTGGGTGTGAGAGTAAAACATAGTGTTTTGAGACACATGAGCATGAAAGCTAAAGGTTACAATGCCAGCGAAGGGGGTAGGCAGTACAGTCCTATGGTAGTCTTGCTTTGAGCAACTTGGACCTAATGCGCCACATGGCCAAAAGATATTTTGCAACTGCGAATACAATATGTGGGGAGGACTCAGTTTTCAGTATTCTGAACGATATTAGAAAGTTCCTTATACCCATGTTCCTACACAGGGGCACAAGCCAATGTTTCCTATGTGTCTTGTAGGAAGGGCAGAAGAACAGAACATGGATTTCCTCCTCATCGCAGGAATTACAGCCAGGGCATATTTTGTCCCCCCCTTTGGTCCATTTGCAAGTAAAGGATTTAATAGGTAGAGTGCCAAACCGCCACTGGATAAATAGCTTCCTTGCCAAAATCGGGAAAATATAGTCCATAAAAGTTTCAAACTTGTAAGAATTTTTGGATTCAATAAAACGTTGGGTTAAAATACCAGTACGGGGTGCAAGCACATGAGAGGCAAGACTCTGTTCCTTGTAAGCCTCTACGAGTCTTTTCCGAGGGACCCTGATGCAGCCTAATTCCAGGGTCTCCCACAACTCCTGGAAGCCCAGCCGGTACAGTTCTTGCTTAACAAAGCAAAGCCAAGGGATCTTATCACTATGGTTTAAATTCATGACATGAACGAGATCTTGCCTATAGTGTTTTAGCTCATTTGTTGACCAAAGTCTATGCCAGACTCTTAATGGTTTGGATTCAAGGTCCTCCCTTATAGACGGTAGACCCAGATCTAGACGTAAGGGAAACAGAGGAGTTGCAGTTGGATGGGCCAAAAGGCGTCTCAGGAAATTATTTTCCACACACATTAACTCATCTGCAGCTTGATGACCCCATAGTTCGCTGCCGTATAATGCAGCCGACTTCGCTTGTGTTTTATACATTTCAACTGCAGGAGCTATTGGTTTAAAAGTTGAGGTGTTCGTAACCCTTAGAATAGCCCCGGACAGTTGAGAAAGCCTTATTCGCGAGCTTGAGATCTGTGGTCCCCAGGATAGGTTCTCATGCAAGGTTACGCCCAGGTACTGGAATGTTTTTACCCTCTCCAGTTCTATGGAATTCAGGGAAGGGTTGGGTCTGGTTCTGGGGGAGGGGTTGAAAATCATGAATTTGGTCTTCCCTGTATTGATCTCAAGACCATACTGCCTACAGAAAAGACCAAATCCATCTAGGATTCGCTGAATTCCCATAGGGGATTTGGAAAGCAGGAGAGTGTCGTCAGCAAACATGATTGCCGGCACCCTCCTGCCCGCCAGAACCGGGGCGTCGTCCCTAACGTTAACTAAATGTGTGATGACATTATTAACGTAAAGGCAAACGAGTGTAGGCGCCAGGACGCCTAACCCCCTGGAAACAGGAAACCTTTTTGACAGGACTCCACCCCTCCCACAACGTACCTGAGCAAAATTGCCCTCATGGAGTCTTATTATGGCCTGTAGTAGATGGGTAGGGACTCCCATCTCTTTAAGGACTTCCAAGAGTTTTTTTTGTGGAACCAAGTCAAATGCTGACTTCAGGTCTACGAACACCATGTACAATCTCCCTCCCTCAATCCTCACCGATTTACAGAAAAGGAGGACGAGGCGGAAGATTTGGTCCATGGTGGACGTATTCTTCCTGAAGCCAGCCTGGAGGGGGCTTAGGATATCATTCTCCTCCATCCAGTCCAGGAGTTGGTCCAATAGAAGTCGAGAATAAAGCTTTTGGGGCACATCTATGAGGTTGATCGGCCTGTAGTTGGCAGTATCAAGTCTGTGATTGTGGCAAACATCATACCACCATGCTTTAAAAGAAATGTCAGAAGAGGTCTTCCAATTGATAGTAATCTGTTGGAATGCAACAGCCAAGAGCAAATCAACAATACGAACATGTAACTCAGTCTCCTCCCAACAGGGAGAGAGGCTCCCTAAAAAGATGTGTGTGAGAAAAGGGAATACATGTATGGAAAATCACATTAATTTGAGCCCAAACCTGCAACCAAAAATCATGCACATGTTTACAAAGAAAGAGCATATGAAACAGAGTAGCATGAGCTGAGGAGCAGGACCAGCAAACGTCTGAGACAGTGGAGAACCTTTTGTGAACGGTGAAAGGAGTATGGAGCAACCTGATGTAGATGAAAAATAAGGATTGCGTCAAGGACGCTGCTCTTGACGTTTTACGAACCTTTGTCCATATCTTGTCCCACAAGGATATTGGCCAAGATACAGCAAGGTCCTGTTCCCACTGCTCCTCAACTTTAGACTTAGGTCTAGCAGATGCATGAGCATGAAGATGCTTGTAAATGATGGAAGCTTTAGGAGTGGTATGCAAGAGAGAATGAAGTGGGAGGGCATGGTCAGGAGAAGTGGAGGAAGGTGGTGCCTGTATGAGCCGTGTGTAGACCTCCATTACAGCTGTTTTAAGTAGAAGGTATTTGGGGGCAAAGGAGGAGGGCAAATCAAAGGAGGAACAAAGAGTGTGGAAAGGTAGAAAGGTAGAATGTGAGAACAACTGCGAAATCCAGAGCAACCCTCTGGTCCTCCAAGATTTCCAGTAAAAGGGTTTGTTATGGATTAAAAGATATTTGTTATGCCAAATAGTGGATGAGAGAAAGTCAGCTACAGTCCTAGGGGGAGGAGGGTTGGAGGATAAAAGGAGCTTGCCAGTGAACTTATGAATAGGAGTAGGAATCAGGGAGGGCTTACGTGAGAAGGAAATATACTCAGCAAAGGAGAATGGGGAAAGGAGAAGACGTTCAAGTTTAGTCCACAAAGAGCAGGGTGAGGCGGGATCTTGGAGCCAGAAGGAAGCTTGACGTAGCAAAAAGACTTTTTGATACGCTAAAAAGTCCGGAAAATTGACTCCACCTTCAAGAGCAGGGTGAATTAGTCTGATAAGGGACATTCTTGGTTTCTTATTATGCCATAAGAAAGAGGAGAGGATCGAATTAATTTTTTTAAAGAATTTGGCTGGGATAGAAACCGGGATATTGGAAATTGTGTAAAGAATTATAGGAGATAACATCATCTTGATGGTGTCAAGGCGACCCCACCAAGACAAATATAGGGGATGCCATCTAGCTGTAAGGTCGGATATTTTCTGAGAGCACTTGGTCAAACAGAGGGAGATAGTGTCTGGGATGGAAGGAGTGATGTGCAAGCCTAAATATTTGATGTGAGAGGGACTCCAGGTGAAATTGGAGGCACTGAAGTCAGGTTTAAAGGTGAACTTCGTCAAGGGCAAAATCTCACACTTGTCACCATTGAGTTTGTAGAGGTAAATATGAGAGGTACCCCTTAACAAGAATCAAGGGAAGTAGGGTTAACCAACCAATGAAAAAAGAAGAGATTCCCTTGAGCAGGACTAAATTAACTGAGCTAGAAGGTCAAAAACAATGACAAGATTCGCGTATGTAAAAATAATTCTTTACAATTTATTGGTAATACAAACATTAAGAGTGGACAATTTGGGAACCACTTGACACAAATTATTAAAAAAAAGGGGGGAAGGACAATTAAAATAATTGACATTCAATATTGGCCAGCAAGATTGAGACATGGAGACAGAAAACAGTAAGACATTGAACTCGTACAATACTAGGTGTATATTCAAACTCTATTTCTGACACCTTTGTTATGCACACCACAATACAGTATATCAACAAGGATGCCCGAGTCGTGAATTATACTAAATGGTGCGTCGACGCGTTTGACAAAAACAGACTTTGTGGTATGAGGCTGATGAGACAAAGACTTAAGCCTACCCATATATCGTAAATTGTAACTGCGTTGGCAGGCAGTACGCAAAATGTAGAACCACGGGAAAATAGGTAGTTTCACAGTAAAAGTCAAACAGCTAAAAGCACAAAAGCCCAAAAAGCAGTTCAGAGAAAAGGGATGTGAACCACAGCACTAAGAATGCGTACCGAATAGAGAGGGTACTGAACGTAGACAGCAGGTAAGGCGAACAGCAGAGTGTCACATCAGCGCAAAAAACATTGTCCAGAACATAGAGCTGATGAAATAAGTCATAGAGAGGAGCACTTAACTGCAAGCAGGGAAAGCTTCAGATGTAATAGGTTTCAAAAGCCTTGAAAACGATAAACACTGATCCGCAGGCAGTAGGCAAGGCAGCTAAACAAAGTAGAAAGACTTGTGATATGCACAACCTGCGCACAGGGAAACAAGCCCTTCCTCAAAAAACCATATGCAGCCTCATAGGAAAATGCTGAGCAACATAGTTGTAAATCACAATATCACCAAACAAGTAGGAAGACCAACAGCCTGCAGGAAATGCGTATTAGAAGAGCCTCTGTCACCCAAAATGTCGGAAAGTCAATCACTAGAAGTACATTTGAGGTGTCGTAGACAGGTGGTGCCAGCAACCCGATAGCAGCAAGTAGCCTGCTGCATTAATAGGGTATATAGGATTGACTGAGTCTGGTAGGCACTAATTAGGCTGGGTCTCATGAGGCAATGAAGGAAAGAGTGTGGCGTCATAGCAGCAACTCCATATGCTGACAAGCAGAAGATAGTGCGCAATTTAAGGCAAAATGGCGGTCGCCATACCTGTAGAGTCGTGAAAGACTTGCTGCGACATGTCTATCAGCTGCAGGGCAAGCAGGGGACCTCTGGAGGACGTGGGAGCATCCGGCGAAATTTCGGCGCTCACAGGACCCGGTGTGCGGCAAAGAACAAAGAAGGCGCGCCAGCTTGTGAAGAGCGCAACATGGCGGACGCGCTGACGGCGAGTCAGCGCGAATTTACCTCGGCTGAGTGCTGCGTCCCAGTGGCAAGCGAGGAGTCTTCTGGGGTCTCAGGGTTATCAGGGGATGTTCAGGCGGCGAAGCGGCATCTCCTGTCAGGTAAAGGCACGCACAAAGGGGGAGTCTCCCATGTCCGTAGCGGAGCCTCACTCGAACGGCGCCATCACCTTCGGGCGCCAAGCCACGCCCCGGTTATCCACCTTGTTAAAAGAGAAGTGGAGTGGCTGCTCTCTGGCTGAATGGTCCAGTGGAGCGTTGCTCAATTCGTACAATGTGGTCAACATGTTTCATGCATCACGCCAATACTGATCCATAGCATTTCATCAGGATCTAAGTGCAAAACTATGTACACATGGTGGTGGTGGGTGGAGGAGTTCCTACCTACCACTCTTCACAGATGTCCCACCAATTCTAGTTATAACCTAAAAGTGGGGTGACATGGAAGGCAGTGTATAGTTACCAGAGGTACATATCAATAAACAGGTCATGTCAACCCACAAGCCTAATGACAGTTGTCCATCTAGTGAGTGCACAGGGGTCATAATATGCACCCCTAATTAAAAAACATAAAGTAATAGAAAAGGTTAATTAAAACAGCGGCTAAAGAAGAGAGACTAGTAATGTATGTAGGAATAGTCCCTAGATAGGGAACAGTGTCTAACAAACCAACTCACCTATCTGGAGGGAAAAACTCACTCAATACTGTTTTGTCGGCTCCAGACACCAAGGTGGTGGTGTCCTTCAGCGTGTGGGGTAAAATGAACAAGGAATCGCTCTCATTAACTGTACAACAATTCTTTGGAGCCAGACCCGGATATGCATCCCAAAGTGGAGGGAAATTGTTTACCCCACTGGACACTTTCACCTCAGGCTCAGAGGTTTATGAGGGCAGGAAGACTTCCCTAGAAACAGAAAGAGACCGCTGTACCACCGGCAAGGCCATCCCTTGCCCTGCAGCCCGTCCGGGTCCCCCACCGTCTGCTGGTGCGCCCAAAGGAATAACCCTCACCATGGCCACACGAATATCCGTGCCCGGGATCTGTGCGGTGTTGAGGTTCCCAATCCACCCACCGGAAAGGGACCCACTCGGTCCATTAAGCCGATGCCGTCAGAGTCCGGCCGCTACAGTTGCTCAAGCACTCACCTGTCCAAATGTGGACGTCTGCCGGAAAACCTACCCAGCGCCAAGCCGAAAAAACGGATTATATCAAGGCTGCCACCCGTACAGTGCTTTATAGTCCTGTTTGTATCCTGCGGTGCGGCGCGCGGCTGGGCCAGCGTCCCCCCACGTTACATCACGTGGTGCATGGAGCGCCTCAGCAGTCTGAGCAGGGCCCGCTGTTTAAACAAGGCGGCCATCTTGGAGTGTAGGGACTGGTTATTGAGAATTGGTGTCCATAGCCAATACCAAGTCATGGCTTTGCACTCTATATGCACATCGAGGACCCCAAAGTGCCCCGTGTCAGAATAGGGGGTCCATACCCAAATCCTACCCAGGCCTCAGTGAGGGAGTGTGGTGTAGTGTAATAAGGGCCGCCCATATGCAGTGATGTATCGCTTGAAGACTACACTCCCACGGGGCAATAGGGCGGTCCCTGGGAGCATTCATTTTTTTTAATGATTAGGGCCCTGGGGGCATTTATTATTTATCAAAATAGCACAATAAAGCACTAGAAAAAAGCCGCGGAAGTTGTATATTTGTGCTGCAAAATTTGCTAATCCATGCTGCACTATCATGGGATTAATATCACTAGGCATTTAAGAGTGGGTTGATATTGCTCTATTTTACATCGAACTGAGGCTTTTTGTTACATGGAATCTTTCATATTGCCTTAACAACGCTGTCCGAACCACGAATGCATCTTTACAATGCCTTCCTTTGCCATGCAAGTCATTACAATGACTTGCCTTAAGGAAAGCATTGTTGGAATGATGTTCCACTTTAAGTTCAACACTTTCCTTGCTGTTGGGCAGACTGGAGTTGGAATAGTAAATTACACTATTCTAACTCCTGCGCTTTCTCTAAGGCATTTTAACGACCTGCGTGGTAAAGGAATGCGTTGTAAAAACGCAATTGTGATTCGGACCGCGTTATTAAGAAAGGCTTAATAAATGCTTGCGTGGTTGCTATATACAACCCCGTAATAGGCAAGGGTTTTGGTATTAGGGACCCACCCGAACAAACCATTAGGCTAGAAATTATGAACTATGGTCATCCTTATTAGACTGTTTTAGGAGAGATAGTGTTTTGCTTTGCCAACTGTACTTTGTATACATTTGTAATTATACAACTGTATTTTTGATGGTGCCTTCTGGGAAAGCTCACGCTTATTATAGTAGGCCTTAGTTAGTTATAGTGACATGTCAATGATAAAACCGATATAGGCTTAATAGGAGTTCAGGGAAACGTTATGCCAGATGCCATTTGTCTGATATTTTTATTATGAAAAGTTATGACAAACCTAGTAAGCCTGGCTTATTTATTGTAAAAAGCATTTGTTAAAGCTAGTAAGATTCACGCTGGATTGTTAATTCATTATGTTACATGCTATGGACAGGCATTTGGTTAAATGTAATCGAACAGATTACCAGAGTAGGCAAAGTTTTTGATGTTGGTGACCCACGCGTACAAACCATGGGAATAGAAGATTTGCACAATGCAAATCCTTATTTGGCTCTATTAGTAGAAATCTTCTAGTGTCCAAAATTCTGCAACTGGCCTTCTGGGCTAAGAACAAGGGAGCACTGGTGTGATATCAGGACAATTCCATTAGCATACTCTCACACTCTACTTTAAGTGGTCACAGGGCCACGTTCATGCAAAATCCAATTTTGGAAGAAAAGGAGCTTGTAAAAGCCTATCCTTGATTTGTCTTTCCAAAATTCAAAGAATAATACCATTCATTCCTTATTATCATCAGTCCATTAAAAAAAAATCACTTGGGAGTCTTGTGTTTCTCAATGGATTCAAAAATGTTTATTCATTCAATGCTTTTCATCAAAAGCAGTCAACACAGCCCAGCCAACGCTTTTCGCCCCTACGGACATCATCAGGGCTCAAATGCGTTTAACTAGATGGATAGTGGATGAGCAGCAGTCAGGAGGTCTCCATGGACACGTTGTCACCAGATCAATGAGAACAGGATATGAAACATTTATGTGAATTGTGCACCTTGATAGACACAACTGAGGAATTGTCCAAGGCTGTTGACTACTTTTTCTTCAGAAGTGAAGCTAAAAATTTCCTTCACTTCTAAGTGATCAGCTAGGTGCAGAAATGGAACCTTCATGGTGAGTGACTATTAACAATGTAGAAACTTACATGAACAGAAACATTCTTTTGTTTTAAAACAATAGGATAAAAACGTGTACTAACAATAATACATACTATGTAATTGACTATAAAAAGAAAAGTTGGACAGGTTGGTGAAATGCAACTGAATCTGAATTGCTGTTTTAGATTTAAGAGTGTTTTTTGTTTCTGAAAAAAGTGCCTGGAGAGGACCAGAAATGTTTGAATGTCTGGAACAAGTTCATTGAAAGTGTGGGGCTGAGGCCAAAGCAAATCGAAGCATTTGGTGTAGGTGAGACTGTGCCAGTTTGGGAAAAGTGGGTCGTAGTGCCTAAAGCCCTTTTTTGATAGTCCCACACCTACTCATTAACATAACTGATGGACAGTGCCATGACATTTAATTAGCAGCTACGGAGGAGGCTTATTCCCTACTCTACCCCTCCTTGCAACATCTCATACCTCTTTTACTTTTCCGATCACCCAAAAAAAGCCTTTCTAAACCCTTCCCTCTGACTCTTTCCCCTCCAACTCCCTTTTACTCATCCCAAGCCTCCTACTGCTATGAGCTCCAAAACACCCCTCCACTATCCTTTTCAATCCAAATAACAGACTAACATGTCCTCCACTCAAATTACTTTCATATTTCACTATTCTAATTCACCGCTAATCATTTATGGCTCCGGAGTAGCGTGATACTCTACAAAAGAGAGCTTTAAAACCCCATCTGGGGTAGCAAGCGCTATATAAATGTGATTACAATACAATATGCTATACTTGTATTGTGCTGTATCTATGTATCTATATTTTGACGTACCTTGATTATGCTATACCTAAGCAATGGGTTATGGTGCGGTTTCTCATAGATACTTCAACCTGCAGATTGCTCACTTGGAGAATAATCCCAAGTCTCAGACCTGGAAAGGTCAAAGGTCTCTTGATGCCAGTAGGGGGCGTTAGCTTTGTATGAACGCCAGAAGTAGCATCTGATGACGTAATCAAAGCCATATATCGCCCACCTCGGAGCAACAATATCGGTTCCCTTTTTTCTGTGCCTTCAACGCAGATGCAGAGCTCGCTGTCTCCAACAGAGCTATGAGTTTTCCTCACAAACACATTTCTTTTAAACATGCAGTGCTATGTCTTCCACGTGCTTGGCTTCAAGCCCTGTAGCGACTACATGGAATAGATGTCCTTCGCAGATTTCCAGACAATGTGCTTGTGGTACCTAGGCTCTGAGTAAGATTTCCACTCATGCAGCTTCTGCAGACATATGCACCCTAAGGCAATAAAGGCGAGAGAAGCCAAACTCTTTATGGCTCGAGTCTGTAAGGATAAGCTTCCTCTGCCGAGGCCCAGGTACTGATCTCCATCCTCTCACTCTACTGGAGCCAGAAAGAAGAAGCACAAGAAGCATGGACGAAGTGGCCACGGACTCCACAGGAGTTTGTTGAAATGGAGCCTTCTGAATCCACTCCAGCCACCTCCAAGTCTGTTCCACAGCAGGACCCGACCTGTGAGCCACCCACATCTGTGTAGTTGAAGCCCTTAGCTCCTTCATTGTCAGTTCTGATTTGTCTGGTGCCGCAGCCTTCCTTCACAGAGTTTCTGACACCAGGAACAGACACCCCAGTATTCCTCAACACGATGTTTGCCATCTTTGCTAGGGCCTCAAACCCATCTGGATTACCTTTGAAACCTGAAGTGCTATTGGCCTTCACATGTTTATGCCAATGAAGCCATTTGGCATGGGGCAGGTGCTCCAATACCTACTCCAGCTTTTACCCTGGTACACTGTTAAGCTACTCTGTTTTGCTTTAGACGCCGTGGCTAACGCTGCCACCTCCGCCCGGAGCTACATCCAGAGTAACAGCCGGAGTCATTAGTGCTGCCTTCTCCTCCTCTGGATTGTCCCAGACTACTGGAAGGCGAACAATAAAGGCAGTGTATCCACAACCTGTTTGTTTTGGACTCTGATCCCCTGAACCTTTACGCTGAAGAGGATGATGAAGGGAGGAAATCCTCTGACATTCCAGGGTTTTCATCAACTAGCAGCCTTGATAATTTTCTACAGGACCCTCCACTCTGGAGGGTGTCTCTTTCCACTCAGTTGTCATAAAGGTAGCAGATTTCAGTCTTCCTGTTTCTTTTTTTCTGATTGGGTGTTGTTTCCTCCCAACCTCCCTCTTCAATGCGTACTTCCTTTTTCACCCTCTCCATTGTGTTGTGTTCTTCTTTTACCCTCGTTTGAATTATTACTCATGACCTGCTTTTATGAGTAACTAGCTTGCAGTAAAATTGTGGGATTTTTTTTCTTACTTTGTTGACATTTCTGCCTTGCGTGGTGATTGGTTTGTGTATCTCTATTTTGCCAGTCTTATTACTGTAGTGAGAAAAACCCAATAAAGAATTGAAACACCAGAAAGGTGGCAGAGGTGCTGGAACTTAAATTGCCCTCAGTGGATGTCAAAATTGATGTCCTTGCAGAGTTGCTGCTCCCCTCGGCCCCGACATCGGAACCCCTCCTTCCCTCCCTGAGGCCCTGGAGGTGCCAGTCCTGGCAGCCTGGTAAAAACCTCAGTCTGCACCGGTGGTATATAGGCTAGTTGCCAGGCCATATATCGCCTTGCTCCAGGAAACCCATCTTTACTCTCAGATCACTCTTCACCAGAGAGCCTAGTGATCCAGGCATCCTGTTCCACAGGCCAGGCACAAGGCATGTTTCCAACAGTCCCCTAAAACAGGGAGTCCAAAAGATTGGAAGCATGGGGGGGTGAAGATCTTCTCACTGGCAGTATAGTGCTGAAATCTTTATACGCTTGCTGTCTGCAGGCCCGCTACGCCCCTGCTCTTTGAGACATGGCCCAGCTCATTACACCACAAGTCTCTGAGGAAATGCGGTTGCTCTTTTAGGAGAATATAACAGAATGCCTCAAGACACATTGTAAGTCAGTACTCGACTCAGCCAACTCTGTGGCTAGAGCAGTGGGCATGTCAATCTCCATCTCCCCCATTCCTGCCTCAGGACTTCAGGATTCTCCAGTGACGTGTAGTCCAGTCTGATGGATCTTCCATTTGAGTCGATAGATAATTTTGAGACAAGGCTGATAAACGGCATTTGAACACTTTAAAGCAAACAAGGCTTCGGTCATAACCCTCAGTCTCCAGCAGACGCAACCCCAAAGAGACTATCAACAGTTTCATGACTTTTGAGGATTCTGCACTGAGTTCTCCTTTCTTCAACAACAATCTTTCCAACCTCAGTCGCAGCAAACTCAAAATCTGCTTGTCGTGATGGAATTAGTCCTTTCTTTAGGTTCATGTTTAGCTGTTACTTCACGTGTACATCTTTGCCTCACACCATACTATGTGTACCTTTGAAAATGTTTACATTTAAGTAAGCTCATGCACCGCTTCCTTCTCTATGGCATCCAGCTACAGCTGAGCCAGTTGCAGTTTGGATTCCTTGGAGGCAGGAAATGCGGGACGTGGGCTCCTGTATTTACTGCATTACAGTTGTTCTGGAATACATCTAAAGTTTCCTGGTTACCTCTTTATCACTGCAACAGGAGTAGAGCCAGATGAAAAGTCCATGGATCCATCCAGCAAGTCTACTCCTCTCCTGCTGTCCCAGAAAAGCAGTCTTTGTTCTCTACCCTAGACCCACACTGAGCCTATGGAAGGATGAGAGGTCTCCTTTCTGCCGGTCTGGAAAGGCATTACTTCGCACTAGTGGCTCCTTTAGATAGTGTAAAGTGGTTAGACCTTCCCTTCCTTCAGGCTCCACCCAATCTTCTGCCATGAATAGTCAACGTGCAATAAGGGAAGATGCAGCTGACTTATCACTCCTTGTATCTTTATCTTTTCCGTGAGACAGTTGTCTCACGGAAGTCCACAGCTGGATGAACTCCTCCTCACTAAAACTAAACGGTTCAAAGACCGAGATACTGATGCTCGGACACAAAGGGCCCTCCCTGCCGCCACACCTCTGGCCCAACTGCCTGGGTGACCCCCCCGCTCCCAAGGAAGAGGTCAAGAGCTTAGGCGTGTGGATTGAAAACGACCTGAGCTTCAGAACACAGGCAAAAAAGACGGCAGGAATATGCTTCGGACTCCTTAGAGCCTGCAGAAAGATCTTCCCCTTGCTACCTGCGAACGCCAAGAAACTCCTGATTCAGGGACTCATTCTGGCAAGATTGGACTACTGCAACGCAATCTATCTGGGAGCTCCTGAAGCCACCCTCAACACCTTGCAGAAAGTTCAAAACGCCGCCGCCCGCCTACTCACTGGCACACCTGCAAGATCTTCGGCTAAGCCAGCTCTCAAGTCACTCCACTGGCTCCCAGTCAGAGAAAGGGTTGCCTTCAAGGCTCTCTGTCTGGCCCACAAAACCCTCAACAACAACGGCCCTCCCCTCCTCAAGGAATTCATCATCCCCTACAAAGCGGAAAGGGCCCTCCGGTCCAGCGGAGAAAACTTCATCACAGTCCCCAGAGTTAAAAAAGCCAGGTCCGGTGGCCGCCGCTTCTCGGTCCACACGGCCAAATACTGGAACAACCTCCCACGTAGACTGAGAACAGAACCCAATCTCCTCCAGTTCAGGAAATCACTAAAGACCCTTCTCTTTCCTCACCCATAACTCCCTCCTTTGCTGAACCCCCCTTGAGATTCAGGTCTAGCGCTGGGATGCTCTAGGGTTACTACGCGCTCTACAAAACCTTTAAATAAAAATCTTACAAGCAAAAAGACCACTGATTGTTGCGGTCATGTTGGGGGAAATATTCATCTTAAACACATGGTATCCATAAATCCATTATCAGACGATTTAAGGGTATAATCTGTTTCCGCAAGGTAATGCAGAGTAGTGCACAAATGTTTTTTTTGCAAGATCTCAAAAGGCCAGGCAATCCTATTTTTCCATACGTGGATGACTGGCTGATCAAAACCTGGTCGCCGGAGTTCATGTCTTGCCATCTTCAGTCAGCAGTATCCCTGCTGATCGGCCTATGCTTTTCGATCAATGGATCCAAATATCACCCAAGGCTCTCCCAATGTCTCCACTTCATAGGGTCAGTACAGGACACAACCCTTGTCCACACCTTTCCTCCGCCTCAGAGGATTGCCGACATCCAGAAAATTATGCCATCCTTTTAGCAAGGTGTGAGCGATCCAGTCTTGAGGATCCCAAGATATTAGATCTGCTAGCTTGTTGTGTTCTCCTAGTCATATACACATGTCGGCAGATGAGTTCCTTGCAGTAGTGCGTCCACAGGCAGTGCCTACAGTACTGGAGAGACCTGTCAGACTCCATTATGATCTCCCTGAGCGCTGCAGTGGAAGTGGCTTGATGATGGCAGAATGAAACAAACTCAGATGCCAAATGGCCTTCACTCCCCCTCCAGCTGTGCCTCTACCTTAAGTTGGGGAGCCACACAGGATCTGGAGATCAGAGGCCTCTGATCTCCTGAAGAACAGGTAATTCACATCAACCTGTTGAAACTGCGGGCAATTCAGCTGGCGTTCAAGGCTTTCCTCCCTCCATCTAAGGTTGGTCCTTGCAGATCTTGACTGACAATGCAACAGTGGTTTGGTGTAAAAAAAAAAAAAAAACAAGCAATGTGGAGTAGAGTCTCATCTCCTTTGTCAGGAGGTGTTGAGACTGTGGTCTTGAGCACACTGCCAAGGGATTTGGTTAACCGCCAATTACCTAACGTAACCGCCAATCACCTACTGTTGACTCCGTGTCAAAGCTGACAACCTGTTCTGTTGTTATCTCTCCGATCACGAGTGGCGGCTTCTGCCAGAGGCAGTCCAGGATGTCCCTGCCCGCTGGGGATTTCTCAGGTGAACCTCTTCTCCTCCTTGAACACTTTTCAGTGCCAGCGGGTCTGTACCTTCTGGTATCATTGGGGATCGTGTTTCAGTTCAAATTGAATTGTCTGCTGCACTGTGCGTTTCCCCCTTACTATCTTTGAAACCTCTGGTTCTGAGGGAGACACTCCAAGACTGGGCCAAAGTCATTAGCATAGGCCAAGAGGGTGTAGTATGCAGGCTTTCTGTGCATCTCCACATATCCCCTGCTCAAACTGCTGTTCATACCGGACTGCCTCTCCCAGTTAGAGGGTATGGTACTGCATCCCAGTCTCCCAGGACCCTACCTTCATGCCTCGAGATTAAGCGGGGACATCTGAGTTCCTTTCAGCTGCCATAGGAAGTGGTTAACGTCATTCTTTTGATGAGTCTCAATAACTACAAACTCTGTTTATTCTTACAGCGGAATTAGCTTTGTTGCATGGACAACAACATGGACCATTTGGAGGCCAAGTTATCACAGATCCCACAATTGGCACTTTTTTTTGCCCATAGAGGTTGTACGATTGCCACTGACAAGGGCTATTTAACAGCATTGTCTGTGTTCCTCTATCTGCCAGACGAGCTTTTCCTCTTCAAATCCCCCAGTGTGATGTGTTTTCTGAAGGGCCTAACAAATTTGTTTCCTCCAAGTCCTTTAGTTGTTCCAAAGTAGAACCTTAATGTAGTGTTAATTTTTCTGAGGGGTACTCCATTTAAGCTCCTGCACAGTTGTCGCTTAAGTATGTAAACCTTAAAAACTGTTTTCTAATGGTAATGACATCAGCCAGATGGCTGAGCAGGTCGCAGGCTCTTAGCTGTTTTCCACCCTTTACATTCTTTTACTCTTACAAGGTGGTGTCGAGAACAGAGCTGTTTTCCTGCCTTAGATAGTGACTCTATTCCACCTCAGTCAGTTCATCACTTTTCCGACTTTCTGTCCCCTGCTCCATCCTATGAAGGAGGAGGAGCGGTTGCATAGGTTGGCTCCTGGGCGAGTGGTCTACTTCTACCTGGACTGCACCAAAAAAAAACACTTGTATGGATGATCAGCTCTTCGTGGGCTATTGTGGTGCCATGAAAGGCAAAACGGTGCAGAGAATGACTCTTTCAAACATGGATCATCCTCTGCATTAAGACCTACTATGACCTAGCCAATAAAGAACCACCTGAAGGAATCATGGCTCATTGTACAAGGGTCAAAGCTACTACTTCGGCTCTTGCAAGAGGTATTCTAATTGCAGCATTATACAAGGGAGCCAAGTGGGCTTCTCGGCAAACATTTACTAAGCATTACTGCTTGTATTTCTAGATGTGTAGAGATGGTCATTTTGACTAATCTGTCTTGCAGGGATTCCTGGTATAACCATCCATCAACTCTTCTCGTAGGTGGCTATGGCTGTTGAATCTATTCAACAGGTGATGAATCTGCATGTAGTAATATCCTTCAGAAGAAAAAGTTACTTACATTAATCTTTCGGGTGCTTTCTCTTATCTACCTGCAGATTCCTCACTGACCGCCCTCCTCCCCGTTTGATGGATAGTTTTAGGGAAAGTTAATAGGTACCCAAAATATATCTGTATTTTGGCACTGCAATACTCTGTTGACATCAATCTGTCCTTTCTCCTCGAAGACTGAGTAAAAATAGATGGAAGCTGATGCTGTTGTGTTGGGGTGGATACTATATGGTTTCGCCTACATCATCTGATGCCACTTCCTGCATTGATATGAACCCAGCTCTGCTTAGCTGTAAAATGAGAGCTTTGAAGTTTCCAGATCCAGTGTGATACCTCTAATTATTCTACAGGTGAGGGATCTGCAGGTAGATAGGTTATCCACCAGAATGATGGTTACTGCAGGAAAGGAGCCTTTTCATCTAGCACATCTTTACACACCCTGGACCATTGGAGAGGAACTGAGTTGCATGCCCTACGTTCTTATGGGTTGCGAAACGCACTTAACTGATTTTGCCCCAAACTTAGTCCCAAGTCTCAAATTTCAAAGGTAGAGCAGAATGCCTTGGCTTTGTTATTGAATGTGCAAGCTTGACAATTATCGGCCCCTTTATTTGCTGCGTGTTCTTGTCCTAGTAAAAAAACAATAGACATCTGACAGTCTGGCAGCATACTCGTGCAGATTTACTCTGATTTCGACCCGTGCATTCCTGTATGTAGTTGGCTATACCTTAAAACCCTAACTCGGAGCGGGTGACCCATCTGACGCCAGAGAATGTATGTTTTCCTAGCATCGTTCCTGGTTGCAAGCAAAGAATGATGAGGTGGCGAACAATTAGCCGCATAACCAGTGCTTGAGACGGAAATAAAAATGTGCGGCTACTCAGTCTTCAACAGTACCTTGTTTGTTGTTGAGAGGTGCCAGTGCTCTCTCAGTAAAAGCATTGCACCCCTGCTGAGAAGTGCGTGTACTCTCCTCAGCTTTAATGCAGCTACATGGTACACGGTACATATTACCTGTTCTTTTATAGCACTGAGGAAAACTGTCAGCCAATGCACCTGCTGCGGAGGTCTCTGTGGAGCCTGTAAATCAGGTCCCAAATCCAATGCGAAAATGCAGTGGGCTAATGCAACTGCTGCAGGTGTGTGAGTGGCATGCCTATCAGCCTCTGTAAGATAGCTCCGAGTTGATGCCCTGCTCCATCCATCTGTGAATGGCCTCAAAGTCTCAGAATTCAATCCCTGTAGGATACCCCCGGAGGGTAATATACCTGCTTCAAAGACATGGTTTTGATAGGTCAAAGACTGCAATCTTTGCAAGGCTAAATCTGCCTTTAATCCTTCCTGAGAGTGATGAAACTGGGCCTAGTGAGTTGTAAAGATAATTTAAAAAGTACCGTCATTGAGTTGAACGGTAGCAATCATTATTATTCACGTTCCATAACAGTTCTTTTGTTTATATTGTTTTGTTGGTAACAATTGTGTTTAATTATTGGTAGTAGTAGTGTTGTTAGCAGTACTAATGCTTAGTAGTAGTGGCCACACATACAAAGTCGCGCTGGTGGGGTTTCACCATAGCCCAACAAGCCGGCGACATCAGCCTGTTATGGATACAGAGGATTAACGCCTGCTTAGCCGCATTAAAGCGTAATTAACACTGACCCCTAGAAGGCCGATTAAGAACATTAACTTAAGTAGTGTGTGCACACCAGTGAGAGGTTACAGTGGCTGTGGGTGCTAAAGGGAGAATGATTGCTAGTTGTGTGGCGCGGGGTGCAGGCCCTGGGAACGGGGTCGCGGAGGGGTGTGAGGGGGGGTACAGAGCTGGACTACCCCTCAGGGAGCAGAAACAGTGGTAACCCCTTCCTGCTAGCTTATTCTTGTATACCTCCAGGCAGCAATATTCAACACTGACAGGCATGGCGTTATTTACAGCTTTAGTGACGCAGTTCTATACCGAGGGTTCTGCGGGCCTCGGCACAGTGAGATGGCGGCTTGTTAATGAATGTAGTGCGATGTTGGTGGGATTGTTGTTAACGAGGGGTCGTGTCTCGCCCGCAGGAGGATCAACGGCAGTCCCACGAGGTGTGGCTGGACACGTTCACCGACGACCTGGCCGAGCACCAGCGGAACCTTCCAGATAAGAAGAGCAAGGCGCGAGACTGGGAGGAGTACCGCACGCGGGGGGAGTACCTGCTCTACGAGGTGAGCGCGTGCAGTAGGGCTCCGCGAGACCGCCGAGGGCTCTGCGTGAAGCGGCGGGGCTGCAGCGCGAGAGTGAGGTCTGCGCGTGCTGGCAGAGAGAGGGGCTGCAGGTCAGGGGGGAGGATGGCGGTGGGTTTGAGCCTATTCTAGGGATACTGCAGCTCATGGCGTGGACTACAGGGCGCTGTGTATTGACTAGGGATGCTGCAAGTCACGGTTTAAGCGGAGCGGTGGGTGCTGGGGTACGACAGCAGGTGTACGTTTGGGCCCCAGGTCTAGACTAAGGGTGTTGCAGGTCAAGGCTGGGCGAAGACCAGCAGCTCTGGGTGGGTGGTGCCTGGCAGTGGGATGGGAGTGCTGCCTGCAGGGTAGGAGTGGGGTGCATCGGCTGAAGTGTGGGTGCCAGCTTGGGCAGGGTGCTGCAGGCCAGGGGTGGGATGGCAGAGATATGTGGGGGCCCTAGAATAGGAAGTCGATAATGTAGGTACTGAAGAACTGTGTGCACTGACAGAGCAGAAGGGCGTGGCAGCGGATGTGCGCGTGGGTCCCCCGCTAGGAGTGCTGCAGGACTGGGTCGAGGGATGTCTGAGGGCACTAGGGCAGGACTAGGGAGCTTTTCATTAAGATTAGGGTTCATCGGCTGTGCGGTTTTAGGAAGGGTGTTGCATGTCAGGGCTGGGGTAACAAGGCTGCGCATTGGACCTTGAGGGGACATTGGAGTCCTGCAGACCTCGACGGGGGTTCATGGTAGGCCTGCGTGTGCGCAGCAGGGGGCGCCGCTGGTGTGTGCTGGAGCAACAGTTACATGTACGCCGAAGGACTGGAATGACAAAGCTGCAGGTCGGGTGCACTGTTAAAGCTTGCATATTGACCTACAAGGTTATGGCCGCAGACAGTGTGGTCCCAGGACTGACATATGGTGCGCCTGCAGCTACGAATTTGCTACCTGTAGTGGAGGGGCATTTGCCTAGGGCTGGAATAAGAGGCAACTGCTAGGCTTTGGTGCGGGGTTGTGTGGCCGGGGCAGAATTAACGAGCTTTAGTGGAGGTGTGTGTCCGGGGCAAAATTCACGATCTTTAGTGGAGGTGTGTGTCCGGGGCAGAATTAGCGATCTTTAGTGGAGGTGTGTGTCCGGAGCAGAATTAGCGATCTTTAGTGGAGGTGTGTGTCCGGGGCAAAATTAACGATCTTTAGTGGAGGTGTGTGTCCGGGGCAGAATTAGCGAGCTTTAGTGGAGGCCTGTGTGCCCTGGGCACAGTTAGCGAACTTTAGTGCAGTTGGGCGTGACCTGGCCAGAATTGGGGTGCTTTATTGGACGGTGGGTGTGCCCGACAAGGAGATCGGGGTTTCTGCAGGGCAGAATTTGCAAGCTTTAGTGAAGGTGGGTGTGCGTGGAGTTGAATAAGGACAGAGCTAGTGTGGTATATGCCCTGCGTAGAAGTGACGAACATAAGGGGAGGTTGGTGCCGGGATACACCAATAAGGTGAACGTGCTCCGTACTGGATGGACTAAGGCCAGAACTGATTAGCTGCTTTAGTGGGGGTGGGTGTGTCTTGAGCAGAATTGACGATCTTTGGTGGGGGTGGGATTTCGAGGACTGGAAAAAAGGGTGTTGCAGGGCAGAATTGAGGAGGGGGTTTTTGTGTGTGTGTGTGTGTGTGTGTGTGTGTGTGTGTGTGTGTATGTGAGAGAGAGAGATCCAGTGGCTGGAGTAACAGGCGCTGCTGCAGCGTAGCATTGTGGTGCTAAAGTTTATGTACCTGTCCAAGTATGGAAAGGCTATGGAAGCTGTGGCTTGCTCCGGATGAGTTGTATTGACTGGGCCGTGTGGTGCCCCATGTACATTGGGTGTTAATATGAGTCAGGATTGCACTGGAGCGACACATGCTGAATTAACAATGTGGTCTTGAAATATTTCATGAACACTCGTGTGACCCCCTTGCCTCTTTTCATTCCCAGAAAATCCGATATGAAACCTACGTGAAGCTCCTGGATGCTAAACTTCGCAGCGGTACCAACGACCTGGACCAGTGGGAAGCCCAGCTGCAGGAGTCCAGCGACACCGTGGACGACGGCTCGTCCCTAAAGAAGTCCCACTCCAGCCCTTCGCTGACCCAGGAGGAGCAATCCCCCACTGTGAAGGTCAAACGCAACATCTCTGAGCGCCGCACTTACCGCCGCATCATCCCGAAGAGGAACAAGACCCCGATGTGACGCACCGCGAGACCCCTCCCGGTGGGACTGGAAAGGTCTCTGCCGACTCTCAGGCTCCCACTTTCAGAACCAACGGAAGGACAGCGCCTGGAGACGCGTTGGTGCGTCTTGAGCGCACTATAACATCCTTGACAAAACGCCGAGGATGCCTTGGAGTTCATGATAACCACAAGTTCTTGTGGTCGTCGGTAGTTCACAGGTTTTGCCGCTTGGTGGCGCCCTTGTCTCAAGTGATCGTCGACAAAATGAACAAACGACTTTTGAATTCTAGGCTGAGGCCAGAACTTCCTTGTGCATTATTGAGGGGGTTTGTGGGTTAGGACAGTCGAAGGTACGGCTAAGGGGGTGCGAGACGGCTGGCACCGTCTCAGCCCCGCATATATCCCAAGTTAACCGTCCTTCCTCCCACCCTAGACACTCAAGTACTGTTAATGCACGCTACCTCTGGCCCTGCAACACCGACGCATGCTGGACTCACCCGTAGGAACCCCTCCCCGGACCGTATAAATGTGAAAGTCCAATTTGTGTATATCGCAGCTAATATTAATGGAAATCTGCAACTGCTCAAACACCGGAGTATACGGAGAGCGCACCGGACATGATTGGAGGTGGTCTAAGTTAGCAATACCCCGAGAACTATGCAGTGGGAACCCCCCTAGAATGCACGTAGTGGGAGGGCATCTCACTGCAGAGCTACCGCTAGTTGTTCATGGTCAGCTGATGTGTACCCGACTGGCTCCTGGCCTGAGGAGTGAGGTCAGACATTGTGCTGTAGCTTGTGGGGCTGAAGAGCTCTGTGCCCTTGTCTGAGGGCATACATTCTGTTGTGTAAGGACAGGGACTCCGTGCCGTGGTTTTATGAGGGCGGGGGCTCTGTGCCCTAGTTGAGTGAGGACATGCTTTCCCCCGTCTTTTTTTGAGGGCAGGAGTTCGGTGCCTTTGTAGGGGGCAGAAGCTCTCTGCCCTAGTTGTGTGAAGGAAGGAGGCCAGCGCCGTTGTAGAGCGAGGATGGGAGCTCTGTTCCCTGATTGTGTGAGGGTTAGGACTTCTGCGCCCTAGTTGTTTGAGAGCAGAAACTGTTCCCTGATTGTGTGAGTACAGGGTGCTCTGTGCCCTGGTTGTGAGGACGGGAGCTCTGTGCGTGGTCGAGTGAGTGGATGTTCGGTTTCCAAGTTGTGTGAAGGTCAGAGGAGCTATGTGTGCCCTGGTTGGGTGAAGGAAGGACCTCTGTGCATTGGTTAAGGGAGGGCAGGAACTCCTTGCCTTTGGTTTGTGAGGACAAAAGCTTGGTGCCCTTGTGTGAGGGCTGGAGCTTGGTGCACTGGTTTAAGTAGGTGGAAGCTTTGTGCCCTAGCTGTTGAAGGCAGGAGCTCTGTTTTCTGATTGTGTGAGGGCATGAGGTCTGTGTCCTGGTTTTGGGAGGGCAGAAGCTTGATACCTTCTGTGAGGGCATTGATCGCTTTCCCCCAGATTTTTGAAGGCAGGACCTCGGTGCCCCAGGTTGTATGAGGGCAGTGGATCTGTTCTATGGTTTTATGAGGGTGAGAATTGTGTCTTGGTTTTGGGAAGGCAGGAGCTTGGTGCCTTCTGTGACTGCATGGTTCTCTTTCCCTTGGTTGTTTGAAGGTGGGACCTCTTTGCCCAAGTTATGTGAGGGCAGGGGCTCTGTTTCCTGGTTTTATGAGGACGGGAGCTCTGTGTCCTTGGGTTAGAGCAATAGATCTATGCCCTGGTTGTGTGAAGAAAGGAGCTCTTATGTCTGGTTGAGAGAGGACCAGAGTTCTGCGTCTTGGTTGCGTGAAGGAAGTTGCTCTGTGCTATGGTTGAGTGAGGGAGGAAGCGCTCTGTGTCCTTGTGTTAATGCAGGAGCTCCGTGCCCTAGCTATGTGAGTGAAGGAGCTCTTTGCCTTTGTGATGTGTGGCAAGAGCTCTGTGCCTTGGAAGGTGACCGCAGATGATTTCTGCCTCTGGGGTTAGGAGATCCGTGCCTTGTGATTTATTGTAAAAATACCTCAGTGACATGCTGCCCTGATGTATGTGGGCCATGCTCCCTTCTCCAAGAGACATTGAACAAGCCCAGTCCACCCACTCCTGTTCATCAAACTTACGGCTGCAACATTAAGTGCTCAGTAGCAGGCTTGGTGGTACGAAGCACTCCCATACACCACCGTTAGATACATGTGCACTTTTCAGCGATATGAGTTTGTTAGTTATTTTCCTGTCGACCATTCAGCCTATTATCAACCAAAATTTGAAGGGGCTGTCTGTGGCAAATAATCAAACTCCATGTCCTAAAACCTCGACCAGTGACTTATCTCCTAATCCTTCAGTGCTTCTGCTTCACCACTTTGATTCTGATGTCTCCAAAACCTTAGGCAATGTCATGCTGTCACTGGCCACTGGGTGTCATGGTTGCACCAGTGGCTGCTCCCTCTAGACAATCAGCCTATCACTGTTTTGGTCACCAGGTATCAGTGCTGCTCATTTGGTGCTATTGTCCCAGTAGGTATGCAGGACGCCACTGACTGTCACCAGGTGTTCATTAGAACTTAGCATAGAGCTCAGTGGCAGGCCCTGGGCTGAGCAAGCCTAGTAAGTAGATAGCTGTGGTAATGGATAACCAGGGCGCTAATGTCCTAAATCCAGCCTCCCTCAACTTCCATGGGCCATGCATTCCTATGCTGTGCGACCCCGGAAACAGTGGGCCATTGAGGGAGCAGGGACACCTCATTGCAGACTGCATGCTTCCACGCCCATCCCCATCTGTTGCTGCCGCTCCTAGACGCAGAGCTTGATCTTCCGCTATAGAGCCATTTCCAAAGCAGTCTGAATGTAGACCCTAGACCTCTCAGTTGCAAGGTGGCACGTTGAACAAGCACATTACATTCCAAAGAGTCTCTAAGCACAGAAAAAACATGAGCAATTGCATTGGAAAGGATCAGAAATCAGCGGCAGGTCTAAGTTAAATGCTTAAGTTATGTTCTGTGTTCAATATGCTTCTTTTATTTATATATAAAGTAAATTTATATTCAGTACTGAGTTGTGTGGTGTTTTGCGCACCTGTTCCTTAGACACAGTCCCTCATTTTCAGCTTTGTAGTCTCAGGGTCTCTGATGACTTGACCACAGGCTGTCTGGTTCCTGGTCTTAAGGTCTTGGGGATCCAGATTGAATGCCATCTGGTTCCGGATTATGAGGGCTCTTCCTTATCTCTGAGCCTCCATTTGCTTATTTAAGGTGTGTGGTGCCTGATTGGGTCCACGTTATAGAGTATCTGTTCCATGATCCTGCGACTTCCAGCACTTCAGTATTGAATCTTTTATAAATGTTATAAATTCACATGCTTGAATCTTCCCTGTCATTGAAGTGGGAGGCCCACCGTTATCATAGTGAGAAAAATAAAGGTAAGCATTGCACAGTTACTTTTAAATAAGAGGCATTGTTTAACCAATGCACATCATTTTAGAAAGAACCAAACTCCAGTCAATCAGATCAGCTCATGAATCATCCTTCCCCTCAAGGGCCACCATACCTCAGATTCCTGAGTGCAAGACGTGAAGGGACTATCCCTGAGCTCTGCTCAGTTCCTTATTCAGACAACTACTTTCACAGCATTCTTAGACCTTTGTCTGAACTCCAACTATCAGAAGGTGGCATCTTGGCTGTTATTAATTTGAAAAAAAAGTATTTTTAGGCCTTCCAAGTCCTTTGGGAAACTCGGATTGGTTTCTGAGTATCTGCATAAGGAATGCATGTATTGTCTGAATCCTGATCATAGACTAATGGAATACAAGCAGTGCCAACATTTTTTAGCAAAAAGTCCAAGGACAGGGAGGCCAAGCTTCTTTTGTGGATACAGAGAAAAAAAGCAAAGTAGAGGGAACACCATCTCCTCAAAGAAAAGCCCACAAAAGAACGACAGGAAGAATAGGATTTTAAATGAGAAACTTCAAAACAGATTTGCAAGAGTAAAAGTCCACCTTCCTTTACTAAAAAATACCTTTTTCTAAGCATTCGTCACCTTTTGTGGCAGTGAAGGAAACCAAAATCAGATCGGAGCCTTCAACTCCATCAGTTAAATCAATGACCTCACCACTAACTATAAAGTAGTCTACCCACCCACTGTTGACAAAACACAGGACAACAACGTCTACATCTACGAGGACGGCTGCTTTGTCATCAATGAGACCGTCAATGTGAATTATGTTGACGAGTACATCACAGCCACAGACGGCAACATCTGTACCTGGCACCTTTTTCAAATATGCGATTGTACTGTCAACGACCCCATCAACAAGCCCGTTTATGAAGCCAACTGAGCTAATTTCTATCAGATCTCGCCAAGCAAGGTCTCACCGCTACCTTCAGTACATCTTCTAAAAGTATAGGGTTCAGATGATGATGACAGCCCTTTTCGGGCTGTATACGGGCCTTCTGAATTGTATGTTAAATGCCAGGACATAAACGAGCAGTGTAGTACCAGCTATATACATGGTGATTTCTCCTTCAAGGGCAAGCCTCAGACAAGACCTAAAGCATTTGAAGCATTTGAAGAACAATATGCTTATGAGGACATTACGGATATTTAATTATATCAGGAACCCATGATTCAATTACCAATGGGATGGTGACGGGCATCTGTCAGAAGATCAAGGACTACTGTACAAGGTTGACGGAGGCAAGCAATCCAGCACTTTTCGGCTCTGCAATATACTTCCTCTCCACGTTTGTCAAGATTGGTGGTTCAGGAAAAAGGTTAAATTTTGTATAAGCGACATACTACAAAACCTAAAATGTTAAGCATATAACCATCTATGACGACCGTGTTGACGATGATGATGACAATGAAACAGAGTTAGAAACTGTTCAAGATAATCAAATTCCTTCAGGAGAAAAATGGGATGATTATTTACCACCGCTCTCGACCCACTTCAACGCCACCTGCTGCCAGTTCCCCTCTGGGCAATATAGGAGATTTTCTTGCCTCCTGGAAAGAGCGTCCAAAGGATTAGGTCTTCCAGTGCAAATGCAACAAACTGATTGTTTCCTTTACGACTTTCAGGAAACATCTGTAAAACCCATTCCACTAGTGAGTTACATATTGGAGGAGGTCTTTAAACTAATGAGAAACCCTGTACCATTATCAGCAGTTATACCCTGCTTAGATAAAAAAAAATACAAATTTCCCAAGTACTCCACAGTCTGCTTCATTGGACACCCTAACCCTGTGGTCATGCAGGCAGCTCGGAGACACTCAATAAATCCAGTTATCCCTTGTCCTCTACCTGACAAGGAGGGTAGACGTCTAGACAATACTATAAAACAGATTTTTTCGCTCTGACTGCTATGAACATTAGGGCATCCAAAGCTCTTGCCATAATAAGTAGATATGACCTTCAAATGTGGTCTGATTTCGGAAAGTGCATCTATTTGTTACTTGAAGACAAATGAAAGCCATCTTTCAAAAAGGTGACCGAGCTTCATCAGAAATCATTGATAACAGTGATGGACATAGCCTTAACTGGTTTTAGGCAAATTGTGGGTGCAGCTGTCTTAAAAGGACGGGTCTGGCTGAAGGCAACCTCTTTCAGATCTAAAACACAATCGAAAATATTAGATATGCCACATGACGGAGAGTCTCTATACGGGAAACACATAGACTATGCCCTCCAATCAATAAGATCAGATACAGACCTGAAAAGGTCTTTAGGAGTACTGCAGCAACGTCAATTACAATTTCATGCAGTAAGAGGAAAAGGACCATATTACTTCAGATGAGGCAACAAATCAAATAGGTTTCAACCTTACGAACAGTCCCTTCCAGGTTTTAGGCAGCAATATTACCATCAACAATATAGGGCTCCCCAGCCAATGCCTCTTCTAGACAGGCATCCAAAACAAAAATGACACCAACAGGGTGGGGATAGGAATCAGCAAGATGACAGTGACACCGCTTGGCATTGGTCACACCCCACACTTCACCTACATAGAGGAAAGGTTTTATTCCTCAATACTAATAGCTCCTGGCGTTCTACCTCTTCAGATCAGTGGATGTTAGACCTAATCCAATATGGGCACACCCTCAAATCTGTTCAGAAACCTCCTCAAAATCCACCTTACAGAAGGTCGCACCAACACCTTTGTCTGTAAAAGGAGGTAATACAGTTGCTTATGTTCAAGGATGCTATAGCGAAGGTCCCTTGCACTCATAGAAACATGAGTTCTATTTTCATAAAGAAGAGATCTGGCAAACTGAGAGAAGTGTTGGATTTAAGACAGCTGAACAAATACCTTAGGAAACAGTCATTCAAGATGGTTGCAGGACATTCTGCAGTTACTAAACCCAGGAGATTCATGACATACTTGAAACTCTGGGATGCTTGTTTTAGTATCCCTATTTATATAAAACACAGAATATACCTAGGGTTCGATGTGGCTGGATGACATTATCAATTCAAAGTCCTGTTCTTTGGCTTAAAAATGACTCCCAGAATATTCACCAAATGCAGGGAGCCAATCTTCGCTTAGTTGAGAAGGAGCAGTCACCACGTTTTGCCATACTGGGACTGGCTCTTCAACGCACCCTTTTTCCAGGCTGTGGAGCACTCCATGAACGCCTGCCTCGAAGTTTTCAAAAACGTAGGACTAAAACTCAGCAAGTTTCCATCCATTCAGAGAGATAACATTTCTAGGAACACCTCTCAATACAAACTGTTGTCTGAACATGAGGCCGCTCCAAGAACAATGGGACAAGCAATGGATTCAAACACAAGAATCTTTCAAGAGTATTGTTATGATTACTCTCGAAATTAAGGTAGCCATGGACTGATGGATGTAGAAAAGTTTCTTCAGGGGCTTACACAGCTTTCCAAACTTTTCATGTTGGGGACACACTTTTTGGAGATGCATCATTTTGGGACACAGTAAGGCAGTGTAGCGAGCGTAGTGTAGCGAGCCTGAACCACCTAAGGGGGTTCGGGGGTTCTCACTCACTCTGTCTGTCTCTCTCTCTCTAACTGTCTCTCTCTCTGTCTCCATGTGTCTCTCTACCTCCCTCTGTCTCTCTCGCTCCCTCTGTCTCCCTCCCTCTGTCGCTCTCCTCCCTCTGTCTGTCTCCCTCTGTCTGTCTTCCTCTGTCTGTCTCCCGCTCTGTCTCCCTCCCTCAGGTTCTGTTCCTCTGTCTCCCTCCCTCTATGTGTCTCCCTCTGTCTGTCTCCCTCCCTCTGTCTCCCTCTCAGTCTCCCTCTCTCTGTCTCTCTCTGTCTCCCTCCATCTGTCTGTCTCCCTCTCCTTCCCTCTGCCTACCTCCCACTGTCCCCCTCTTTCGCTGTCTCCCTCCCTCTGTCTTCATACCTCTGTCGCCCTCCTCCCTCTGTCTCCCTCCCGTTGTCTTTCTCCCTCTCTCGGTCTCCCTCTCTCTGTCTCCGTCCCTCTGTCTCCCTCTCTCTGTCTCCCTCCCTCTGTCTCCCTCCCTCTGTCTCCCTCTCTCCCTCTGTATCCCTCTGCCTGTCTCCCTCTCTCTCTGTCTCCCTCTTTCTCTGTCTCCCTCCCTCTGTCTCCCTCCCTCTGTCTCCCTTCCTCTGTCTCCCTTCCTCTGTCTCCCTTCCTCTGTCTGCCTCCCTCTGTCTGTCTCCCTCCCTCTGTCTCCCTCCCTCTGTCTCCCTCTGTCTGCCTCCCTCTGTCTGTCTCCCTCCCTCTGTCTCCCTCTATCTGTCTCCCTCTCCCTCCCTCTGTCTACCCCAGACTCCCTCCCTCTGTCTCCCTCTCTCTCTGTCTCCCACGGTTTCCCTGTCTCCCTCCCTCTATCTCCCTCCCGCTGTCTCCCTCCCTCTGTCTGTCTCCCTCTGTCTGTCTCCTTCTGTCTGTCTCCCTCCCTCTGTCTCCATCCCTCCCTCTGTCTGTCTTCCTCTGTCTCCCTCTCTGTGTCCCTCTGTCTCCTTCCCTCCGTCTCCCCCCTCTCTCTCTCTCTCGCTCTCTGTCTTCCTCTCTCTCCCTCTTCCTCCCTCCATCTCCCTCTGTCTCCCTTCCTCTGCCTGTCACCCTCTGTCTGTCTCACTCTGCCTGTCACCCTCTGTCACCTCACCCCAGCTTACAGGGCACACACACAGCTGCACCTGAGTACTTCGCAGGTCTTTAAAAGACCATTTACTTTTTAATGGGGCTTTGTTGTGAATCGCTGGCCCCCAGTGCAGAGCGTCTCGGAGTCCGCGCTGCTGTGGCAGACTCCGAGACACTCTTTCTAAGGAATGCCTCTTAATTAGCAGCCGTTATGTGCTAAGTGCCCTTAATA
Organism: Lissotriton vulgaris; assembly: GCF_964263255.1. Lineage (NCBI taxonomy): Eukaryota > Metazoa > Chordata > Amphibia > Caudata > Salamandridae > Lissotriton > Lissotriton vulgaris. Next base: position 384,380,255 of record NC_141699.1, on the reverse strand, counting down.
CCGGTGCCATCCTGCGACACACCCACCATTTGCAGGTGACACAGTACTGTGTCGGGACACACAGTTTGGAAAGCTCTGGCTTTACCCCTTCCGTGCTCGCGTCAGCCAGCACTACATCCCTGGTGCTGCGCACGACCAATGGCAGACGCAGCCCCGCCCATTCTGTCGAAAGCCGGCACCGCTGCGACATTTTCACACCAGTAAACGGGTTAAAATTTCATGATACAAAGCCATAATACGTTATGACAACAAATTCATCCATGGAGGGTTGGGGAGCTCACCTGCAGGTCCTCCGCGTAAGCAGCAATTGGTCACTCCAGAAAGCAAAGGTGCACTAAATCTTCTGGAGCTGAGGGCAGTGGCCCTAGGTTTGCAGGCGTTTCTCCAAAAGATAAAAAAAGTATTTTTGGTGCAGACAAACAATACCACTACCATGTTCTACTGAACAATTAGGGAGGAACAAAAATTGTATTTGCTTTCTATTGAAGCCTAAAAAGTATGGTATGGCTCATACGAAATGAAATCGCCCTGAAGGTGGAGCATGTCCGATGTGTAGACATTCAGTGGCGTACAACCTAAGCAGAGCATCGAAAGAATGCACAAATGAAAGATCAACACCTTTTGTGAGAGATTTTCCAGAAATTGGGGAAACCAACCCCAAATTTATTCACAACATTTCTGAACAGCAAATATCTATTTTGTGCCAACAAGTACCCTCACAAGAGATTATGGGGGATGCCCTCCAAATAGCATGGAAAGGAATTTTTGCCTGTGCTTTTACCCAATCTGCCACTGATACCCGGGCAACTCAACAAAATGAAGAACGAGATGTGTTGACTTAGCTTTATTGCCCCTGCGTGGCCTAGACAATTCTTGTTCACATAGCTCCTCCTATTTTCGGAACAGCATCACTTTCCACTCAAACCAAAGGCAGCAATGCTCTCAATAAGCTGGGAATAGGTTGTTCATCTGGCATCGCAGTCTCTGTTTATTGGCGTGGTTCTTGAATACAATGAGATTCATTTCCTAAATATTCCTCAGGAATGCAGAGACATTTTAGTCAGTGCAAGAGCTGAATCCAGAAACTAAACATAAAAAGCAAAATAGGATTTTTTTTGTATATGATGCTCTCATAACAACATCCAGTATAGTATTCTGTCATGAAAAATCTGGAAGACCTTCGAATGTCAAGGTTTGTGCACATCCCACAAGGAGCGTGTCATAGGACCCGGATCCCCCAGCATGTTCCCCGCCCGCCAAGACAACCTTACAACCCACAGATAAATCATCCACAGAGATTGAGTGGGTGTAAAAACGACCATGTTTAATATCCACATTTCATAAACATGACAAAAACATTTCATATTCATCATTAGATAAATAAATGACAATTTTAATATTGACATTCCAAGTTCTCACTCTGCAAGATCCTTATCCCCCAGCACTAAGGGGCCATCTGGCTCGCATCTCCAAAATTGAGCTTCCCACGCAAGGCGCAACCCACCTGCGCCCTGAGTGGTGGGCCCCAACCTTTTGGTTCTTGTCCGCCATCTCCGGGGCCCACCCCTCAACCACCAGACTGACAAGGAACCCAGGAGGCTCATAACCTGTCGCCCTAGCCTCCCCAGCCGATAGCCACAATCTCCCTGCGGAGGGCTTACCGTCTCTCCCCTCAGTGCTGGCCTAGGGAGTACGCAAGGCGGAATTCTGTCCATTCTGTAAGTCCATGTCAATGTTCTAAGGTCTCTTTACCGTAACTCGCACCCTCCAAACTACTGAACTAAGGGACGGGTGGGTGGGAGTTAATATCCAAGTGGGAATGCAGCTACAGGGAGCGCACAGCCGGTCCGGGGCAGGAGAGGAAAAGAGATCGGGACCACAGCTCCCTGAACCTAAATAGGTCCCAGTCTCTGCCCTCTCCCGCACCGGATGTGCGTCACCCGGTGCCCCGGAAGTAAAAGGCGGCCGGTCCCCCATAGGGCTCACCCTTCGACTACCAGGCTGACCAGGAGCCCAGGAGGCTCGTAACCTGTCGCCCTAGCCTCCCCAGCCGCTGGCCACATTCTCCCTGCGGAGAGCTTACCGCCACTCCCCTCAGCGCTGGCCTAGGGAGTACGCAAGACGGACTCCCGTCCATTCTGTAAGTCCATGTCAATGTTCTACGGTCTCTTTACTGACACAAGGGTGACCCGGGCCCCCAGGTCCGTCACCCTCCCCACCTACATTCTGTACGAAAGACCATATTCCCTTGATCCAGGTATCCGTGCCAATGTCTGACAAATTCACTCCATCCTGGTGAAACATCACTTCTCCTGAGATCATCGGGTGAGGGATGTGACACAAGCAGCCCTTCACTGAGCATAACTTGGCCGATTCCCCGTTAAGCCGCCTGACTGACACGTTCAATGATCTAGCTCGCACTCCGGAACCCCATGCCCTGCGTGGTATCATGCAAGACCAAGCAATCCGGGACAGGGGAAAGACCCGTCCTAACCAAGCAAACTCCGTCAGCAGTGCCTCCTTGACCGCCAGGCGTCCCCGGTCCACCATGTTGTTTCATCCCAGGTGAATGATGATCCAATCCGGGGACTTCTGTCCCTCTTGCTCTCTCATCTCCTCCACGAGCCGCCGCAGGTGCCGAATTCGCATGCCCTCGACGCCCCGCCACAGGAACATTGTCCCGCTCAAGCCTGATGGTTTCTCCACTCGCCGCTGCTGTAACCGCACAGTGGCGCGACACACGAACAAGTGCCCCAGTACCCACACCACCTTTGCAGGCATACTAATGAACAGGAGAGAAATGGAAAAGTCAGGCACAATTATAAGCAGGTTATCAGCATTCTGTCACAGCAACCCTGGCCGTATGTACCGTTTAAAACAATCCGACGACCAGCGCCCAACCTTGACGGTGTTGGTTGGCAAGCCCGCCCCTGCCGCCAAGGTTGCCGCTCCAATACTAAATGAGTGTGATGAATACCCTGATGCCCCCAATCCCAGCCCGGCCAATGCTAACCCAAAAACAGCCTTAAATTAGTACTGTGGCAGGCAGTCCCCCTGCTCATGTATGAACAAGGCCTGTCCTATTCCCGCAGGGCGAATGGCTAAGTATGACTGCATCCGGGCCACCGGACAATTTTCTACGCCGTGTGCTGGACAGAGCTGGATTGTAGCCCCCTTCCCCCCCCCCCCTGGTCCGTCTTAGATTTTCTTAAGGTCACCTCTAAGCCCCCCGGGGATAACTTGGTGTCGCTGAATTGGATGCCCCCCCCCCCCCCCCTGATTGTATCTGGAGGTCCCTACAATTTCTCCCAGCCGGAAAGCACCATAAAAAGCCAGAGAAAATACTGCCCCAAATAATGTGCTCTCACATGATGATGCAAATTATAGGAAGGGATTCCAGAATGCTGGTCAGGGTTCTAATATCTAATGGCCTCCGGCAATTCCGCTTGGACCCCTCCAACTTGGCCCACTCCGCCAAGGCCTTCCTGACTACAAAGGATGCGCCCGGGTCGCGCTCGCCTACGAGTTTAGCAAAGAATCCCACTGCCGTCACATGAGCCCTAGCATACGAGACTGCCCTGCCCTGGTCCCTCAGCCCTTGCAAAAAACAGTAAATTGCCTTAGTGGAAAACAATCCTGGTATACCAGCCTCCTGTACAAACATCCTGTAAGACTTGAACTGCTGTTGGTATGATCTCCTAGTGCGATCACTCAGAGAGGCGCCTACCAGCCCGCTAGCGCGGGGCTCCAATCCTCCACAGTGATCTAGGGAACCCTGTCATCTGCTCCTCCGCCTGTGGGTGGTATCTCCAGAAATCCTGCAACTTGGAACGAGACAAAGCATCAGCAGCCTGATTGTCCACCCCTGGTATATGTGCAGCCTTGAAAATTATGTTCAGCCTCAAGCAAACCAGCACCAGGTGCTTCAACAATCTCAGAACATGCCTGCACATAGCCTCCTGCCTGTTTATGGCTTCCACCACCGCCATGTTGTCTGACCAAAATATCATTGACTTATTCTTGAAGCGGTACGCCCAAACAGTTACTGCCACTATAATTAGGAAGAGTTCTTAGAAGGCTATGTTCCTAGTCAAACCATACTCATGCCCTTCAGCTGGCCATTCCGCCCTGCACCAGGAAGGCCCCAGAATTGTGCCAAAGCCGATGCTGCTGGCCGAGTCAGTAAGCAAGCCCAGCTCCGAGCTAGACACCGGCGGAGCAGGCCACACCAATTTCCCGTTGAAATTGCTCAAGAAGCTGCGCCACACTCTCAGGTCCTCCCTCACCTCTGCCCGGAGGCGCACATGATGATGCTTTTGGGTTAGTCCCACCATTGCCCTAGCTATAGACCTCGAGAAGGGGCACCCCATAGGGATGATCTGAAGGGCGAAATTGAGCTGGCCCACCACCACCTGTAATGGGTGCTGGGTCACCTTAGGCTCAGCCAGCGCCGCGTCAATTGCCTGAGAAAAGGCCTGAACCTTGTCAAGTGGCAGCCTGCCGCGTCAATTGCCTGAGAAAAGGCCTGAACCATGTCAAGTGGCAGCCTGCATTCCCCTGCCACAGTGTCAATCTCATTTCCCAAAAAGGACATGCACGTATCAGGGCCTACTGTTTTGCCAGGCGCCAATGGAACCTTAAATTCCTGAAACATAGCCATCAATTTTTCCAGTGCCTGGGCGCACGCTTCTGATGCCGCCGGGCCCATTACCATAAAGTCATCTAAATAGTGCACCACCTCTTTGCAACCTGTCCTGCGCGTGTACAACCACTGTAGCATGGAGCGAAATGTTTCAAAGTACTTGCAAGAAACCGCGCACCCCATTGGTATACACATGTCGTAGTAGAATTGGTGATTTCGCTGAAAGCCCAACAGATGGTAATCCTCGGGGTGTACCGGCAAAAGGCGGAAAGCTGATTCAATATTTGTCTTAGCCATGATAGCATTGGGCCCTAGGTCCCTCAACTTCTGCAATGCAGCATCAAAAGAGGAGTAAGTTACTGAATACAAGGATGGATCAATGGCATCGTTCACTGATGCCCCCTTTGGTGCTGACAAGTTGTGAATCATCCTGAACTGACCAGGTTCTTTCTTAGGCACCACCCCCAGAGGAGAACACACATAACCTGCCAATGGGGGAGCTGGGAAAGGGCCGGCCACCCAGCCAAGGGCCCGCTCCTTCTCCACCTTTTGTGCCACCGCCGTGGGGTGCATGCGTGCTGAAAGCAAATTATTACAATGATCAACTGGTGGAACACCCTGCGCTGGGATGTGAAACCCTTTAGAAAACCCCTGATACCGTACTTTGGCTGCTGCCCTGTCTGGATACTGATTCACAAGTAATCAAAGAAAGAGTGTCCGTAAAGGAGGGGATACAAAGTGGTTGTCGCACGTGAAGTCTGAGGCCAGTTGTGAGTGGTCAGATGGTAAGACCATTTTCATAGAAAAATGCAATGCTTTTTCAGGAAACCCTCACTCACCCTAGTGGTGACATGCTTCATCATCAGGTCCACCGGGAGAGATCGAATACCTCCCCGGTGTGCTGCGACGCCAGGAGACTGCGGAGCAGGTTTTTTGTGTGGATGAAGAGTGAAAAATTATAGTAAGGTTAAAAATGTCAAAGGTTGTACCAAAAAAATCTTTTATTGGTTGGTCAACCTGACATGTTAAAAACTTATTATGTGTAGGGGAACTAGCCAAATACAATATACTGGTGTTACCCTAAGAAGGAGGTCAACATGTTTCTGCCCGTGATATGTGTTACTTTACAGGGCTTTCATCAGGACCAGTTAGCGAGTGTCCCAATGACAGGAGGGGCGCGCTAAGGCCCGCCCTGCCACTGGTCGTGAAAGTTAAAAATAGCACTATGTGTAAAATGGTGCAAAAAAGAAAGAAAAAACAAACTTGTAAGTTTGGGGTTTTTACCTCTATTGCGAGGAACCTAGAAGTCTGTGAAAGAAAGGTGACCAACAGACAAACAAATACACAGACACAAAAACATAAAATCAATGGTTTGTAATCATATGCAGTGGCCATAAAGAGTGACTTTGTGGCGTGACACGTGCTTGCATACCTATCAAAGGCCGTGGCCGGTATGCATGAGATGCGTAGTTGAGGTAGTGCCATAATCCGGGGTGGAAGGGCCTCAACTAGCACTGAAAGATATAATTCAGCGCGATCTGTTGTGTGTGAAAGGTACAACAACAGCAGAGTAAATGGAGACTTTAAAGTGTTAAAGTCTATCCGTGCGGGAAGCCAGGCGTGGTTACCTGTACAAACAAAGCTACCTACAGTGGGGCGGAGGGGACTGATCCCCAAGGTGAAACAACGATAGAGCAGTGTTCCGGTGAAAAATCGCCGTAACACTGCTGGCCGTGGCATGTAAATTGATCAGGCACACAACGCTGCAATCGTGATAAAGGAAATTATCCTCACTTGTAAAAAGAATGAGCCACGCCCCATAGAACTCAGGAGGGGGGTGGGAGCGACAATGGCACACCCTATACGGGAAAGGGGAAAACAAACACAACAGAGGAGGTTTTAGGAACTAGCATGATCCCATTCACTCGACTTATCTGATGTAGAGATGTCCCAAAGTAAGTTCCTTACGCCCGCAACGCTCAGCACCCACTCGGCACCTAGCTGCTCCCTCGCTGGATCTCGTGGATCCTGAGCGAAGGGCAAGCCCGGCGTTATGGGAGCGGTCGCTGAGCGTGGGCCAATCAGGGACCGGGGATTAGAGTGAGGCTTGGAGTACAAGTCGCGTGATCCCGCGAGAGGTGGGAGAAACGAGATTGTATCTCGGGACGAAGGCGAGGCTTGAAGCGCAAGCTGTCCTGGATTGGGTGGATTGGGCCAGCCCTGGATACTGATTCAGCCAAAAAATCAGTTTCCCAATGTCCACTGGCGTGGGCAGCTTATGGCTGCGGAGGCTTGTTCTCTCTGCCGCCCCCCCTCCCCTTTCCTTGGACTTTTTAATGCACTTGAACTCTGGGTGAGAGGGGTGGCCACAGAACGAACAGGCGTGTCTAAATTTCTATTGCCCAGTGGGCCAGGTACGTACTTTCTTATTGAATTCCCAGAGTGACCTCTGACCCTGGTTCAGGGCCGGTCGCTCCAGGCACCGCACGGCTCCCCGTAGGTGTGCCCAGCCATCCACCGTTGCTGCCGCGAGTTAGCCGCTGACCCTGCTGCTAAATATCCTGCACTTCACTGTATACTGAGCCCTGTGATTTGTTCCTGTGCCTGTTATTTTTCGACTGTGTTTTGTTCTGTGCCACTGGTTTCCTGATTGTGTTTTTGCCCTCTGCTGCCCGTTCTCGGGACTGTTTTCCCGCTCTTCGCTCCCCCCGCCCCCGCCGCTGCTCCCCTGCGGCCCGCCCCTTTTTCTCTTCTGTACCCTCTCCCCTTCCCATTCGCCGCCCCGCTCCAGCCTCCCAGCTGCTCCTCCCTCCCTCTTGGACATTTAGGGCGATTCCGCGCGGTGGTGAGCAGTGACCTCTGACCCTGGTTCAGGGCCGGTCGCTCCACGCACCGCATGGTTCCCTGTAGGTGTGCCCAGCCTTCCACCGTTGCTGCCGCCAGTTAGCCGCTGACCATGCTGCTAAGTATCCTGCACTTCACTGTATACTGAGCCCTGTGATTTGTTCCTGTGCCTGTTATTTTTCGACTGTGTTTTGTTCTGTGCCACTGGTTTCCTGATTGTGTTTTTGCCCTCTGCCGCCCGTTCTCGGGACCGTTTTCCCGCTCTTCGCTCCCCCCCCCCCCGCTACCCCGCCGCTGCTCCCCTGCGGCCCGCCCCTTTTTTCTTCTGTACCCTCTCCCCTTCCCATTCGCCACCCCACTCCCGCCTCCCAGCTGCTCCTCCCTCCCTCCTTGCCATTTATGGCGGAGACCACATGAACGCGTAGCGGTCACGCGCAGCGGGCGTGCCAAAGGCAAGCCCGTCTACACCCGTCCACGCCTGGACCGTGCCCATGCGCCAGAACCCCTGGTCCCCGCCGGACCCCGACCAACCGACTAAGATACGACACTGCCGCCCTCACCGCAATCGACACAGGACGACCGCCCGCCTTCTATCAAGCCACCCCCAGGCGCAGCCATGGACCCTTCACCTGCCAAGCCTGCAAATTCACCTGCCTCCATAACCGCTCCACGCCCGCCAAACTCAGCACCAACAATCACCTCAAGTGCATCCTCCTCAACACCCGCTCCGTACACAAGCACGCCATCGACCTCTGGGACCTCCTCGACACAACAGCTCCTGACGTCGCCTTCCTCACCGAAACCTGGATGAACGCCTCCTCAGCCATCGCCATCCCCGACCGCTACAAAATCACCAGGAGGAACCGCATCAACAAAACCGGAGGAGGAATCGCCATCATCTACACGAACACCATCAGCGTCACAACCAACACCGAAGACACCATGTCCACCGCCGAACACCTACACTTCCAGATCCACACCGACACCCCGACCACCATCAGAGGAACACTCATCTACAGACCCCCGGGCCCGCGCGCTCAATTCAGCGAAACCGTCGCCGACCTCATCAGCCTGCACGCCCTAGCTTCACCAAACTATATCCTCCTCGGAGACCTGAACTTTTACCTAGAAAACAACAACGACAACACCACCGCCACACTGCTCGACAACCTCGCCAGCCTCTGACTCAAGCAACTAGTGGATTCCCTCACTCACCTCGCCAGCCACACCCTCAACGCCATGTTCTCAGCCGGCAATCTCGTCGCTTTCAACCACGCCACAGGACTGCACTGGACCGACCACAGCTGCGTAAACTTCTCATTCAAAAGGACCACATCTCACCACCACACGCTTCGGAGTCCCCACAGATGCTGGAGCAAAGTCACCACGGACCAGCTTACCACATCGCTGCGCCAGAACCCACCCGCCGACACCAACAGACCTGACGCCAACACCGCAGCACTCGACCTCGCACACTGGATCACCAACTGCGCCGACGACCTCTCTCCACTAAAAAACACCCACAGCAAGACCACCACCAGAAAACCCTCATGGTTCACAGATGCCCTCAAAGTCGCAAAGAAATCCTGCCGCACCCTCAAAGACCTGGCACAAAGATCGGAGAACAGGACAGCCCTCAAAACCGTCACCCGCGAATACCACCAGCAGATCCGGAACACCAAGAGGACATCGCTCATGGAACGACTAGACAACAACACCCACAACAGCAAGGAACTCTTCAGCATCATCAAAGAGTTTTCGAACCCTGACGCCAGCAGCCACGACATCACCCCTTCGCAAGACCTCTGCAACTCCCTCGCCACGTTCTTCCACTGCAAGATCACAGACATACACAACAGCTTCGGATCCCAACCGCCACCCCCGGATAACAGCCCAACGACCCCCACCACCACCATCAACTCCTGGACCCCCATCAGCAGTGAAGACCCCATCCACATCATGAACACCATCCACTCCGGCTCCCCCGCAGACCTATGCCCCCATCACATCTTCAATAAGATCGACACCATCATCGTACCCCACCTACGGAACGTCATTAACAGCTCCTTCACGTCAGCCACCTTCCCGGAGAGCTGGAAGCACGCTGAGATGAACGCACTCCTGAAAAAAACCACCGCAGACCCCAGGGACCTCAAGAACTTCCGGCCCATCTCGCTCCTCCCCTTCCCGGCCAAAGTCATCGAGAAGACCGTCAACAAACATCTGACCGCCTTCCTTGAGGACAACAACTTGCTCGACCTCCCCCCACCCCCCCCAAAATCCGGATTTTGAGCAAATCACAGCACCGAGACCGCCCTCATTGCAGACACTGACAACATCAGAACCTTGATGGACAACGGAGAAACAGCCGCCCTCATCCTCCTGGACCTCTCCGCAGCCTTTGACACCGTATGCCACCGCACCCTAGCACATCGCCTCAACAACACTGGCATCCAGGGGAAGGCTCTGGAATGGATCACCTCGTTCCTCACCGGCAGAACCCAGAGAGTCCGCCTCCCCCCCCACTTCTGATCCTCGGCAACCGAAATCATCTGCGGCGTACCCCAAGGATCCTCTCTCAGCCCAACACTCTTCAACATCTACATGAGCCCCCTCGCCACCATTGCATGAAAATACAACATCAACATCATCTCCTACGTCGACGAAACCCAGCTGATACTCTCCCTCACCAAGGACCCAGCCACCGCCAAATCGAACTTCCAGGAAGGAATGAAAGAGTTAGCTGACTGGATGAAGCACAGCCGTCTCAAACTCAACTCGAATAAGACGGAGGTCCTCATCCTCGGACAAACCCCCTCAGCATGGGATGACTCCTGGTGGCCCACGGCACTGAGCACCGCACCGACACCCACAGACCACGCACGCAACCTGGGCTTCATCCTGGACTCCTCGCTCACAATGACCAAACAGTCAACGCCGTCTCTTCCTCATGCTTCAACACCCTGCGCATGCTCCGGAAGATCTTCCGATGGATCCCCACCAAAACCAGAAGAACAGCCACCCAGGCCCTTGTCAGCAGCCGACTGGACTACGGGAACGCCCTCTACGCTGGGACAACCACCAAACTCCAGAACCGTCTCCAGCGCATACAAAACGCCTCCGCAGGACTCATCCTCAACATCCCCCAACACAGCCACATCTCAACATACCTGAGAAATCTCCACTGGCTCCCCGTCAGCAAAAGAATCACGTTCAGACTGCTCACCCACTCTCACAAAGCACTCCACAACCTGGGCCCGGAATACCTCAACAGCTGACTCACGTTCTACACCCCCGCCCGCCAGCTCCTCTCAGCCAACCTCGCCCTCGCCACCATCCCACGGATCCGCAGAGCCACCACCGGAGGAAGGTCGTTCTCCTACCTGGCAGCAAAGACCTGGAACTCTCTCCCCACCCACCTACGACAGACCCAGGACCACCTCAGCTTCAGGAAGCACCTCAAGACCTGGCTCTTTGAGCAGTAGCAGCTCCCCAGCGCCTTGAGACCCTAACGGGTGAGTAGCGCGCTCTACAAATATCTGATTGATTGATTCTTCTCCCCTGGTCCCCCTGAGAAGTCCGAAAGGGCTGCTTTGTGTGGTGTGCCTTGCTGTTAACATTCTCCAGCCACACGTTGACCTCCACTTGGTCCCACCCAATGTTTGGGTCCTCAAACTTCTCCCATCAGAAGTCCCTGTCCTAATCCAACCACGCCGTACCCCCATGTGTTGTGTGCGCCTTCAAGATCTTGTTCATGTAATACACTAATGATATCGCTAACTCAGGCTTCTTCTCCAACATCACAGTTGTAAAAACCTGGAAACCAAACAGCCAATTTGTGATGGACTCTTCCACCCTTGGCCTTCTGTCTTTGAAGAAACCTTCCATCCCTTCCTTCTCCCTGTATTCGACATCCCTCCTCTTGGGTCTGATCAATGCGAAAATATCTACATATTCCCCTTTCCAGATTTTTTCTTTCATTTCTATGGTGACATGAGTTGCCAACTTTCCAGGTTTAGATAACAAAGTATCTTGCCCCCCTGCCGCTTTAGACTCCCCCTCCACATCCTTGCTCGCGGTCTCCCCCGTCTTTCCTCCAGAGGACACTGATGCTTCTTGTGGGGCAGGGGGCGTTTGCCCTACCGCCTGTCTGAAGGTGCCTTGAGCTTCAACCAGGAGGGCTTCCTGTTTACTGATTTCGCTTAGCGCACACTGCCACTGATTTAGGAGCCCATGGTGCTGCTGCCACGCTACTGGGCTTGGGACCCCCCGCTGGTGCCGCTAGCTGCCCCAAAAGAGTGGCCACCGAAGCCTAAAATGCTAGCTGTAGGATCCTGTGAACCCCCTGCTGGAACATACGGTTGCTGCTGAAAGGGGGGGGCACCGTTACTGGTACCACCCCTGGTACAGATGCCCCGCTTACCAGGCCCACTATTGGAACCATACTGACTGGGGGTATTCCTGCCATCCCTGCTCTATAGGGTTAGGGCCTTCAGGGCTCCTCTGATTTTTGCTACGATTGTCCCCACATCGTTCTCTGGGACCGGTTGTGCAGTTACCACAACCCCAGGCGTGTGCCCCGCAAAATTACTTGGTGTGGGCTGCTCTTTAATGACCTGCAATGCTAAGGGGAGGGCCTTTATCTCGTGAAGCACTGACTGTGGAGATGAGATGGGGAGGGCAGCTATCTCAGGGGCCGGCTGCAGGATGGGACCTACTGATCTTGTGGCCTCATTTCCTGACCCTTGCCTTCCCTGCCCTCTGCCCTTCTTCTTCCTGTTGGCCTCCCCCCTGCCTTGTGCTACACCCTAGGTTTCTTTACTAAGGGGGGGGGGGGGGGGGGGGGGGGGGAAGGCTGCTTTGGGTGGCACTCCATTTCTGCGGGGACAGTCCCCTATGCCTGCCTGCACTGGCTCATCTTCGTAGACCGGGGGCTCCTCGCCCTGGTCGTCGCTACTCTCTTCCCGCTCATTGCTCAGTTTAGCCAAAACTAATTTCAAGAGCTGCACAATTTCGGGGTCCTTATCTTTTCTCTTGTGGCTAAGACCACTAGCCGGCATGATGACCCCTGGGAAGGCTTACCCGTGTAACCTACGCAGAGCCCCTCTTAAAATGACTGTTCACTTAAATTACCTCCAACTGATCGCAATGCCAATGTGCAGACAAGGTAAATGTAAATGTAAATGTGTGTGTCTTGTAAAGCGCACTGCTACCCGGAGGCGTCCTGGCGCTGTAGACCGCTGGGGAACCCATCCTGGCTTTCCCTGTGAGATGTTCCCTCCTGGGTATCTCCAAGGTGAAACCAGGCATCCCCGGCGTTTGTGGGGGGCCGTTGTGGAGATGAGGCAAGCTAATGCCCAGAGTTGCCGAGTGTGATCCCTGGTTAGAGTAGGCACCGAGGTGAGAATTATCGAGTCCGCTGACCCCGGTTCACGACCCTGCCGCGTCAGGGATTGAACCCTGGTCCCGGGCCGTCCTCTGCTTCCGGGATTGCCGCCTCTGACCAGTGAGCCACACCACACCACAAGGTACCAATTAATCCTAAGTTTGAGGCACAACTAATATTCAGCCCCACTATCACCAATCACAATAGGCCCTTTAATTTGCCCCCAACTGATCGCAATGCCTACAGGGAGCGCACAGCCGGTCCGGTGCAGGAGAGGAAAAGAGACCGGGACCACAGCTCCCAGAACCTAAATAGGTCCCAGTCTCCGCCCTCTCCTGCATCGGATGTGCGTCACCCGGTGCCCTGGAAGTAAAAGGCGGCCGGTTGCCCATAGGGCAAGCCGGCTGCCTATCCTAACTAGGGGGCGTGACGGGGGCTGGGGGGCCGGGCCCTAGAGGCGCCCTCCTCGAGCATCGTGCTCGGCAATGTCTACATCCCTTTTTTGCTGGAGTTTTGTTGCGCAGGGTCGCTTCACGGAAAAACAGACATACATTCATTAGGCCCCACTGTCTAGATGCCTCAACAAGAGACGATGCTGCAGTGGGTCAAGCAGTTTTTCAACATGTGTTCCAATGAGACGAGCTACCCATTTATTTCAACATACTTTAAATGCATACGGATCATGATCAGTATTTCCCACGACAGAATTTGTCATATTCTGTCAAGCACGATAATACTGCTTGTTATTCAGATTCAAACATGTAAATCTATGAAAGATTCAGTACTGGAGAAAAAGCAAGTTACCTGTAACTGTGATTCTCCAGTATTAATATCTCTCAGAATCACGTGGAACATCCCTCCTCATTATAGGTGCTCACCACATTGGATACCTCATACATATTATATTTGCATTCATGCTGAGAAACCTGCTGTATGGTGGCCCTTGATGGGGAAGGACGATTCATTAGCTGATCTCTGATTGACAGGGGTTTGGTTCTTTCTAAAACAATGTGTCACTTATTTAAGCTTATCTGTTCAATTTTTATCTCTACCTATGGTCACCGTGGGTAGGTTTGGGCATTTGAGTCTATGAAAGATATCATTACTGGAGAACAACAATGTACAGGTAAGTACCTTGTTCCTCACCACACGTGATTTATAAGGTAACTTGTTCTTTCATGATCGTAGGTTCTCTAGTCCTACTATAAAAGTGTACAACCCCAAACACTGTTCTAACAACTCTTTGTGACTGGCCATGCACATATTTTCTTCTAGTCTAGGTGTGTGATACTGGGTGACCACAATAACAATAGAATTATGCTCACGAAAATGTGAACTAACGCATGTAATTAAAGGGCCAAGAAGCCGCTTGAGAACAGAATAATGTGCACGGAGGCCTTATAGCTGCTAAGTGGCAGGTATGACTACTCGACCCATTTCTGACTTTTAGCCAACACATTTTGCCTACAGAAATTCATTGTGCCACGCCTATATATATTTATATAGTGTGTCCCTGTACAATGTAAGTGGTGCTCACGTAAACCGCTCCAATCCCTGCGGGTCGAGTTCTGCAGTATATAAAACTGCGCATAAAGAGGGGAAAAAGGTGCCGCTCACTGCAACGCGGGGTACGCCCCATAGCTGGAGGGCCCGTGACCGAGTGGCCGCGCGGGTTAATGTTATTAGAAAGCTCAGCGGCAAGTTTGAGGCGGAAATTACAGATTAATAGCACACCAGCCCTTGAAATGTACGTAGCTGTCGTGGGGGCGAGGGGGGAGCTTCTGAGGACAGCCTGGCGTCTTCGCCCGCGTCAGCGCCTTGTCTTTTGACAAAAAGTTTGTTCTGCGCCTCTCGAGTGTAGAGGGCCGGGCTCTCTGGATGCCCCTGAAGGATGCCGAACCTCTCTCCAGACTCATTAAGCAACCAAAAAGGCAGAGTGAAAGCCTCATTATGGGATTAAGAGCCCGGTGGGGCAGCGGGTGGACGGGCTTCCAGGCGCCCCGCCAGGGTCCCTTTCAGACGCGAGGGCCTTTGTGTGGCGATGGTCTCTTCGGGTGGGCCCGGTTGCTCCCCGAGTTTACCTCTGCAGGAACGAGTTTGGGATAATGGCGTTAAAGGGCTCAGCAGTTTAGGACAAACAGCAGCCAAACGGATGGCACAGTGCCAGCGAGAGGCCTGGTCCTGATCGGAGCGCAGCAGAGGCAGAACCGGCCTCCTGGCCTTGACGCTCACATGCACGCGGCCTCGCCACAAGGTGGCGTAAGGTGGCGCGTGAAGGGGGTTCTGGCCTTCGTGATGAGGCTTGTGCCCTGGAAGCAGCATGGATCCATACGGGGAGTGAGAAAAACATGGAAGTATGAGGGGTAGGATTTGGGTCCTGTCAACAATATGACACCACCTGTGGGGTTAATAGTAACTAGCAGCAGCATGGGGGTTTGTGGGGAAAGGGGGGAGGGTCTTGAAACAGCTTGGCAGCACCAGTATGTACGGAAAGGTTGAAACACGCACAGCACCAGACTGGTAACATGCAGTAGAGGTTTGGGGCTTAATAAGGATGTAGTCACAAAGTGCAGCTGGTGCAGCGACACCGGGATAAGGGGAGCTCTCTGAAACCGTATTAAGGCTGTTATGTACTACCCAACTGAAGGAGGGGCGGCTATTTTTCTAGCTACCCCATTGGGCCTAACAACAGCATCACCGCCTCTGGAAACCTGTTGAAGCCTCACAACAGCAGTGTGAGTGGTGGGTAGAGGTGTGGGCCTTGCACCAGTGGGGCAGCACGCAGGAAGGCGCGGTGCTTGGGCGAACTGGGCGGCATTGAAGTCAGCCCTGCCACCTTACTGCATGTGATCACCAGCACAGCTAAACCTGTCTAAAGTTGCTTTGCCAATTATAGTTCACCTTGTTATTGTACACCTTTTTCTAGAAGACCATTACCTTAGTACACATGTAAATATGTTACATAGAAGTAAAAGGAAAATCCCAAAAGAGACCAAGAAGAACATCTTTAACGTTTTTACCTTGAGCAGAATCAACATTTAATCTCCTCCTTTATTACACTATCTGTGCTTCAGTCTCCCTTCCTCTCATGTCATCAGATAATGACAGGCACATCTACACAGCTCATATTCACAGGGCTGTGCAAGGTCCATCCTGCCAGGGCCGCTTGAGGCGTCTCAGTCTGCTCCATTGCGGGCTGCCAGCAGCATGGTGGCTGGTGAGGCAGGCATGGCCCTGTAATCGGGTTTGTGGTGTACAAGAACTAGAAGTGGCTTTACAATAGGGTAGAGGCACAAGTGTTGATGGAAAGCAACCAGATGGCAGGTTTCTCAAAGGAAAGAGCTGGTCATGGGATCTCCTTTCTGTGCTGCAGAAGAGGAAGGGCCCGCCTAACCCCCACACCTAACAAGAATGATCCTTTAGACCACTTTTCACAGGCATGCTGCCGCACAGGAAGAACACAGCAAAATTTACCAGAGATATGCAGTGCTTAATTTGACAGTGGCAGCTCCTCCGCTAAGGCGGAGCGTCGCCCCACTGCTTTTTAGCAGTGAAATAAAGGAAAAAATAAAAATAACCCCACATTATTATTATTTTATTGAGTGCAGCAGCTTTGCAGGGTGGGGCGGGGCTGCTCTATCAACAGGAGCAGGGGAAGTGGTGAGCACATTTCATAAGTGCGCATGAATGTCCGTCCGTCTCTCGCTGGACAAACATTCATGATCACTTCCATGTTCTCCGCCCAGTCTGTATTGCAGCCCAGTTGAAGAACATGCCCAGGCTCCCACTGCCTGTCTGAGCACCTAACCACGGTGCTCAGACCAATTACAACGCTGCCTTGCAGCGTAGTGATTGGGTATGGGGAGGCTGGGTGGGCTCCCTGTTCCGGCTGTCAGGGACTATGTAGGAGAGATGTGGCGAGTAAGTGGTGAGAAGGTAAGTTACATCCGCGTCCCCCCATCTCCCCTACCCCCTGTATGTGCCAGCCGCCACTGGAATTTGATCTGGTGGTTGCACGTGGGGTTCACCAGCACTCCTTTTGTGGGACTGTCGCCTATTTTCCCTGATCAGTCTTTGACCCAGAGCGGGAAAGAGAAAATTACAGACGGTGGACTCAAAAGTTGTGACAAAGGTAGAAAAGCAGGGATGAAAAAGAATCTGTAAGTGTGAGATAAGGAGGCAGGAAGTGTCTGGTGGTGGATTAAAGATGCACAAGGTGGATTGAAGACTGCACAGCCTTGGTATTTGGTGCACTAACGTACAAAATAACACCAGCCACATACTTTGGAGCAAAACTATTGGCCTCATCATTTATTCTTTTACACATTAATCACTGGATGTGCTGCATATCAGGAAGTGCCCATAAGGCCACCCTTCCCAAGCACACTATGGTACAGGAAATGCCAAGCAGATAGTTCCTCTTAAGATACACTGGACAGGAAGGACACATCATGCTTCTTTCCTAGACATCCTGTGGACCCATTACTTACCCTTTTCCCCCCACGCTGAAGGCCAGGAAGGGCTCAACAAGCCAATTCTCCTATGCATGCTGTACTTCAGTAATGTCTCATCACTTATCCACCTACCACATTTCTTGCATAACAGAACAGGAAGCAAAAGTAGATGTGCCATAATGGCCAGAGCTGCTGATTTTGTAACTGTAGAACCAGGTTGGAGTCGCAGTTCTGGCTCACCAACTGGATAGATTGGCCTGTAGGGCAATCAGGCAGTGCCTGATGGGCCAGTCTAACGGGTCAGCCCATTTTGTAGGTTTAGCAGTTGTGGGCTGGCTTTGAGGCCAGGTAGGCCAGTTTATCCACTTTGCCGTGGCGCACATTCCGCCGCGGTGTTGGCGAATGTGACGCGTGCGCAGTTCGGAAGGCCCCTGGCCGTCCAACGCACATGCTCACATGACACCGTACGATGCATGGAAGTGGTTATACTGTTGATTTCCCTGGTAAACAAAAGGATATGATGGGCGAAGCATAGACACTTTTCAGATACTCACCCCCAGTCATAGATCTGGGTTGAATCCATCATTATTCTTTAGCTCACTTCACCACCCCAGTTCAGACCAATCTATATGCAAATCCGTCTTGACCCTGCTCCGTCATGGGAACAGTGCAGCCAGAACTGCCAAGCCAGGTCTTCCCTGGACCGGAAGCAAGCATCTGGGGACCGTTTTGGGGTAACATGCCCCATCAGCCAGGCTAGCTTGAATCAAGTGGCAAAGTGGGCAAGGGACTCACTACTGGGCATACCCTGCCAATTTAGGGAGAACAATGCAAATACAAGGAGATGATGCTTGTTTCCGGTCCAGGGAAGATATAGCTTGGCAGCTCGGGCTGGACTGTTCCCATGAGGCACAGGGTCAGACTGATTTGCATATGGCCATGTCTGAACTAGGGTGGCAGAGTGGGCTAAAGAATGGTGATGGATTAAACCCAGGTCAGTTGACTGGGGATGAGTGTTTGATTTGCTCAAACGCTCCGTCCATCATCCCCTTTTGTATCGGAAAGTGGGCAAGGGACTCGCTACTGGGCATACCCTGCCAATTTAGTGCAAACAATGCAAATACAAGGAGATGATGGACAGAGCACTGAAACTTTTCAGACACTCACCCCCAGTCACAGATCTGAATTTAATCCATCATCATTCTTTAGCTCATGTCCTTGGTATTACCACCTTTTTTATTTTTAGCTTTCTGGTTAATTAATGGTGCCACTTTTATATGGGTGCCTGATCCTATTTTTTTTTTTATCGCAGTCAGACCCTGCTCACCATCTTGTGAGATCACTTAACCTGCCCACACCATTAAAAAACATAATCTGAGTTTGTGTAATATAATCTGGTGCTCATGTACAGTGCCTAGATGCCCTTGGGCCAAGTCCCTGCTATATTAAACTGCTAAAATAAACCACAGGCAAGCCACACAAGTGGAAAATGCATAGAATGTGTCCTTTCATACTTGGCGCTCCCCTGGGTACAGAGATGACCCAAACATGGGACATGTCTATTTATTTCTGATGGGCGATAGGTCATCTGTTCGCGTCACAATGACCTTGCAGAAAGTGATACAGATTATATGTTCATTTTTGATTTAATAAATCGTCGCCTGGTAACGCACCGAAAACAAATCACAGCCAAATAAATCCTTCCTACCCAGCCTGGTATTTACCTTTCACCCTCTCTCCACCTCCTTTTATGTTAAGGATATTAGCAAGGCGCCAACATGCTACCAGCGTGTCTTCAGGGCATCCGTGGTGCCTATCAAGGGATATCGCCACCCGGACCCCATCATGTCACTGCGAGAAAAATGAGCCCCCGCCGCAGGATGGGGAGAGGAGGGGGCGCTGCTCCCACTGACAGCAAGATTTATAGCCGCGATCAGCAGTACAAGGAAGCGCGGCACCGGCTCGTGACCAATCGGCGTCAG
This sequence comes from Lissotriton vulgaris, assembly GCF_964263255.1. NCBI lineage: Eukaryota > Metazoa > Chordata > Amphibia > Caudata > Salamandridae > Lissotriton > Lissotriton vulgaris. The sequence continues at coordinate 384,360,947 of NC_141699.1, read as the reverse complement.
CAGCGCTACGGACGATGAGGTGCCACGAAATTCATGTTTCTGGCGTGAAATTTAGTTCTGGTGAAACGTGACCACGAGAGAGATGGAAATAAAAGATCTGCTATTTTTTTGTGTGAAAAAAAATAGTACGTGGAGACAGCGCAACCTTCTCGCCATCAAGGGAACAGTTGTAGCGCAGGCACCGGCAGCGCAAGCTTCCTTCACTCGCCCACCCTGGGCAGTGAGAGTGAAGGCAGCAGCAGTGCAAGTTTCTCTCGGATCCAGAGCAGATGTCAAGCACACAGCAGGCGTAGCACAGTCATAAACACCTCAAGTTTCCGTCGCACACAACATATGCCAGCAGTGCAAGCTTCTGTCAGACTCGGAGCAAGCCTCACGCAGAGCATGTGTAGCAAAGTCTTGAACACTGCAAGCTTCAATCACACAGAACAGGTAGAGTAGAAGCAGTGCAAGCTTCTGGCAGACTCGGAGCAAGCCTCACGCAGAGCATGTGTAGCAAAGTCTTGAACACTGCAAGCTTCAATCACACAGAACAGGTAAGGTACAAGCAGTGCAAGCTTCTGGCAGACTCCGATCAGGTCTCACGCAGAGCAGGTGTAGCACAGTCATAAACACTGCAAGCTTCTCTCCCCCAGAGCAGGTAAAGTACAAGTAGTGCAAGCTTCTGACAGACTCCGATCAGGTCTCACGCAGAGCAGGTGTAGCACAGTCATAAACACTGCAAGCTTCTCTCTCCCAGAGCAGGTAAAGTACAAGTAGTGCAAGCTTCTGACAGACTCCGATCAGGTCTCACGCAGAGCATGTGTAGCAAAGTCTTGAACACTGCAAGCTTCAATCACACAGAACAGGTAGAGTAGAAGCAGTGCAAGCTTCTGGCAGACTCCGATCAGGTCTCACGCAGAGCAGGTGTAGCACAGTCATAAACACTGCAAGCTTCTCTCTCCCAGAGCAGGTAAAGTACAAGTAGTGCAAGCTTCTGGCAGACTCCAATCCGGTCTCACGCAGAGCAGGTGTAGCACAGTCATAAACACTGCAAGCTTCTCTCTCCCAGAGCAGGTAAAGTACAAGTAGTGCAAGCTTCTGACAGACTCCGATCAGGTCTCACGCAGAGCAGGTGCAGCACAGTCATAAACACTGCAAGCTTCTCTCTCACAGAACAGGTAAAGTACAAGCAGTGCAAGCTTCTGGCAGACTCCAATCCGGTCTCACGCAGAGCAGGTGTAGCACAGTCATAAACACTGCAAGCTTCTCTCTCCCAGAGCAGGTAAAGTACAAGTAGTGCAAGCTTCTGACAGACTCCGATCAGGTCTCGTGCAGAGCAAGTTAGCACAGTCATAAACACGGCAAGCTTCTCTCTCACAGAACAGGTCAAATAGAGCAGTAGTGCTAGCTTCTATACATAGATAGAGCAGGTGCAAAGCATGCAGTAGTAGTTAAAGCCTTTGTTACATACAGACGAGGTTCAGCAAAGGCAGCAGCAGCGCAAGCTTCTCACACATCCAGCGCAGATGTAGCACAGTCATGGGAACTCTAAGCGTCTTTCCAGCAAGACAGATCAAATATAGCAGTTGTGCAAGCTTCTCTCAGACTCCGAGCAGGTCTCACGCGCACAGAGCAGGTGTAGCACAATCACGAGTACTGCAAGCTTTTCTCACTCAAAACAGGTAAAATATAGGAAGTGGTGCAAGCTTCTCTAATACTCAGAGCAGGTGCAAAGCATTCAGTAGTAGTGAAAGCTTCTGTTACAAGCAGATGGGCACAGCAATGGCAGCAGCAGTGCAAGCTTCTCTCAGATCCTGAGCAGATCACAGGGCAGGTGTAGCACAATCATGAGCACTGCAAGCTTCTCTCGCACAGAACAGGTAAAATATAGCAGATGTGCAAGCTTCTGTCGTACACAGAGCAGGTCTCACAGAAAGAGCAGATGTAGGACAGTCATGAGCACTGCAAGCTTCTCTCGCACAGAACAGGTAAAATATAGCAGATGTGCAAGCTTCTGTCGTACACAGAGCAGGTCTCACAGAAAGAGCAGATGTAGAACAATCATGAGCACTGCAAGCTTCTCTCGCACAGAACAGGTAAAATATAGCAGGTGTGCAAGCTTCTGTAGTACACAGAGCAGGTCTCACAGAAAGAGCAGATGTAGAACAATCATGAGCACTGCAAGCTTCTCTCGCACAGAACAGGTAAAATATAAAAGTTGTACAAACTTCTGTCGTACACAGAGCAGGTCTCACAGAAAGAGCAGATGTAGCACAGTCATGAGTACTGCAAACTTCTCGCACATAATCTAAAAAATACCAGCAGTGAAAGCTTCTGTCAAACTCCGATCAGGTCTCTCGTGCAAAACAGGTGTAGTACAGTCATAAGTACTGCAAGCTTCCCTCACACATAAACATAAAATATACCAGCAGTGCAAGCCTCTCTCATACTCAGAGCAGGTCTCACGCACGGACTAGACGTGTTGCAATCATGAGCACTGCCAACTTCTCTCACTCGGAAAAGGTGAAATATAACAGCTGTGCAAGCTTCTCGAATGCACAGATTGGATGCAATGCAACCAGTAGTAGTGAAAGCTTCTGTTACAGGCGAGTCACAGCAAGGGCAGCTGTGCAAGTTTCTCTTACACCCAGAGCAGGTGTAGCATAGTCATGAGCACTGCAAGCTTCTCTCACACAGAACAGACAAAATATAGCAGTCGTGCAAGCTTCTCCTATATCAGTAGTAGTGAAAGCTTCTTTTACGCACAGAGGAGGCACAGCAAAGGAAACTGCAGTGCAAGCTTCTCTCAGACTCATAGCAGGTATCACAAACAGAGCAGGTGTAGTACAGTGATGAGCACTGTAAGTGTCCAGCACAGAACAGGCAAAATAAACTATAAACTAGTATAGCAAGCTTCTCTACTTCACCTAGCAGTGAAATCTTCCTTTGCATACAGACAAGGCACAGAAAGGCAGTAGCAGTACAAGCTTCTCTCACAACCAGAGCTGGTGCTGTACATTGAGCAGCAGTGGAAACTTCTGAACACAGCATGACGGCAGCAGTGCAAGCTTCTCGCACACAAAATGGGCGTAGCGCAGTCAGGAGCACTGCACACATCTCTCGCAGAACAAGCAGAGCACAGGCTTCTCTCAGATGCAAAAGAGGTACAGCACGGACCGCAACAGTGTAGGATTGTCACAGACAACAGACACAGCATACACAGCGGCAGTGTAGGATTCTCAGACAGCAGACACAGCTCAGACCGCAGCAGTATAAGATTCTCACAGAAAACAGGCACAGCACACAGCAGCCGTGTCAGAATCTCACAGACACCAAGTACAGCACATGCTGCAGTAGTGTAAGATCCTCACAGACAACAGATACAGCACAGAGAGCAGTAGTGTAAGATCCTCACAGACAACAGATACAGCACAGTGAGCAGTAGTGTAAGATTCTCACAGCCAACAGCAGTGTAAGATTCTAACAGACAACAGGCACAGCCCATGCTGTAGCAATGCAGGCATCTCTCACGCATCGAACATGTGCTGCTTGCAAGGCATATATGGATTGTACATAAACCCCCCTTTGTTTTTTTCAGGGGACTCATCGGCCTTCATGCAAGAACGAGGGGCGGCGCCCGTTTTACTCTGGGTGTGATCATTGAACCATGTCTCAGGTTCACTCTCAGTCCGGTTTCATAACACATTTTTCTCACCCCCTTCATATATGCGTTTTACCTCTGAGAAGGGCATAGTAGGGGGGGGGGGCTTTGGAGCACTTGGCTGAGAGGCTCTCTGCAGGGTGTTGACGGGGTTCCCTTGGGCTTTGACTTTGGTTAAAAACCACCAACATGAAGCAAACGCAATAAACTTTAATGGAGGAGAAAATGACATATTTTGTTATAAGAAGACTTCTTCATACTGAGCTTGTCTCCAAAGCGTTTAGCATCAAACAAATTAGTTTGCTGTTATTACCCATTAACATTCTATTCATGTTGTTGTCCTTGGAAGGATGAAAGGTCGTGTGAGGTACCTGAACATGTGATATGAAGGTCACAGACAGATCTCAGAAATGAATAATAAACCCACTGGGTTGATTAAAGCTTGTGTGCAGGGTGTCAATGCTAAGGAGCAATACATAGTATTACCCCCTCCCTTCTAGGTGGCTAGACAGAATGCTCCCAAGATGAGTACTATATTCAAAGCTCGCCTCTGTATACTGGAAACAGGCGGCATCCAATTAATGTCAAGTTATAAGAGGGTTACAGCATCAATTCTTACAATATAATTGTGCATTTACCACACCTACGTTATCATGATTTGTGCACTGACAGTATGTTCAGCAGCAGTACACTCTTCCCCTCCCAACAGAACAGGTAGACATCCTGCAACAGTGCTCGCTTCATTCATCAAAGAATCTGTACATCATGGATCAGAGCAGTGCAAGCTTCTCCCGCACCAAGAGCGCGGTACAGCACTGACAGCGACAGTCCAGGTTCCCGACACATGCACAGGGGCCGTGCACAGACAGAGCCAGTACAAACGTCTCAGATGCATCAGTAGTGCACGTGCAACAGCTGTGCAAGCTTCTCTCAAATGTCGCCTCAACGTCCTCCTCCTCTTACCCCCTCACCCAATGAGGGTGCTTGATTTAAAGGTAAAGCTTGTCATTGATGGTTGCTTCAGGTCTGTTAGGAGGGGTGTAGTAAAGCTAATGGCGTGTCATTGATGATTGCTTTAGGTGCTTGTGGGGATGGAGTACAGCTAACGGCTTGTCAGATGATTGCTTCAGGTGATTAACAGTGGTGGAGTAGAGCTTGCTATTGATGGTTGCTTCAAGTATATTGGTGGGATACCTGTTGTCTGTTGATCGAACTCTCGGCATTGGAGGCGACTGGAGGCTTCCCTTGCATCGTAATCTGGCTGGGGCATAGAGAGACGCTACTGCTTGCCGGACCCGCTCCGCGGGTCCCGCTTCGCGCCACTGTGCTTTTGTCTGGCCAAAAAAGTGCAGAAGGCATTTCCTCCACAGGGCTGCGAGCGTGCTGAGAGCAGGACTCAATCTCCCAAGAGTCCGTGCTGCTCCAATCACCTGAATCACCTGGTGACGCTCTCCCTGGTGGACACGCCCCCTGCATTCTGGTAAAAGAACTTGGAAACTGCTGCCAGTTGGATATCTGTTGTCTGTTGATCGAACTCTCGGCGTTGGAGGCGACTGGAGGCTTCCCTTGCATCGTAATCTGGCTGGGGCATAGAGAGACGCTACTGCTTGCCGGACCCGCTCCGCGGGTCCCGCTTCGCGCCACTGTGCTTTTGTCTGGCCAAAAAAGTGCAGAAGGCATTTCCTCCACAGGGCTGCGAGCGTGCTGAGAGCAGGACTCAATCTCCCAAGAGTCCGTGCTGCTCCAATCACCTGAATCACCTGGTGACGCTCTCCCTGGTGGACACGCCCCCCTGCATTCTGGTAAAAGAACTTGGAAACTGCTGCCAGTTGGATATCTGTTGTCTGTTGATCGAACTCTCGGCGTTGGAGGCGACTGGAGGCTTCCCTTGCATCGTAATCTGGCTGGGGCATAGAGAGACGCTACTGCTTGCCGGACCCGCTCCGCGGGTCCCGCTTCGCGCCACTGTGCTTTTGTCTGGCCAAAACAGTGCAGAAGGCATTTCCTCCACAGGGCTGCGAGCGTGCTGAGAGCAGGACTCAATCTCCCAAGAGTCCGTGCTGCTCCAATCACCTGAATCACCTGGTGACGCTCTCCCTGGTGGACACGCCCCCCTGCATTCTGGTAAAAGAACTTGGAAACTGCTGCCAGTTGGATATCTGTTGTCTGTTGATCGAACTCTCGGCGTTGGAGGCGACTGGAGGCTTCCCTTGCATCGTAATCTGGCTGGGGCATAGAGAGACGCTACTGCTTGCCTGACCCGCTCCGCGGGTCCCGCTTCGCGCCACTGTGCTTTTGTCTGGCCAAAAAAGTGCAGAAGGCATTTCCTCCACAGGGCTGCGAGCGTGCTGAGAGCAGGACTCAATCTCCCAAGAGTCCGTGCTGCTCCAATCACCTGAATCACCTGGTGACGCTCTCCCTGGTGGACACGCCCCCCTGCATTCTGGTAAAAGAACTTGGAAACTGCTGCCAGTTGGATATCTGTTGTCTGTTGATCGAACTCTCGGCGTTGGAGGCGACTGGAGGCTTCCCTTGCATCGTAATCTGGCTGGGGCATAGAGAGATGCTACTGCTTGCCGGACCCGCTCCGCGGGTCCCGCTTCGCGCCACTGTGCTTTTGTCTGGCCAAAAAAGTGCAGAAGGCATTTCCTCCACAGGGCTGCGAGCGTGCTGAGAGCAGGACTCAATCTCCCAAGAGTCTGTGCTGCTCCAATCACCTGAATCACCTGGTGACGCTCTCCCTGGTGGACACGCCCCCATCACCTCCCTCTCAATATTATACGAGACATACACCCGCGCCCGGGAGAAGCCCGGGACAAGGGCGGGCCCTCTGAGGCCCTCAGAGGCACGAGAAGGCTAGGCTAGGCCAGTCCTCTAACATCTTGTTTCCCACATTTTGTTTTGACCTCTAGGACCTATTTAAGAAAAGCTATAGAACGTTTGCGATACCTATATAGACTCTGTAGAGATAGATTGTCTGATATAGGTGTAGTTTATGAAATTTAGATCTCAGAAAAAAATACTACCAAGTAGTTCAGCTTAGGTGTACTAATAGCAATTTCTCCTACACTGTTTAATTGTTTTTCATTGTCTGACTGAGATGATGACAAAGAAATTAAGGTCTGGGAGAATACTGGTAGGAAGATCAGGCTCAAAAACCAGATCGAATCCCCTCCGAAATAAACTTAGTCAGGCCACCAATCTGAAAAGCACCTGCCAGCTTTTCAATCTCTGGGAAAGGAGCAAGAACAAAGCTATAGGGGCGGACAATAAGGCAGAGGACATTAAGGATCCTGGAGCTATCCATTTGGACATTGTACCCAATACCTCGCGAGAGATGCCTGAAATTAGCAAGGTAATTGCGGACAATAGTTCCGTGGTAACAAGAGTAGCACCATTATCCTCCGAGTGTGGTTTCTCTCCTCCCCTATTCTCCACAATGAAAAACAACATTGATCTTGTACCAGAGGTAGTTATAAAAACAAAAAAAGACATAGAACAAGATAACTTGCATATTGGGATAATTCCACATGATGATGCCCTCCAGACAGTAAATATATCACCAACAAAAGTGTCATTCAACAATGGGCTGTCTCCAATGATCCTAGATAAAGACCTATGTCAAAGGTATCTAGAGTCTGACCCGGCCAAAGCTGAGATGGACCAGAACACCCCGGTAATGTCGGACCATGCTGGTTTACATCTTTACAGCAGTACCCCTTCCAAGTCCTCACACTCAAATTTTTCCATGAGTCCAAATTTAAATCTGACCGGGATAAATGCACTTCAATGTAAGGGGACTGACAAACCTTTTTCTGATTCCCTCCATATACTAGAACACCTACTGTCGTCCATCTTACAATTACTGGAAAAATTTGTGGGGGGATCCGACTGTGTACTTGACACAGTGACCCAAATTTTAAAAGTCTTGTTGGGGACCCAAAAAAGAGAAGGATGCAGTCCCGAAGGAGCTGTCCTCTCCCTCTTTAGCTCCAGCTGAGGTACGAATAAAAGACCAATCACTAGCAGCTAACAATGTTATAAATGGAGTACTTGAGGATGTAAAAATAAGTGCTACCCAGCCTTCCTCCACCCTAAACTGCTCTTTAGTTAACGATTCTGAAATTAAAGTTTACGGGGACCCCCCGCTAAAAACTGGGAATGACCTCTTCCCTATTTTTAAGAAGCAACAGGGAGAAGGGGACAAAGAGGCGGACGCTATCCCGGAAGAGAATAGCAATAAAGGGAAGTTTGAGAAAATAAAAAAGAACGGAAAGAATAAAAGGAAATTATTGAGACGGATAGAAAAAAATAGGCGGAGGAAAATCCTCTTTAGAAAACATCTAAATTCCCCTTTACAGAACGAGGTATATCAAATTCAGGTGGCAGCTGAAAAAGAAAAAAAACCTGAAAATAAGATTACTAAAGAAAATATCGCCCCCCCCGCCTCTGGCTACTCCAGCATTAATATCTATTCCCATCCCCCTTCCATTATTAACAACCGATATAAATACCCTTTGTCAACAAGTTACCAACAATAGGGATATAATTGGGCCTAAAAATCGAACATCTTCAGGACATGAGCAAAATCCTCTTGGCCAAGTAGCTCCATTACTTAACCCCCTTGCAACATCTTTTTTGGGAACAGCCGCAAGAGGTGTCTCTTCAATAGAATCTAAGGAGAAAAATATTGACACCGTATGGGTGGAATTTTCTCCACTCTTCGATGCATAATGCATCCTGAATAGATCCCTCCTGCTTAAATATTTTCAAGAATCTGCCAAACTGAAACTTATACAATCAGCCGATCTAGATAGGGTTCAACTATTAAAATCAGAAGTGGGGATGATAACTAGGGTGAAGTTTCATTCTAAGTTAGTAGCCAATCTAATTCTGCAACGCTCAGAAGATCTGCAGAGCAGAGGAATAGATGTAATTCCGGTGTTAGGGCATACTAGACAAAACAATGTTCCCAAAGTCCAAACTCAACAGAAGCCCACCTTTTCTCTGTTGCAAGCAGCAACAGGTAATATAAATAAGGTGGGTGAGATTACAGAGTTGAAAATATGTAAGTCTAAGGATTCCCGTGTAGTATCCTACGTTATCCCTACCTTGCTTTCTTATCAATCTGCTATTGGAGAGGAAAATGCCCAATGGAACTGGCTTCCCAGAGTACTCGCTGAAAAATCCTTAAGCAAACAACTATCCAATCCACACCTTTAGCAAAGAATTATCTATAATATCCTGGAATGCAGCCGGTTTAAAAAACAGTCAGGAGAAAACAGCATTCCTTTTGTCCCTAGAGGCAAATATAATATGCCTCCAGGAGACATGGTGCACTGATAACATTCAAATAGGGAAAGACTATTATGTATTGGAAGGTAGCGCCTCCCCAAATAAACAAGCATTGGAAATGCAATAGGTCTCGCATTAGAAAAGTTGGAGCTATTGGTCTTGTAAATGACAAATATTTTATTTATTTGTTGGTTTTTAAAATAGCGAAATTGATAGCTTTGTCATTTACAATGCCAATAGTTATAACTTTTGCGAATGTGACACCTATAGCATTTGGAATGCAACATTGCTAGCCATAAGTGAAGGACTCTAAAGGAGTGCAGGAGTAAGGGACCGTGAGAGAGGCTTACCGGTGGAATGAAGCTGAGAGGAGTTCAGCGCTGTATGCAAAGTATAACAAGTGTCTAAGGGGAAAGGAATTAGACAGTTAATTACGGTCATATTGCCCAAAAAAGGGGCTGCCATTATTGCGGAAAAAACTTACCACGAGGTGGGGCCAAGGGGAGTATTGAAGACGTCTGTGGGGAGAGAGGGGAGAGTGAACTGGGGTATCAATTACCGAGTGTGCAGTGAAAAAAGGGTGCTCTAATAAACGAGCTTACCAGCGGGAACAGTGCCCTTGATGGATAATCTGCGGGAAGGGAAAGTGCACATAAACAATTGACACATAAAAATTGAAGGCGGGTTCAAATAAATAAAGCATGTCTGGAGCCTCGAATATGTCGCGCATCTATAAGGGCTTACCCCACAGGAAGAATTGGAGGTCCGCAATGGGGGTCCTTGCTAGGCGTGAGAGATCTTCACGATACGCCCTCAGCAATGTGTTGTCATAATAAGAAAGCCGCTCGCGGTCACATGGAAGCAAATGACCAATGGGCGCGCGGCAGAAAGTGTCGGCCATTTTGGGTTGGGAGTGTAATGAAACAATATATGGACAGACCAAAGGTGCATGCAGAGCGTCTGTGGCGGCCCTCTTGAGGGAACTGGAGCCAAGGGGTCCACAATATGGATTGAGGGCATACGAGGTCCAGTCTTCGGTACAATTCAGGCCAGTGTGCAGGGGGCGGAGCGGGGAGAGGGGAGAGGTGCGACACGGCAGGCAGAGTAGGAGGAGGAGGGGGGAGGAGAGTAGGGGAGGCACGGCCTAGCGGCCGTGCAATCAAGAAGTGAGGGGGCGGAGCTGGGGAGGGGAGCTGGGGAGGAGAAATGCGACGTGCGGATGAGGGAACTGATGTGCACGCGCTTTTAAGCTCAATGCGCATGCGCATTGAGCTTAAAAGTCACGGGCACTGCAAGGAATCGCCACGATTCCTTGCAAGTTGGTTCAAGTGTGGATAAGCCCCCATAGTCTCGCAAGCTCGATGCGCATGCGCATCGACAGGCGAGACCTAAAAAGGACATGCCAGCGGGGGTATAGCTTGCCTCTTATCAAACCGAATAAATTGGGACTACGAGCATTTTTTGGACCCGAGTAACCTCTTTCAGGTAGTAACTTTATTTGGGTCTAGTAATCCTACAGCTGGTAACCGTCTGGCTCTGATAAATGCTTATATACCTCCAGAAGTTGGTTTTAATGCAATCTTAAAAAAGGTCTTCCTCCTTATCCAGAGTATCAGGGAGAAAGATCCAAGAACGGTTATAATTTTAGTTGGGGACTTGAACTGCAAGATTCCCAACTCCAGCTTAAACTTATTCTGTGACAAAATGAGAGAAGAAACTCTCCATATTCCTCGAGCAATGTTCCCTGAAAATATAAAAACAAACAAACGTGGCAAACTATTACTAAATGAATTGGCAGAAACGGATGGGATTATTGCAAATGGGAGACTCCCTTCGGATTCCCCAGCTAATTTCACGCATAAATCCTACCAAGGGGAATCAATTCTTGATTATGTAATACTGGGGACTCAATCATTTGAGTTGTTGAAGGACATCGATGTGATCGATACACCGTTAAGTGATCATAGAATCCTCTTCATCTCGATGAATGTAAAGTCTCCTAAATGTGATCAGTGGACTCTGAATAGTGATCAAACAAACTTCGGTACCAAATCAGGAAGGTGCTACTGGAATGCAAGGGCACATCGTAATCTGGAAGCAATGCTCGATGTAGCAATATCGGAGCTTCATTCCTGGTATGGTTCTGAAATTGAAAATTTCTCCCTGTTCTTGAAGTCAGTGATAACAGGGACAAAAAAGCTGAATAAGAAAAAGTCCATTGGTATATTCCCCTGCCCTCTGAGACTGCTTAACATAGAAATTAATAAATTAGTAAGGGCCCAATATTTAAATAGAACAGGTGTTATAGCACAACAAATAACAATGCTAAAAAGGAAAAGGAGAAGGCTTCTAGCCTCTCTACGTAAAGAAAAAGAGGACGCCTCCTGGGTAAAAATAAGAGAAGCTGCTATTAACGGGGAAATGAGGCAATTTTGGTCCCTCATAGGTGAGGGGTGCGGACTGAGAACTAGCCCTCTACCCATCCCTATTGAGGAACAAATATGGAGGGATTTTGTCTCTAACCTTTATGCAAGCAATAATGCGGTGACTCCCCAAGAATGGCCAATTGAAATGAGTTTACCTTTAGAGCCTTTTACAGAAAAGGACATAGACTTAGCTATCGGGGAAATGAGGCGTTCAGGGGCTATGGGCCCAGATGAATTGCCCATTAACGTACTAAAACAGAACAGGGCTAAATGGAGTACGCTCCTCTGCCCAATTTTTAACATCTGTTTACTAAGAGGTAAGGTCTTACCCTCCTGGAAGGGAAGTATCCTGGTTCCATTGTTTAAAAAGGGAGATCGCCTATCCCCTCAGAACTACCGCCAGATTGCATTGCTGGATGCAATCGGCAAAGTTTTTACAAGATGTCTGCTCAAACGAATAAATGCATGGGTGGAGTCTTCAAATATTCTCCCACTCGAGCAGACAGGCTTTAGGAAAAACCATGGGACCATGGACAACTTAACCGCCCTCCAGGTAATAATCGACAAATACATCGGAGCCAGAAAGGGGAGAGTCTATGCGGCATTCATAGATTTCTCCACGGCCTTTGATAAGGTCGACCGACAAGTATTGTGGAGAAAACTATATGCCCTGGGAATGCCTCATAGACTCTTACGTTTGGTACAGGATTTGCATGATAACACGTGGTGCAAAGTGCTGTTGGGGGGAGAAAGGGGCCTATCCCAGCTCATTCCATCGGCGAATGGCCTTAAACAGGGCTGTCTTTTAGCTCCCCTCTTATTTTCCCTTTATGTTAGCGATCTCCCCCTCACTTTATCTGCAAGTGAAGGAATTGCGCCACGCCTGGGAGACAGATTTATCTCTTGTCTAATGTATGCAGACGATATATTAATTTTAGACCTTACCCCAAAAGGTCTTAACAACCGTCTGCATTCATTATACACTTTCTCCGAAGAGCATTTCCTGAAAATAAACATCTCCAAAAGCAAGATAATGTGTATGGAGGGGCGAAAAAAATTGAAATTGGAGCACATTAGCTGGGAGTTGGGAGGCCAAAAATTAGAAAGAGTAAAAACATATGTATTCCTGGGCAAGGTTGTTAACAGCAACTTGAGCAATAAATCCCACATAGAAAATAGCTCCCGTAAGGCAAAGTCTCAGGGAAATGGCTTAAGAGCATTGTACAAATCAACCGGCAAAAGACATTTTGTCCACCTGCTGGAGGCTTTCCGGGCAAAAGTCCCCCCAACTCTGCTTTACGGCGTAGAATTAATCGACTTTCTCGAATGGGGTTTCTTGGACACTATCGAGGGCATCCTCTTGAGAAGCTTAACTTCGGTTAATAATAGTTGCAGTGCAGCAGCCCTCCGTTTAGAATTCGGTCTAAGAAGTAGCTGGGCACAGGGCCTAGCAGGAGTTATTCGCTGGGTTATCTGTTTAATCAAAGGAAAACCAGCCACTCTAAGATCCCTAATCACAAAAGAGTTGATGGGCCCCCTAAAAGAGCATTCGATTCTTATAAAGAATTATAGGAAGGCCATTACACTCTTGGACTTGGAGGAAGCCACTCTTTTAGATCTTTCTATGCACCAATTACAATTAACATTAAAACAAGCCACATGGAAGCTAAGCTACGAAAGGGATCGCAACTTGATTATACAAAAGAAGGGGGTTACGCAAGCTGTTGATTCCTGTTTATTTAGACAAATACAACCTTACGCTTCCTGGAACATACCCCACGGTTTATGCAGTTTTTGGCTGCTTCTTAGGCAGGATCTCCTTCCCCTGAATAAGTTGTTGGCCAAATGGCACGGCATATCTAATGTAAGTAACTTCTGCAATGTCTCAGTTCAAGACTCTATACACGTCTTGCTAGTTTGTCCAGCATTAATGGCTTATCGTCGTCTCTGGGTAAAGCCTGTATGTGTTCAGTTTGGTATTTTATCTGCAAGATCTCTGATAGATGCTATCTTTAGTCCTCCAAATTAAATTTTTTGTTACAGAATTTTTAATTTTTTCAAATGTTTTTTAGAATTGTATTAGATGAATGGTACGTTAACTTTGTATATTCTTTGTTAGTATAAGTTGTTCATATATGGTTTCATTTTATTATATTTTGTTTGTCACTATGTAATATGTGGATCTCCAAGGAGTTCCAAAATCATATTTAAATAAATAATTTAAAAAATTAATTAATTAAATTAATATATTGGTGGGAGTGGAGTAAAGCAATGGCTTGTCATTGATAGTTCCTTCAGGTATATTGGCGGGAGTGGAGTAAAGCAATGGCTTGTCATTGATAGTTCCTTCAGGTATATTGGCGGGGTGGAGTAAAGCTAACAGCCCAGAGGAGCTGGGAAATGCCCCGTCCCCCAAGGAAGTGGTCAAGAACCTAGGCATCAGGATTGATCAAAACCTAACTCTTGACGCTCATGCAAACACCACTGCTGGCTCTTGCTTCTACATTCTAAGTCTACTTAGAAGGATCTTCCCCTTTCTACCATCTTCCACCAAAAAAACGTTAATGCAAGCCTTGGTACTAAGTAGACTAGATTATTGCAACGCACTGTTATTTTCGGCAAAAAAAGTCTCCCTTAATAAGCTACAAGTGGTGCAGAACACGGCCGCCTGTCTTTTAGCTGACGCCCCATCTAGAACACCCTCTGTTCCCCTCCTCAATAAACTCCATTGGCTCCCTGTGAGAAAGCGGGTAAAATTCAAAATAGGCTGCACCATCTTTAAAGCCCTCAATGGAGTTGGTCCTTCTTATTTCTCTAACAAACTAGTGATGGACACCCCTAGAATCAAAACGGCGCGCAGCGGAGGCAAAGCTTTCTCTTACCTTGCCCCGGCCTTCTGGAATGAGCTACCTCTCCAGCTTCGTAACTGTCAGAACCTTTCCCAGTTCAGGAAGCTTTTGAAAAATCACCTTTTCTGAAGCTCTTTGCTCTAGCTGTAATCCTCCATCCTACGCGCAGAGATACCCCTTGGGGTGATTCGGCGCTATACAAATCAATTAACTAAACTAAACTAGAGTAAAGCTTAAGGTGTGTCATTGATGGTTACTTCGGGTATATTGGCTGAGGTGGAGTAAAACAAATGGGTTGTCATTGAGGGTTGCTGCTGGTATATTGGCGGGTGCGAAGTAAAGCTAAAGACTTTTAATTGATGTTTGCTTCATGTCTACTAAAGGAAGTGGAGCAAAACTAAAGCTTGTCATTGATTGCCTAAGGTGGATTGGCGGGGTGGAGTAAGGCTAATGGCTTGTCATTGATAGCTGCTTCAGTTTAATAGAGGCTTGTCATTGATGATTGATTCAGGTGCTTTGGGGGTGGAGTAGAGCTAAAGACTTATCATTGATGATTGTTTAGATTTATTAGTGAGGTGAAGTAATGCTAAAGGCTTGTCATTGATCATTGCTTCATGTCTACTAGCGGGGGTGGAGTGAAGCTAAAGGTTTGTCATTGATGATTGAATCAGGTGCATTGGGGTGGAGTAAAGCGAAACGTTTGCCATTGATTGATTCAGATGCATTGGCGAGGGTGGAGTAAAGCTAAAGGTTTGTCATTGTTGATTGCTTCAGGTGATTAGCGGTGGTGGAGTAAAGCTAAAGGCTTGCCATTGATGGTTGATTCAGGGGTATTGACAGGGGTGAAGTAAAACTAATGGCTTGTCATTGATGATTGCTTCAGGTGAATTGGTGGGGGTAGAGTAGAGCTAAAGGCTTGTCATTGATGATTGCTTCAGGTGTATTGGTGGGGGTAGAGTAGAGCTAAAGGCCTGTAATTGATGATTTATTCAAGTGTATTGGTGGGGGTAGAGTAGAGCTAAAGGCTTGTCATTGATGAATGTTTCTTTTTATTGGGGGGGGGGGTGAAGGTATTGACAGGGGTGAAGTAAAGCTAAAGGTTTGTCATTGATAACAGCTTCAGGTGCATTGGCGGGGCTGGAGTAAAGCTAATGACTTGTCATTGATGGTTGCCTCAGTGGAATTTCCGGGGATGGATTGGCGAGAGAAACTTACGCTCCATTTTCTCCGGCTATCTTTGCCTCAGTCAGACTTTGAGCCAAGAAATGTATCAAATCTATCACTGACCTAAGGTTTCTTCTCATGGTCCTAGGACAGTCCGTGACTGTAATGCAGAACCCATGGGTGGTTACTACAATTTACCACCGGTATCTCAGATGCTCTGGAACTATTGGACTTCTATTAGATAACCAAGTTATACATTATTTGCAGAGTATAAACTCAATGTCCTGTTGGAGTGATTACTTTAAAAAAGAATAGCTCTTTCAGAATAGCTCTTGTTTAGATAGGTAAATCTGGACAGTCAAAATAATGCTCAACTAAGAAAACTTGATGTTCTAGCGCTGTCGATGATATACAATATAAACAGTTTTTATACACTGATGTGGCCAGGTACAACAACTGGAATAAGAGCAGCATAATCCTGTAAGTTAGATATCAAAAGTCTTTGGCAAGCTCCAGACTTCTCTGGGTCTACTGCCCTTTGTCTCTCACCGAATTTAGCTGCATGTGTACTCTGATACATCTCTACTTTCTCCTAGTTTCTCAGAAGCTCTGGGTAAAGATGAGACTTAGCTCAGACACTTTGATCAGTACGCAGTGGCGGCTGCCACCAAGTAGCACAGGTGCGGCGAGGGCAGGGGGGATAGAAAAAGAAATTAGAAAAATTACTTACCTTGCTGCCAGACCGCCACCTTGTGTCGTGCTCTTCTGTTTCCCGGCTTGAAGCAGGAAGCACAAACAGGCTACCCTAGCCAATCACAACGCTGAAGTGCAGCATTGTGATGGGTCTGAGTGCTGTGGTTCAGAGCTCAGACAGGCAGTGGGAGCCTGTGCATGTTCGACACCAGTCTGTGTATTACATCCTGGTGGGGAACATGCAAAGTGTGCATGACTGTTTTGCCGGCCCAAGACGAGCAGCCAAATTGTCATGCGCACTTGAATACCCACCACTCCACCCCTTGCTGGCTGTGACACAGCCGAGCCCCTCCATCACTGTAAACCAAGAAAATAAAATGATGATAACATAGTGTTATCATTTTATGTTTCCTTTATCCACTGCTCAAAATGCAGTGGGCAAGGCTCCTCCACCTTAGCGGAGGAGCAGTCACTGCAAGTATGATGATGAAATCTCGCTCAAATTCCCAATCCTCACCACCGAAAAGTGAACTGGGATGCGTGGGCTCTGCTGGAGTGCTCATATCATCATCCCTGCTTTCCGGTATCCTCTGATAGAGCCTGGGCTATGCTAGGATGGGTCACAGCCTTGCCCCTGCATTTCCATATCCGCCGAAAAGTGAACTGAGATGCGTGAGCTCTGCTGGAATGCCTCATAACATCGCCTCTGCTTTCCTATATCCGCTGTTAGAGCCTGTGCTCTGCTGGGATGGCTCAGAGCCTAGCTCCTGCTTTCCTGTAACTTCTTTTAGAGCCTGGGCTCTGCTGGATGGCTCTCAGCCTCTCCCCAGCTTTCTGATATTCACTCTTAGAGCCTGGGCTCTGCTGGGATGGCTCAAGCCTCACCTCTGCTTTCCCGTATCCGCCGTTAGAGCCTGGGCTGGACTGGTGATGTCGGGCACCGTACAATCCCCTGGTTGGCTGGAAGGGTGGGGGCCGGTTTTTCAGAAAAATAGCCCCACAGTAACAAAATCAGAGAGCCACAGTGACAGTCTCTACACTCTGACCTCTGTGCAAGGAAAAAGCACCACTGGTGGCCCTGAGGTCACTGTTAAATGGAGGAGTTTGTGTGCGTGTATGTATTACACTTTCGGCGCCGCCATCCGCCTTATGAAGGGTGTGCACGCAGCGTTAACAACTGTCCAGGAGCGCCAATGACCGTGAGAGTTTAGGGCACGAGTCCGACCAATGATGTGCGTCCCCTCCCCAAGTTCGCACGGCGGCACTGCAGCATAGTGTGCAGCGCCCTCTACTTAGTCAGAGAGTGAGAGAGAGAGAGAGAAGAAATGTGTTACTTACCTGTAACTGCAGTTATCCAGTATTGGTGTCTTTCATAGATTCACATGCAACCCTCCTGCCTCCCCTGGAAGAACTCAACTTTCTCTCTATCAGTGCTACGCCTACCTAGCTTGGTGCGTATGAAAATCTGAGAGACTGAGGCTCCTGACAGGAAGGTTCTAGAGGGAGGTGTTATCTGATTGGCTCTCTTCTAGAGTTTGGTCCTTTTTACAAAAGGACATAGATAGGCTACTAAGGTGGGACCCTTAGGCCTACTTCTCTCTATGTATGTCTGTAGGACATTACTTTTCTATATACCGGAGACTCCCGTCTCGACGACGGGGAATGATTCAGGCATGTGAATCTATGAAAGACACCAATACTGGATAACTGCAGTTACAGGTAAGTAACACATTTCTTCTCTCTCTCTCTCACTCTCTGACTAAGTAGAGGGCGCTGCACACTATGCTGCAGTGCCGCCGTGCGAACTTGGGGAGGGGACGCACATCATTGGTCGGACTCGTGCCCTAAACTCTCACGGTCATTGGCGCTCCTGGACAGTTGTTAACGCTGCGTGCACACCCTTCATAAGGCGGATGGCGGCGCCGAAAGTGTAATACATACACGCACACATGTGGTCTAAATAAACAAGGTTTATCCAGTATTAGGGGTGTCTTTCATAGATTCACATGCCTGAATCATTCCCCGTCGTCGAGACGGGAGTCTCCGGTATATAGAAAAGTAATGTCCTACAGACATACATAGAGAGAAGTAGGCCTAAGGGTCCCACCTTAGTAGCCTATCTATGTCCTTTTGTAAAAAGGACCAAACTCTAGAAGAGAGCCAATCAGATAACACCTCCCTCTAGAACCTTCCTGTCAGGAGCCTCAGTCTCTCAGATTTTCATACGCACCAAGCTAGGTAGGCGTAGCACTGATAGAGAGAAAGTTGAGTTCTTCCAGGGGAGGCAGGAGGGTTGCATGTGAATCTATGAAAGACACCAATACTGGATAACTGCAGTTACAGGTAAGTAACGCATTTATTATCCAGTATTAGGGGTGTCTTTCATAGATTCACATGCCTGAATCAGAGTAGCAAGCAATACATTGTGCACATTTCTGGTGGAATAACATATACAAGTCATCCAATAATACATATCATGCAACTATGGATAAACGATACCCATTAACCAGAAACATCATAATAGAATGTGCATACCAGCAAAGGATGGAGGGACTGAGGAAGGCTCACCTTACTGAAACAGATGGCGTAACACTGCTTGTCCCACAGCTGCATCCTTCATCAGCTCTGTATCCAGGCAGTAGTGCTTGGTGAAGGTATGCGGCGACTTCCAAGTTGCCGCTCTGCAGATATCCAGAACTGGCACTCCTGCCAAAAAGTGCCGCAGAAGTGGACATGGCTCTTGTAGAGTGAGCTCTGACTTTTGCTGGCAATGGCCGTCCAGCTCTGTCATGACAAAAGGCAATTGCCGAAGATATCCATCTTGAAATACTTTGTTTTGAGAGTGGCATAGCCTTCCGTGGTCTACTGAAGGCTATGAATAGCTGAGTTGATTTCCTGAAATTGTTCGTTTTGTCAATATAAAACTTCAGACACCTCCTAAGGTCCAATGAGTGCAAAGATCTTTCGGCTGCAGAGCTGGGATTTGGGAAAAAAGACCTGAGGATCACTGGCTCATTTAAGTGGAAGTCCGACGGGACTTTAGGAATGAACCGAGGATTAGTTAGGAGAACCACTCGGTCACCCTTAAACTGCTTGAAAGGGTCTTGTCTGGAAAGAGCCTGCAATTCACTGACCCTCCTTGCCGATGTAAGTGCAAGTAGAAGGGCTGTCTTCCATGAAAGATATTTGATATCCGCCCTATGGATGGCTTCAAGTTTATTTTATTATGTTTTGGAACTCCAAAGAGGTCCACATAAAAAGATACACAATACAAAGTACTCGTTCAAATGCAAAAGACATTTACAGATTTTACTAAAATACAAGATAATCAGCACAACACAGTTAAAAGACCATCTAATAAATATCTAAAAAACTTTAAAAAAAAAAAAAATACTAAAACAGAACATTTCATTGGGGGATTATATAAAGCGTGTAGAAAGGAGTTGGCAGTAAGAATGCTTAATTTCAAGCATATTTGTCTCAGCCACTTACGCCGAAATGGTCGAAGTACAGGACATATAAAGAGAACGTGTATACAATCTTGAGTAAACAAATTACAGAAATTACAAATTGCCAAACAACTATACCACCTAGCCATAAGATTGTTTAAGGGCAGCAGATCCTGCCTCAGGAGAAGCCAAAACCGCTGTATGCCGTGGGATAAGTTCCAGGCGACATAGGGTTGCATATGTTTTAATACGCAAGTATCAGTAAGAGGAGTGACTCCCTTCTTTGCAAGAATGGACTCCCTGTCCAACCTAAAACTGAGATCCCATGAGGCCTGTTTCAAAAGTGATTTTAACTGGCCGGCAGACAGAGTAAAAAGCGTGCTCTCCTCCA
Organism: Lissotriton vulgaris; assembly: GCF_964263255.1. Lineage (NCBI taxonomy): Eukaryota > Metazoa > Chordata > Amphibia > Caudata > Salamandridae > Lissotriton > Lissotriton vulgaris. Next base: position 384,341,037 of record NC_141699.1, on the reverse strand, counting down.
ATTGTAGAAGGGCTACGTCCCTTCTGAAATTCTTTACAATTAAGGAGTACTCCCTTAAGGTGCCCAGCAATTCATTCTTCATCAAATGTCTCAGAGTCCCCACTTCCCCTCTAGCCAGACTGGCTACCCAACGCACTAACCCTGCCAAGCCCTGCACCCAACTACTACGGATGCCGAATTCAAGTCTTAGGGCCGCCACTGTGCAGGCGGTGTTAGTAGAGGCTAGAAACCGTAAGATTTTTCCTTCTGCAACGTGTAAAAAGCCCCATTGCCCTAGATCGACTATTTCAATTCCGTATAAGAGGGATGACAGGATTTTCGCCCGAAAGACCTCTAGCAAGTAGGAGAAATGTCTTCTCCCAGTGGCAGAGTATAATGCACTCAAGCTTCTACCCTGAGACAGGGCCTTCCGGGTGTTATTATCAATGTGGGCCTTGTCACTTAGGTTATCGGATATTATTTTCCCCAGGAAGACATAAGACTTTACCACCTCCAGCTTATGACCTCCTACTGACCAACCAAAGTTCTCATATTTTGATTTTTTTCTCCCTGAGATACACATGATTTTACTTTTTGCTGCGTTTATCTTCAAGTAGTGGGATTCTGCAAAATGGTGCAGAGCGTGCAGACGATTGTTTAACCCTTTGGGCGTTAAGTCCAATATAAGGATATCGTCCGCATATAGCAAACAAGAAATTGGAGTTCCCCCCCAATACTGGGGCTATACCATCACAAGAAGATAAAGACATAGGGAGATCTGAGATCTACAGGGAAAAAAACAGAGGGGCCAAAAGACAGCCCTGCTTGAGTCCGTTAATGGAAGGAATGACTTGAGACAACCCCCTTTCCCCTCCTTGAAGGACGTGGCACCATGTGTCTGAGTGGAGAGCCTGAACCAAATCTAACAGGTGAGGAGGCATGCCTAGGGCAGATAACTTTCTCCAGAGCAAGGGCCGATCCACTTTGTCAAACGCTGTGGAGAAATCTATAAAAGCCGCAAAGACTCTTCCCCCATGAACCCTTACATATTTATCAGAGATTATCTGAAGAGCGGAAAGGTTGGCCAGGGTGCCATGTCCCTTACGAAAGCCTGTCTGTTCTAAGGGTAATATGTGACTCCTATCAACCCAATCATTAATCAAGGATAAGAGACATTTAGAGAAGACTTTACCAATTGCGTCGAGCAGGGCGATTTGGCGGTAATTCTTGGGTGCATTCCTGTCGCCCTTCTTAAACAATGGCACCAATATGCTCCCTTTCCAGGACAAATGGACAGTTTTACTCATGAAGCAGAACCTAAATATGAGAAAAAGAATTTTGCTCCAGGCGACTGAGTCCTGTTTCAAGACTGATACCGGGAGCTCATCAGGCCCCATTGCTCCGGAAGGGCGCAGTTCCTTTATGGCCAGTTCAATAGTTTTTTCAGAAGGGAAATCTATTGGAAGATTACTATCTTCACAGGATCCCCTATACTCGGCCACCGGCCCATTACTAGCATATAAATTAGCGATGTAGTTAACCCATATTTGTTCAGAGATGGGGATTGGATGGGGACTGACTCTTGTTCCACAGCCCTCCCCGATTAGAGACCAGAATAATCTTGCGTGACCGTTGATTACGGCCTCTCGCAAATTGATCCATAGAGAATCCTCTTTTTCTTTTTTTATTTTAATCTTGGCCCTACGTCTCCTTCTTTTTAAGAGGACTATTTTACGGTATCTTTCGGGGGATCTGGACAAATATTGTTCCCTCACCAGCTTATTTATTTCCTTATTTGAGGATGACCGATCTGGGGAGTATGGTCTTTTTTGTGGTTTGATTGGATTTTCTTGCAGCTAAAGTGACTTCCTTCATAAAATCCTCAAAATTAATTAATTCGGCCCCCTGCCAGTTATGAAGATCTTTTACTGTTTTATCCAGGATGTGCTCCAGGCCCTTCATGGCTTTTGAGTTCCAAAAGCATCTTCCTGTTTTATTACTTAAGTTGACCGAGTCACCATTAAGGGACCAAGGGTCAGCATTGGGAGGGTATATGGAAAGGGTTATAGTGATCACCTTATGGTCACTGAATATAGTCTGAGAGACCACCAGAGGTAAAAGAAGCAATGTTCAATGATTACGTAATCCAAGACCGACTCACTTTGATTGGATTTGTGTGTAAAGTTTGCCGGTATATCGGAAGGAAGCCTTCCATTTGCTATAATACCCTCAGTTTCGGACAGTTCTTCCAGGAGCAGTTTCCCTCTCTTATTTGTTCTGATTTTAACTGGAAAAAGAGCTTGTGGAATCTGGAAGGATTCCTCTTTAAACTTGTTTCTAAATAGATCCAAGCTTGAGTTCGAAACGTTACAGTTAAGATCTCCCAATAAAATTACATGGGGGTGGGAACTGTATCCTTAATTTGTTTAATAAAAACAAAGACTTGTTTTAGTACTGTATTAAAACAATCATCGGGGGGGATATAAGCATTTATTATTACCAGGGGGTTCTTCTTTTCCACATTGTCAAGACTAAACAGTGTCACTGCCTGGAAAAGGTTGCTAGGATCTAAGTGGTGGGAGTAATTCCACTTTATCCGATTAGAGAGCAGGCACGCAATTCCCCCTTTTGCGTGCCCTCTCTTAGAGGGGGAAGCCCCTCCTTCCAGGACAAAATAATCCCTCCCCACATTCATTTTGTCTACACACCACGTCTCTTGAATGCAGATCACACTAGCATTCAGAGAATAGAGATACTGCAACTTTTCGGGACTGTTATTGATTCCAGCAGCGTTCCATGAGAGAATTTTTAAGCTGCTGCTAAAGATGAGAGAATAGTTTAGGGTTGTCTGTTGATTTACTTGAAAGAGCACCAGGCAACCAATTCCATTGCTGACTGTCCTCTACTTTATTACTGTTTATGGATAGAGAGGGAGGAGTTACATGTGTCACTAGCCGTTTAGTTTTGGATATGCAGATCTTTAAGTCCTCAAAAATAATAGGAGGACCGGCTTGTCCCGAGCCCAGAGACCTCCTATCTGAGGAGCCGTCTCTACAGTTGGGGAAAAGAGGCATTATGTCAATCCCACGACTCTGAAAGCTCTCAGCCTGCTTCAGAATAAGGTTCACAATAAGTTTGGAATAGAACCTTACCCTAATGCACGACCCAGCCTCAACTCTCAAAATTGAGACCAAATCGATGTCATTAGATTGGATTAACTTCAAACTCTCCATCTCTTTGAAGCATTTAAGAAGCAAGGTTCTATTCAGTATTAAGTCAGGGTCAAAGAGAGGGAGGAAGTATAACGTGAGCGGGTCTATACTTTCCTCTGTGAAGTTTACAGAGGATTTTTTAGAGCATACTGCACCTTCTACAGTGGCATAAAAAGAGGGAGCCGTAGGATTGAGGGAAGATGCTACGCTAGGAGCAGGTTTTATCATCTCCACTATCGGAAAGAGATTCATAGACCTCCCCAAACCGATATTAGGACTTCCTAAATTGGGATTCGTACGACTGGAGATGATGTCATTGTACTCTAAGGGGGGAGCTGGAACATAGTCTATTTGCGTATTTGAACCCTGCCTCAGATTTCCATCATCAATCCCAGCAGTGACGGGCAGAGAGTTATTTTCATCACTCTTAATATGCGAGTCTTGAAAATCACCAAAAATTATTTGTCTCTGCCTCTTTTTTCTATATCTGTGGATAGGTTTCCTCTTTTTTCCTCTACTCCTTTTAGGCTTTTCCATTTTTACTTTTTCCTCCTTCTCATTAGTCTCTAGGACAAAAATAGGGAATAGCTCTTTATCAGGTTTTAGAACAACTGCTTCACCAGCTTCCTCTACAACTTCAAGATCAGAGTCCACAATACAATTATATGCAGAAGATTTAGGGGCCGGTAGTAACTAGTTTCTAACGGTGACAGCCGGGGCATTCTGGACTGAATTATGAAAGGAGTCCATGGGCTTAGTTCCTGGAGAGATATCACTACGGAACTTGGGCCCTAGCAGACCAACATGAGGATCTAAACAGGGTACCTTTTCCAGAGATTTATTTAATAGGACCTTCAGTATCTGGGTAACTGTTTCCAGGACACAGTCGGAACTTCCCACAAATTTACCTAATAACAATAGTATAGAGGACAGCAGATGTTCTAAAGCAATCAGGGACTCGGAGATGGGTTTATCAGGTCTATCTGGACAAGGGGGGGAAATTTGATGAATACCTGATATGTTCAGCTCGGGGCTCTTTGAGATGTTGGACTGCGAGGATATATCTTGGGATTTAACGGAAGGGGTACTACTATAGAGTTGAAGGCCTGAAGGAATAGAGACGAGCGGGGTCTTAGTGGCCTCAAATAGTTTCAAGGATCCATCTGCTAAGTACCGCCCACAAAGCTCCAAATCAATATCTAGCAGTTGAGAGTCCCCATTATCTACTTCCCTTGGGTGGAAACCACCTGCTAGTTCATGTATCAAGTTGATCCCAGACTTTGAAGAAATATTAAGCTGCTGCACACACTCAGCTCTGAGAGCGGGCGACTTAGCGCTAAGGGAAGCAGAAAATTGTGTTGATTAATTCCCTCACAAACCTGTGAGTTCTCGACTAAATTGTTTTCCAAAGTCGGACCCTCCAGTGCGGTCCCAGGCGACCCCACAGGGGAACTACTACACCAATATCCTTGTTTACAGTAAATTGCTCCGATCCAGCCCCCGTTGCCGTATTCTTATCTTTAGACTTTTCCCATAAATGGAATAGCTGGCACTGGCCCTTTAGTTGCAGGTTTTGGACGTCCTTGTTTCGAAGTGGGTTAGATTTAGTCTTTGTACAAGACCTTCCCACCAAGAGTCTCCCTGAACGAAGCTTTTTAGCTGTCATGTTTATTTTTGTAACAGAGAGAAACCAAGTGCAATACTTAATACAGGCTAATAAATAAATAAAATAACGCTATAAGAGTTAGGGCAAGAAAAACTATATGGAGCTGAAATTATCTAAAAAAGAGTCAATGTCTATGCCAAGAATGAGTAAACAAACAATGGAATTGAACAGACGATTATAAAAATGAAAATAAGTGGACCCAGCCCAGCCTACTTCAGCCTCTGAGGGCCTTAGAGGGCCCGCCCTTTGCCCGGGCTTAGCCCAGAGCTCAGTCCCGCGCCCGTTCCCGTGATGCGGGAAGCGCCGCGATGCTTTTAGCGCCTCCAGGCGCGGGAGTCGGCAAGGGTGGGCGGGGAGGATCCACCAGGAATTATGGGACTTGTGGGCCCCCCGCTCTGCGGCCACTTGGTGGGACTAGTGGCGGCGGGGGGGGGAACAACAGCTCAGGACTTGGCGCGCTAGCAGCGCGATGTAGCAGACGAAAGTCTTGGCTGCCTGAAAGCGAGAGACCAGTTCCCAGCGCGCTCACTGCTTTCAGCGCGAAACAGCAGAATTGACGGGCTTTGCAGCAGCAGGGAGGCTCCAGAGGAACAGGGTAAACAAGCAGCACCTAGAGTTACAAGCTACAGACTAGCTGTTAATTCATTGAAGGGGTCGCCCTCACCCCACCATGTCTCACCTCTAGGTCGGGGGATGGAGATTCCACACAAGCCAGCCAAAACCGCAGCATCCTCAGCGGTCACAGTGCTTGGCTCGACAGTCTAAGGCAGGCAGACAGGCAAGCAGTGGCGGCCCGAGGCTCCTCGCAAACAAGCTTCACCTCCAAGCAGCCTCCGAGCAGCCTCCGAGCAGCTCCGCTGAAATTATAAAGACTGGGCTGCAGTAGAGACGGTGATGCAAGGCAGTAAGCTGCGGCGAGCTGAGAGAAGCCTCCCGAGCGTCAGCACAATGCAGGCAGCAGCGAGCGCGGAAGCACGAATACAAAGCTGAATTCTCGCTGCCTTAGGGAGAGGCTTTAGCGGCTCCTTCCTCTGCAGAAAAAGTGTTTGCAGCTCCTATCGCTGCAGAAGGGCACTTGCGGCTTCTGCCATTTTGAAGAGAAAAATTAAATTATTTGGCTTGCGATTCCCTCCGGCGCGCGGTAAGACCCTCGTGCCTCCCACCGCTGCCGAGGGATTTCCACGGCTCCTGCGCCACCAGACAGGCACTCGCGATCTCTGCCTCCTCTTGCAGTTTCCTGGGCTGCCGAGAGGTTTCCGTAGCTCCTGCCACCACCAGAGAGGCACTCACGATCTCTGCCTCCTCTTGCAGCTTCCTGGGTTCCGAAAAGGTTTTCGCGGCTTCAGCCGCCAACGGAGGGGGACTCGCGGTTTCTGGGGCTCCTGCCGCGGCTGAAGGGCTGAAGGGCTTCCTCGGCTCCAACTGCTACAAAGCAGCACTCGCAGCGGGACTCGCAGTGAAGCACCGGCAGCTCCCTCACTCGGCCGAATGCGGTATTTCTTGGCCTACCGAAGGGCCTGAACCATGGACTTCAATTCCATGAAGGGATGGGTTCAAAAGGGTGTTTCATCAATTGGTTAAGAACCACATTGAGATGCCATGTTGGAGGAATTATTTGTGGCCGAGGAAAGGATCTGTAAAGTCCCTTGAGGAACTGTTTTATCAGTCTATTGGACCAGAGGGAGGGTCCTTTCAATGTTCTTTTAAATCTTGAAATTGCAGCCAGATGTACTCTAATGGATGCATGGGCCAAGCCCGACTGTGCCAGATAAAGCAGATAGGGTAATATTTGTTCCGGAGAGGTGCGGAAGGGACGTAGACGGTTGTCCGCACACCATACACAAAAACGTTTCCACTTCAGGGAATAGGTCTTGTTAGTACTGTCCGCTCTTGCTTTGGCTAGGACGTCTTTACACTCCTACGGAATACTCAGTTTACTGAACTCTCTGTACTCAGGAGCCAAGCCGATAACCTGAGAGATTTCAGATCCGGATGTTGAACCTGCTTGTTGCGCATCGTGAGCAGAGATGGATGTTGAAGCAGGCGGATTGGCGGTTGCATTGAGAGGCGATGAAGGTCCGTGAACCAGTGCTGTCTTGGCCAGAATGGGGCAATCAGAATTTGAGGCCACTGACGCGGCCAGAGAGACGAGCTTGTGTTTCCTCTCCTGAGATGAGAATGCCTTCCCATTTACCGTATCCAACGTCGCCCCGAGAAAGGTAATGACCCGGGAGGGTTGCAAAGTGGATTTCTCGCTCGTGGTTGAGTGTCAAACCCAGATGCCTGAAGAGATTCAGACAGGCTTTGGAGGATGCAGTTGTGTCTGTTAGAGATGGTGCCTTTACCAGCCAGTCATCCAAATATGGGAAGACTTGGTGTCCATGCTGCCTGAGGAAAGCTGCAACCGGGGAGAGGCATTTGGTGAAAATCCTGGGCGCAGACTTGAGGCCAAACGGTAGGACACAGAATTGGTAGTGTTGACCTGCCACTGCAAATCTGAGGAATTTCCTGTGCCGTTTGTGGATAGGGATGTGAAAGTACGCGTCTTGTAGATCTAACAACGTCATGAAATCCCCCTCCTCCAAGAGTCCCAAGATCTCCTGTATCATCACCATGCAAAACGATTGACTCTTCAAGAATGCGTTGAGTGCCCTGAGATCCAATATGGGCCTCCATTTCTTCTCCTTCTTTTGGATCAGGAAGAAGCGGGAGTAAAATCCCTTCCCTCTGTGAGCCGATGGTACTCGCTCTATTGCTCCTTTTTTTAACATAGAGGAGATTTCTTGAAGGAGCAATCGCGTGTTGCTATGGTGCATTATACGAGGAGGGGTTGTCGGGGGAATTGTTTGAATTCTATGGAGTGTCCAAATTGTATCAATTGCAGCACCCATCGGTCGGTTGTAATTGCTTTCCAATTGTGGAGGTAGTTGGTTAGATTTCCTCCAATTTTGAAAGAATGAGATGGTGGAGGGACTGGCTGCTGGAAAAAGTCATTGGCGTCCGCCTGTGGTTTTCTTTTGATTCTTCCCTCTATAGTTGGATTTTCCATAAGAGGTCTGCCGACCTTGCTGCCGCTGTCATGACTGGAATTGTGACCGGCCTTGATTATATGAATAGGAGCACCTGTTTTGATAGTTTCCTCTGTAAGAGGATTGACCTCTGCCCCTGCTCCCTCGAAAGGACTGATTTCTGAATTGAAGTGTGCCCAGTGCTCTTGCCGTTTCTGTATCCTTTTTTATCGCTTGCAGGGCCTCATCAATTTTCTCCCCAAATAGGTGTTGTCCGTCGTAAGGCATGTCGAGGACCTTAGCTTGTATCTCCTGCCTAAATGAGGTAGCTTTGAGCCACCCCTTCCTCCGCAATGCTGCTGCCCCAGCCAGCTGCCTAAAACCAGTCATTGCTATATCCATAGCACAGTCAATCAGTTCAGAAGCCGATGTTTGGCCCTCTTTGAGTAGGGATTGAACCTCTTCTTTCATGTTGTCTGGTAGCTCGGAGAGATACGGAGCAATGTCAGCCCACAACTGCCTGATATATCTTCCTAACAGCGCAATTGAGTTTGCCCCTTTCACTGTCATGGCTGAGGTGGTAGAGAACCGTTTCCCAATGCTGTCCAGCTTCCTACCCTCCTTATCTGGTGGACCTGTCACCTGCGAGGATGGGTTCCTAGCATTTTTCTGTGCCGCCTGAGTGACCACCGAATCCGGCTTGGGTTGACCTGTAAGGCAAGCTGGTGCTGTTGATGGGGCCTTGTACTTCTTATCCAGTCCCGGCACAACCATCAATACTGAGGTTGGTGTTGGCATTATTTGCAGACCCTGCTCCCATATGTGCTCAATAATGGGAATGGACCTGGTTGTCTTCTTAATCGGGTCCTTAAAATCATAAAGAAAACAGTCAGTTTCCTGATATTCCATAGTCATATGGAACCTTTTAGCCGCTCTTTCTACTGGATTGTGGAACCCTCCTATGTCTGCAGGAGGTGAGTCTGAGCTTGTAGGTTCAGGCTAGGCTGGGGAAGAAGCTATATAGTCCACATCGTCCCCATGATCAGATTGGACTTCCCCCTCTTCTTGTTCCACCTCCTCATCGTCAGATGACGGAATATCTTGTACTGGTTCCCTTTCCTGATGGGACACCAAGGGCGGTGGTCTAGCACGTGGAGACGCCGTCACCCTAGTCATTGATGGGACAGGTCCCGCTGCCTGCGGGGTGGAAGAGTCTGGAAACCTTTGTTTGTAGTCCTGGATCAAAAACCTTAAGTCTGATACTATGGACGCTGGTAGACATACCATTGGTGTGATTTGTGTCTGGACCTGTGATTGAACAGAATGTTCTTGAGTAAATTCCACATCGTCGACCTCATCGTCAGTGCTTTGGCACTTTACCACCAGGTGAGATGGACTCGTAGCCTGCATGTCCTGTTCCTCATCTGTGTCTTCATCCTGTAGAAGACGAGATGGTGGCAATTTTGGCACCCTACTCGGGGACGTTAAGTCCGGTGTAAGCGCCTTCTTTACAGTCTTTACTCTTTGAGAGGATTGCTGTAGACCATCCTTATCTGTTAAAACTGGAACCGACGACGTTAAGGTTGTCGTCGGCATAGAAACCACACTCCCCGTCGACGGAGGAATCATCTCCGACTGCTTCCACTGTATTGTCAACGATGTCGTAGTCGGTGCCCTCGTCGACGATAACTGCACCGATGTAACTTTCGTCGACGGCGCCACCGTCGACTGTGTCTTCTTGGTCGTCGACGGCACACCCGTCGACGAGAGGATCCTCGTCGACAGCAAAGGCGTCGATGTCCTTGGCTTCATCGTCGACACTGACGTCGACGAAGACGTTGTCGACGAGATCTAAAGCGTCGACGACTGGTTTTTAATGAGGATAATCGACGACACAGTCTTATCCGCCGACGACGCCGTCGTCGTTGACACCGTCGTCGTCGAAGTGGAAACATGGACAGGAGACACAGTCTTTTTATGCGCTGACGATAGCGTTGACGATGTCGTCGTTGACGACGGCGCTCGCTTCCTGGAGGCAGGAGCTTCCTTGTCAGACACTGAAGATTTAGCCTCTGAAGATTTTTTAGCAGTCTTTTTAGGAGGAGCGTCTGTAGGGCTAGGGGAAGTAACGCTTGGCCTCTTCAAGGATAATTTAGAGGAAACAGAAGCAATCTCACCGTCCTCTGAAGACTCCAAGTTGTCTCTGGTCTTAAGTTTGTTCAGCCAGATTAAAAGTCGTCCTTCTCTGTCTTTAAGCGTTTTTGTAGAGAATGTTCTACAAATTTTGCATTCCTTTGGCGAATGTTCCGGATACAGACAGTAAAGACATGTCTTGTGCTGGTCCTCAATATGTAATCTCTTCTTATTACAAGAAGCACAAGCTCTGAAGAGACCCCTCTTCTGTGGGTCAGCCATAGTCAGATTTTGCTGAAAGTAATTCAAAATAGTGAAGAAAGAAGCTTAAAACAAGCAAACCTGAGGAGAACTCAGGTGGAGACTCCCTAGCACAACGTGCGGTAGAAAATCTGAGAGACTGAGGCTCCTGACAGGAAGGTTCTAGAGGGAGGTGTTATCTGATTGGCTCTCTTCTAGAGTTTGGTCCATTTTACAAAAGGACATAGATAGGCTACTAAGGTGGGACCCTTTGGTCTACTTCTCTCTATGTATGTCTATAGGACATTACTTTTCTATATACCGGAGACTCCCGTCTCGACGACTGGGAATGATTCAGGCATGTGAATCTATGAAAGACACCCCTAATACTGGATAAACCTTGTTTATTTAGACCACAGCCTTTTAAACAGTACAAAACACAATCCGGATCAAATAGTGTAAACAATCTAAATTCTACTACATAATAAATAATTAAAATACTATACATGTTAAAAGAAGGTTACACCCTCAGGACATACAATTCATTAAACAAAATTTACAGAAATCTCTAAGTTTCTAAAAGAAAAAAGAATTTAAAAAAAAAGTGACACATGAGAAACAAGCAGTATTATTAGCCAGCATAGGTCTCCACGTATTAAGTGTAACTTACTGTTTTCAAAAGTATTTTAAAATCATGTAAAAAAGGTTTGTACAAACATGCGTGGTACCTAGGGTACATGTGAACGATGTATCCTCGTGGTTTCAAGTACAAACACATGTCTGATTAGTACGGACATTTCCTTACATGGCAGAGCGTTTAGGGCAGGGCACAGCCAGATACACGTGATTGTAAATGAATCCCCTGTCCCGTGTTTAGTTCGAATGGCGTTCAAACAACTAGGTGGAATGCACCTTGCATGTGATTTTCCCCAGTTCTGTGTTTGGGGGTGTGTGGTACGTATTTATCTTTGCTTGCATCGACCAAGTTTCTTTATATGTCCTGGAACTTAACAATGTTCCTTAGTATCTTGTTCTGAAAGTCACAGGCCTGTTAGGAAACCCAGTAAGTTTATGCCATGACAGATCAACACTGAGCAGGTGCTGAAATATAACGATCCTTGGGATGTATGTATGAATGGCGTCTTTTGCAGTGAAAATCCAACTGTCAAACAAGAGAAGATTAAAAATTGTAGGGAGTAAAATTATCATTGTAATACTGGGACGTTGTATCTAGTTCAGGGACAAAAAAAGAGTCCTAGTTATGATGCTTGTCAGGTCTTTGAAAGGTTGCTGTTTCAAAATAAATGCATGATGCAGAAGGCCTGCCTTCTGGTTCTCTTTCTTGCAGTTTCTGGTCCTTTGTTTGACAATGCTAGTACTGAAAGTGTTGTGCCTGCTATATGAAGTCTTACATTTGCCTGTGAGGTAGAGTGGAATGCTGGATGTAAATGTCCAGACCATCTATAGATGCAAAAGATATTAAAGGTGATGCGTGGACGGCGGGTGCCAATGGAGGTCTTGGATTAAGGGAGTGATCCAGATGAGATTCCTAAGTCATTTGATAAATCCTATGATCTTGCTATTAGTGGTGTCGAATGGGTGTGTGGGAATTCTCAGATCAGCTAAAGAAGGGTCTTCAGATTCCATGACACCCGCACAGATGGTGAATGTAGGCTTCTCAATCTGTTACAGTATCTGATCTGAACTGTTCTGAAGAGATGTCATGTGCGGAGTTTAAAGCTCAACCTTTTACATTCTGAATCACACCCTCACCACCTCCGACAGAATAGGCGAGGCTCATTTGCAATGCAGCCCTTATTCTTTGTAAGTAAGTAAGTCTTTATTGCTTGATTAATTAAAATCTTAGCAGTCCATACAGTTATACAAAACACAAATATAGCACAATTTCATATTTCCTTAAAAACAAGGTTACTATTTCTAAAAGAAGGTGTTAACTGGTTAAAAGTACATGTAATAAATAAGTGTGAGCGGGAAATCCGTTACGCTCGCGGATTTTGGGGATTTTTGGGAAATCCGCAATCGGCGAATTTTGCGGATTTCCCGCAAAATCCGCAAAAAAAAAAATCCGCGAACGTAACGGGTTCAAAAGTTGAACCCCCACTCATGCAACTATTTTACAATGGCGCCAGCAAGCTGCCAGCGCCGTTGTAAAATAGTTACAAAGTTAGCTTGCACAGGAACCACTAGATAAAACGAAGCAGGTGCTGCTTTATTTTATCTAAGTGCTTCCTGTGCAAGCTAACTTTGTAACTATTTTACAACGGCGCTGGCAGCTTGCTGGCGCCATTGTAAAATAGTTGCATGGCTGGGCACAGGTCTGCAGCTCACTCAAGGGACCCCTGCGCCCTTCGGAGCGATTGCATAGTAACACACACATGGTCGCTCGAACTAGTTGATGCTCAAATTCAGTGACTCATTCATTAGCCCAAAAACAATCGTGAGCGTCGTCGATGCTGGACAGGTGTGCCTTCTTCCCAAATCTACCGTGGAAAATCAGCTGTGATGCTGGATAGGCTTTGCATCCTTGACTTTCACGAGCGCAATACCCGTGCTGTTCCTGTGACCAGGAGCTTCTTTCTCTTCATCTGCTGAACTGATCTTTCTCTGACCTTTTATTCACACAAGAGGCACATACCTTACTGGGCACATTGTGTTCGCACGGGTTTATGCAAGTTCGCACGCGTTTTGTACAACTTCGCAATTTGCGAAATTGTACAAAACCCTCGCGAACTTGCAGAAACCCGTGCGAACATAAAAAAAATCCGCAAATTTGCGAGAATTCGCGGATTTTGCGGATTGCGAGTTCGCAAATCCGCAAAATTCACGAACGCGAGATTCGCAAAATTCGCCCATACTTAGTAATAAAATTATAGTGAACTTCTTAGTTTAGGCAAAGTCTGAATGTGAGGCCCGGGCTTAGGTTGTCACCTGTGTCCATAGGTCTAAATGGTTGATTGTTGGGTCGTGGCCTGCTAGTTTTATTGTCTATGCGGGGCGGGGATCATATACAGACACTTGGCAGGAGGTCCTGGACATAGGTGGTTGGCTCGGTTTCTCCGCCTAGTTTTGTTTGTACTTCTTTCATAAAACGAACAAAACTGCAAATTAATCTAACATTGGCCCCATCAAAGCACGCCTTCACTGCTTGTCAGCAAGACCGGATCTGCATTTAATTTATATGTGGCTTTAGCAACATTCTCCTCTCCCAGTCTAGAGACTTGCAGATACACAGAAAATGCAACACATCTTCTTTGGTTTCTCCACATAATCTGCACAGAGTAGTTGGAAATGAGCGTTTCCAGGGGGGCATATGGGTTTTAACAGGTAAAATCCCCATCCTCATTGCCAAGAAACTTTCCTTCAGAGTTCTGGAGAAGCTAGTGCCTAAGTACAATTGTGGTGAGCATTTTGAATAACTTTGGATCACAAACCAGTCATGAGCCCTCTTAGTTAGATCTGCTTGATCTTTTTCAGTGGAGACAAGTTTTATCGACTTATTGACCAGGCCTTATTCTTTTTGTGATTCTTGAATTTTTCACAACCCCATGACTTTAGAGATGTAAAAAAAAAATTAAATATGTTTATTGGCATTTTGTTTATTGCAGCTCAAAAACAGTATTTATCAGTAAGACTTATAAACATGTTCAGTTTGACATCAGCATCATAACCAAACAGCAGTGGTGGATAATCAGATAGCATTATTATGTACCAAAACATTATTGTGGGCCCCATCCTTCCCTTTCAACCATGCATCCGACTTTAGGAAATCATTGTGAATCAGAGAGCGAGAGTCCATAGTGTGTGAGCCATGGCGGCTTCCCTATTTTCCCAAACTTTTTAGGGCAGCCCATGCATTGTAGTTCATCTTCTCCCCTAATCAATACATATCCATACTCTTTCTTCATTCAACTAGAGAGGGACCAGAGATGTAACACTGACGGTAGCACCCACACTCAGAAAAAGGTTACATCGCCACTGGCCTGGGTGCCTTTGTGTGACATTTCCATGCTTTCCGGCATGGGTGCTATGTGTGGCATTAACATGCTTTCTGGCCTGGGTGCTACATGTGACATTTCCATACTTACTGGCCTGGGTGCTTATGTGTGGCATTAACATGCTTTCCGGCCTGAGTGCTACGTGTGACATTTCCATGCTTACTGGCCTGGGTGCTTATGTGTGACATTTCCATGCTTTCTGGCCTGGGTGCTTATATGTGACATTTTCATGCTTTCTGGCCTGGGTGCTTATATGTGACATGTCCATGCTTTCTGGCCTGGATGCTTCGGTGTGACATTTCCATGCTTATTGGCCTGGGTACTTATGTGTGACATTTCTACAGTTTATGACCTCAGAGCCCTGGATTCTTATATGTAACATCACCATGCTTTCTGGCCTGCGTGTTTGTGTGTAGCATTTCCATGCTTTCTGGCCTTACTGATTATGTATGTATGATGGTTGCTTATGTATGTATGTATGAAAAATGTGTTGAGAAATGCATTGTTTTGGCCTTTCTGTCTCCAAAATGTTCCCGCCCACAAGCCCTCTAGTAGTGGTCAGAATCACTCACTGCACTTGCTCGATACACACCGTATGGGGGTTGGTCTGACTTATACTTTGTGTTCTCTGATTCACCACTATTGTGTCTATTTTTGGTGTTCAATGTAAAAATGTCTATGGGTACATATGACTGGGTAATCTGGTGCTCTTTGAGGTCATCATTTACTATTTACTGTGCTTTGAAAGTTATACAATTAAATATGTAATGAAAAATGTTTTGTAAAATGCACCGTTTTGGTCTTTTTTTTCCAAAATTTTATTGGGGGGTGCTGGGTAGACAAAATTTGACAGGGCTGCTTCCCCTTCCCAGTCCGGCCCTGGTTAGAGACTGGACTTTGATGGGACGGGTCACAGCCTCGCTCCTGCTTTCCTATAGCCGCTGTTGGAGCCTGGGCTCAGCCTGGATGGCTCAAGCGTCGCCCCTGCTTTCCTGCATCCACTGTTAGACCCTTAGGTGAAGCAGGAGTCATCGGGTTTGGTCATGAAAGCCTATCTGCAGGCTCCCATAGTTCAAGGGCAGGTTCACTTTTTCGAGTAGTCCTCCCTGCAGCTCACAGTCGTCAGCAGGTGTTACTCATGCCCCCCTGGTAACGACAGCATTCCTTCCTCTCAAGCAGCCCGGCTCCTTGTCTTCCTGTACAGGGCACAACATATAGGCCTTGTCTGAGCCTTGGTTTGGGGCGGTTGATCAACTTCAACAGTTTTGATCTTAGTCACAGATATCTCCATGTTGATGCTGCAATGATCCTTTAGGTTCTCAGACTCATAAAAGCACAAATAAAGGGAGTTCAATGACCCGCATGGAAGGAAAGGAGCAGAACTCCACAGGAAGGTGCATCCAAGGAGGCACAGTGTAAACATACTGAGCCAGGTTAAGCTGCCATATGACATTGGCCCTTGCTCCCATTGCTCCAGTCCAGGAACTCCACTAAATGCTTTGAAGATGGTTCCTGCTCTACATGTCTGATGCTGTGACGTTTGGAGGCAGCTTACTTTTTGATTGGGCTCAGGCTGCACCTCATTGCCCCTCTGGAACAGTATCCTGTAACCTACTTTGACTTATGGAGGTTCTGTGCAGCATCAGCAGAGAAGAGGAATGAACAGAGTTCCAGGGTTTGCAGTTGATGTTTCTCTGAGCCTGGGACTGTGTTGGCAGTTCCTGTCAATTGTTATTTTAAGTTTGACGCATGGCTCGATCAACATGACTGAGCCACCTCTCAAAGTTATTTTTCCCATAACAAGATTTTCTTTCTGAAAATAAAAATAAAATACCCTCCTCGCGATGAGAGTAATCTCCCATGGCAAGAGGAAGCATTTTTAGTGTTTTACTGTCCCTTACTTCCAGGGTTTGCCTGGTGGTGATGGACAGTAAAAAACTGGTATATGTCCGCACATCTAAATTCAGCGGGTGGAAATATAGCCAAATCTCTGATTGGTCCTTACTCCATTGGCCATCGGAGACGTTTAGCCACAGCAGGGACGGAGTGGTCTCCACTGTGGCCACACTATGGACCTCCCACATTTAAATCGGGAGGGCATACCATCATCTTGGTGGAAGGATACTCCATTGCTGTTGCGACAGAGTATCCTTACTGACAAGATATATTTCAAGATCTAAGCCTGGAATCAAAGAAGAAAGCCCTGCTCCTGTGTTATGCCTCATAGCAGCTCATGGCAAAAAGTCTCTCTCTCTCTCTCTCTCTCTCTCTCTCTCTCTCTCTCTCTCTCTCTCTCTCTCTCTGTCTCTGTCTCTCTCTCTCTCTGTCTCTCTCTCTCTGTCTCTCTGTCTCTCTGTCTCTCTCTCTCTCTCTGTCTCTCTGTCTCTCTGTCTGTCTATCTCTCTCTCTCTCTCTCTCTATATATATATATATATATATACATATATATACACATGCTTTTTGTTTTTTACTTACAAAGGCTTTTCAATCAACCCTCATCATTCACTGATCCGCTGTATCATTCACATTTTTGTTCCGCCAACCACAGCATACAAAATGGGACACGGGTTAAGTTCACTTCAGCCATTTGTTTACTTCACAGTGGTGATGGCATTCTACTCCTGCACAGTGTGGACAAACTTACAGAAAGAGGTTCACTTCAGTGCCAGTCACTATTGCCACAACGTGTTTTCTTATATCATTTAAAAATAATTTTTCATTTTTTAGGAAGGGTTGGCTACTCTCGCCTTACTGTTACCGGGCTAATCACACTTCTACCTTGCCATTCAAAATCTCGTTTGAGCTCATGATTCATTCTTTATTTTCACAAAAAGAATCGGTGAGGGACACCTGTGCTTGTGCATGTTCCTGCATGCATCTGCAGGGAAGGATAGCCATTTTGGAATGCTATTTTACTTTTAGAAAAACTACCCAAAGATGACCGTCCGCCTGTCCGCCTCGGCGCGCGCAATGAATTGGTGTCTACATATAAATATTTTTTACTTTTATAAACACATATTCAAAGATGGCCCTTTATGCATGTACAAGTGCTCGCATCTGGATGTGAAGGCAACCATTTTTCATTGGTTTTTGTTAAACTTTATTACAATAGCCATTTGAAGATGGCCACCCATGCTTGCCCATGGGAGTGCTTGAGTGTGCATGTACAGTCAGCCATCTTCGAATGGCTTTTTCAATAAAGTTTTACAAAAATCAGTAGCATACAAAGGAAGCAATGGGAACGCTTTGTCAGTTCATGTTTATTAGATTTATACGAGTATTTGGTTCGTCTTATCTTTTGTACTTCAACTTTTCGGATGGGTTTTTACTTATATTTTTGAAGATTTTACAGCCTTTCCTTTTTAATTATTTAGTTTATTGTTGTAGTGATTGATTTGGTTGGGGGATCCTTAATTTGTGGATGACTGTTTTTCATAAAAAATGGAAGGTGATCAGGTGAGAGGAGAGTTGGAGAAGACTGTCTATAAGTATACGGACGCCAAACAGGGGCTTTTCTGTCAGACTTCGAGAAACACTTTCTTCCGCTTCGCTGCTTGACTAGTCTGATGCGCTGCCAGAAATTATTGTGCCAGGAACAGATGTGAAAAGCACTGGCAATGCAGTCAAAGAGCTGGTGCCAGCTGCGACCGCATGGCTTCTGCCTGCTGACACTATTACCTAGCATAGAAGCTGCTGATAGTGCTGCAGGAGCTGACAGACATCCTCCATCTGGGGGCTGACCCCACCAGGCCAGTCCATGAAGGAAGAGTTAGTCAGCTGAACTTAGTGCCAACCCGGCCGTGGAACTTTATTACTCTCCTGCGCGTGTCACAAAACAAAGCCAGACCCAGAATTTCAGGCTGAGTGTGCAGGATGGGAATATGTGACGTTAAAACGCGGTCTTTACACCGTGGTATGTTACATCGCAGTTATTACAATGCAAGTGGTTACAACAACTTGCACTGGAGGGCGCTGGGCTTAGGAGTAGTATAATTTACTATTCCAACTCCAGCCTACGCAACTGTATAGAGATTTAAAAGAAAACGATACTAGCGGGTACATTTCTTTTGGTGTGATGTTAATGCCTGCCCTCTCCCATTTCAACTCCACTTAGGAAACAGCCAACCTATGTTCGATGAACAAATCTGTTGGTGCCAATTAATATCAGCAATTTGTTAACGGGTGTTAGTGAGCAGAACCACCTCCGTTCGAGAAATCTCTCCACGACGCCCTTGACCAAAGTCTGAGATCCCAATCCTCTTTTATTTGCTTTTGTCCTTGATTAAGGGTGCTTGGCCTAAGGTGATGGAAGCTGCGGAGGCTGTTATTGTCCTCTGTAAGTTGGCTTCACCCTTGCAAAAATAACTTGTATATCACCAGCTATGTTACAGAGAACCAGCCATGCACACACTGCACAAAATAAGCATGTCAATGTCGTATAAGTGTGGTGTTCCTGGTTGAACTGTAAATGTGTGCGTAGTTCGTGGTATGGGATGGAAGCATGAATTTCTCCTCAAGAGAGAGAGGATCTATCATCTACTTCAACGGGGTCGCCTTGGTAGGAGGTGGCGGCTCCTCGGCTAAGGTGGAAGAGCATCTCTCCACTGTTCATTGAGCAGTGGAAAATAAAAATAAAATGATAATAACAAGAAGCTCTTATCTTTTTATTTTTCTTTGCAACTTCAGTCAGGTCGGGCAGGGCTGGCTCACCGCAGAGGGAGCAGGAGTGGTTTGGACTCCCTCCCTATGTGCGCATGATGCTTTAACTGGTTCTCTAGGGCCGGCCAAACTGTCATGCGCACTTGGAATGTTCTCGATTGGGCTGTGTTGCACACCCCCGTGGAGAACATGGCCAGCCTCCCAAGGCACTGCCTGAGTGAACAAACAGGCTGCTTACACCAATCACAATGCTGCTCCTGCAGCGCAATGATTGGCCGGCATAGTCCGGAAGCCTGGGTGCTTCCAGTGCTTCTTCCAGCAGAGAAGACAAAAGAAAAGAGAGAGAGGCGTGTGACGGAGGTGGCGGCAGCGGCGGCAAACAAGATGTTATTTTTTACATCCCTCCCCCCACCCTACCACCCCCGTTCACAGGCAGTCGCCATTTTTGGCAGGAGGCCAGGGCACCGAATGACTTGACTCCACAGTGTTTCCCATTTGGAGTATCCTTCCACCAAGATGAAGGTGGTCATCTGGGCATTCACGAGTCTCTCTGTGACTTTGGCTGTGAAGGAGAGGCTTACAATAGGTCATCTCCTATCCCGCGTGGAATTACCAATTGAAAGTTTTCATGCACAAAGTGGTTTGTTGATGAAAAAATATGTTGAAATGTCTAATTTGTCTGGGACTCCTGAAATGTGACATTGATACATGTAGAGAAGCTGAACGTGCATTCTTACGGCCATGTAGACAGCGCTTTATGTGTGCACAGATTATACTGGTTACAGCGGTCAAGAAAGTGAATTTAACTTTCTATTGGCAACTCTGGAGCCTTTTAAACAGTTAGTAAACACCTGATGTCAGGGGCGTCTCCTCCATAAGCCAGCAGAGGCAAAGGACATACAATAAAACAAAAAGTACCGGACCTGAGAACATTTTTTGGCAGCCTACGCAGCGATCCTACACACATGCCTAATCCCTGCTGATGAGAGGTAACAACCTCGAAACATGTGTCCAGGGATGGCCAACGCGATGGTGATTTTTGCTCAAGACTCTGGCAGAGGCGCACCCACTGATGCTTACTTCATGGACCACAATGCTTTGGGGTAACACGCTGATAGGACGAGCAGTGTATGACCATTGGATTTTCTTTGACATACAATAAAACAGTTGATTGTCATTTCTTTATTAGCCCTCTAGGCTATGAGCTGAGGGAGGGGCGTAGCCTCCCATCCTGACGCTGCAGAACCAGGGAGGAGGGGGGAGTGGTGGAAACTGCCAAGTGCTCATGACAGTTTGGCTGGCCAAACCGTCATTCGCACTTAGACTTTCTATAACCAAGCTGTGTTGTACAGCTGGGTGTAGAAACCAACACAGGCTCAGTAAATGTCTGAGCACTGCACCGAGGTGCTCAGACCAATCCCAGCGCTGCTCACATGCTTGGAATAGCATGCCCAACATCTGAGCAGCGCTGAGATTGGAAGCTGGGAGCCTGTGCAGTGTGCAGCAGACTCCTGATAACGAAGCAAGGATCGGGAGCAAGGCAGCAGGCATCCGAGCAGGTACTTTTTATTTCTTTTATTTATACTTGTTTTTTTTTTTTGTGTGTACCCTCACTCCCCGCCCCACTACTTCACAGTACAGTGGCTGCTACTGCCTGATGTAGGCCTTTTAGGCTCATGCAAAAGCACATGCAGACTAGATGTTTCGAGACAGGAAAGTAGAGTAGCATCATCAGTTCTAAAAATAAACCCATGGCAATGTAGGTACCTGCTGTGACCCGTGGCATGCCTCTTGTGACCCCTGGCACTGCCTATGCGACCCCTAGCATCAGAAGTGGCAGGAACAGAAGCAGCTCGTCCATATGAACTTCAGTGAGGCCTTCCCTCCTCTTTTTTTTGGTCCATTTTGTATTATACTAATGGTGAATAAGGATTATGTTACTTACTCAGTAAGCATCTGTTCTTGGCATGTAGAACTGTAGATTCAAAGCTTTGCATACTCCTGCCATATAGTGTTAGGTCTGGATATTTGCAAGTTGTTTTTCTTCAGAGAAGTCTTTCAAGTCACGAGGTAAGGTGACTCCTCCTTTCGGTGATAGTGCCCATGAGCATCTACTCCATTGTTAGATTGTTTTCCCGCAAGAGGGTGAGAATGGAGTAAGTGTAGTAAAGAGATGTTCATGCATATATAATGTAAATAAAGAGAACTGCAGCAACTACAGGTGTCCGGGGAGGCAGGAGGGCACATGTGAATCTAAAGCGCTACATGCCAAGAACAGATGCTTACTAGGCAAGTAACATAATCCGTTTGAGGCATGTGTGCTGTAGCTACATGTGCTTTGCATAGACTATATAGCAGTGTTCTCCCAAGACGGTGGCTAACCAGTAGATGTTGTAGTAGTCTGGAAAAGTGTCTTTAGCAAAGCTTGTCCTATATTGGCTTCTTGGCGTGCTAATACACCCACACAATAATGTTTAGTAAATGTGTGTGGTGTGGATGATGTTGCTGATTTACAGATATCAGCAATGTGAATGTTACCTTCAAAGGCCATAGATGCCCCTATTCTGCAAGTGGAATGTGCTGTAGGCAGTATAGATGGTTATTTTAGCTTTTGCATAGCAGGTTTGAATGCATTTAACAATCCATCTGGAAATGCCTGATTTAGAGATAGGATTGCCTTTGTGAGGTGCTAGCAAATGCAACAAAAAGTTGCATTGTTTTACAAAAATGTTTTGTCTTAATAATATAATGCAATAAGGCTCTTCTGACATCAAGTGTGTGAAGAGCTCTTTCTGCTACAGAATCAGGTTGAGGGAAGAACACAGGTAACTCAACCGATTGATTAATGTGAAAAGCAGAAACGACTTTAGGGAGAAATTTAGGATTGGTATGAAGAACTACCCTATCTTTATGAAGCTGAAAGAAGGGTTCTTCTAAAGTTACTGCCTGATGCTCACCAACTCTCCTTAATGAAGTGATTGCAATGAGGAAGGAACCTTTCCATGAAAGGAACTGCAAAGGACATTTGTGTAAAGTCTCAAAGGGTGGACCCTCGCGTCCTGTAAGTACAATGTTAAGATTCCAGACTGGTGCCGGAGGTATTCTGGGTGGAATGACTCTCTTTAAGACTTTCATAAAGGCTTTAACTCCTTCGACGCTCATGACGAGCTCAGCTCGTCATGATGTACACCTCCATACACTCATGACGAGCTGAGCTCGTCATGAACAATGGGGAATCTCAAGTTACAGCACAGGAGGAAAATAACACTAGCATCGATGGAGTTAATCACAGGGACTTTGACCAATGGTAAATGCTGTCTTGTTTGCAAATATGCAGTGACTACTGCAAGGTGCAATCTAATAAATATATAAGCTAGCCCAGATTGTTCTAGATGCAGAAGGTAACAAATAATGTTTTGAACGGAAGCATCTAAAGGATTAATTGTATTGTTATTACACTATATAACAAACTTCTTCCATTTTGCTGCATACCAATCTCTGGTGGTAGGCTTTCTTGCTTCTCCAAATATATGCATACAGTCTGGTGGCAGATTTAAAATCCAAACTCTATTATTTTAGGAGCCAAATTACTAAATTGAACTCCTATTGGTTTGGGTGCCTGATTTCTCCATGGCTCTGTGTGATGCAGCCTTTGATGTGGACCCACTGATAGTTCTAACAGTGTGGTGAACCAAGGTTGACAAGCCCATGCAGGGGCTACTAGAGTCAGTGTGAGAGATGTTTGCCTAAGCTTCTGAACCAGAGATGGTACATGGAGGTGATGGTGAAGCAGGATACACAGGGCTGGTAGCCACATCTTTCTTCTTCTTTAAAGGAATCTTATAGTGAGAGTAGGCATGGGCGGAAAATCCGTTCCGCTCGCGGATTTTGCGGATTTTCGGGAAATCCGCAATCCGCGAGATTTGCGAATTTCCTGCAAAATCCGCAAATCCGCGAGCAGCGGATTTTGCTCGCACTGCTCGCACTGTTCGCGTGAGTTCGCGCCCCGCGAATAAGTGCGAAATTGCAGAAATACGTTCTAAGCAAAACTGAAAGTAACTACTTACCAGGTTCAAAAGTTCAGGCACATCATTAGTAGCCATTTCCTGTAGTGCTTCCTGAGGGGCCCCTCCAGAGTTCAGTTGCCAGTTGAAACTATTATGTGACCCTGCTCTGAACCTCAGAATAGTTACACATATGCCACAAAGGTCATGAATTACAGCTAAGGGAGACAAGCAGGAGCCAGGCTGGAAGTTAAAATCCATTAATCAGCCCCTAATTCATTATTGTCAGTTGGGGCAGGGCAGGTGTTGTAACTAATTTTGCAACAATGAAAGCACTTAGCAAGTGCAAAAGATCACTAATCAGGGCGCACTAAGGAAGCAGGTGCCAGCTAAAAAAATATTCTGTGACACATTAATCAGCCCCAAATTAATTCAGGTCACTTGAGGCAGGGAAGGTGTGCTTGCTTTGCCACAATAATGTACACTGACTGGACAACCAGAGGGTGCTGTGATGAAACAGAGGGTGGCATGGGTGGGCCAGAGGGTGGCATGAGTAGTCAGAGAGTGGCAGTGGTGACAGAGAGTGGCAGTGAGGAAGAAGAGTGTCCCAAACAGGTTGGACACGTAGAAACAACAAGTTCGCAAAACTTGCGACCCGACAGGTAAGTTCGCAAATTGCGAAATTGTAAAAACCCTCGCGAACTGGCAGAAACACGGGCGAACACAAAAAAAAAAAAAATCCGCAAATTCGCGGGAATTCGCGTATTTTGCGGATTGCGAGTTCGCAAATCCGCAAATTCGCGGATTGCCAATCCGCAAAATCCGCTCATGCTTAAGTGAGAGTCCTCGGAAGGAAACTTGTGTTTAACTGGAGATTTAGCATGAATATGTTGTGTATCAGGATGGATATACATTTTCTTTTGATGGGGATCCAGTAGGCGATGAACAATGTCCAAATTAGAGTCAGGTTCAGAACTGCTGTCTTTTAATTTCAGCACCAAAGGTTTCGAAGCAGGAAGGTTATTGCTCCGAAACATCCTTTCCTTTCGGTATGGAGGAATTCCTGCTCCAAACCAGATTTGGGATTGGAACTGGAAAGTTTCGGATCCAAAGAAGATTTTGGTCTGCTTGGTCCCGAGCCGGCAGGCTTGACTATCTGTTTCTGTGCCGAGTTGGAAGGCGGAGCGTCAGAAACATCATCTCCATGCCGACCTTGGCCAGAAGGCAGAGTTGGTGCTGAAGCCTTATGCATTTTGGGTGTGGGCTTAAGGGGCAAGGGGTTATCGGTACTTACGGCACCCTGTCCTGGAGGCACGTCTTCAGACTCCAAGTCTATCTTGAGTTCTGAATTGGACTCTGGAACTGAGATGGCCTCTTCTTCTTCTGCCACTGACGCTTTGACGTCATCATACTCGGACTATTCACCGAAGATATCCTGAATATGTTGGATATTCTGCCATTGCATTTCACAACATTAAGCCCGAAGAGTCTTTTTGGACCGAAACGATTTACAAGTGGCACAGAGGGCTGAATTTAAATGGAGTCCGTCCCATCAACAGAATACCGGACTGATGCGGTTAGGCCTGAAGGATTTGTTGACCGAAGCAATACGCGGAGAAGTAGGAAATACGTACAAAACAATATCATCGAGGGTAGAGTGGATTGCGCACCAATGGGAACTCAGACAGTTTTGAACCGGAGCGCAGCAATACATGTCTGAACCTAATGGCGGAAAAAAACAATCTAACAATGGAGTCGATGCCCATGCGCACTATCACCGAAAGGAGGAATCACCTTACCTCGTGACTCGTAAGACTTCTTACAAGAAAAACAACTTGCAAACATCCAGACCCAACACTAGATGGCAGGAGTATGCAAAGCATGTATATCTACAGCACACATGCCTCGAACAATTGCATTATTTGCTATTAGTTTAATAAAAAAATAGAGTGCAAATAGCTGGACTATGACTTACCATTTCAGCTGAGGCATGTAAGAAAAATGCTTTAAAATGTATTGTTGTTTGCTTGCAGTTTTCACTGCGTTTATGTAAAAGAGAGTGTGTATGTTTGAATGTGTGTGTATACGTAGGTAGAGTGTATATGTATTTGTGAATATGTGTGTATGTGTAAGCGTGTGCATATGTAAGCATGTGTATGGGTGAGTGAAAGTGAAGGATCAAAGAGCATGTGAAGTCACTTCCGCTACCCCTGGAATTTTGGTAAATCGATTTCTAT
Organism: Lissotriton vulgaris; assembly: GCF_964263255.1. Taxonomy (NCBI): domain Eukaryota; kingdom Metazoa; phylum Chordata; class Amphibia; order Caudata; family Salamandridae; genus Lissotriton; species Lissotriton vulgaris. Next base: position 384,315,883 of record NC_141699.1, on the reverse strand, counting down.
GGTAGTAAGCTGTCCTGTCATCTGTCTTTTATTACCTGTGACTGTGATTAAATGCATTGGTTATGCCCGCTGGGTGGATTGATGGTGGTACATCACTGCTATGATTATTGTACCTGTTGGTACAGTGGTGCGGAAGGAGTGTTTGTGGAACTAGAGATGACTGTTGAAAGTGTGGTGGATACATTTTCAGGTGGGATTTTAGAGGCCGGTAGGTGCCTGTAACCCGCTGCTCTGTGACCTAATGCTCTTAGGAGTGCTTCAGGTCCACCTTAATTGGGTGGCTAGTGCCATGACCTATGGGTAGGCGTGGATGAGCATCCAGTGTAGGTTACAGGCTTCTCCTGGTGCACATTTCCTCCAATGGGCAACTAGGGCGAACGCTAGCCGAGTCACGCAAGGGTGAATGACTGGGGTAAACTGTACTCACACAGTAGGTGGGTACTTTATCTCTGGAGGGAACTTCCATGTCAGGACAAGCCTATCCACAGGCAGTCAACGGGAGTTTCAAGCGCTTCACAACTTGGCGGGTGTTTGATATTTTTAATCAAGCGGCATGCTGATTTCTGATTGCAAACCATCAATGAATCTGAAGCTTGGAAATCTGAGTTTATAAAGAAACAGCTGGTCTATTATGCCTTCTTAAATGACAGCGCAAGTAAAGCACCTCCATCTGGAGAGCGCCAGTTGCCACCTCGTGAAGCTAACAAGGGCTACGCTACACGCACCCTGGAGGCTTGCTCGTTACTGTGGAAGATCCTAGTGACATAACCGGCTAACTATCCATTGATGGAGTAGACCATTAGAGAAGATTTTTATTTTCTGCAGGGTGAAGCATGCTTCGCCCTGGCTTCTTTCGCTGCCTTGGACATCTGTTCTGTTCCTGGTGGTAGTGGTGGCTTCAGGCACTTGTAACTAGCACATTATGAAGCTATGTGCGTTGAAAATGCAGCAGTTGGTAAATTAGGGTAATTTAGTGCTTCATTCAAGACTGGTGATTTCATGAAATGCATGTTCCTTCCTGTGGCAGGCTTGCCTGGGTTTGTGAAAGATGCGAGCAGAAGTCAAGATGAAGCAAGGCAGACTGACGGCGGAATGGCCCCATTCACCAGGTCAGAAAGACGGCACCGTCCCTCCTTCATCTTAGGAAGTCCGCGGCACACTTCAGTGACGAAGGGCTACCAAACTCTGTTGCTCTAAATGGGCAAGTAATGTCCGCTCCGGAGTACCTGCACTTCTTCCATTTGAAAGGCGAGTACCTGCACTTCTTCCATTTGAAAGGCGAGTACCTGCACTTCTTCCATTTGAAAGGAGAGTACCTGCACTTCTTCCATTTGAAAGGCGAGTACCTGCACTTCTTCCATTTGAAAGGAGAGTACCTGCACTTCTCAGCATTGCTGTAATACTTTTAAAGAGAGAGTACCGATACTGCTGAGGAGCAAACAGGTACTCTAAGTAGAGAGCCCCTGCACTTCTATATTTCCATGTAGAGCACTGATGAAGCCTAATCAGCCTGAGTAATTTATTGGCTGATCCTGCCAGATATTTTCAAGAGCAACTAGAAATGATGGGCACATGTACGAGGAAATGGTGCAGCACAGCACAGCACAGCACTGCGGCAAATTTGGCAGCACCGCACCATTTTCAAAACGCAGGGATGTGCTGTATTTACAAGAATTAGACACACTCCTGTATTTTCCCACGTGCTGGCGCTAAAAATAGCTGCCTAGCGCCACCACAGACACCCTTGTGCCATAGTGCAAGGGTGCCTGTGTTGCAGGGATGATATAATGACAATTTGCCACTTCTATGTGTGCTCCTCAATGCACACAAAGAAAAAGCAAAAATTAAGAGAAATGAAAGCATTTCTCCTCATCACGCCAATCTAGTGCCTGCTTTTTCACAGTGTTTTTGGCACTGCCTCCGATTTACACATCCTTGTAAATGTGGGGCAGCGTCAAAAAGCAATGGGTGTTGCAGTGAAATGCCCGCAGCAACACCCATTGCAGGCCCCTTTCGCGCAGATAACTACATGAAATTGTACCAAATTTAAGAAGTGGCATTAAGCCACACAAAGTGGGTTAATGCTGCTTTGTAAATATGGTGCAGAACATTAAGCCACCGGAACGTCAATAAAATGATGTTCCATTGGTGCAATCCCCTTGGTACATATGGCCTGGTGAGTACTTCAAAATAGCACCCAGATTGGCTTAACCTTTCTCATAAACCGAGGCTTCCAGAAGACGGAGGGGAAAGAAGTCACCTGACTTTTGTGACCAAAATGGTCACTGCCCGTACAGTGTATGGCAGATAGAAAATGCTTCTGTGAGCTTACACATATGGAGGGCAGGACTGCAGTCATGTTTACAGGTCAGGTTTTTGTGGAGCCAGGCAGGGATAGGGTTGCCGCCTTTAAAAAAAATAATAATAATACAGGGGTCCATCTTCCAATGTAACAAATCCCAATAAAAAATAATGTGGCAATGTGGCTGATCAGTCTGCAGGAGTGACGCCCAGGGACACGGCCTTCAGCACAGTGAATTAAGCGAATCCGAGAATATCCGACTGCTCCACAGAAGGGCAAATATATTATTTGGAGCGCACCTAAGTCCCTCTTTCCTATTTTGTGACAGCAAAAGAAGCTCTTCGTGTCCACATCTTTGAGTTAACAAGCATTGGCAAATCCAATAAGTCTTGTCTACACAAGGCATTGGCTCTATCAATATTTTTAAAGCCATGTTGTACAGCAGCACTGCTGTTGTGCAGCATGAATGAAAGTTAAAAGAAAAGTGCTATAAGCACATCATAGACTTCTTTATGCCCAGCACGGCAAGGCGGGAGGCAACACGGAGGGAGAGGTGGAAGGCAACTAAACTGATGTGGGGTAAAAAAAAAAGCTCTATAGCCGCTTCTTAGTGCATTTTATTTTTATTATGGATGGTGGCCTGGCCAACATGGACTGGGTGGGGAGGGATGGTCAGGGCAACACAGATAATGGAATGAGGGAGAGCAGGTAGAGGCGGGGCAAGGCAACACAGGCAACAAACGGAGGGATGGAGGGTTGGGGTAAGACAATATAGATAACAAATGACGAGAGTTATCATGGGAGCAATACAATATGGAAAAAGAATGGGGAGGGGGAGGGTGGGGGTGGGGAAAGCAAACGTGGCCAACGAATGGAGAGGTGGAGGTTGTTAGCTAACCCTGACAATGAACTGAGGGCGTGAGGAACAAGCTAAAACATTCAAAGAATGTACGGAAAGAGAGTAGGGGCAACCTAACTTGGGCAATAAATTGAGCGAGGACGGGTGGGGGCGTGCAGACAATGGAGGAAAAAGAGAGGGGGAGAAATAGACGAGGTAGTCAGCTGAAAAAGACGCACTCTGGTACAGTGTTTAAATCCAAAGAAAATGTAGAACCTAAAAAATGAGCACTGGAAGGGCGCAAGTAATGTGTCCAAGCTCCAGGTAAGGAATAACCAATCAAGGAGGAAGCGGACCAATAAGAATCAAGGAAACGAGTGTGGCAATGAAGTCAACTAGCACAGTGGCCAGAGCTGTCAACTCGGGAGCTGGGGATCCGACTTCCAGTATCTGCGTCGGGGCAACATCCTGTCATTCTGGGCAAATCACTTAATCTCCCCGTGCCCATAGACAGAGCCTGGATACGCTCATGGGTGATAACCCACACTATTTAAATCTACAAACAAACATACTAATGGTCAGCAAGGGGCAGCCTCTAAGCTCACTGTTAGGAAACAAAAGGTCTGTCTAAGTGATGTAAAAAAACCAAGAGGCACCACCTTTCGGATCACATGCCTTCGTCTCCCTCTTTCAGTCTGACTCATATTTTTATTTTGTTCTTACATAAGGCGAGCAAGAGATTTCATACCTATTTTCACTCTCCCAAATAATTACTATTCTCACTAGACCAAAGAGAAGAAGAAAACAGGCGGAGTAAAAGAAGGAAGCTGCTTCCTAGTCCCGCCAAGGTATCCAAAGTTATTGAAATACGCTCTCTGGTTTTAGAGTGTGGCGTATCTTTTTAGGATTTGCCTGGGGCACGGAGCTTTAGCTCCGCCCCCAGGAGAAATCTGTAGTTTTCAGTAAGGGACACTTGAATACGCCCTCTGTTCCATTGGCTAGCTCCATAAATGGAGGCTAGCCATTGGAACAGAGATCTGTCCGTCAAGGCCGGACCAGATTCGGGGGCGTTCCCGAGATTTTTTCCATGGGCGTGGTTTCACTCTCCGTGGCGTGGTTTCACTCTCCGTTGAGTGCTTGACCGAGCGGCGCGGGTGCCATTCATTTGCCGCCTTTATTTGTCCGTGTGGTTGCGTGCGCCGACCCGGTTTGGATATTTTATTTAATTTAATCGAGGGAGCCCACCCCTCTTCAGTCCCGCATCACCGCCTCAGCCCCAGGTCAGAGGAGACGCCGAAGGAGCAGCCATTGGTTTAGGCAGCGGGAGGCTCGCCGGGCGACCTGCGCGGTGATTGGCTGCTGGGAGGACCGAAGAAGCAGGAAGCAGCCTGCCGTGCCCTGCAGAGGCTGAAAAAAATTTTTTGCATTGTCCCTTTATTTCCCACCGCCGCCCCCGAAGCCGAAGGAAGCAGCCGTCTGCCTCCAGCCAGGGCCACGCTGGGATTGGCCCAGCCGGCCGAGCCTCCGCTGCGTCATCGGGAGGAGGAGGAGGAGGAGTGGAGAGCAGGAAGCAGCCTGCATCGTCTGTCCCGAGGCTCCCGAGTGAAGGGGGAGCCTCGGGAAAGTCCCGCCGCGGCCCCGGAGAGTCCCGAGGAGCGGGAGCTTTCCTTCTTTTTGCTGAACAGGAACGCAAAGTGCCCCGAAATTGAAACCTGTGCAGCGTGAAGACAGCACAACGAGTTCATTACCTGTCATGTAGGCTATATGTAATTTGCAGTTCATCCTGGCATAGCGGGTTCAGCCTTTCATACCTCTCACTCGCGCCGGAAGTCACATTGCCAGTGCCCGCCCCCTCTCAGTCGACCTGTGGGATCTGCAAACATGGTTGTCAGGAAGCAAGGTAAGCAGAGGACAAGTTTGCCTTCTGGTGTTGTGCATGCTTCGTGTGTATCTCTGATTGCAGCATGTGTGCGCGATTTGCAGCGGCTGGGGCAGACCCTGAGAAGGAGGGATACTTCGACAATGTGTTGAAATCTTGCATACATTCGCTTGCACCCCAGTAATAATTATTCTGAAGTCTCTTCTTGAGCGTTCCCATGTTCATTGGATTTTTTATTATTTTATGATAATCGGGTAAATTTAATTTCACAGAATCTACAGGTTGATAGAAGGGCCATGCAAACTGGTGTTTCCACAGAGTCTTCACAACCACATTTTGCATGTACTGCAGCTGGTTTGTCTTCCGACCGGGTTTGTTGGGGTTGGGGACTTCAGGAGGAGGAAGGTTGATGGGGCCAAGCATGAGGCTATCGAGCCGCCTGGGCAGAGTTTTATGACATGTCAATTCCCGGGACCTATTAACGTTAATCTACTTGACTTGCAAATGTACCGAGAGAGAAAGGCGTGCTGTTGTTTTGCCCGAGCGCCTCGTTTTGACACAGCTCTTGTTAGGTCCAGACACTAGAAGTTGTTTAAGTGACAGCACAGCTGCACAACGTGAGGGGGGCGTGTTTGGGTTCAAACGAGGGGCATGCTCAGTCTTCGCCTTTCAGAAAGCTGTGTTTGGATATAAACGGGGAAGTGCAATGTTATATGTAGAAAGCATGCGTTTTGTGTTATATAATATTTTTTTGATTGTAACTGCTCATATTTTGTCAGCCTCTGTTTACATGATCATTGCCGCTCCTGTGGTGCTACTCCCTCGAATAGCCCTGCTGCAAAAAGTGATTTTCCAGAAACTTTCTGGGTAGTTTGAGGAGCCTGATGCATTGACTACCTCTGTGTATATTTATTGAATGTCTGCCACTTAGGCCAGATCGCCCTCAACAGGGTCCAGCTTGTCTCTTTTCATTGATTTTTTTTTTTGGACGATCTAGTTAATTTAACAGCTACTAAATGTGCAGGCAGTCGGACTTTTAGTGTGTGTGTGTGTGTTTTTTTTTGTTGAGGGTCGTACCTCATCAGCTGGGATGGGTCGGTGCTAGATGCTACGAATGAGGTGTGTGGAGCTTGCAGTGTGTGGGGCTTGTTGTGTCCTTCTTCCCTCGGTCTGCCTGGTGTTTTGTGCCGTTTCTCCACCTGAACTGAGCCCTTTAAAATAAGACCATGCTCCAAAAAGTACCGCAGCCCCCTGCCCTGAACAATAAAGAACTGCCCCCTACCTCCGTGAAGTACTCTGACTCTGCTCCCTACCCTCCCTTGGCGCCTAAAACTGTCCCCTGCCATGCTCCCTACAAAGCCTCGACTTAGTAAACTGTCCCTTCTCTGTGTGCTTCGAGGCCGTAAAATGTAATCCTAGGCACAAATGGATGGTTGGATTTGTGGGGTAAAGTTTTATTTAATGTGATTTTATGTAGCGCGAACTTTACCCGAAGGTGTCAGAGCGCTTTACATAAGAACCAGTTGCCAAACCTAAGGATTTTGATTTACATGCGTTAAGTAAAAGATACAAACAGGAAAACAATTGAAATGTACTAGATGTAGTCACACAAAGAAGAGACTGTTGATTCTCGTTATATTTCTATATACATATGGAAGGGATATGAATAGATGTACTGCAAGAGTCACATAAGAATGTTAGAGTAGAAAGGTCTACTGCATATACTAGTGAATACAGTCATCTCTATATACAGAAAAAAATTAGTTATATTTAGAGGGGTCGGAGTGGGACACAGTGGGTGGATGGATGCAAGATGGATGGATGTATGTATGATGTATGGGTGGATGCATGGATGGGTTGTTGGTTGGATGGGTTGGTGGATTGCATAAATTGTTGAGGGATTGGCTGTATATATGCATCTATCCATCCGCCCATCCATGCATCTATCCATACACCCATCCATTCACCCATCCATGCATGCACCCATGCATGCATCCACCAACTCATCCATGCAAGCATTACAACAAGAGCCCGCAACTCTCCTTCGTCTCTCCTCGCCCCCCCCTTTCCTGAGCCTGCAGCTCTCCTTCCTCTCTCCTCGCCCCCCTTCCCTGTGCCCTGCCCTGCTATTGTAAATGACAATGCCATTTATTTATGTTAAAAAAAACATAAATAAAAAAAATGTCAAGAGCAATGCCAATAGCTCTAACTTTAACAAAGGCAAAACCATTGCATTGTAAATGCTTGTTACCCATGCTATACAGAACGGGTAAATGAACCCTTTTCCTGTCTTTCACTTCCCTGTTGACATACCTTTTTTGATTCCTAGATACCTTCCACTGACAGAATACTGAATCAGTTGAGAGCCTTAGGTCTCCTGTATGTGCATGGAATGCATGTGTAGCTAGTCAAGGATACGTAAATTAGCCCTGACGAAGGCCCTAGAACCAGTTGGGCCCTTAGTATGGGCCTAAACATGTTGACATAGACATACTAGTGTAAATTGAGAAATTAAAGCTCAATAGAAATCCTATAACAATTTATATTCATACCCCCGGTACCATACAAATACAAAAATTATTTGGGTATACTGTGAGGTATTTTTAACTCTCCCTCTTTATCTGGATCTCTGCTTATCTAGCAAGACATTATCTAAGAGCTCCCATCCTTTTGGTTGAATCTGCCCTGGTGATACTGTCCTACCAGAGTGTGGATAGGCACCAATGATGAAGCATGTCATGATAAAGTGTGAGGCTTCTGTAGTGTAGTTCCTTTAATCCGAATAGGCTCTGCGCATTGGAATAATATATCCTATAGATTTGACGTAGGACTTAGGTCGACTAGGTCTCTATCTAATATATTAGACTTAATTGTGAGTGCCAGCTATCTCGGAGGTCACTAGAAACGTTCTTGAATACACAAGAAGAGATTAGTTTCTGACAACCGCATAAACATGACAACTTTGTTTCCCCAAGAATAAAACTGATCTTCAGAGTCGTGGAAACAATAGATAGATATTTTACTCAGTCAATCGTGCATGCTTTGTTTCATGAGAGGTGCAGAAAAATAGAGAGACAGGTGTTTTCAATAAAAGGATTTATTGAACAGTCTCATGCAAAAGAAATGAACTTACACAATCGTAATACTGGCTGTAAAGAATAATGCGTACAGTAAGAAGAGTATTATGAAATAATACTGTAAAAGCATTGTATGGTTCCTAGACCATAGATAGATACATACATAAATAACAAAGCTAAAAAGTACTCAACTGGTGCTTCTAAAATACGTCTACCCCAATGTACCTAACATAAGTCTAGTACGAGGGAAGAAGTAAGTGAGGTGTAGCATAGGTTTAGTTTTCTTTGCCAAGAATCTAACCAAGATTTCTCTTAGGGTCTAATCAGCTCCGTACCTTGGTTTTAGAATGAAGGAGGTCTGGTATCTCTGTCTCGGGACTCAATTTCCCAACACCCCATGAGAGGAGCTTGGAAACACTGGAGCTGGATTCTCAGCGAGAGAAAGGCAGCCTCTCTGTCAGTGCGTCAGCTGGAGGGTCGGCTTCCTTCGGCACTTGCTATAGCGAGCTACATCGGGCAAGTAGATAGTCGAGCTGCTCCGAACCACTGTGTGTTTGCTAGGGCAAGTGTAGGCATATTTATACCTTGAAGGCGCCTATTTTGACGTAAAGTCGGATATAATAACGTCATCAAAGAACCTCAAGGAAATGGTATTTCCTTGAAAACTACATGATTTCTAGGACAAATCAATATTCAAGTAAGGGGATGTTCCTGACTGCGGAAGCCGAGTTTTCCAAGAAATCGTTGTGGCTTTTTGGAATTAGTGGAAGTAGCCATGCCTGTATTTGGACTGGATGGGTTATGTCTAAATATGGGTATGATTTCTATGCCTATATAAGGGCAATGTGAATTATAGCTATATAAGGGCATGAATTGGTAAATTACGCTTGATTCTAAAAGACTTCACAACACTTCTATTTCAATCACTTTGGATACCTTGGCAGGACTAGGAAGCAGTGTCCTCCTAGGACTTCGCCTGTTTTATTCTTCTCTTTTGTCCAGTTGCCTAATTGTGAGAATAGTCATATTTTTTTATTTACCTATAAATCTATATAGAACAAACTTTTTTTTATTAAAAAACATTTTTTTGTTGTCCTCATATTGCCAGCTCTCATGTTGAGACTCTTCCTATCTCTCTATACTGATTGTGATGACCATCAGAGAGAGGAAGGAGTACTACATTATGGAGAATGCTGTTTCTGATACCCGTTCCCGTTTCTCTGTACCGCCCTTGAAAGTAGACACTGGGAACTTCAGAGCCTCCGGCACGTTGGCTTAATCATAGGACCCACTTGTTTTTTTTCTTTCCATTCCATCAATAAAGTCCAGGCCTTAACTCGTCCAGACCTTAACTCTTCTCCCTATATCACAGGCCATATCTGATTCACTTGTTGCAATAATACTTTTTAAAAGTTCAGCGAAGGATGGGGTGGGGGGGTCCTCAGTCTTCCGCTTCTTACAAAGCTCACATCTTGCAAGTAAGATCACATAAAAGATGAGTTTAGAAACAACACCTTGCCCCACCTCTTCCTCTGGCGAGAGCCCAAAGAACACCAAACAAGGGCTTACCTTAATTTGTTTCCCTCCGAGCTCTCCCAGAAAATTGCAGACCTCCGACCAGAATTTCGTGATTTTTTGGCATTCCAAGAACATATGTTTGGCGTCTGCTACTTCTATCTTACATCTTGGGCAGTAGTATTTATTACCTGTAACCTTTTTTAAAAAGGTTAGATTAAAGATTCTGAGCAAGGCATTAAGAACTTGGCTGTATGTTCGGAAACAAATGAAAATCCTTACTATTCTATGAGAGCACCAATATGCGAGTCACCGGGGACTTCTTCATATTTGAAAGATCAATTGAGTCAACCGCTAAAGAATGCGGGTATTCTTTATTGTGCAGACCTCATGAAAGAGGGGAATCTAGTGAGTTGGGAGATGCTTAGTAGCCTGACTAAGGGAAAGCTCACAAGGTTCAAATATTAACAACTGGGCTCCTGGTGGGCAGCACGGGATTGGGCACAGGAGGAGGAAGATCCTAAGTCAGACCAGATATCCAGAACAGAGCATTGGGAGAAGGAAATCTCCTACTGGTACTGGGCCTATATAGACGCAGAAGATACGAATGAGGCGGATATAAGGCAACCATGAAGTGAGGAGCTCAATGAGGAGGAGGTTGAAATCAGATGGGCAAAATCATTTGAAATGCTACGAGCAGTTGTGAAACCAGCTTCTTTCAAGCGTAACCACTTATTTACTGCCCACAGAGACTACTGGTCTCCGATGAAGTTAACAAAGGTTACAGGTATATAGAACAAACTTGGTCCAAGAACATTAGAGCACTTTGCATGAGAACCAGACATTACAAATATTTTCTTCCCAGAAAGGAAGACGTTTTTGCCCAGGAATTCAGGATGTTGAGCAGACGCCTGGATTTGAACCCAGTTCCCCAGCTCCAAAATCACCAGCATCGTCTCATAGTTTGTGAAGTGACCTGCAGAACCGTCAAGCCTTTTGATATTCTCATTTCTTGAATGAAAAGGGTTCTAAGCGATCATGATGGTTAAGTGAAGTGAATGCAGATGAATGGAGGTTGACACAGCACTTTGAAATTGTTGTAGCTGCTGCGACTTATGTAGAAGCAAAACTGCAGCATAATAAGATGATGTTGTCCAGTGACTAAGCTGCCACCTTCGAACCTGTGGAGCTGTGTTCGAACCGGCCTTGGCACTTGACTGAGAATCATGTTATCCCGGGGAAATCTCACTCTGCCTACATTGTCAATATGTGAAACACAGCTGTATTTATAGGATTCAAATTCCTCCTGCTATGAATAATTTATTTTATATCTCTCTTTACCCCAGTCATAATGCTACATGAGGTGTTAGTGCATGCTGAGTGTAATCAGTGCTAGGCAGCATAGCGCGACTATTTATTGGCAGAGGTCTCAAAGCTATAATTACCTGTGGGGTTAGTGCTTCATTTGTAAAAAAAAAAAAAAAAAGATATGTGCCAGGAGGCCACTGCAGCTTGCACCACTCATAGCCCCTGCCAGTACCGCCAATGATAGTACTAGCACATATTCTAACCATCACACTCATACAAGTGTGAGGATTCAGAATATTCCAGACCCCCAAAGCTGTAACAATCGCTTGGGAGGCATGTATTATTAATTTTGATGTATATTGGATTAACCCCTTTGCTGCTGCGCTAATTCGGCCGCAGCGCAGGGGAGACGGTGATGCGAGCGCGGCGCTCCCTTACTCATTACGGCTCCACGCCGTCATGAGTCACGGGTGGCGTGTGCTCATGACGAAGTGAGACCGTCATGACCCCGCCCACTCACTAATTCGCCCGCACAGGCGGGGAATTAGTGCCGCGTGGGTGGAGCCGAAGTTAGATGACGGCTCCTCGCCGTCATGAGCACACGCCGCCCGTGGCTCATGATGGCGTGGAGCTGTCATGAGCACAAAAGAGGCCAATAAGCAACTTTTGTTGTGATCATCTCTAAATTAGACAAACAGCACCGCCATCTGGTTGACTGTCCTAAGTGCTGGTGTTGACAATTAAGTTGTGGTGCCCAGCACTGGAAACCGCAGGTTCAAATTAAGCACTACAGTGCTGGTGAAATATTGTCCAGGTGGCAACCCTAGGCATGGGTCTGTCTGCAGCCACCCCGTGACCTTGACTGCCTATTTAACGGAATATCTATTCCAGTGTTAAACTTGTGCCTTCCATCCCTTATGTGTACATGCAATATTATCCCCATAGCAACACAAAGCATTTCCAGAGCAACAGCAAACGAGGCAGGTTACATTAGAGTCACATGGTTTATTTTTATGGAGGCGCTGCACAGGTTCAGGCAGGTCTAAATGTTGTTCCTATAAACCTGTATCACAAATGGACCTGGAATGTGTAATTTGCCACGGGCTCTGATATAATTGACCTATGCACTCCTTTATAGTGCAGAAAAGAGACACACAAAGGTGTCCCTTAGATGCAGTTTCTTTGTGACAGTGACACTTAAAGTACAGCCTGGGGGTCGATTGCAGCCCTCTTGACCTTTACATGCGGTCCTCCTGGTGAAAAGCAGCACGAGCTGCTATCTAGTCGCTAAGCACTAATATTTAGAAAGAAATGTTGAATAAAGAGACAAGCATTTATTAACCTGCAAATAAAATGTAGACCTCCTTACACAATCCCTGACCCACTACTTCCACCTGCCGGCATCAGTGTGGCCCTCGGTCACACCACAGACCATACTTTGTGGCCCTTGGGCAAATGTTTGCGAGTACCCATGCTCTAGGAGGTGACTGAATAAAAGTAATTCTATGAGGAGGTTGAATGAAAAAAAAATTTGGTCTCGGAAATTAAGTGTACCATTTCTCCCCCAAGTTTCTCACCCTAACCGCTGGAACAAATAGTAGGCGGGAGAGAGGGAGTGGTGGATGGCTTCGAGGGGGAGTTGGGACAGCTACTGTGGTAACTAGAACATCTGCAGCCCATATCAATAATCACCCCGCCGCAGGAGACCCTTCATGACTTAATTGAAAGTGGACATATGACGTCATTGTAATCCTAATGTGATCCAAAGGGATAACTGTAATCCATCCACGCAACTTGTGTTGTGATAGTCTCTAAATTACTACAAGCCACACAGCACCTTATCTCATTACATACCATAACTTCCAACACCACACCAGGTCATACTACACTGCTCAAAATTACAGTGTACATCACACTATACAGCACTTCACACCACAGCTGATCTCCAAATACTCAATAGCACCCCAGACACACCCAGAGCACATTACACAATCCCACACAAATACCATAACAATACACTGTACAGTATCCCACACCATTCCACTCCACAACACATTGGATACATCACACCACATCACATTTCACTATGCTTCATAATATAGTGTGCTGTGTCGAATGAACTACCTCATAAAACAACCAAAAATACAGCTACGCCCCGTGCATAACACGGTACCACTCCATACACCTCAGTCAACACCATGGCCAAACACACAATACAAGGCCATTCATCCCATTCAACAGCATGCCATGCGATATCACACCGTACCACAATACACAATGCATTATGACACACCACATCAAACTACACCAGACACTTAACCACTTAACACCACAAATTGCCTATAACACCATAAAACACCACATCACTCTACCACATATAACATACTTTCATGCCACACACCAGTCCAACCACTATTTACCATATCAAGCAATTTCCTCACCTCACAGCCCTACCCGAACTACCCTCCCCATATACTATATCAACAAACTAAAATGAGCTTCTTGCATAGCACACAGTAACCACCGACTGTAAAATCTACTATGTTTGTTCAGTCATCTCTCCTGTTCCTTTTCTTTCCTTTATCATATTCTCTAATTTCTTTTATCATTTTGGTATCCTCTTTTTCTCTGTTCCTTTTCTCTTTTGGCATATCTACCCTCTGACTCATTCTTTTGCAGTCTATTGACCTATCACACACTTGCGGTCCTCTCTCCTTTCTCTTTCTCTTTCTTCCTCTCTCTTCCATCCCTTTCTCTGTCTCTCCTCTACTTCATCCACTTTTTCTGCATCTATTTTCTGTGTCATTTGATACCCTGCATTTTCTCATATTTAGCCTGTTTCTTCTCCTCTCTCCCTTCTGGAGTCTCTTGTCTCCTCGCTTCTTTTACTAATCTTTCCTTCTATCCTTCCTGGCCTCCTTCATCTTCTAATTCCTCCTTTCCCTGTCCTCCCACTCTGCCTCCCTTTCTCTCCTCACCACTTCTATTTTCTGCTCTACCACTCTTCCCATGTCCATCTCTATTTCTCTGTTAGTATCTTACATCCTCCTCCCTTCTACTTCAACTTCCTCTTCACCTCTCAATTAATCAATCAAACATTTATAGCTTTCGGCAAATCACCCGTGAGATTCACGAGGCATTTGAGATGCTACGTGGTGGTTTGGTGGGTTCATCGTTTGAATATCCAGGTCTTGAATTGTTTCCTAAATTGCTGGGGCAACAGTGCGGTCCTGAGGTGCAGGGTGAGGTAGTTCCATGCATTGGCTGCCATGTGCGAGAAGGAGCGTCCTCCACTGGTTCAGCCGATCCGTGAAGGAGAGAGAAGCAGATCAAAAGTGTCTGGTCGGTGGATGGAAGGTCAGGCATTGTTGATTTATGTAGGGCCTTTGTTGTGGAGGGCTTTGTTGGTGTGGGTTAGCATCTTCATCTGGCACCTCTTCTAAATCAGGAGCCAGTGTAGTTTCTTGAGATGGGGTGTGATGTGGGTCCTTCTGGAGAGATCGAGGATGCCTCTGAGTTCACTGTGCTACTGTGAGTGTTGGTACAAATACTTTACACATTGCCTTTTGGATAAGCTTGTATGCTCATGCCAAGCTACCAAGGGGGTGAGCAGGGGTTATCTAAAGTATGTATCACCCTTACCCTGACTAGAAGCAAGGGTCTCTATTTGGAAGAAGTTACCTACCTCTGCCAATTAGAGACCCCCATTTCTAACACAATGCTTCAGACCTTTGGTCCTGGGATCACAACCACCTTGGACTCCTTGATCCCACTACACTTGATGAAAAAGGATATCTTTCCAATCATTGGAGAACAAGTGGATTACTGTAGAGCACTGGTTTACTATTGGAGAATCTCAAAGCACGTTTTAACCCAAATGTGAAGAATGCATAGCCATGATCAAAGAGGATAAATCAAGTATCTTTGGTGAACAGATGACCTCAATCCAAACTCTGCAAAACGAATTGTTTAGTTCCATGGGAGAGCTCAGTCAATCATCCAGGAGCATTACAACCCATCTTCTCATATCTCAATATTTTTGTGACAACCTCTTGATTTTATTTTGGCAGAAACTGCAAATAGTTTCCCTCAGATTGAAAGGGAAAAGACTGTAAAACCAAGGTAGCGCCCCTCCCTGTCGTCAGTGGGACCCTAGGAGCCTTGTTCGACGTGTACTCTCAAGCAGGTAGCTCAAGAGTTAGTGAAGGCACCAACTAATATTTTGAACATCTCTTTAAAAGCAGGGAATGTATCAATGAGGTTGACAGCGGTGGTAGTCATCCCTCTCTCAAGAACCCAGTTCGAGACCCGGCCCGGGCGAAACTTGAATTATGCTGGCGTAATTAGTGTAACTTCGAGAATTATGCTTGTTATGCCACATCCAGGAAACATAATATAATTATGAAGTCGTTCGCAAAAAAATTACAGCACAGGAGCACTGGAACAACAGGCACAAACAGATTATGAGTGGCTATTGTTCGTGGTAATTGTGTTTTTCACATTATTTTTTCCAGCACAAAATGCATCCTTGTGTCAAAAATTGACGTGAGGACACATTTTGCACTAAAGTATAGTGCTAAATGTCAAATTTCCATTTCACATAATTACTAGTAATTGCACATAATTTTACATAATGTTTCCAAATTCCCATAATGATGTGAAAGCAAATGATATAAATTTAGCACACTCATACTTTAGAGCAACACAAGCTTAACAGCTCTTCACCAATCTCACTCCTTTCCTACACAGACAGATTGCTCAAACTGACAGTCTTGGGTCCACTTCAGAATTCTGTGGAGAAAAGAGTTTTCATTGATGTTTCCTAAGCAAATCTTAGACCAAGAAGCAGTGCAGAGTTAGAGGTCATCTCTCTACTGGGTGGAAGACGGCGTTGTTTTTGGGCACCAATCAAGTTGGATTTTTCAGCAGCCACTGACACCTTCAACTGTCAGCTCCTGTGAAAGAGACTCTGTGAACTTGGCTTTTAGGGGTACATTGGACACCGGCTCAGATCTTTTCTTATAGACAGATTCCAGATGGTGAACCTTTCTTCTTACACCTCCTCAGGATGACAACTCAGTTGTGGCGTGTCCCTATGTTTGGGGGATAAAATGAAGGAGAGGATTTATTTATTTATTTATTTTATTTATTTATATTTAATCTTATAAAGCGCGCAGCTAACCGAAGGTTTCCCGGCGCTAAACCAAAGACAAAGGGAGTGTGCTTGCAGACTCGTTTATTGATTGAAAAGCCAGGTTTTAAGATCCCTGCGGACATAAGATGGTTAGATTCCGTTCGAAGAGGCAGAGGAAGAGAGTTCCACAGGGACGGGGCTAAGAAGGCAAATGAACGACTGCCCATTCTGGCTCTCCTAATTCTGGGAATCTGGAGTTTGTGTTGGGTGGATGACAGCAGAGAGCGCGAGGGGACATACAGATGAATCAAGGATGTTAGATATTGAGGTGCCTTACCCCAGATGATTCTATGTGTGAAACAGAGCGCCTTAAATTTAGAGCGACTCTCAATGCGGAGTCAATGAAGGTTATGCAAAGAGGGGGAGGTGGAGGATTGAAAGGGTAAATTACATAACAGACGCGCTGCCATGTTCTGGACAGCCTGTAATTTACAAATTACCTTTTTGCGAGCCCCCAGAAGATGGATGTTACCATAGTCCAGGCGAGAAGTAATAAGCGCCTGGACTACGGTTTTCTGGGTGTCTAGGGGGAGCATCCAGGCAATTTTCCTCAGCCATTTAAGAATGACTGTGCAGGTGGAAGAGACTTTAACAGCGTGTTGCCTCATGGACAATTGGTTATCAAAAATGATGCCCAAATTGCGTGCTGTTTTGGAGGGATTGGGAGGGGTACCCATTTGGACAGGCCAATGGGAGGGCCCCCATAAGGCGGTGTTATTGCCAAACAGAAGGAGTTCTGTTTTTCCTCCGTTTAATTTTAGCTTGTTGTTGTGCATCCAGGGGGCGATGTTGCTAAGTCCAGAACAAAGGGCAGATGTAGTGACATGATGACTGGTGGAAAGTGAGAAGATGATCTGAGTGTCATCTGCATATAAAAATATTGAAAGCCCCGCTTGCTCCGCAATGGTCGCCAAGAGTCTGACATACAAATTGAAGAGAAGGGGGCTAAGAATGGAACCTTGAGGAACAAAGTGTATTGATTTGTGAATTTTTGACATAGATGTGGTCGAAAAACTTGGAACGTCCGGTCATATAGAAAACTGGTTAGCCAATTGAGGGCAGAATGAGAAATGCCTATGGTTTTGAGAGTGCTGACCAGAATGGGGTGGGAGACCGTGTCAAACGCGGCACTTAAATCGAGTAGAATAAGTGCCACGGTCTCCTCTCTGTCAACCAGATGACGAACGGTTTCAGAGACTCCCAAAAGAGTGGTTTCAGTAGAAAAAACGGAACGAAAGCCAGACTGAGAATGATGAAAAATGTTGTTAGATTCGATAAAGCTGGTGAGTTGTTTAAGGACATGTTTTTCCAATATTTTGGAAAATACTCTGAGAAGGGAAATTGGACGAAAATTGGAGGGGTCATTAGGGTCAGCATTGGCCTTTTTTAACAGGGGTACAATCATTGCGTGCTTCCAATCACTGGGGACCTTTGCCTCCCTGAGTGACATATTTAGTAGCTCCAGGATGATTTTGAGAGAGGGGGGGTTAAGGGTTAACAGAAATTGGGGAGGGATGGGGTCAAGAGGGGAACCCGATTTAATACTTCTGATGATGTCGTATAAAATGGATACGGTGAGGGGGGTCCCATGCGCTAATACCTGTTTCAGCTGGCCGAAGATCGCCCAGAATGGTAGAGACGACAGGCTCAAGGGAAGGAGTCGGGGAGTCGGGAGGACCGAAGTCAACATATATATTCTCAATCTTAGAGATAAAAAAGTCTGCTAAAGCATCACATTGTGCTACATCAAGACAAGGGGCTTTGGGTTGACAGGAGGCACCTGACAGTTCTTTAACAGCCTTAAACAGAGCTTTGGGACGGTTTTGGGCATTAAGAATAGAGGAATTAACATATTCTGTTCTGGCTATTTTGCAGAGGGAATGATATTTCGTTAAAGCAGCTTTATATTGCAGTTTAGAATGAGGATCGTAATTGGAGCGCCACTTCCGCTCAAGGTGTTTACAATAGGTCTTTTCTTTTTTCAATAGGTCATTAAACCATGGTGCGGGAGGGTGGTGTACATTGAACTTCTGCTTGCGGAGGGGTAAACAAGCATTAGTCGCAGACATAAGCCAATTATGAACAGCGTCCGATTGCTCAAGGTTGTTAACATCTGTAAAAGGCAAAGAGCATGACAGAACAGAGTTCAATTTGTTAGAGTCCAGGTTCCTCCAGTTGTGGGTCAGTTTGAGTTTAGGGATATCTCCAAGGGCATTGGATTGGTTTATTGTTAACAAGAATTCAACAATAAAATGGTCCGACCAAGGGACGGGTAGGGCAGGCTTACATGTCATAGTAGTTAGATTGGAAAAAACTGGGTCGAGCAGATTGCCCGCCTTGTGCGTGGGGCCTGAATTGTGCAAAGTAATGTTCATCGGATGAGGATAAGGGGACTGTATCAGATGGGGATGGACAGTGAGGAACAGTAATATGAAGAGGGAAGACGAGGCAGGACGGAGAGACAAAAAGGGCTAAGGTAAAAATAAAGTAGGAGAAAGTGGAAGAATGGGAGGGGGAGGCATATCGAGGCGTTGTTGAAAGGAGGCTGAAGGGATAAAAAGGGGAGAGATGGAAGAGGAGAGTGAAGTTGAATGAAACAACAGACTGGGAAGGTTGGAAAAGGAGACATGGGAAAGAAAAGAGAAAGGAGAGAACAACAAGGGAGGAGTGACAGTGGCCTTCAAAGACTGAAAGATAGGAGGGCAAAAGAAGGAGAGAGGTGCATGATGTATGTCATCGATGGATGAAGGACAACTGTCTCAAACTCAGCATGGACAAGATGCACGTCCTCATCTTTGGGAACAACTCCTTCCATGGAACAATGCATAGTGACCCGCGGAACTTGGTCCATCCTCTACCCCGACAGATCCGCAACCTTGGCGTCATCATGGATAGCAAGCTGTCCATGAAGAAACAAGTCAACTCAGTCTTGTACGCCTACTTTTACACCCTTTGCATGCTCTGTAAGATTTCCAGATGGCTCCCAGTCAACACCAGAAGGACTGTCATGCATGCCCTCATCACCAGCAGACTGGACTACGAAAACACACTCTACATAGGTATCACTGCACGCCTTCTGAAGAGCCTCCAGGCTACCTAAGGGGTGACTAACATGTAAGAAAAGGGAAGGTTAGGGCCTGGCAAGTGGGTGCACTTGCCAGGTCGACATGGGAGTTAACAAGCTGCGCACAGGCACTGCAGTGGCTGGCCTGAGACATCTTTTCAGGGCTACACGAGTGGCACAATCAGTGCTGCAGGCCCACTAGTAGCATTTGATTTACCAGCCCTGGCACACTTTGTGTACTGTACAAGGGTCCTACTAGTAAATCAAATATACCAATCAGGGAGAACCATTCATAATAACAATTTACAAAGCGAGCACTTGCACTTTGACATAGATCAGCAGTGCCAAAGTGCCCAAAGCATCTAAGCCAGCAAAAACGAAATCCAGCACAGCATAAAAAAAATACAGGAGGTAGAGGCAAAAAGTCAGGGGAAACCACGCCAAGGATGGCAGGTCTAACACATAGCATTTGAAATGTCATTAGTCCTGTCACCTTCTGGGAGGTCCGCCACGACCCTCTCCCAAAAAGTACACATAACCCTACAGCAGTTGACTTAGGTTATATGGAGACCACCAGGCCTGTACCTCCCCTGACAAACACCCTGTGGGCCCATCCGATAACCTTCCACAAGCCTACTTGTTTTTAGCCAACAGATCGTAAGCTCCTCCCCCTCTGGGAAGCCCCATTTTGTCATCCGCCAAACCACACTGGCTGCATTCATTCGCCTGGCACATATTCAAACAAAACACCAGTCTGTGGAGACCTTTCATTGTGAAAACCTACATTCCAGACTTTATTTTGCCTACATAAAGCATCAAGAGGCAGGTGACTGGCTGCCGCCAAGACGGTGAAACTGCATAATCTAGCATAACTTTAACTTAGTAGGGTAAGCATAACTCGACAATACCAAAGTGGTCTTCTACCATTTTGAATAACATGCCACACTTAATACAATATTCTTAGACATGTTTCCACCCTCTTGACTGCTGGTATGTATGGTGTACCTTCATGTCCAGATTTATGTCCTTGCCCATCAGATGGAACACTGGCGGACAAGGCATGTTTCACTCATCACATAATGAAATTTAAAAAAGAAATCATGGGAGAAAACATGAATGGGTTTCACTTTTTTTTAAAAATTGGAAATGTTTTCTGTAGGCTCCTGATTTCGATAGGTGTTGATCTTGTTTTGATAGCTCTGGGTTTCCTATAGGTACAGGGTTCCTGTATGTTGCTTCCCAGTCTTTGTTGAGTGTTTGCCGCTGGACTGCCATAAGATGCTTTCCATTCGGCCTGGGATTGCAGCATGTGCAGAGCTCGGATCTTTGCAGCATTCTGCTGCTTTTGAAGCAAGGCCCCCCCCCTGCATCTCTCTGTCTGAGGCAGGGCTATGCACTGGAACCGCTCTGCAGTCATAGCAGGGGAGGGAGGAGGCAAGGAAGGCGATGGGCTTCACAGCAAGCGCCTGTCATGCACCGGCCAGACTGTACTGCTAGCAGCATTGCAATTGCAAACACCCATCCTTCCCAGAGATGCGAGGCTCAGGCAGCATCTGGATAAAACTGGGACCACACAGGCAGCACCGCTGTAACCTTCCCTCAGACACAGCCAAAAGGGCAAAAGAAAGGCAAGCTTCACTCCAGTCACACACTGTATGGAAAGCTCAGCCAGCAATACTGCAAGCTTCGGTTGCCAACAGAAGAATGACCGCATGGGTAAAAGTACAGCTTCGCATACGCATAGGCATGCCATGTAAAGTACAGGCAGAACCTGTGCAAGATTCAGTAGCATATAGGCCAGCAACAGCATTGGTAGATCTACAGCTTCACATACAGAACAGGTGATACACAGACAGGCACTATGCAAGCTTCAGTCAGAATGCTGTCTGAATGGTGCCAGGGCCTCCCAGACTCCACACTGACCCCTCCTTATGAGCAATCCTACATGCCGCAGCACACAATACTACATGCTGCAGCACACAATCCTACATACCGCAGCACACAATACTACATGCTGCAGCACACAATACTACATGCTGCAGCACACAATACTACATTCCGCAGTACACAATCCTACATGCTGCAGCTCACAATCCTACATGCCGCAGCATACAGTCCTAGATGCCGCAACACACAGTCCTACATGCCACAGCACACAATCCTACATGCCGCAGCACACAGTCCTACATCCCGCAGCACACAAAATTACAATCCGCAGCACACTATCCTATATATTGCAGCACACAATCCTATATGCTGCAACACACAATCCTACATGCCGAAGCACACAGTCCTTCATGCCGCAGCATACAGTCCTACATGCGGCTGCACACAGTCCTACATGCGGCAGCACACAGTCCTACAAGCCTTAGCACACAATCCTCCAAGCCGCAGCACACAGTCCTACATGCCACAGCACACAATCCAATATGCTGCAGCACACAATCCTACATGCCACAGCAGACAATCCTATATGCTGCAGCACACAATCCTACAAGCCGCAGCACACAATCCCCCAAGCCGCAGCACAGAATCCCACAAGCCGCAGCACACAATCCTACATGCCGCAGCACACAATCCTCCAAGCCCCAGCACACAGTCCTACATGCCGCAGAATACAGTCCTACATGCCACAGCACACAGTGCAACATGCCGCAGCACACAGCCCTACATATGGCAGCACACAATCCCACAAGCCGCAGCACACAATCCCACACACCGCAGCACACAATCCCACAAGCCGCAGCACACAATCCTACAAGCCGCAGCACACAGTCCTACATGCCGCAGCACACAGTCCTACATGCGGCAGCACACAGTTCTACATGCGGCAGCACACAATCCCACACGCCACAGTACACAATCCTACATGCTGCAGCACACAGTCCTAGATGCCGCAGCACACAGTCCTACATGCAGCAGCACACAATCCCACAAGCCGCAGCACAGTCCAACATGCCGCAGCACACAGTTCAACATGCTGTAGCACACAATCCTACATATGGCAGCACAAAATCCTATATGCTGCAGCACACACTCCTACATGCCGCAGCACACAGTTCTACATGGCGCAGCACACAGTCCTACTTGCCGCAGCACACAGTCCTACATGCCGCAGCACACAGTCCTACATGCCGCAGCACACAGTCCTACATGCCGCAGCACATGTTTCTACATGCCGCAGCACTCAGTCCAACATGCTGCAGCAAACAGTCCTGCATCCGGCAGCACACAACATTACAATCCGCAGCACACTATCTTACATATTGCAGCACACAATCCTATATGCTGCAGCACACAATCCTACATGCCGAAGCACACAGTCCTTCATGCCGCAGCATACAGTCCTACATGCCGCAGCATAAAGTCCTGCATAAAGTCCTACATGCGGCTGCACACAGTCCTACATGCGGCAGCACACAGTCCTACAAGCCTTAGCACACAATCCAATATGCTGCAGCACACAATCCTACATGCCACAGCACACAATCCTATATGCTGCAGCACACAATCCTACAAGCCGCAGCACACAATCCCCCAAGCCGCAGCACAGAATCCCACAAGCCGCAGCACACAATCCTACATGCCGCAGCACACAATCCTCCAAGCCCCAGCACACAGTCCTACATGCCGCAGAATACAGTCCTACATGCCACAGCACACAGTGCAACATGCCGCAGCACACAGTCCTACATATGGCAGCACACAATCCCACAAGCCGCAGCACACAATCCCACAAGCCGCAGCACAAAATCCCACAAGCCGCAGTACACAATCCTACAAGCCGCAGCACACAGTCCTGCATGCCGCAGCACACAGTCCTACATGCGGCAGCACACAGTTCTACATGCGGCAGCACACAATCCCACAAGCCACAGTACACAATCCTACATGCTGCAGCACACAGTCCTAGATGCCACAGCACACAGTCCTACATGCAGCAGCATACAATCCCACAAGCCGCAGCACAGTCCAACATGCCGCAGCACACAGTCCAACATGCTGTAGCACACAATCCTACATATGGCAGCACAAAATCCTATATGCTGCAGCACACACTCCTACATGCCGCAGCACACAGTTCTACATGGCGCAGCACACAGTCCTACTTGCCGCAGCACACAGTCCTACATGCCGCAGCACACATTCCTACATGCCGCAGCAGACAGTCCTACATGCCGCAGCACACAGTCCTACATGCCACAGCACACAGTTCTACATGCCGCAGCACTCAGTCCAACATGCTGCAGCAAACAGTCCTACATGCCGCAGCACACAATCCTACACGCCGCAGCACACAATCCTACAAGCCGCAGCACACAATCCTACATATCCCAGCACAAAATCCTATATGCTGCAGCACACAATCCTACATGCCGCAGCACACAGTCCTACATGCCGCAGCACACAGTCCTACATGCCGCAGCACAAGTCCTACATGCTGCAGCACACAGTCCAACATGCCGCAGCACACAATCCTACAAGCCGCAGCACACAATATTACATATCGCAGCAAGAAATCCTATATGCTACAGCACAGAATCCTATATGCCGCAGCACAACGTCCTACATGCCGCAGCACTCAGTCCAACATGCTGCATCACACAGTCCAACATGCTGTAGCACACAATCCTACATATGGCAGTACAAAATCCTATATGCTGTAGCACACACTCCTACATGCCGCAGCACACAGTCCTACAAGCCGCGGCACACAGTCCTACATGCCACGGCACACAGTCCTACATGCCGCAGCACACAGTCCCATAAGCCGCAGCACACAATCCCACAAGCCGCATCACACAATCCTCCAAGCCGCAGCACACAATCCTCCAAGCCGCAGCACACAATCCTCCAAGCCGCAGCACACAGTCCTACATGCCACAGCACACAGTCCTACATGCCGCAGCAGTCAGTCCAACATGCTGCAGCACACAGTCCAACATGCTGCAGCACACAGTCCAACATGCCACAGCACACAGTCCAACATGCTGCAGCACACACTCCTACATATCGCAGCACAAAATCCTATATGCTGCAGCACACACTCCTACATGCCGTAGAACACAGTCCTACATGCCGCAGCACAGTCCTACATGCCGCAGCACACAGTCCTACAAGCCGCAGCACACAATTCTACATGCCGCGGCACACAGTCCTACATGCCGCACCACACAGTCCTACATGCCGCAGCACACAATCCTACAAGCCGCAGCACACAATCCTACAAGCCGCAGCACACAATTCCACAAGCCGCAGAACACAATCTCCCAAGCCACATCACACAATCCTCCAAGCCGCAGCACACAATCCTCCAAGCCGCAGCACACAGTCCTACATGCCACAGCACACAGTCCTACATGCTACAGCACACAGTCCTACATGCTGCAGCACTCAGAAATATAACCCCATCGTCTCCTCCCCGATGGAGCTCCACTGGCTCCGCTTACCGCCCACACCATCCTCATATACAAAGCCATTGTGACCAGTGACCCCACCCATCTGGCTGACAAGCTCACCATTGCTGGTGGGCCTGGCACACCTGCAGCCGGAACATCATGAGACTGGAGATGAAGAAGTGCAAAAAAAGGCAACAAGCCTTTTCCATCTGCCCCAAGGTCTGAAGTAACATTCCTGTATCCAGCAGGGCCAGCCAACCATGCTTCATGACAAGAAATAGCTGAAGACAGACCTTTTTAAAGAGCTCTACGTCACAACAAAATTAGAGTCAGTTTCTACTCCCAGACCCAGCTACCCCTCCAATCACTCGTTTACCTTTGCCTTAGACCCTGTGTAATGTTCAGCTGCCCTTTGATAGGTTTGTGACACACACATATCACATGCATAGACACATACATGCATACAGTGACACACACCACACAGTCAGCATTAGTACAAGCTTAATGCACAGACTAATCAGGTAAGCTAAAGCAATAATCTACAGAGCCTTCCTCGTCCACTGAGCTGTAACAATGCATGTAGCACCAAAGTACACACCTGGAGCACACATAACTCGGAGAACAGGGCTAACAACCGTACATGATTCCCTTTGCCACAATGATCAGGTACTGCTCTAATGGAATACATGCAAACTTCCTTCCCACACAGAACAGATGCAGTACAGGCACCAGCAATACGCAACCTCCCTCCATGCAGAGAACTCATACACACAAAGCTTCAATCACACATGCAAACAATCAAGCTAAGGCATCAACAGTGCCAGCTGCCCTCACTCCCAGGGGAGGTAAATCACAGGAAGGTTGATACAGGGTACATTCTCCCATTAATCTCACTCACAGAACAGGCCTAGCACAGAACAAAGTAGCAATATAAAACTACACAGGCTTATGTAGTGGAGCCCATAGAAAAGGAGGTGTCACACACACAAAAAAGGTACATCAAGGACTACAGGAACCACCAGTTTCAACTTCTACTACACAGAACAGAGATAGCACACATACTGTTAGTGCAGGAACCCCAGAGTAACAGAACAAGCACCACACAAGCATTAACAGTCCAATGTTCTCTCACACACTCAACAGTAACAGCACCTGCAGGAACATTGCAATACAGAGCCACAGCAGCAATGCAAGCGTCTCACACACATGAAAAGGAAGCACAACACAGCTGACAGCAGTACTTCACATGTCCCACAAACACACGTTACGGCACTAGCAAGACCAATGACAGGCAGACATGCATAAACTGTCCTCTCTTTCTGATGTATCCTTTTTATCTCTTCCCCTGTTTGTCTGTCTCTCTCTCTCGCTGTATGGTGGTCGTCACAGAATAGTTAGTGTTATGTTTTGCTATTAACTTTCCTGCCATTTGACAAATCTTAATGAAACTTTCCAAAACAAAGATCTTGCAGCACAGCTCCTCCCTGGAAAGCTTTGTGGTGATCCCTCAAGCAGGGGGCGAGAAAAAGGGGGTGTTCCAAAACACTTTTTTCTACATGTATTTTCCAGATGAAAAATTAGACAATGATGCAGAAAAAAAGGGCTCAACAGAATTACTCCATAAATGGCAGAACGCTAAATATTTGTTCAAAAAGTGTGCTCTTTGTGATTTGGTGTAACTGTTCAGCCATTTATGAGAAATTAAGTTTTGAAATGTATAGGTATCTGTTGCCACGGGAGTCCCATGGGAAAATAGTAAAAATACACAATCTGATTGGTCGATCCCGCGGATACCATCTGACCCAGAAGAACCACGTGATGTGCTTGCCTGCTGCAACATCAAGAATAACTGTTGAGTGAGTAAGTCGGCCTTGGAGGATAGGACATGCATAAAAGACCATACCTTCTAAAGTGAACTCGGATGAAGATAACCATTTAATAAAAGGAACACAATACCCAGTACATAATATTTTGACAGTAATACTCTTGGACATTGGGAATCGATGATGAAAACTTAAGTTTGAAGTAATAGATGCTTTTTCTAGAAGGTCAAAGACCAAAATAGCTGTTGCATTCTGAATTACCTGCAGCCTTTGTATCAGGTACTAAGGCATTAACAATACAAGAGTTATGATAGTCTACTATAGACCTGAAGGTCGACTAGACCTGTGATTTCCTTGTAGATAAGTTAAGAAATTTGAAAATGTTCTTCAAGGATTTTAGAAGGAAAAAAGAGATGATGCCTGCTCGTTCACGTAACCTTGAATGATCAAGTCAGTGTTTAACCCCTTCTAGCTGGGCTCGTCATGGCGTAGCCCGCTCGCACGCTGATGACGAGCCCAGCTCGTCACGTAACATGCGGTTTTAAAAAACTCAGCGTACGAGCGGAATTCCGCCCACACGCATGCGGTTAAACAAACATAGAAATTCCTACCAACTGTCACTCGGTTAGGGGATGCATCGAGTTCAGGTGGCCACCTTAAGTGAGGCCATGGGGAAAGAACAAAATCTCAGTTTGTTTAGTGTTAAGGTGAAGAGAATTCACGTCATCTGTCTAACACTAGCTTTAAGGCAGCCTGTAAACAGCTTCTGTACAATTCTAATGTCACTGGTAGGTCTGTCAAGAAGCTGATCATTGCCCTCATGTGAATAAAAGTTCATGTCAAAAGACATAATCAGTTGTGCCACAGAAGCCCTTACAGAATAAACAAAGTTGGACTCATCACTGGTCCTTGTGTATCTCTAGAAAAGACAGGAGTGAGACACCTTGTGACCTATCCATTAACCCCTTGGCTGCAGGGCATATTCCCCTGCAGGGCCGGACTGGCTACCAGGCAGTTGTGTGTGCTGCCGAGCTGGGGGCTGTTTTCGTTGATAGGGACCTGCGTGTGAAAAACGAAATTCGTTTTCCTTTTTTTATTTCAATGCGCACGCAGGTCCCCATCAACGAAATAAGCCCCCACCACAGAGAAATTAGCCTCCAGCTCGGCAGCACACACAACTGCCCGGTAGCCAGTCCGGCCCTGTTCCCCTGCCGTGCTGGGGGGCGTGCACAGCGCCCCAGTGCTCATGACGAGATCAGCTTGTCATGAGCCACGGTGGTCGTGTGCTCATGACGAGCTGAGCTCGTCATGACCACACCCGTTTGTTTAGAACGCTCGCACAGCAGCGGAATTTGCCCAGCGTGCGAGCGTTCTAACGGTCATGACGAGCTGAGCTCGTCATGAGCACACGAGAACCGTGGCTCATGAAGAGCTGAGCTCGTCATGAGCGTGGGAGGGGTTAAACAAGACCAGAGCCAATCAATAGCCAAACCCCATCCAGGCACCTGTGACTGATGGAATTGAAGACTGTGTCAAAGGCTGCCAACAGATCTAGTAAAACCAAGGTCACTCCTCCTTCAACTATCAGACGCCTGAAGTCCAGGAGAACAGGTAAAAGCACAGCTGGACAGAATCGGGCCTGTTGATTTCCTATGTAGGCTGACCCTCGCCTAATGACCATGTTCTCTGTAATTTCAATGGAAAAGGAAGATGAGAGATTGATCGATAGTTAGAAGTAACCATAGGGTCACTTTAAGTTTCTACAAAAAAGTTTTTACTGTAACATTTTTAGAGGAAGAAGGAACAGATACCTTTGGTAAAAATGTTTCAAATAGATCAGTGATAGAAGGAGAACTCCTTTCTTTAGTGGCTGTAATCATCTCAATAGACCAAGGACTCAAAGGGGCCCTGAGTTTATTTTGTAAATATTCCTCAAAGTATCTCACTGAAATCACATGTAATTCGGCAGAAGAGCTGAGGGTGCTAACTTAGGCATTACAAGTAGGTTCTGGTGGTAAAAACCGCAATTAAAACATCATATTGTCACAATTTTCACCTAAAAATAAGAAGAAAGGATTCTCTCCCAAGCCACTAAGGATGGAGTACCAGGCTCAGGCAACAATTCTTTTCAGACGATTGTAGGCTTGCAAAATAAAAGGTTGATAAAAGGCTACCAGTGTTGTATAAACGAGTTTTATAGGTTGATGTTAACTACAAGTGACTGTCTCTCTCTGTGGCTTTTTGCCTCCTGTTAGGCTTCAGAGCTTGTGTGGTGACCAAAGGTCAATAAGATGTAATTGAAACCTCCAGACCTGCCTGGGCACATCTGTCATCACACTCCAACACACACAGATTCAGTATCGTGGAGAATATTCACACTGATTACGTATATGAAGCAAAATTCGGAACCCTGCGCAAAGTAGCGTTTGTGCATGGCTCGCCATTCCAAGCCCTGTGGAGTTCTCCACGTGGGGTAAATATTGGATGTGATAAACATCGCACCCAGTAAATTTCCTCAGGTCACTTTAATCTTGCCAGTCTGCTGAAAATTAATGGGGGTGGAGGAATGCTGGGGGGCTTATTTAAAAGCCCCTTGCGCCACAGGGGCGTCACTTTTTGTGATGCACCACTGGTGCAGTCTCCTGCCCCATATTTACAAGGACACGTAAAGCCACCCTGCGTGGCTTTTCCTGTCCTTGTCATTATGGCCCCTTCTCACGGAAAACTTTGCATGGAAGGGGCGTGACATGGGTGTTGCTGTGGGTGTTCCCACGCAACACCCATGCATTCTACCGCACTTCCGCAGAAGTGGAGAAGTGTGGCTCACTGGTTAGAGGAGGCAGACCTGGAAGCAGAGCTCAGCCCAGGACCAGGGTTCAATTCCCGGCTCGGCGGGGGGTGAGTCCTAAAATGTCCATGGACTCGACAATTCTCGCTCCGGTGCCTACTCGATTCACGGCTTCACACTCTGCGACT
This sequence comes from Lissotriton vulgaris, assembly GCF_964263255.1. Classification (NCBI taxonomy): domain Eukaryota; kingdom Metazoa; phylum Chordata; class Amphibia; order Caudata; family Salamandridae; genus Lissotriton; species Lissotriton vulgaris. The sequence continues at coordinate 384,286,508 of NC_141699.1, read as the reverse complement.
CTGGGCAATAGCTTGCTTAATCTCCACAATGGCCCCTCGTGGCGGGATGCCTGGCTTTAACCTTGCGGATACCCTGCCGGGGTTATCTCACAGGGGAATACCAGGACGGGTTCCCTAAGCAAGCGCTTAGAAACCACATTTACTTCCAGATATTGGAGAATTTGTAAACCTGGAAGTGCGTCGTAAAGCTATGTAGCGAGGCACAATGAGAAGAAATGTTTACATATCTCCTTTTTCCCCCTCCTTCTCTGGGTGCTGCATTCTGCAGCACACATAGGGAGAGGAAATGACCTCTCTTCATTTTTTTGATATTTGTGTGCAGGAAGGAACCCCTTCCTGCACAGAGACAATCTCCTCGCACCTTGGCACAAGGGTGGGTGCATGGCACATGGCAGCCGATTGTGCGCCAGCGCAGGGGAATACACAGGGATGCATCTTATTGTTGTAAATATGTTGTATCCCTGTGTTTTTTAAAAAGTGCCTCAGCGTGGCGTAGACAAAGGGCTTGCGGTGCCCCGCTGAGGCACTTTGTTGTAAATAAGCCCCATGATATTTTCTGACATGCGCAGTTCGATGTAGTAGGTTCCAAATTCTGCTTGTTGCATCCTAGTTCTGAGTCAAAACTTTGTGAACGAGAGGGCTTATTTACAAGCGCCTTGCGCGACTGGCTCGTCACTTTTTATATGGGGGAAAAAGTGACCCACCGGCAGCGCAAGGGGATTATAAATTAGCCCCGAGGAATTTAGTGGACTGGGTAAATTTCACCTCATTAGGTATCTCTCTCTGTGTATGGCGTCAGGTAAATGCTACAACACCACACAAGCCACTAGAGTATGGGGCCTAAGACCTAGAAAGAACTTGTCATGGTCCTTGGTATGCAAATGTCAGCATCACTCATGTACAGTGTGAAGTGAAATGTGCAGTTACCTCTACATGCAGAACAGACACATCACTGACTGCAGCAATGCAAGCTTCAATGACACAACAGAGCAGGCACGGCAGAGGTAGAAGCAATTGAAGGTTCCCTGCAACCCAGCGGGACAGGCAGCAGCGGTGCTAGCATCACTGACACACAAACATAATCCAATAGTATTAGGAGCAGTGCTGCCTTCAAACAAACATGCCAGAATTACAGCAACAAAAGCAACAGAGAAAGCTTCTTTCGCACACACAACAACTGGAGAACAAGAAGCAGCTTTGCAAGTTTCCTTTACATCAATAGAACAAATATAGTCCAGCAGCAGCGAAAGATTTCTTTACGCGCATATTAGGTGCAGAGAAGGGAGGTACAGTTCAATGTAACACACACACACACACACACACACACACACACACACATATTAAAGCACGTGCAGTAGCACACAAACACATATTAAAGCACATGCATTAGCACACACACACACACATATTAAAGCATATGCACTAGCACACACATACATATTAAAGCACATGCATTAGCACACACATTAACGCACATGCATTAGCACACACACACATATTAACGCTCATGCATTAGCACATATACACATTTAAACGCACATGCATTAGCACACACACATATTAAAGTGCATGCATTAGCACACTCATATTAAAGCACATGCACTAGCACACACACACATACATATTAAAGCACATGCATTAGCACACACATATTAAAGCACATTCATAAGCACACATACACACATATTAGCGCCCACATATTGAAGCACATTCATAAGCACAAATACATGCATATTAAAGCACAAGAATTAGCACACACACACACACACATATTAAAGCACATGCATTAGCACACACAAATTGAAGCACACACACACTTATTAAAACACATATACACATCTAAATGCACATGCATTAGCAAACACACATATTAAAGCACATGCATTAGCACACTCATATTAAAGCACATGCATTAGCACACACACACACATATTAAAGCACATGCATTAGCACACACACACATACATATAAAGCACATGCATATTCACGCTCCTTCTCCAATCTCGTCACCAAGTCCTGTAACACCCTCCACCTCCGCACCTCACTATCGCTGACAGACTTCAGGAAGGGACTCAAGACCTGGCTTGTCAACTAATACCCGCAGCACAGCGCCTGGAAACCCTTATGGGTGTGAAGCTGCCCTATATAAGTACTGTTTGATTGATGTCAGCCACTGCATACCATGAACTAGTGCTGATACGAGATTAAGATCAAGAAGACACCTCAACGCTGTGGACGATACACAGTTATCCCTGACAAAGCATGCTGCCTCCCCCCATCGATATTGGCACAGAAGAGGGGCTACTGTGGGCGTGGAAGGTGCATTCGGATAAACTGGTGCACAAGCTTTGACGAGCTTCACCACGGTCAGAATAAAAAACCTAAAACTTTCCAACAAAGTCGAGAGTGGAGACATGAGACATTCTGCCCAATGTAAACCAAGGGTAAGAACTGAGTGACGCTCTCAGCACCATGGGGGTAGCAGTAGTAATCTGCACCAGTTGTTAATTAATTGCTCTGCTGCCAGATACAGGGGACCATAGTTGGGGTAATCCTGGTGGGGAAAGGATACTGGAGCAAGAGAATGTAATACCTTCTGTAGAACCCAATAGGAGATACAACCCTCAATTTGCCTACCATAAATAAAAAAAAATTGTAGTTCTGTTGTGTGAGTAATGTACTTGGATTTTCTAAAAGACTGACACTGCAGTAGACATTAGATATTTTGTCTGTTTGTCAACTGTTGAGTTCTGAGCTTCTGCCCCCTCACGATACCTCCATGAAAAGCCTTTGCGCGCCCTTAGTACCTTGAAAGTCCAGTGCAGAATGGGTGAACTTGGTCCATGTGCTGAGTAATAGTAGAACAACAAGCATTTGCAACGCAATAGGTCTCGCATTTGTGAGAGTTTGGTCTATTGGCATTGTGATGACAATGCCTTTTATTTATCTGTTTTGCTAATTAACACATGGATGGAGGGCATTGTCATTTACAATGGCAATGGCTTGGGCTCTTGTAAATACAAGACATTTTTCTTGCAAAAAAGCTGCTGCCATTGTCCCGGGCTGCTTGAAAGTGAAAGCGCGCATGGCACGCTGAATGTTGCAGGATATCATGTCGTGCCTGCAGTAGGAGAAACTCATTTGAGAACCAGCATTAGATTGTGCAGTGTGAGGTGTGAGCGTGCACCAAGATCCGTGTTCGAAAGCCAGCCGTGTGGTAAACCAGCATTAGAATGTGCTGTGAAGCGTGAGACACAAGTGTGCACCAGGATCCGTGTATGAAAACCAGCCTCAAAAAATGTGCAGTGATGCACTAGACAAGCATGCACCAGGATAAGTGCATGCAAAATACCCCTGTGGAAAACCAGCATAAGAGTGTACTGTGCAGCATGAGTCATGAGGGTGCACCAGAATCTTCATGAAAACCAGATATGTGGAAAAGCAACATTAGAGTGTGTGACATAAGTGTGCACCAGGATTTGCGTAGGAAAACCTGCCATGTGGAAAACCAGCATTAGAGTGTGCTGGAAGTGCACAACTTGATTGTGCACCAGAATCCTTGTACGAAAACCTGCCACATAGGAAGGCAGCACCAGGATGTGTGCAGTGAGCCACCAGTGTGCACCAGGATCCATATACCAACAAAAGCAGTAAGGGAACAGCAGCCCAAGACACAAGCATGCACCAGTATCTGCATACGAAAACCAGCCACGTGAGAAACTAACATCAGAATGTGCGCCATCAGCATGAACCAGGAGCCATTTATGACCAGCATTTGCAATCCAATCGGTGTCACATTTGCAGGAGTTTATGCTATTGGCATTGTACATGACAATGCCTTTTATCTGTTTTGCTAATTAAAACATTAATAAAAGGCATTGTTCTTTACAATGCCAATAGCTCAGACGATGTGTAAATGCGAGACCTAGTCAAAGAAGTGACCGCCATTGTCCAAGGCTGCTCGGAAAGTGAAAGCACACATGGCGCGCTAAATGTTGCCCAAAAGCATGTCATGCCTGCAGAAGGAGAAACTCATTAAAGAAATTGGTGATTTAGATTAAATAAAACATACCATGTGACAACTGAAGTAAAAGGGCCAGTCCTCATGGGAAGTTACAAATGTATTTATTTATTTAATTTGACATTTTTTATTTTATACAATTTATAAAGCGCGTAAATACCCATGGGTGTCTCGGCGCTACGGACAGCATGCATGAACCAAGATCTGTTTGATTATTGGCTGAAAAGCCATGTTTTTATCATTTTCCTGAAGGCAAGCAAGGTCGGGCTGGTCTTGATGTGGAAAGAGAGAGTATTCCACATTTTGGCGGTGACGACGGTGAATGGTCTGTCACCCCATGAAGCTTTCTTAGTGCGGAGGACCCTCAACAGGTTCGCTGATGATGGATCTATTGGGGGTGTAGGCACCAAGAGCTTCCTTCAAGAACATAGGTCCAGTTTTGTGCGTGGCCTTATAGGTGATGCAGAGGGCCTTGATTTTGATTTGAATTCTTATAGGTAGCCAGTGGAACTGTCGCAGCACCATTGAAATCGATTTGTACTTAGGGGTGCCTGATACAATCCTGGCAGCTGATTTCTGCACCAGCTGTAATTTGTTACGGACCTTACTTTGTGTATTCATGAAGAGACCGTTGCAATAGTCAGTCAAAATACGCTTTATTCGATTTTTGTTAAAATCATAAAAGGCAATACATACAGCACAGTATAAAAATCACATTGCAATTTACATACAGAATTCAATTCATAGTCAATTTATGTTAAAATTTAATTTACTTGAAACCCTCAAGGCCAGCATTTACAATAAGACGTTCCTTGGGGCTTGTTTCTTTCTTAATCTAAATGTAGCCATTAGGTAAGATGCCACGCGAAAGATGATGTGCTTGTTGCCCAACATTTGAAGGAAAATTAATGCTGGCCTAACCTGAAGAAAGCCTGCATCCTTCAGAATAGGTATTAGATATTTTTCCCTAGCGGCGGCATAAAACCCACAAAAAAACATAAAATGTAGGGTATCTTGGGTAGAAAAATTGTCGTATTTGCAAGGTAAAGCGTCCTCGGGTTTTGCCCAAGTAGGAAAACAACCAAGTGTATAGGGGATCAGATTCAACCTAAATTTATTAAGCAAGGCTCTGTGAAGGGGATTAGTGACAATTTTTAAATAGGGTTCCAGAGAGGGAGTGGTACTTAGAATCAGGTAAGCTCTTACTGACGGTTTCATTACTTCCCTCTCTTCTCTCTCTAACCGTACCCTTTCAAGGAAATGTTGTTTAATCCACCCAATATCCTGTTTTCTAATGCTTGATGGGTCTGAATAGATCTCCGGTCTCCCCAGCGCTGCAAATGAGGTTTTAAGGTATCTCAACCAGGGTATTCTCAAGGCGTGGTCCCTTGATACCACGTCCAGCGGAATACCATGGTTCAGCGTCAGCTCAGAGTTCAGCCATGTTTTAATCCAAAAGAGTAGGGGTGCCAACTTCAATCTGTCAGTAATATATGGTAGGCCCAGTTCCTCATGAATGGATAACGTGGGAGTAGAATTTGGGACAGATAGAAATTGACGAATGAGCCCGTTTTCGACTCTCTGAATGCGATCCTGGTTGACGTAACCCCACAGAGCAGACCCATACGCAGCAATTGGAACACACTTACTATTGTAAACTTTAACCAGGGCTTCCATTGGTTTGGCCCCCAGTCTTTTCGAAAAGCCCATCAGAGCAGCTGTTGAGCGAGCCAGAGAGACACTCTTTGCCTTTATCTGGGGGGCCCAAGAGCCCCTCTCATCGAAAAGGACCCCCAAGTAAGGGAAGACAGGAACCCTCGAAACCACACACCCCCACAAGTGAAAGTTAACTGTATGGTCTTGCTTCTCTGGCGACCTATGATCATAGTGTGCGATTTTGTTGCATTTACTTTCAGGTCAAGGCTCTCCATAAATGAACCAAAACGGTCCAATAGGATTTGTAAACTATTGCCAGTACGCGTAATTAGTACAGCGTCGTCCGCGTATAAGAGGGCCGGTACCTGGGCTCCTCCTACACGCGGAACATCTGCAGCCCCTAGTTCAAGGTGTTTCCCTAAACCATTGATATAAATGGTAAAGAGAAGGGGGGCCAAGATGCACCCCTGTCGCACCCCTTTCTCTGACCTGAATCTATCAGTGCATCTCCCCTCCCTAGTGACCCTTACTTTAGTAAACGGATCCTGGTGTAGGCTGGCCATAAAACCTATCAATTGAGCCTCTATCCCCATCTCTTCTAGCAGGGACCATAACTTGGACCTATTAACCAGGTCGAAGGCCAAAGAGAGGTCCATAAAGGCCAGATAAACTGACCCCTCTCCGACCACCGTGTATTTAGAGACAAGAAGGTGGAGGTTGGAACATTGATCCAGGGTACCTCGCTTTTCCTGGAAGCCGTACTGTATGTTATCGAGCCCCCCACAAGCCTCCAGATTAGTCCTTAATTTACCCAAAACACTCTGCCCAGGATTTTAATCGCAGAGTCAAGGAGGGAGATGGGTATATAGCACCCTGGATCCTCCCGGTTGCCTTTCTTAAAAATAGGGACTATGATAGCAGTGGCTCGTTGCAATAGTCAATTTTTGACATTACTAAAGTACTAGCCAGGGTTTTTCCAGCACTAAGCGGGAGGAATGGTAAGAGGTTTTTTCATCATCCTCAGTATGTAAAAAGTCTATGAGACAACAGTGTTGATAAGAGGTACGAAGGACAACTTGTCATCAAATGTGACACCCAAATTTCTGACCTTTGATGCAGGGAGTGGAGGTGATTCCAGTTTGGTAGGCCACCAGACGGGGGACCAACCCGGGGACAGATCGCCAAATATCATCACCTCTATTTTTCAGAGTTTAACTTTAGGCAATTGTTAGCCATCCACGTAATGATGGCCACCATTCCATCCTGAAAATTGGCTGCAACTGCTCCTCCATCATTATGCACTGCAAGCACCAATTGTGTGTCATCAGCGTAAGATGTGAGACCTATCCTGTGTGCTTTGATGACTCTTGCCAAGTCCGACACATAGATGTTAAATAGTGTTGGACTCAGAGATGATCCTTGTGCTACACCACACGGGAGGGTGAAAGATGGGGAGTTAAAAGCACCAACACTCACTAATTGGGTGCGGTTAGAAAGGAAGGAGGCTACGAGGTCTTTAGCCCTATGTCTGAAACTGATGGTTGAGACACGGTCGATCAAAGTGGCATGGTCGTCTGTTTAAAATGCAGCTGACAGGTTCAGCAGCACTAGGACAGTGGCATCACCTTGATCTAGTATCGTCCTGATTTCTTCTGATGCCTTAATGAGGGCTGTCTCGGTTCCATGGCCCTTACGAAGGCCAAATTGTGTGTCATCCAGTAAATTATTTTCTTCAATATATTTGGATAACTGGGAGTTTATGACTTTTCAAATGTTTTTGCTGGGAATGGAAGGCTGGTGATAGGCCTGAAATGTTTTGTATCTGTAAGGTCAAGATTGTACTTCCTAAGCAAAGGATTGATAATGGCCTTTTTCCATATGGGCGGATAGTTGCCTGTTCTGAACATCGCATTGCAGATGTTTGAGAGGTTGGGGGCTATAAGATAACCATTGTAACCAGGTAACCATTGCGTGTTGCAGGACAGAGATCGGGCCCAGACGAAGGGTCTGCCCAGGTTTCAGTTATCTTGGTCTTTTAGGAAATCCGATATTTCATATTTATGCTTGGAGAGAAGGAACTTGCATTTATAAGAGCTAAGCGAATATGTTCCTGATTAGTGTGCGGAGGTTGCATCTGGGAGGGGGCAGATTTGGTGTTGAGTTCCAGTTTAAACGAACAATTGGGAAAACTGAGAGGGAAAAGCATGGTTAGAGAGCCTTTATCTTAGTAGGCACAATTGTGTGCGTTAGTTTCAGAACCAATGTCTTTCAGTTGTTTACTGGAATAGTTTAACATCTTACCAGGCAGAGCTGATGAGGAAGAGCCAGATGGTATGGTCCTAGGCCCGGTCCAGGCACGGACGGGTGCGGACGGACTTGCCTTTGGCGCACCTTCGGCACGCGTCGCTGTGCGTGCGCTCTGTCTTCAGTTTAACTAGAGGTATTGTGGGAAAAGCTAGCCCGCCAACCACTGTCCACTGGAAGTGTTCCCGTCCGCAATGCCACGTCCCAATCTCGCCTACCGCTCAACGTCACTTGCCGAGTCGGACCGAGGCTTGGGTGAGGTGGTCTATGGAAGACATGTGAATTCCCCGGTTACCGGCGCAAGGTGAGTTAGAATGTATGTGCAAAATGCAAAGTTCCTAATGACACATTTTTAAAAACAAAGTATCGACGATTTCTAAGCAATGGCAGTTTAACAATGTTTAAAAGCTTGTCTAAAGATTCTAGTAGTATCAACAAACAGCTAGAAGCACAGCGTACAATCAGCAGTTCTGCGGCGTCCGATGCACGGCGCTCTGGCATCAGTTTAAGTAGACAAGGCGCTACTATTGAAGGACTAACAAGCCTATTAACAAATCAGAAGCCAGCATTTCTTTAAAAACATTTTTTTTACTTTTTATTAACAGAGCTCAGGGACCACATAGCGCAAAACAGTTCAATTAGTACATCGTGGAGAAGCCAGCATTTCTGATGGACAATGACACAAGACAAAGACAAATGTGGGCGGGTCTTTATGCCGCAGAGCAGCGCATGCGCTGCCCAGGCTCGACCTAAAAAACAGTTGTGAATGACCTTGACCACCATGGTTGCGGCCTAGTACCTCAAGTCTGCCCTGTAAGAAGGTCAGACAGCAATTATTATTTGAGGGAGGAGGAGCCAGCTCCCATCATGGCCACTCGGAGCTGATGCTCCATGGCGAACCCTCTATCCAGCCTCCGAATCAGCGTTTTCACCGCATTTCCAACCTTCCTATACCAAGTTTCCTCAACCGGAACTTAGGGACCTCGCAGAGACTATTTTCGCCCTTCCCTGATCGGCCTCAGCTGAAATATCTGCTGTGACGTCCCTGCTGCTGAATAATCTAAGATGGTGCCCGGGGAGCTGCAAACAAGCACCTGGGGCTGAAAGAAGCGCACCGTACTGCCATTGATCACCGCTCCAACCAGCAATCTACCCCCCCCACCCCTCGACCCTCACCTCAAAGTGCCTGCTGCCCCCACGGGGGTGTATATGCCGCTTTTGACCCATATTGCGTACCAGCTCTGCTAACATGGCACGGTCACTGTTGTTGTGGGAGCGACACTCGAGCACAACCGGCAGTGTCCTACGAGATACACAGCGGACGCTCTCTTGAGACGGTGAGTAAGTTAATGAATGAAAAAATCAGCGACTACTTTCTAACCGGAAATACAGAGCCTGACCCTTAAATGGCGCCCAACAAGGTATTTCCGCCAGTTAGGGACAAAGTCCCATTAGAAAATGGGGGTCCCGATGTTCTACTAGGATAATTGACATACCTGAGTAAACAAACTAAAGACCCAGAGACAATACCAGCTTCAGAATCATGGAAATCAACTGACCCAACTTGCCTGACTACAAGATGGCAGCCAAGCTACACACCCTTTCCTATCCTGCCACCTTTGCCATCTCCACTAGCCCGTCTCTGAACTCAAGACTTTCGGTCTCTTCCTGATCCTCACTCTTATCCGGCGGAGTCCGAACCGCATGACTGATTCCCGGTGAAGCTGCTCCGCCAGCTATAGGGAAGACTGGTTCTGGCACACCGATATGGCCGTCACCTACCCAGCCGGACTTCGGACATATGTCTCATCTCTTTCTCTGCTGCTGTCTCCTTCATGTGGACGCCCAGCTCTCCCTGGCCTTTTTGGATCTTGACTTTTGTGTTAGCTAATAACTCCTGTATTGAATATGTAATCATTCTGTAATTAACTGTGAATATTTTTGTAACTTGTCACACGATGTTTCCTTATGTAAAGAGCTCTAATACCTCCGGGTCTAGCCAGCGCTATATAAAACTCAATTAAATAAAAATAAATAAATAAACGCACATGCATTAGCATACACACACATATGAAAGCACATGCATTAGCACACACACACATGTGAAAGCACATACATTAGCATACACACATATGAAGGCCCATGCACTAGCCCACACACATATCAAAGCACATGCATTAGCACACACACACATATATGGAAGCACATGTGTTACCAGCACAAATTTCTATATAATGTAGATAAGGCCTTCATTAGAAAGGCGCATAGCCCCCATGCTACCAGGGGGTCCCAATCGACGCAAAAAGAACACAAGGTTGACGAAGACATTGACTGTGCTTCATGTGCAGTACAATAAATGCCAGGACCCAAAAATGTTCATGGAAGGTTGTCCATAGTACTGCCCACTGCTGGTACTGCCACCTGCATCCGATGTACTTCATATATCATATTGTTATATATAGTGCTTAATTAATCCCTAGTTAGATTTATGCAGCACTAAAGAAATGCCAGTATACACATTTCAGTGGCATTTTTGAAAGAAATTGTATTCATTCAGATTGAGGCAATGAAGCGCTTCTAACTCGCCATGATGTGATGTGTCTGTCAGCCCGAGCTCCTAAATCAGTGCAAAGGTACATGAAAAGCTTACTCTAGTCGCAGCCTTTTGAGTTGCACTTGACTAATATCTCTTGCCAGCTCTAGACATACCTGAATTCACTCCACGGAGGCTAGGATCTAGGAGATGCATCCATAATCCTGCCTATCAGCCTTCATGCTTGAAAACGTGACCCTCAATATAATGGGCCCACCTGTAAAATATGTCGAGCCCCCGAATAATGCTCGGCTATAGGTGCGCCAGTAGAACCTTGCGCCATTCACCCAATAGCTCCATCTAGGCCAGACCAGAACCAACGCCCTATCAACCATGCTCTAAAAAATGGCGTCCAGGAGCCTGATGTGAATCGGAGAGCTTCGTCGCCTCTGTCAGTCATATGAAGCACTGTACCTCCAAAAACAAATGCTCAGGTATTTCAGTGGCAAATGTCCTGTTGGGTCCCTCAGCGTTCAGGACAGTGTGGTTCTTGTCAGCCAGGGCCGGCACTAGACAAGGGCAGAGTGGGCAGCTGCCCAGGGCCTCGCACTCAGCCCACCAGCATGGGGCCCCGAACCAATTGTGTGCACTGTTGTTTCTCTGTCTCCTTGCAATTAGGGTCTATGGGAGGGGTCCCCTCCCTGGGCCTCTCAGGGATGGTGTCTGGAGGCCTAGGGGAGGGAGACACTTCCCCTTGTCCCAATTGCAATGAGACCACTGCAGGAGGCCCATTGTACAGTATTTTAGCGCCCCCACAGTGCTAACTCATTGCCCAAAAGCAATTCTTACACCTATCAGGCTGGAGGTGTGAGACTTGCTTGCTGGGCTGAAAGTTAAAACTGTGGGGGCGATAAAATCCTGTACAATGGGCCTCCCGTGGTGTCTCTGAATAGTTTCCTTGCAAGGGGTCACTTAAGTAAATTAGAGGGGCCTCGCGCATTCCCTTAAGTAAATTAGAAGGGCCTCGTGCATTCACTTTTGGTACAGGGCCTTGCAAATCATAGAACCGCCCTGTTGTCAGCTGTCAGATCCATGGGGCCCTCGGGGCACTCCGTGCAGCAGTCGCTGGCCTGATACCAGTCAGTTTTGTTGCCGTGGAAAAGAGGGTTTTCACTCCACCACCAGCTTTGTGGTGCTTGTTTTCTTCAGAAGTTAATGGTTTGGGGATGTGAGTTGTGCAGTTTGGGTTACTATGAGTTCGACCTTTATTTGAGAGTGTGAGGGACAAGCGTCCCAACACCTACACCCTTTGTGTGAAGTCCTTCCAGCGAGGGCAACTAAGAAGCACCTGCTGGTCCCTTCTCTGTAAAAACAGAAGCAGGGCTTTAAGTGAGCCGGGACTTGCTGGTGCTCAGCATCGGCAGTTCTTAAAAGCAGGTGCCGAGACGGGTCCCTATCCGGCTCTCCCACTTTTGACCTCACCATGGAAAAAATAAATCTTACCTCTCAACAGTGGTAGGCAGACAAAATATTGATTTTTAAATATCGACATACAATAATGTCGATGTTTAAATATCGAAGGGACAGAATATAGAAGGTAAGTAATATCGATATTTTTAATATTTTTCATATTTTTAATATCGATGGGACAGAATATGGGACAGAATATTGAAGGTAAGTAATATTGATTTTGTTAATATCGATGTTCCTAATATCCATTTCATATGATTTTTATGTATATTATTATGTATTTATTATGTATTTTTTTTAATGTAATTTAAGTACATTTTGTTTTTTAGTACCGTAGCGGGTTATGGGTTTATAGGGGAATAGGGTGGGAAGTAATTTAATTATACAAAATGAATTATTAATTTTTAGGAATGATACATTAATTTAAATTAATTGGTAATTAATTTTTATTAATTGGTCATTCATTTTTATTAATTGATTAATTGATAATTATGTTCTGTAGCGGGTTATGGGTTTATAGGGGCATAGGGCGGGAAGTAATTTAAATGTAATTAAGTAATAATTTATTTTAATTAATTGTTTTTGTTAATTATATTATTGTTAATTAATTATTGATTGGTAATTATTTATTATTAATTTGTATTTAATATTAATTTATTTGTACTTAATTATTTATTGGTAATTATGTTTTTAATAATCATGTATTGGTATTTGTAAATAGTTTATATTTATTACATTTTTTTTTAAATATTGTACAATATTAATTTATTTATAAATATGTTATTTCTTACTTCTACGCTATCCAACACTTTCCCTACTGTTGTACTCTCTGGAGTTGGAATAGTAATTTTCACCCCTACGCTATCCAACACTTTCCCTACTGTTGCCCTCTCTGGAGTTGGAATAGTAATTTGTACCCCTACGCTATCCAACACTTTCCCTACTGTTGCCCTCTCTGGAGTGGGGATAGTAATTTTTACCCCTACGCTATCCAACACTTTCCCTACTGTTGCCCTCTCTGGAGTTGGAATAGCAATTTTTACCCCTACGCTATCCAACACTTTCCCTACTGTTGCACTCTCTGGAGGTGGAATTGTAATTTTTACCCCTATGCTATCCAACACTTTCCCTACTGTTGCACTCTCTGGAGTGGGAATAGTAATTTTTACCCCTACGCTATCCAACACTTTCCCTACTGTTGCACTTTTTGGAATGGGAATAGTAATTTTTACCCCTACACTATGCAACATTCACTTACTTTTTTAATTTGTTTTACATTGTTAATAATTTTTATTTATATTATTATTTTATGTGTATAGATTTATTTGTAATTTATAATATTTTTATTTATTCATAAGTTATTACAATTATTGTTTAAGTTATTATTAAGGAAGTATATATTATGCATTATATGTATATGTTTAATTCTTTTTTTATTAAATGATGTATATTATTTATTCATTTAAAATATAACATATTTTTAAGTATGTTTATTACATTTATAAGTATTATTTAATTTATATTACATATGTTTTTAAATTTGAAAAAACTATATTTTTAATTACCATATTTTTGACATCGATATTTTTTTCCGATATTTTTGTACTTACCTTGTTGGAGATGGCATGTCAATATTTTTGTAATCAACATTTTTGTTGCGATCTTTTTGTAGGTTGATATTTTGAATATCGACATTTTGTCAGACATTCCTCAGCCGTACCACCCTTCACTGCCTTTAAAGTAACTTCAAAGAGACTCCTTATAGTTATTTCAGAGTCACACCATTTGACATTTGAGAACTGTAGCATTTTCAATATGATATACTACGAAGGCATGGTTGTTGCTTATTTATCTTATGCAACTAACAACCATTGACAAGCCAATGGTACTAGCTTGTTGCAAGTGTAATGTTACTTGCTGTAATATATATTTGGATGTAATTCTTAAACTTATGAGCTTTTAACCCACCCCCTTAATTAAATCAGCCACGCCCTTTTCAGGGACCCTCAAGTTTTTTAATCCCACTTAAAGCCATGAACAGAGGGATTCCTCTCACCACCAGTACCTGGCCCCTCGGGTCTGATACTAGTAGGGCACAGCATGTCCCAATAGTCTGGGGCCTCTCACACCCAATCAAAATGTACTTCCGGCCTGCCACCTTTCTCCTTACAGTATCTTGGACCACCTGTTTTTTTATGCCATATTTGTTGGAAGTGTCTGGTATCAGGAATTGCCAACTTGGAGGCAAAAGATTTTTTGGTAGAGCAACGGCAGTCAATTGGTCAGAAATGTTTTGGGGGGAGCAAATAATGGATTTTTGAGCTTCCGGTTCACTCTCTAGAATGAAACAGTACGTTCATGAAAGCTACATAGGCCACACTACTATTTATATAGCGCTTGGTCCTGACCATAATAAGCGCTATCTTTGTCTGCTGTGAGGGGGTTTGGCTGATAGTGCAGGAGTGTGATGGGGAGGAGGCGGCTACAAGGTGGTGGGTAGAGGAATTACAAGTAAGCGCCATCAGTGGGAAAAGAAGGCCCTCAACACATTTTCTGTGCCCCAGTAAAAACGGACAGACTTGCAGACAAAGGAAGACATAAGGATATAGCTGTCATTAGTGCAGCAAGTGCAGTGACCTGAGGCCAAGTGTGTCAAAAACCCATTGCACCCAACTGGCGTGCGGGAGACCCATTTCAGTTTCTTACATATGGTTCAGGGAACTTCCTCCGCTACCGCTAGAGCAAACTTTCATCACACTCGGGATAGACAGAGTACGTTATTTTTTTTTTCTTTCTTACTCACACCTCAGACAAACTCCAACGGATGGCTGCTCTCCCTCTCAGGTGTGTGCGTCATTTCCTCGCGCACTTGACTCCAGAAGCATCACCCTTCCTGCGCCAAAGGGAGTCTTGACGTCAGAGGTGAACGTAAGTGTTTACCTTCTCATTGACGCTCCTCGCGCCAGTACGGGCTCTTGCCCTCCATATTCCTGCTGCAGCAGATTTTTCTGACCTACCCTCCTATCCAACACCCCTGCCCATCCTCTCCATACCCAACCCCAGGGCATTAGCAGCTGACAAATGGCCTCGACAGAGGCATGAGATGAGTGCAGAGAAATAACTCGGTCAGAGTCACACAGAGAATGGCTCTGAGCAGCGGAGGGCACACAACACCCCAAAGTTTTTCGTGCAAGTTGGGGATCTATTGATTTGTGCTGGTGTTGGACAGTGGTACTCATTTTTAGGACTCAAATACATACATGCCAACATTTTGGAAGCAGTAAGTGGGAAATTAAAAAAAACCTCATTATAATCGGGAGAATGTATTTCCCCCATTGACTTCTATTGAAGCAATTTCAGGCAGGAGACAACCAATTAAACCCCATTTTTGGCTCACAAATAGGGAGTCTACTGTCGGAATCGGGTCTATTGAAATGTATTGGAATATATTTTTCATTATCAAGAGTTTTTCCAATAGACAGGGCCACCCTTTAGTCAAGCAGCTCCCTATGCGGAAAACAAACCGCCTCACCCTCTAAACCCCAGTAACCACCTCATAAGCTCATGGTTTGTTGTAAATAAATAGACTCATTTTACATATAAACAGTACAGTGTCTGCACTGTCCGCAGCAGTGCAAGCTCTGCTTGTAAGCATAGAACAGACAGTGTTGGATTGGGATTAAAAATCGGCCCGGGCACGCATAAAAAAATCGGCCCACATTTGCATAATGCCTTCCCTCAAATCACTGCTTTCAGCGTAATTTCACATAAAAAGGGGGGGGGGGGGGAGGGAGGGGGGAATAAAGAAAAATGCACGCATCAGTTTACACTAGTGAAACACACCTGAAAACAAGTAAGGCCACTTCTGCTCAGGCCCCCTGCCCCGCTCAGTATGCCTACATTAATGGGAGGCCCAGCGAAAGAAAAGGGGTGACACCTCTACCTGTTGCTGCTATACAGGAGATAATGAGTGACCATCTGCCTCCAGAAAGGCCACTCAGACACCCACTGGACTGCTGGCGGTATAGTCGAACAACAGAGACACCGCCCAAATCGGCCCCCAGGCTCCCTCAGCTGGAACTCGGACCCCGGCCCCTCGGGCATTGCCCAAATGCCCCCGTTACCAATCCAACGCTGAGAACAGATAATGAAGAGGCAGCTGTGCAAACTTCCTTGCCACACATGCCCACCTGGCAGGTACATTATAAAGACCTGCCATCTAAGAGGGGCGGGCCCCATGCCAAGAATTACCTGAGGGGACCTTTTGGCCTACTCCCACCAAACGCTTGTCTACAAAAATAAAGTTTGCTGAGGCTGTTTTCAGTATCCTGGGAGTGTTTTCACACTCCTTAATAGACATCAGCTGTCCAACATCTCATAAGATGAGCTTGAAAACCACTCTTTGAAGGGGTTTCCAGCTTGTCTACCCTGCCACTGATATCAGCTCCTCACTGGGTAACAGTGTGAAGGGAGCCAACATCGTGTGACACACAGTAGTGGCACTGAGTGAGTAGGCAGCTCTGATTATAGATGGCAGCAATTCCACATTCCAAAATGGGCATCAACCCCATGGCACATGCAAGTAGTTCATCCTGCCCTGCTGGTTTTCTCTTGTGCTTCCCGCTTTAGTTAAACCTTTTAATGTCAGCACTTAAGATTCCAGAATGCCTAACTTTCACATATGCAGCAAGTTTTTACGGTATGGGCAAAGTGGACGCTGGCCCATGGCCCCAGTCTTTCAGGGCACCTCCTGATACAGCCAGCTCTGCTCTGCAGAGCCTTGCCTGATGACCTTAATAATTCTTTAAAAGATTGTTTAAAATACAATTTTCCTTTAATTTATTTTTTGTGTTTATTTTTCATGCAACATCCATAAAAAAGTGTGTTTTAGATGAACACAGGGCCTCACATAAGAGACATCGGAGGGTGTCACAGAGATTATTTGCAATAATAATAGTGAGCTAATGCTGTGTTACAATATTGAAAGCACACATCGCTATGCCTCAATATTAGATGTAGACACATTTAAAATGTGAGTGAGTGTGCCTGTGCATTGTCAGTGACCTGGCCAAATAGGGTATGAGAGAGCTGAAATTGGATCATAAGTAAAAACTGTTCCGAACAGGGGTTCCCAAATTACGCTTGGCCCAGGGCCCCCATAATTCTTAAGATGTCCTAGCACATATCAGCAAATTAGCATCATCAAATTTGACCACATGGCACATGTGCTTAGAAACAGCTGAGTTGAAGGATGGAGTGCTATACAAAAGCAAGTTATTAGATGGTAACAGTTTGCCCTGTCTGCAAATACTCCAAGCTAATTTGAACAACTGATTGATTTAAATCAAAGAGTTCAGAGAATACATTCATGTGATGAAGTCTGCATTAAATAAGCATTGATCAAAAATATAACATTGAATAAGGAGTTGAAAGCCAAAGGACGAAATGCTGAACAATGCAAACTTTCACCTCCAGTCACAAGGATCTGGGTTTAATCCATTGTTCTTTTGTTCACCATGCCATCCCAGTTTGGACCCAGCCATATGCAAATCAATCTTGACCCTATTCTTCAAGGGAACAGTCCAGCCCGAACTGCCAAGCCAGGTCCTCCCTGGACCAGATTTGCTATATAAGTGGCCAAGGGTATGCCCAGACATGGGTCCCTTGCTCGCTCTTCCACTGGATTTAAGGTAGCCTGGCTAACACAAACACAGCAAAGTTTCCCACTAGAACTCAAAATTTTAATATCACTGGTCTCACAAATCCAGTGAATTTTTCTACTGATTTAGCCTTTTTCTTCCTTAGATTGGAGTCACTCACTTAAGGGAAACAGAACCATAAAGAAGATAAGAATTAAGTTCACGCCCTACATGAACCACTGTCAGTTTCCAAAGTATTACTGAATGTTTAGGACTGCAAATATGGAAGCAGGTGCATTTACAAGTGACTAACCTTCTAAGCTCCCTGAACCCATTTGACCTACAATTGGAGGTCATAGCTGCCTTCCTGTGGTCTACACACATAGATAGACTAGTAGGGGGTTACAAAGAAAGTGATGATATCCACCATGGCGAAGACGCTCTGACCCAGGGAGGGAAAATACCCCTTCCTCTGCACAGGTCAGCTCCTATAAGAACAGTTGGTTGTCCACCGCCCAGCCACCCCATAGGGTGCCATTCCTCCCAGTATTAGAATGTGTCTCTGCAGCAGTGACCTACAATTCACATCTTCCCCCCAATGAAAAAAGTATATTAAACTCAGCGTCAAAGGGAACAAGCATTGGCACAGCCAATAGGTCTCGCTTTTGGGACCT
Source organism: Lissotriton vulgaris (assembly GCF_964263255.1). Classification (NCBI taxonomy): domain Eukaryota; kingdom Metazoa; phylum Chordata; class Amphibia; order Caudata; family Salamandridae; genus Lissotriton; species Lissotriton vulgaris. The sequence continues at coordinate 384,268,211 of NC_141699.1, read as the reverse complement.
TCTAAGTATTTAGTTATGCAGCACAATATCCTTGGTGCAACCACATCAACTGTTGCATGGCTAAACACTTATAAGGTCCCAAAGGCGAGACCTATTGGCTATGCCAATGCTTGGTGTGGTTGTGTGTGTGGTTGTGTGCGTGTGTGGTGCGTGTGTGGGGTTGTGCGTGTGTGGCTGTGTGTGTGCGGTTGTGTGTGGTTGTGTGTGTGGTTGTGTGTGTGTGTGGTTGTGGTTGTGTGTGTGGTTGTGGGTGTGGTTGTGGGTGTGTGTGTGGATGTGTGGTTGGGTGTGGTTGTGTGTGTGGTTGTGTGTGTGTGGTTGTGTGTGTGTGGTTGTGTGTGGGTGTGGTTGTGTGTGTGGTTGTATGTGTGTGTGTGCGTGTGGTTGTGTGCGTGTGGTTGTGTGTGTGTGGTTGTGTGTGTGTGGTTGTGTGTGTGTTTGTGTGTGGTTGTGTGTGTGTGTGTTTGTGTGTGTGGTTGTGTTAGTGGTTGTGTGTGTGTGTGTGTGGTTGTGTGTGTGGTTGTGGTTGTGTGTGTGGTTGTGTGTGGGTGTGGTTGTGGGTGCGGGTGTGGTTGTGGGTGTGTGTGGATGTGTTGTGTGTGGTTGTGTGTGTGGTTGTGTGTGTGGTTGTGTGTGTGTGGTTGTGTGTGTGGTTGTGTGTGTGGTTTTGTGTGTGTGTGGTTGTGTGTGTGTGGTTGTGTGTGTGTTTGTATGTGGTTGTGAGTGTGTTTGTGTGTGTGGTTGTGTGTGTGTTTGTGGTTGTGTGTTTGTGTGTGTGTGTTGTGTGTGTGTGTGTGTGTGTGTGGTTGTCAGTGTGGTTGTGTGTGTGGTTGTCTGTGGTTGTGTGTGTGTGGTTGTGGGTATGATTGTGTGTGTTGTGTGTGTGATTGTGTGTGGTTGTTTGTGATTGTGTGTGTGTGGGTGTGTGTGTGTGGTTGTTTGTGTGTGGTTGTGTGTTTGGTTGTGTGTGTGGTTGTGTGTGTGGTTGTGTGTATGTGTGGTTGTGTGTTGTTTTTGAGGTTGTATGCGTGGTTGTGTGATTGTGTGTGTTTGTGCTTGTGTGTGCTTGTGATTATGTTTGTGTGGTTGTGTGTGGTTGAATGTGTGTGTGTGCTTGTGGTTGTGTGTGTGGTTGTGTGTGTTTATGTGTGTGGTTGTGTGTGTGTAGGTGTGTGTGTGGTTGTGTGTGTGGTTGTGTGTGGTTGTGGTTGTGTGTGTGTGGTTGTGGGTGTGGTTGTGTGTTTGTGGTTGTGGGTGTGGTTGTGTGTGTGTGTGGTTGTGGTTGTGTGTGTGTGTGTGTGGTTGTGTGTGTGTTGTTGTGGGTGTGGTTGTGTGTGTTTGTGTGTGTGGTTGTGTGTGTGGTTGTGTGTGGTTGTGTGTAGTTGTGTGTGTGGTTGTGTGGGTGGGTGTGGCTGTGTGTGTGGTTGTGTGTGTAGTTGGGTGTGTGTTTGGGTGGTTTTGCATGTGGTTGTGTGTGTGGTGTGGTTGTGTGTGGGTGGGTGTGGTTGTGTGTTTGGTTGTGTGTGTGTGTATTTGTGTGGTTGTGTGTGTGTGTGTGGCTGTGTGTGGGGTTGTGTGTGTGGTTGTTGTGTGTTTGTGGTTGTGGGTGTGGTTTGTGTGTGTGTGGTTGTGTGTATGTGTGTGTGGTTGTGTGTGTGTGTGGGTGTATGTGTGGTTGTGGTTGTGTGTGTGGTGTGTGTGTGTGGTTGTGTGTGTGGCTGTGTGGTTGTGGGTGTGACAGTAATACCAAAAGCATCTCAAAATGAACAAACACAAACATCGAGTTTGTGGAAAGAGAAAGCACGTTGTAAGTCAAAAGGGCGCAGCAAAGCATTAACACAACATCATGTTCTTTGATAATTGATGCTCTTTGAATGAGAACATTAAAGGGGCGCCGCGAAAATGATCGGGGTGAAAGTGATCAAGGGTGCTTAATGAGCATGACAAGGTTTGGCATATGGCGCCTCTGCTCCTAAGCGCGCACCCTTGCACATGCACTGTAGCTTTAGGCTGGCCATGGTAGCATGTTTTGAGCCCTCACTAAATGTCTCGCCAGATCAGAGCATGCGCTGGGTCAGGCGAGACTTAAAAAGAAGCAGTGCTGACATCGCTGCAGGCTTTGCAATTGTGCAAAAAGGAACCCTTGTATCGGCATCGCCAAACGTGTTTGGTGAAGTTTAGCCTTTGTTTCACGGTTCTCTCTCTGTTATAATTGTTATAGGTCTTCATTAGCCCCTTTGGTTTTACTGAAATGTTATGTATAACATATTTACTTAATGTCTGCCCCCATCATCTACTAGTCTCTTATTGTGGCGTTCATATTTTTCTTCCGCCCACCACAGATTCGACATGAGAGTTTTTGGCCTTCAGGTAGGGCAAATGCCCGAACCTGGTAGAGGTGGCTCCTCGGGAAGTGGGTGGCGGGGGGAGGGGGGCAGCCTCGCGGGTCCCTGGTTCAGACTCATAGTGCTGTTCTTCAGCAGGGCAAGCACCTGGTGCTATATGCTTGGCGGTGCCAGCACCTGCTAGTGATTGGCGCAGCCGTGTGATAGGCTCTAACTGCCGCCAATCCTCGTAGTGCTGCTTCTTTGTACGACAAATGCCCGGTGTCTTGAGCCAGGGAGTGCTTGCTCGGGTCGAGGCAGGGCGCATTCATGGGCCCGGCAGTACTGTCTCCTCAGCAGGTACTGGCCCCCGCTGTGAGCTCCCGCCGGTCTCAGCTCAGACCCCACGGGCAGAAAGCCAATTAGTGGGAAAAAAGGGCAGGAAACCACGGCAAAGGAAATGGGTCTTTGTTTCTGATCAACCAACCCTAAAAACGGCATAAAACAAACTAAAAACACAAAGCGCCTCCCAGAAGAGGCCTCCGAGTGAGGTCTGCGCCCTGTCACTGGAGTGTGAACGAGTGAGAGAGCTCAGACGCATTTTGCTGCGAGTTTGAGACACTATTGTGCAGTTTTCTCTGGTGTATGGTCTGTCGGCTTCTCACTGTCCAGGTCCCACAATGGTGCTACAGATTGGGCCCCTTTAGTGCGGTACTGCGAACATGTCTGTATTTGGCACACTGTAGGGGAGCATTGGTTGGTATTGCACTGCTGTGCCACTCTGTCGTGCTACATTCATTTGTAGTGCTGCATTTGTCATGCTGCAGTGCAGAATTCTTTGGGAATGCTAGGTAGGGATTGGTGTACTCTAGAGCCATGCCTTTTTCATGATGCTCCAGATTTAGCCCCCTGTAGTGCAGCATCTGTTGAGAATGCTGGATGTTTGGTACACTGCAGTGCAGTGTCGGGTAACCTAAAGTACAATGTTAGTTAGGACACGGGCTGAATTTAACACACAGCAGCACAACATGTGCTTGGTGATCCTCCGTATTTAACGCACTGTAGGGCAGTAAGGGGTTTCTAATGCGCTGTATTGGGGCTCTGCGGTATAGTATTCCTTTGGTAATACCTATTTGGCATGATCTACTGCAGCCTTTTTTGGAAATTCTTTGTATTTAGCACGTTGTAGTGCAGTATTTGTTTGGAAATGCACTGGAGTTGGCACACTGTAGTGTTGTATTTGTTTGGAAATGCACTGGATTTGGCACACTGTAGTGTTGTATTTGTTTGGAAATGCACTGGGCTGTAGCACAGTATCTGTTTGCAAATACACTGGATTTGGCACAGGGTAGTGCAGTATTTATTTGGAAATGCACTGGAGTTGGCACACTCTAGTGTTGTATTTGTTTGGAAATGCACTGGATTTGGCACACTGTAGTGTTGTATTTGTTTGGAAATGCACTGGGCTGTAGCACAGTATCTGTTTGCAAATACACTGGATTTGGCACAGGGCAGTGCAGTATTTGTTTGCAAATGCACTGCATTTGGCACACTGTAGTGCAGTATTGGTTTGGAAATGCACTGCATTTGGCACACTGTAGTGCTGTATTGGTTTGGAAATGCACTGGATTTGGCACACTGTAGCACAGTATTTGTTTGCAAGTGCACTGGATTTGGCACACTGTAGTGCAGTATTTGTTTGCAAATGCACTGCATTTGGCACAATGTAGTGTAGTATTGGTTTGGAAATGCACTGGATTTGGCACACGGTAGCTCAGTATTTGTACTGGATATGCCACATTGACGTGTCATTTATAATTACTCTCTATTTAGCTGCAGTACAGTGATGAGCCTAGCTATCAATGGTGCAGCAGGTGCAATGGCACCGGGGCCCAGTGATCTGAGGGGGGCAATGCATCCCAATTGTAACTGAATTTTCTCTGTGCCAAACCAATGTATGGAGGCCCATTTCCTGGCTAGATGTAGAGCCCTGGGCACCCTCGCTACGCCACTGGCACAGTGTATTGGCTTATTAAATATATGAATGTGGCAAACTGTAATAGAGCGTGTGTTTGGTGATACACTAGAGTTGTAGTGCAGTTTGCGTTTGGTTACGCCATTCCCTTGACACACTGTAGTGTAGAATTCAGTGAGTAATGCTCTGGGTTTGGCACACTGCAGTGTAATGTTTGCTTGGTAAGGCTCTGGGCTTGGTACATTTGAGTGCAATATTTGTTGCATAATGATGTGTATTTAGTACACTGTAATGCAGTCTGCATTCGGTGATGATCTGTATTTGGTACGCTGAAGATCAGTACTCATTTGGCAATGGACTGGGTTTCGCGCACTGTTGTACGTTATTCATGCTAATGCACTGGATGTGCCACACTGCAGTGCAGTACTCCTTTGGTTATGCCCAAGCACAGAGGAGTGCAATGTTTATTTCCTATGATCTGGATCTGACACACCCTGGTACAGAATGATTTTAGTAATGCTGTGCATTTGCATGGGGTACCGCATTATTTATTTTGTAATGCTCTGTGTGTGGGTCACTGTAGCCCAGTATGTGTTTTAACAGTCTGCATTTGCCTCCCTCTAGTAGAATATGGTTGGGATCTCTAGGCATTGGCTTGCTCCAAGGACAATTTGATAATGATGTCTTTCGACACACTTTAGTGCGGTGTTTGTTTGGTAAAGCTTTTCACATTGCAGTGCAACTTTTATGTTTTTTAGTTGAAATTCTCCAATATTAATTTGGTAATGCACTGTATTTGGTATAGTCTATTGCAGTACTGATATGGTCACGCTTTGTATTCTGTAGGCCCGAGCATAGATTTCATTTGGTAATGCTCTATGTTTGGTATGCTTTACTGCAGTACTACTTTGGTAATGCTTTCTATCCTGTATGCTCTAGCACAGATTATATTTGGTAATACTCTATGTTTGGTATGCTTTACTGCAGTACTACTTTGGTAATGCTTTCTATCCTGTATGCTCTAGCACAGATTTCATTTGGTAATGCTCTGTGTTTGGTATGCTATACTGCAGTACTAATTTGGTAATGCTTTCTATCCTGTATGCTCTAGCACAGATTTCATTTGGTAATGCTCTGTGTTTGGTATGCTTTACTGCAGTACTACTTTGGTAATGCTTTCTATCCTGTATGCTCTAGCACAGATTATATTTGGTAATACTCTATGTTTGGTATGCTTTACTGCAGTACTACTTTGGTAATGCTTTCTATCCTGTATGCTCTAGCACAGATTTCATTTGGTAATGCTCTGTGTTTGGTATGCTATACTGCAGTACTAATTTGGTAATGCTTTCCACTCTGTATGCTCTAGCACAGATTTCATTTGGTAATGCTCTGTGTTTGGTATGCTATACTGCAGTACTAATTTGGTAATGCTTTCCATTCTGTATTCTCTAGCTCAGATTTCATTTGGTAATGCTCTGTGTTTGGTATGCTATACTGCAGTACTAATTTGGTAATGCTTTCCACTCTGTATGCTCTAGCACAGATTTCATTTGGTAATGCTCTGTGTTTGGTATGCTATACTGCTGTACTAATTTGGTAATGCTTTCCATTCTGTATTCTCTAGCTCAGATTTCATTTGGTAATGCTCTGTGTTTGGTATGCTATACTGCAGTACTAATTTGGTAATGCTTTCCACTCTGTATGCTCTAGCACAGATTTCATTTGGTAATGCTCTGTGTTTGGTATGCTATACTGCAGTACTAATTTGGTAATGCTTTACACTCTGTATGCTCTAGCACAGATTTCATTTGGTAATGCTCTGTGTTTGGTATGCTATACTGCAGTACTAATTTGGTAATGCTTTCTATCCTGTATGCTCTAGCACAGATTTCATTTGGTAATGCTCTGTGTTTGGTATGCTATACTGCAGTACTAATTTGGTAATGCTTTCCACTCTGTATGCTCTAGCACAGATTTCATTTGGTAATGCTCTGTGTTTGGTATGCTATACTGCAGTACTAATTTGGTAATGCTTTACACTCTGTATGCTCTAGCACAGATTTCATTTGGTAATGCTCTGTGTTTGGTATGCTATACTGCAGTACTAATTTGGTAATGCTTTCCATTCTGTATTCTCTAGCTCAGATTTCATTTGGTAATGCTCTGTGTTTGGTATGCTATACTGCAGTACTAATTTGGTAATGCTTTCCACTCTGTATGCTCTAGCACAGATTTCATTTGGTAATGCTCTGTGTTTGGTATGCTATACTGCAGTACTAATTTGGTAATGCTTTCCACTCTGTATGCTCTAGCATAGATTTCATTTGGTAATGCTCTATGTTTGGTATGCTTTACTGCAGTACTACTTTGGTAATGCTTTCTATCCTGTATGCTCTAGCACAGATTTCATTTGGTAATGCTCTGTGTTTGGTATGCTATACTGCAGTACTAATTTGGTAATGCTTTCCACTCTGTATGCTCTAGCACAGATTTAATTTGGTAATGCTCTGTGTTTGGTATGCTATACTGCAGTACTAATTTGGTAATGCTTTCCATTCTGTATTCTCTAGCTCAGATTTCATTTGGTAATGCTCTGTGTTTGGTATGCTATACTGCAGTACTAATTTGGTAATGCTTTCCACTCTGTATGCTCTAGCACAGATTTCATTTGGTAATGCTCTGTGTTTGGTATGCTATACTGCAGTACTAATTTGGTAATGCTTTACACTCTGTATGCTCTAGCACAGATTTCATTTGGTAATGCTCTGTGTTTGGTATGCTATACTGCAGTACTAATTTGGTAATGCTTTCCACTCTGTATGCTCTAGCACAGATTTCATTTGGTAATGCTCTGTGTTTGGTATGCTATACTGCAGTACTAATTTGGTAATGCTTTCCATTCTGTATACTCTAGCACAGATTTCATTTGGTAATGCTCTGTGTTTGGTATGCTATACTGCAGTACTAATTTGGTAATGCTTTCCACTCTGTATGCTCTAGCACAGATTTCATTTGGTAATGCTCTGTGTTTGGTATGCTATACTGCAGTACTAATTTGGTAATGCTTTACACTCTGTATGCTCTAGCACAGATTTCATTTGGTAATGCTCTGTGTTTGGTATGCTATACTGCAGTACTAATTTGGTAATGCTTTCCATTCTGTATTCTCTAGCTCAGATTTCATTTGGTAATGCTCTGTGTTTGGCATGCTATACTGCAGTACTAATTTGGTAATGCTTTCCACTCTGTATGCTCTAGCACAGATTTCATTTGGTAATGCTCTGTGTTTGGTATGCTATACTGCAGTACTAATTTGGTAATGCTTTACACTCTGTATGCTCTAGCACAGATTTCATTTGGTAATGCTCTGTGTTTGGTATGCTATACTGCAGTACTAATTTGGTAATGCTTTCTATCCTGTATGCTCTAGCACAGATTTCATTTGGTAATGCTCTGTGTTTGGTATGCTATACTGCAGTACTAATTTGGTAATGCTTTCCACTCTGTATGCTCTAGCACAGATTTCATTTGGTAATGCTCTGTGTTTGGTATGCTATACTGCAGTACTAATTTGGTAATGCTTTCCACTCTGTATGCTCTAGCATAGATTTCATTTGGTAATGCTCTATGTTTGGTATGCTTTACTGCAGTACTACTTTGGTAATGCTTTCTATCCTGTATGCTCTAGCACATATTTCATTTGGTAATGCTCTGTGTTTGGTATGCTATACTGCAGTACTAATTTGGTAATGCTTTCCACTCTGTATGCTCTAGCACAGATTTCATTTGGTAATGCTCTGTGTTTGGTATGCTATACTGCAGTACTAATTTGGTAATGCTTTCCATTCTGTATTCTCTAGCTCAGATTTCATTTGGTAATGCTCTGTGTTTGGTATGCTATACTGCAGTACTAATTTGGTAATGCTTTCCACTCTGTATGCTCTAGCACAGATTTCATTTGGTAATGCTCTGTGTTTGGTATGCTATACTGCAGTACTAATTTGGTAATGCTTTACACTCTGTATGCTCTAGCACAGATTTCATTTGGTAATGCTCTGTGTTTGGTATGCTATACTGCAGTACTAATTTGGTAATGCTTTCCACTCTGTATGCTCTAGCACAGATTTCATTTGGTAATGCTCTGTGTTTGGTATGCTATACTGCAGTACTAATTTGGTAATGCTTTCCATTCTGTATACTCTAGCACAGATTTCATTTGGTAATGCTCTGTGTTTGGTATGCTATACTGCAGTACTAATTTGGTAATGCTTTCCACTCTGTATGCTCTAGCACAGATTTCATTTGGTAATGCTCTGTGTTTGGTATGCTATACTGCAGTACTAATTTGGTAATGCTTTACACTCTGTATGCTCTAGCACAGATTTCATTTGGTAATGCTCTGTGTTTGGTATGCTATACTGCAGTACTAATTTGGTAATGCTTTCCACTCTGTATGCTCTAGCACAGATTTCATTTGGTAATGCTCTGTGTTTGGTATGCTATACTGCAGTACTAATTGGTAATGTTTTCCATTCTGTATACTCTAGCACAGATTTCATTTGGTAATGCTCTGTGTTTGATATGCTATACTGCAGTACTAATTTGGTAATGCTTTCCATTCTGTATGCTCTAGCACAGATTTCATTTGGTAGTGCTGTTTTTTGGCACACTTTGGTGCAGAATTCCAGGGGAGTCAGTAGATCAGTGAACTTTCCCAGGTGTGTGATGAGAGAAACTGGAACTAAATGGAAGCATTGCTGGATCCCGATATGTTATCTGCTGGGGTATTTTCTCCTCTCGTTGCTCCCTAATATCTCACGTCTTGAAGTTCTATCTGAAGAGATCAAGATCGATGCTTGAAACTTTGCGCCTAGCAGCGGTGGCTCCTCCGCTATGGTGGATGAGTGTTGCCCCATCTGCCAGCAGCCAAAAAAATGAAAAACAAAACGATAATAAACCCTTGTTTATTATGTAAATGTAAATGTACATGTATTTATATAGCGCAAATCACTGACCGAGGTCGGTATCTAAGCGCTTGCTTAGGGAACCCGTCCTGGTATTCCCCTGTGAGATAACCCCGGCAGGGTATCCACAAGGTGAAAGCCAGGCATCCCGCCACGAGGGGCCGTTGTGGAGATTAAGCAAGCTATTGCCCAGAGTCGCAGAGTGTGAACCCGTGAGTCGAGAAGGCACCGGAGCGAGAATTATCGAGTCCGTGGAATTTTTGAGCCCAAGATCCGCCGAGGCGGGGAATTGAACCCTGGTCCAGGGCCGATCTCAGCTTCCGGGTCTGCCACCTCTAACCCCTGAGCCACACTTCTGACTGGCAATCCCGCCTTCACTTGCTCACCCAGGAACCTCTATCACTCACTCCAGTGGCCATTGCTCACTCGTGTCCTCACTGTAGGCCCAGGGGTCAGGACCACCCATCGATCAATCATTGCTCAAGCCCTAGTAGGGTTCACTCCCCCTTTCATCGGTAAGTCCTCAGGGCACCCTTGGCTACCTCAGTAGAACACCTGCCCATGCTGCATAGACCCCCCCATCTCTCGCTCCCGCATCAGGACCCCATCCTAACGCAGGCCTCAGTGGTACCTCTGCCCCATCCTCACGCCGGCCTCAGTGGTACCTCTGCCCCATCCTCACGCAGGCCTCAGTGGTACCTCTGCCCCATCCTCACGCCGGCCTCAGTGGTACCCCATCCTCACGCAGGCCTCAGTGGTACCTCTGCCCCATCCTCACGCCGGCCTCAGTGGTACCTCTGCCCCATCCTCACGCAGGCCTCAGTGGTACCTCTGCCCCATCCTCAAAGGCTCAGAACGGTGGGCTAGGCCCGACTTCAGCTGTTCTCGGAGGACAGAGCCAGCGATCCTTAAAATTGCCACATCTGTATAATCTGCCTTTTATTTTCTGCTTCATGAACTTTTATTTCCCATTATTTATTCCCCTCTCAGCCCCCCTCTTTCTACTTAGTGTTCGACATAGAGGGATGCACATGGAAGGCCGCTCCAGCATCTCTTCAAGACATCAGCCCCTCTTCCGCCGCATCGACTGCTCCTGGGGCTGCCCACCCTGCCTCCCCGGCTCCCCTCCGGCTCTCTCCTGCGCCAGACTACATCTACCCCCAGCCCTTCCTCTAGCGTCCTGGAGCACTGCACCTCGTGGACCCCCAAACTCCTGTTATACCCTCCACACCCTTCATCCACAGCTTCTAGACTCCCCACCCTCCCTCCACCTCTCTCCTGCCGCAGACTGTGTTCTCGCCACCCCTTCTTCCAGAGTCCTGGAGCTTTGCATCTATTGAACCCCCAAATGCCCTATTATGACATCCCACCCCTCTTTATCCACAGCTTCTAGGCTCCCCACTTCCATCCCCAGAGCATCTTTCTCTCCAGCATCCCTGCCCCCTGCATTTCAGCCTCCCCAGTACCTGGTGCCTTCCGTCGCCTGCACCCACTCTGTATCCTGCTCCGTCTATGTTTGGATACCCCCTGCGCAGAGGCTTAGCAAGGGTGCCATGGACTCTAATGCAAGCAGGAACAAGCATTGACAAAGAAATACGTCCGGGTTTAATGTGGTAACATTCACAGCATTAGCACATTAGTGAGCGAGCCACACACAGGAGGTCATCTGCGGGAGCAGACAGAAAGAACTATAGATGTAAAGTAGTCCCTCGTGCAGTTCAATGCAAGCATTCGAGTGAAGGAAAATACCCAGTAAACTTAGGTGAGAGATGAATACTCCACTGGGATGATCCAAGATGTAATTGTTAAAAGTTAGAAGCCAATGGGTGAAAGTCCACTCTCTGCATTTTGTTACCAAGAGCTCTGTTTGACACCTGCCCTACCAAACCCCAGACCTAACAATCAACCCTCTTGCCATACGGTCTCCTTACGTAGGGGTGCAGTGCATATTTCACCATTATGAGACTGGGTGCCACTGCACTTGCCGCACAAATGACAGCTAAACCCATGTCCTACCCCTGCTTTGAAACATTGGAACCGTTGGACCCACGCTTCTGCACCCTCTTCCTCATGGATCAAGCCCCCTCCTACTCTATTTTCTTGCCATCGCCTCCAGGGATCATGAGGTCTTGTACATGTTGCTGTTAGAAGGGAATTGGTGGGAAAACGGGCTGGTAAATATGTTTCGGTATGCCTCTTTTGCGTCCTCCATTTTTATTCATATTTTTCTGCTCCTCCTGACAACTTTGTTGCACTTTTGGAGATGTTTCCATTGGTTTTCCAAGACTGGGGGGTTCTTAAGGCTTGAGGTGGAATGGTGGCTCATGCTCCTTGCTGTGTTTTATCACAAAGTTGGTCTTATTCATTTCTTAGGGTTACCACTTCAAGGGATTTTGCTCCCTGGAAAGGGCCACAACCCTTTAGCGATGGAGGGCACTCCTTAGAGCTGGACTTTATTCTTTGATCTAGTTTTGCTTCTGTGCATTGTCTTACAATTTGAGGGGGGTCCTTGCTTGGAGGGGTTCTCCATATGTGGATAGGTCTTACCTAGCTAGTTATTTATTTATGGAGTTTTATAGGGCACTGCATGTGATCTGTACCTGAGAATACAGGGTGAAGAATACAAGAAGTGTGGTTAGAGGACAAGCAGAGGAGGCTGTGAATTTGTCCAATAGTGTAGGACAGTTGTCCATAGATTATGTAAAATGATTACGGACACTATTGATGTTGCAGTTTTAGATAAAAGCTTCTTTATGGGCTGAAGCTCACAGGGGTGCGTCAGGGCTTATTCAGTAGCCCTGACCCTAGTTGAAGCCATTGCTGAGCAGGCACATCCTACTTCAGGAGATGGTTAGGAAAGTGGAGTCAGATACAGCAACGCACAGAAGTTACCATGCACAAAGCTAAGAAAGAGGCATTGCTTAATTTCAGCTGGTGTTTTCCAAGGCTCGGTTGGATGCCAATTCCACACCTATTCGTTTGTGCACTGTATAGTTTTATTGGTAAAACTGTATGTCTGTGCAAATGTAATCATCATTTTAATTGAATATGTGTTGTCTGTACGCTACCATATCATGCATACTCCACTCTACCCCCTCCATTCTACTCTGCACCACTCTACACCACTGTAGTCTGCTATGCACCACTCCATACTGCACCACGCCACTCCACGCCACACCGAGTCACTGCACTCTACTCTGTACTACTCCACTCTATGCCACTTCACTCTTCACTTCTCTACTCCACTCTACTCTATGCCAATGCTCTCTAACCCATTCTACTCTGCACCACTGCACTCTTCGCTAATGCATTCTGCACCACTTCACTCTATTACATTCAACCCTGCAACACTGCACTCTATGTGGCCTCGCTCTACGCCAATGCACTTAACTCTGTACCACTCCACTCCACGCCTGTGCATTTCACTCTACTACACTGCTCTGCTTTACCACATACCCATACTCTGAAACAATCCACTCTGCACCACACAACTCGGTGCCACTCCACTCTAATCCACTGCACTCCACTCCATGCCACTGCACTCTACTCTGGATCACTGCACTCTGCATCACTGCACTCTGTACCAACTCACTCTACACCACTTTACTCAAAACCAGCGCACTCTGCACCACTACACTCTACACTAATCTACTCTGCACCACTGAACTCTACTATGCCACCGTTTATGCCACTGCGCTGTATGCCTCTGCTCTCTACACCATTATACTTGACGTCACTGCACTCAATGCCACTCTATTCAACTCTGCACCAGTGTACTCTATGCCACTGCTCTCTACGCCACTCTACTCTGCACCAATCAACACCACTGGACTCCATGCCAATCCAATCAATGCCACTGTACTGTAAATCACTGCACTCTAAGACAGTCTACTCTGCAACACTGCACACTATGCCACTCTAGTCTGCACCACTGCACTCTACACCATTGCACCCTATGCCACTACACTCTATTCTACACCACTCTACTCTAAGCCACTCCTGTCTGATCCTTTCCACTCTGCACCACACAACTCGGTGCCACTCCACTCTAATCCACTCCACTCCACAACACTGCACTCTACTGTGCATCACTGCACTCTGTGCCACTCACTCTACACCACTTTACTCAAAACCAGCGCACTCTGCACCACTACACTATACACTAATCTACTCTGCGCCACTGAATTCTACTATGCCACCGTTTATTTTATTTTATTTTATTTTAAGGTTTTATAGAGCGCGAACTTGACCCGTGAGGGTATCAGAGCGCTTTACATATTTAAGAGTAGTATAGAGCACAGTAAATCCCACTGCGCTGTATGCCTCTGCATCATTGTACTTGACTTCACTACACTCTATGCTACTCTATTCGACTCTGCACCACTGTACTCTATGCCACTGCTCTCTATGCCACTCTACTCTGCCCCAGTCGACGCCACTGCACTCCATGCCAATGCAATCCATGCCACTGCACTGTAAATCACTGCACTCTAAGACAGCCTACTCTGCAACACTGCACTCTATGCCACACTAGTCTACGCCACTGCACTCCATGCCTTTGCACTCTATGACACTACACTCTACTCTGCGCCACTCCAATCTGCACCACTCCACTCTGCGCCACTCCACTTTGCACCACACAACTCGGTGCCACTCCACTCTAATCCACTCCACTGCACTCTACTCTGCATCGCTGCACTCTATGCCACTGCATTCTATGCCACTACACTCTATACCAATACACTCTACCCTGCACCACTTCACTCTACCCTGCACTACTCCACTCTACTCTGCACCATTCATCTCTACGCCACTTTACTCTGCAACACACTGCACTCTCTGTCACTGAACTCTGCCACTCTTCTCTGCACCACTGCACTCTATCCCACTACACTCTACGCCACTTTACTCTGCATTACTACACTCTACGCTACTGAACTCTACACTAATCCACCCTATTCTACTCTGCACCACTGCACTCTATGTCACACCACTCTACTCCAAAATTGTCTACTCTATGCCACTGCACTCTAAGTAAGCCACTGTAATCTACCTTGCGTCACTTCCCTCCACGCCACTCTACTCAATGCAACTGCACTCTACTCTACTGCACTCCCTGCCAATGCATTCTACACCATTTTTCTCAAAACCAATACACTCTAAGCCACTGCACTTTATGCCAATCTACTCTGCACCACTGCACTGTACGCCACTATACTCTACAACACTCTACCCCATGCAACAGCACTCTGCACCACTCTTCTACACCATTGCACTCTATGTCACTTTACTCTGCACCATTCCATTCCACTGCACTCTACAGCAATGCATTACTACGCCACTCTACTCTACATCACTGCACACTACAACACTCTACTCACAACACTGCACTCTCTGCCACTGACCTCTCCTTCACTGTACTCTGTGCCACTGCACTCTCTGCCCCTGCACTCTACTCAGGGCTGGACTGGGAACCCAAACTGGCCCGGCACACTGATCGGCCGGCCCCCCTGTGCGGGAGGAAGGGGATGCGACTGAGCTGTTTGCTAGGGCTTGTTTCGGCCGATTTTGTTGCAGGGGGCGATATTGCCGGCCCTGGTAAGAAAAACAGCCCCTATGGGCCTAAAACCAGCCCCCACACTGGCGTCCCACCGTGGAAACGTCCGGTGCCCTCTACGGCCAGTCCGGCCCTGATTCTACTCTGTACCACTCTGCTCCATTCTATGGTAATGCATTCCATGCCGTAACGCTGTATGCCACTACACTCTGCACCACTCTAATCTACTGTGCACCACTGTGCTCTGACACTGCACTCTGCCCTACTCTACTATGCACCAATGCACTCTTTACAACTGTTTTCTAAACCACTCCAGTCTCTCACTCCACTCTGCACCACTCCACTCTACACCCCTCTCTCTATGCCACTTTACTCTCAAACATTGCACTCTATGCCACTGCACTCTACACCAATGCCCTCTATGCCACTGCACTCTACCCTGCACCACTCCACTCTATTCCACTTCATTATACTCTAAAACAATCTACTGTATGCCACTGCACTTTACGCCCCTCTACTCCACTATGTGCCACTCCACTCTATGTCTCTGCACTCGATGACACTGCACTCTACCCTGCACCACTCCACTCTAATCTGCGCCACTCTCCTCTATGTCACTTCACTCTACTCCAAATAAATATACTCTAATCCACTGCACTCTACTTCACTCTACACCACTATCCTCTATGCTACTGTGCTCTCCGCCACCACTCTATGCCTCTGCACTCTACCCTGCACAACTCAGCTCTACCCTGAACCACTCCACTTTATGCCACTCTACTCTGAAACAATCATCTACTGTATGCCACTGCACTCTATGCCACTCCACTTTATGCCACTACACTATGCACTGCATTACTCTATTCTGCACCCCTCTACTCAATGCCACTATGCCCTACAATACTCTACTTTAAACCACTGTACTCTAAACCACTGCACGCTATGCCATTCTACATAATTGTACTTTATATTACTGCACTCTGCGGCACTCTACTGTGCGCCACTCTAATCTGCACCACTGCACTCTCCACCACTAGACTCAATGCCACTCTACTCTGCACCACAGCATGCTATGCCACTGCACTCTACACCACTGCAATCTACTCTACACCACTCAGCTCTATGCCACAGCGCTCTACGCCAATCTAATTAAAGCCACTACACTCTGCATCACTCCAAACCACTCTAATCTATTCTGCACCACTGCACTCCATGTCACTGCACTCTACACAACTCTGCTCTATACCACTCTAATCTACACCTCTGCACTCTACACTGCACCACTCCATTCTCCCCTGCACCACTCCACTTTCCATCACAACTATCTACTATATGCCACTGCACTCTACGCTTCTGCAAGATACTCTGAAAAACTTTACTTTATGCCACTTCACCCTACGCCAATCTAATATGCATCACTGCACTCTACCCCAATAATGCACCCTACATAACTTTACTTAAAAGCAATGCACTCTACACCAATGCACTCTACATCACTGTACTTCATGCCATTTCACTACAGGACATTCTACTCCATTCTACAACACTCCACTGTATGGCACTACTCTCTACGATACATACTCCACCTTCTGACACTCTAACCCATTAAGATCAACTTCACTCTATTCCACTCCATCCATTCTACAACACTCTACTACTCCACTCTAGGCCACTCTACAACAATAATTGGCTCTATGGTGCTCTATGCAACTCCCTCTATGCTCTAACCCTATGCCACTTTACTCCACTCTATTCTACGGCATGCTGCTCCACTTTACTCCACTCTACGCCTATCCACTCTATGCCACTCCACTCTGTGACACTCTATGCCACTCCACTCAACCCCACTTCACTCTGACACTCTAATCCACTCTACGCCACTCAACTGCACTCCACTGTATTCTCGTCCACTCTACTTCCTCATGACACTCCACAACACTCTACACCATTCCACTCCATGACACTCCACTCAACTCTACTCTATGCCACTCCATAACACTCCACTACTCTGCACCTTAAGACACTCCATTCTCCGCCACTCTTGTTTACCCTCACTAAATTTTAGCCATGATGAACAGCAGCTAAGCTGGTGTACAAACAACATGGATACAACATATTGACATAGCCAATAGCTCTTGCATAGGTGAGACCTATTTGCTTTGCCAATGCTTGTTGATATAAGGAGGTACTAATAAATATGGGGGCACCCATGTCAAAATGCTGCCTTGCCACATTGAAAGTCATTTGTGACACATGGGGGCCCCATACCATATGTTGAAAGAAATGGGATAAACTGGTGAATGTCAGGTTTCATTGGTTGGCTCACCATGAAAGGATTTTAACATGTAAAGAGTGTCCTTTCAGTTTCTATGGCTTTTTAGCAAATGTATGTGGAATTTGTACTTTCAAATGCACTATTTCATCCATTCTTTTAATTATTTTGTGGTGTAGAGAAATCCCATGGAAAAGGTCTGGCTAACTTGCTTTGGTCTCTTTGTGTTACCATCTTTCTAAATGTGTCAAAGCCTTTCTCTATGATCACAACATTGCTCTTCTGTTCTCAAAACATGATTGAAAGGTCAAATTTGTATTTATTAGGTTGCAGTTGTGCTTCTTGGGTCATAGTCTTTCTCCTTAGGTCGAAGCCTTGCTTGAGGATTTGGCTTCTTGATCTTAGCTGTGCAGTTTTGCTTTTTAAGCACTGCCATCCTTGTTGTGTGGGAGCCACGCTCTTTGGGTTGCAGGCCTATTCTCTGAAAGAGTGACTCAGCTCTGCTGACTATGGGCAACTTGTATCAAACTACAATTTGCATTCCCTAAATAGCGAATTCTAGGTAATCACCATTTGAGAAATGCAAAATGGTGTGTAAGAAAAAAGCGGTTACCTAATAGTCATTCCTAAAGATTTGCAATCGCCATTAGGTAATACTACTCTATTAGCAGGCACGGCCCGTGCCGGGCGTTATACTGGGGCGCTGACGTCAGGCAGGGGAGGGTCAGGGTGGGGGTTGTAAAATGCGGGATATGGACCATTAGAGGTAAGTACCGAAAAAATAAAATAAAACAGATTTCGTTGCCCACGCTGCATCACATTTGGTGATGCAGCGAGGGCAACGAAATGCGTTTTTTTTCTCGGTACTTACCTCTAATGGTCCATATCCCGCATTTTACAACACCCCACCCTGACCCTCCCCTGCCTGACGTCATCGCCCCAGTATAACGCCCGGCATGGGCCGTGCCTGTCTATTAGGTCTTTAGACCCATACGTGCAAATGGTTTTGTGTTACCTAATTTGCGATTACCTAATTGGTCATCACAAAGTAGGTAATGCAAACCCAAGGATGCCTGGAGTTCTAAGACCCCTCCATCCCGAGGTACCCCAAAAAATAATTTGCACATCTAAAGCACATACATGCCCAAGGGGCACATGTGCGCTATATGGCACTTTGAAAAATGAATTTTTGTGCATTTTCAAAAATTGCACATGGTTACCATTGGCTTGGAGTCGATGGTAATAGAGTTTCCCAAATGCCAAGTTTGCATTAAGGAAATGCTTGGTACATGTGCTTAGGGAATCGCAAACTGCGATTCCCTATTTGTAGTTGCAAATATTTAGCGATTACCTAAAATTGTGACTACAAAGCCTTTCATACATCTTGAAAGCTATTTTGCATTCACAACCAGTCAAATTTACGATTCGCACCGTTTGCGAACGCAAAATTGTTTCATACATGTGGCCCTATGTCCCCTAATTGCTTTTCTTGCACATTGGGTTCCAGTCTTGGCCATTCAATCGTCTTGTGCACTGTAACACACTTTTACATTTTAAGTCATAACCATGGTCATTTGTTCACACTCATGTGCTTTAGTTATCAGTGATGCTTGTTAGTTTACAAATTTGCTCATCCAGTCTTGCTCAGTCACTGTCAAACTTACCCATACTGCACGTTTAATAAATATCCCCTGAATGATAGCTCAGTGGGTTGTGCACCTATTACAGAATTGTGTGCGCAACCTCCATGCCACTGATTCCAATTAAAGGGAACATTTTGCAAAATGAATGTAAAATTGTAAAAAATTTCACTTGCTAGTATCTTATGTGAAAATTGAACAGAACGGCGTAAATCACATCCGATAGTCATGCAAGATACGGGCAAGAGAATTGCTCAAGAAAAAAATGTCATCAGTGAGAAAGGATTTTCTCAATCTAGTCTTGCAAAGTAACAGGTATTGGCAGAGCCAGTAGATCTAGAGTTGAATGCAAGCCTTTTGGCTTTTCCAATGCTTGTTTTGGTTTGTCATAATTTTTGTAGCGTTTCATTTTTGAGGAGCTGCCAGGCTAATGCCAATGTAAAAAACATAAACACTGGCCTCACAATGCACACTTTGCCATAGCAAAGTGAAAGGAATTGCTAGTGAAAGGAACAATTTTGTGGGGATGTGCTCTCTTTGAAAGAGAAGAATGCCGTCACTTACTGTGAAGCTTACAACGGGTCAGTAAGTGTGCGTTTACCCCCAGCGCTGTGCTCTGCCCTCCCCCACGCTGCCATTTTGCTTATTGTGTTGTTGTTGGTCTGCGTCCTCGTAAGCCCGCCCCGCCTCCCAGCTGAGCCGCCCTCGCCCCTCCCCCTCCCCACCATCCATATATGACAGTTGTTCCCGGGGACAGCGTTTACGCGCAGCGACCGCGCCCCATTTGCGCCGAAGGTGCGCCAAAGGTAAGCCCGTCTACGCCCGTCCGCGCCTGGACCGCGCCCAGCACCATACCCCCTGCCCCTCGCACTGCCCAGCCCTCCCGCATTACCTACGATGCCGCCACCCTCCTAGCCCTTAACCCCGGTCGCGCCCCCAACTGCGTCCAAGCCGCTCCTGGACACACCCATGGACCTTTCTCTTGCTACTTCTGCAAATTCACCGGCACCGACAACATCTCCGCTACGACCACACCACAGATTCCCGACCCCAACCACCTACAATGCATCTTGCTCAACACCCGATCGGTCCACAGGCACGCCATTGACCTATGGAATCTACTAGACACCATCTCTCCGGACGTCGCCTTCCTAACGGAAACATGGATGAACGCTTCCTCCACCCCAGACATCACCATTGCCATCCCTGAAGACTATAAGATCATCCGCAAGGACCGTACCGGACACACAGGAGGAGGAATCGCTATCGTCCATAAAAAATCCATCCACATCTCAACCAGCTGACGCCAATCTCGCCAACTCTGAACACCTTCACTTCCAGATCCACATCGACCTCAAGACCACACTCAGAGGCACCCTCCTCTACAGACAACCAGGACCCCGCGCAAAATTCAGTGAAGACATCACGGACTTCATCACTCCACACGCGCTCCCCTCCAAAGATTACATCCTTCTGGGAGACCTCAACTTTCACCTGGAAAAGAACAACGACCGCAACACCACCACCCTCTTGGACAACCTCGCCAACCTCGGACTTAAACAACTGGTCACTTCCCCCACCCACATAGCAGGTCATACTCTCGACCCTATCTTCACCTCCAGCAACCACGTCTCCTTCAGCCACACCACGGCTCTCCTTTGGACTGACCACAGCTGCGTCCACTTTACCTACAACAAGCCTAAACAAATCAACCACCCCCAACCAACTCTGCAAAGAAACTGGAACAAAATCACCATCGACCAGATCTCCTCATCGCTCCTTCTAAACACCCCTGCCCACTCGTCTAACCCAGACCAAGCCGCCGCCAACTTCACCCTATGGTTATCCAACAGCGCCGACATCCTAGCACCACTGAAAAAACGTCAAAGCAAACCTGGCAACAAGAAAGCCTCATGGTTCAACGATGATCTTAAGAAGTCCAAGAAACTCTGCCGCTCCCTTGAGAAGGCCTGGAAAAAAGACCCAACCACCAGCACCAAAGAAGCCTTCAAAAACGCCACCCGCATACACCACCAACTAATCCGAAAGGCCAAGAATACAGCATTCAAGGATCGACTAGACAACAACGCCCACAACAGCAAGGAACTTTTCAACATCGTCAAGGAATTTGCCAATCCCTCGGCCAACTCCAACGACATCACCCCCTCTCAAGCCCTCTGCGACTCCCTGGCTTTATTCTTCCACAACAAAATTGCAGACATCCACAACAGCTTCGACAACCAACCCGGAGACCAACCCACCCAACCATATGCTGAACATTCTCCCCCCTTGAACACCCTTAACGACTGGAACCCAATCTCCACTGAGGACACCATCCGCCTGATGAACTCCATCCACTCAGGATCCCCCACAGACCCATGCCCTCACCACATCTTCAACAAAGCAGACTCCGTCATAGCACCGCACCTCTGAGACGTCATCAACTGCTCCTTCAACTCCGCCACCTTCCTGGAAAGCTGGAAACACGCTGAACTCACCGCCCTTCTGAAAAAACCCACAGCGGACCCCACCGAACTCAAAAATTACCGCCCCATCTCGCTCCTTCCTTTCCTGGCCAAAGTCATCGAGAAAGCTGTCAACAACCAGCTCGCCGCCTTCCTCGAAGCCAACAAATCCCTCGACTCCTCACAGTCTGGCTTCCGAGCAAAACACAGCACTGAGACCGCCCTCATCGCAGCAACAGACGACATTCGAACTCTACTGGACAATGGAGACACAGTCGCCCTCATCCTCCTCGACCTCTCTGCAGCCTTCGACACAGTCTGCCACAGCACCCTTTTACAACACCTCAAAAACATCGGAATACAAGGAAAAGCACTTGAATGGATCACCTCGTTCCTCACCAGAAGAACCCAGAGAGTCCGCCTCCCACCTTTCAAGTCAGAGGCCACCGAAGTCATCTGTGGCGTACCACAAGGATCCTCACTCAGTCCCACCCTCTTCAACGTATACATGAGCCCCCTCGCGGCCATCGCCCGCCAACACAACCTCAACATCATCTCTTACGCGGATGACACTCAACTGATCCTTTCTCTCACCAATGACCCCAGCACCGCCAAAACTAACCTACACGAAGGAATGAAAGAAGTTGCCGAATGGATGAAACACAGCCGTCTGAAACTGAACTCAGATAAAACAGAAGTCCTCATCTTAGGTACATCCCCCTCTGCATGGGACGACTCTTGGTGGCCGGAAGCCCTTGGAAAAGCACCCATCCCGACAGACCATGCACGGAACCTAGGCGTTATCCTGGATTCTTCACTTTCAATGAACAGACAAGTCAGCTCCGTCTCCTCATCCTGCTTCAACATTCTTCGCATGCTCAAAAAAACATTTCGCTGGATCCCCACCGAAACCAGAAAAACAGTCACCCATGCTCTGGTCACGAGCCGACTGGACTACGGAAACACCCTCTACGCAGGTACTACCGCTAAACTCCAGAAAAAACTCCAACGAATCCAAAACGCCTCAGCCAGGATCATATTAGACATCCCGCGTAACGAACACATCTCTGGTCACCTGAAAAACCTCCACTGGCTACCCGTCAATAAGAGGATCACTTTCCGACTTCTGACCCACGCACACAAGGCACTCTACGAAATCGGACCGGAATGCCTCAACTCACGACTGTCCTTCTACACCCCCCCCGCCAACTACGATCCTCCAGCCAAGCCCTCGCCACTGTACTTCGCATCAACAAGACCACCATGGGAGGTCGATCCTTCTCATACCTGGCGGCTAAAACATGGAACTCACTTCCCACTTACCTTCGCCTTACCCAGAACCACCTAGCATTCAGAAAGCAACTTAAAACGTGGATATTTGACAAGTAATCCTCCTCCCCTCCCTAAGCGCCTTGAGACCCTCTGGGTATGTAGTGCGCCATATAAATTTTATGACTTGACTTGACTTGACCTTGCATTTAGCTCTATTTCTTAGTGCAAGATGCACCCTCACACGTCTAAAATGGACAAAAGGATGCATTTTGTGCTAAGAAAATAGCGCCAAATACAACACAACATGAACTACAGCATCACCAGTCGCTTGTGCACGCTAAATTCATTGATTCTGGGCTCCTGCTCATGTACTCCATTTGAGGCTAGTTAGGGGCTGCAGTTGTGACCTCAAACTTGCTCCCTGTTACTCCTGACACTTCCTTTGCGACCCCTGGTGGGTTGCAAAGGGAGTGCCCGGAGCAGCACGGAACAATTTAGGGGTTGCAGCTGCGATCCCCAACTAACCTCAAAATACATCCTGGCCCCTGCCGTAGGTTTCTTTCCCCAAATCACTCTTAGCTTCGCGAGTGGGCGTAATCACGTAATTTTGCATCACAAGTGTAACGCAGAATTACCTACATTTCTCTGAATTCTACAGTGTAATTAAAATTAGTCCCAGGTCTAAAGCTTACCCGCTAGATTGAGTGGGCTGATCCTTGGCAAATACTGTGGGCCTTATTTATGAGGCCGTGCATCACTTTTACTCTGCCGGTGGGTCACTTTTTGTGACACACCAGCGGCAAGAAAAATGTGTGCATTGTTGCACCATATTTACAAAGTGATGCATCTAGGTAGATGCGTCACTTTGTAAACCCCTGCGCCACATCATACCTGCACCAGGAATAATGTATGCAGGGGGGGCGTTCTGCCACAAGAAAGTGTCATAGAAGTGACGCAGTGGGGGTGTGGCTTAGCACCCGGCGGAGATGGCGGCGTTCGTCTGAGCGCTCCGTGGTTACTGGGGTGAACGAGCGGCTCCCGTACCTGCTTTGCATCGGAGACGGCGGAAAGCATCTTCGGAGGGATCCAGGCATGCTCCGATGCCTTTTTCGCAGCTCCCGGTGAATGCCTTCCTTACTTTCTGCTGCAATTCCTGTCAGTCGCGGCTTCATGGCGGCCGCGACTGCCATTTTGTGATTCTGTAGCGCGTCTCTCGCGCGTAGCCCTTCTCCCTTCGGAAGATTATACAACTGCATACCTCCTCCTTCTTCAAGCAAGCCATTTCGGATTGTGTTCTCCTCTGTGAAGCTTTAATATTTTGAGCAGCTGCACATAATGCCAAACCTTCCTTTCTTCGCACAAAGCTGGCTAATGCTTCTTTTTCACATATTTTTGTAACTACCACCCCCCGCCCTCATGAAACGGCCAGTTTCTACTCTCTCAATTTTTGGTGGCCATTTTGTTTTTCTCTGATGTCTTCTCCGTGGATTTTTTCCCTGCGTGCTCCTGCAGTCCATGTTGACTTCTCTTGCTACTCAGCAATCCTGTCACCTATCGTCTGACTTTCTGCTGTTCCCACTGATATAGAGGTCCTAGGGCCAGCTTTTCTCTCCTGTGGTGGTTATTATCTTATGGATAGGAGCACAACGGACCGCGTTAATAAGACTCCACGGCACACCTTTATCAAGAATTCAAAAGTGTTCTCTGAATTGGCTCAGTTAGAAGCCTCTCACACATCTACCATCCACACGTCGCAGTCCAGCATGGAGCACCCTGTGCAGCCCTCAGGGAAAGCCACCACCAAAAGGCTAAAAAAAGATCCTCCTTCACCGTCTAACTCCTCTTCGGCCTTATCTATGGAATTGTTATTGGCGGAGATACGAGCCCTTCGTTCTTTCATGGAAGAAACCAATGCTAAGCTGCAAGTTCTAACCGATAACTGGTCGCAGATGGAGGCTAGAGTTACGTTGGTAGTGTCTCTTCTCTCCAGGAATCATCCTCCAAGGTCACTCATATGCACTCGCAGATTTCTTCTCTCCAGAGGCAGGTTGAGGAGCTTGAAAACTGAAATCAGCGTAATAACCTACGAATTTACGGCCTGGTGGAGGGTTGTGAGGGGAGTGACCCTATTGCTTTCTTCAAATCCTTTCTCCCTAAACTCCTGCATCTACCAGAGGACACTTTGCTCAACATACAGCGGGCCCACAGACTTGGTCGAGCTCCTTCGCCTACTTCCAATTCATTAAGACCAAGAGACGTCATCATATATTTCCTGGAATATACAGGCCTTCTCAAAGTCCTCTCAGCGGCCAGAGCTTCCCCTTGCCTTACATGGTCGGGTTCCACCTTGTTTTTCGCGCAGGATTATGCTAAATCTACGGCCAGCTGTCACAAGGCTTTCTTGGATATGAGGCCAGAGCTCCGTTCCATTGGCGCCAGATATGGTCTCTTCCACCCTTGTCTCTTCAGAGTCACCCACAATAATAAGACAACGACTTATGAGGATCCTGTACGACTTCGGAGCTTCTTGAATTCCTGCCGAGCAGCTGACATGGATACCTCTGGTTCCTCCTCCTCTTTTCCTCCATGACTTTCCTGAGTTGCTGTTGTTTTCCTCTGGTTCTGTTGCTCTTATTTGTTCTTCAAATTTCACAATTTTACTTCATGTTCTTATGTAGTTTTTGAATTGTTCATGCTAGTTTTGTCTTTATGCAATTCCCCTTGTTTATCCCTCCCTTGTATTTATTCATATAACCTCCTTGTTACTTGCTATTTTCTACTGTTTCGTTTCCTGATGTTTACCTCATGTCTCCACAGAATTCGCTTTATGTTCCGTGACGCTCCCCCGGCTTGAAGGCCCGCTGACAATGGACGTCCTGCCTTCTCCAGTTGGCTCTACCCCCCTCACCTTCTTGTTCGTTCTCCTTCCTGATTGTCCTTCCTCACTTCCCTCCCTTGTAAGTATGCTCTCCTTCCTTGCCTAACATGTTTGCCTTTTCCCTTCTTTCCCTCTCCGTGTTCTTCCTCTTACTCAACTTTTGTTTACAGGTGTCACCTTTCTCCTGTTCGCTTCAGCCTTTCTACTCCTTCTCTTCATGTACCTCTTCATTCTTTCATTGGTTTTTTTTTCTCTTGTTTGTCTATTCGCATATACCTCCTTTTCATGTTCTTCATCTTCGTCATTTGCCTCTGCTCATACTCTTCTTTTTTCCCTTTTCCTCTTCTTTTCTCTGTTCTTCTGCTCACATTTCTACATTTTAACTTTTTTCTTCTCCTCTCGTTCATACATTTGATTCCTCTTTGCTCAGACTACATTTCTTCTTTTTTCTCATATTTATATTACGTCTCTCGCTTCCTAACTTGCATTCATTTCTGTCTACTCTTCCCTTCTTTTTCCCTTATAGTCTGTCTACTTTTCCTTTTCTTGACTTCAACCTCTTTGCTCTCTCCTTCTTCTTCCTTTTCTTTCACTTTCACAAGCATTTATTTTTTCCTCACCTACTTCGTCTCATGGGCTTTATTTTCTGCTTTGTTTGTTTTCTTTTTCCTCATATATTTTATGCGCTATGTCATTGAAGATTATTTCATGGAATGTTAAGGGTATCAACTCTCCAATCGAACGCCAGAGGATTCTTTCTCATATAGCTAAATTGAACACTGATTTTGCATTCCTACAAAAAACTCACCTTTCTGATGCGGAATCTGCTAAACTCAAAAGGGGTTGGGTGGGTGAGGTTTACTACTCTCAGGGCGATGGTAAACGTAATGGGGTTGCGATTCTATGTCGTAAGTCCTTATCCTATTCTTTAGTCTCTAAAGAATCAGATACCGAAGGTCGATGGATACATGTCAGACTATCTCTTAGAGGTGTTCCAATCTCTCTTCTTAATGTCTATGCCCCTACCGGTGGTAACCCTATTTTTTGGAGTGAGATGTCTCAACATATCACTCGTTTTGTTGATGATAATTTCATCTTGGCGGGAGACTGTAACCAAACCTTAGACCCTTTCATTGACAGGCACTCTAATGCCCCTTATATCCCCAATAAATCCCACAAGCTTTTTACTCAAGCTATCCCCCAACACAAGCTTATTGATGCTTGGCGCCTATGTAACCCGACGTCCAAAGAATTCACTTTTTACTCCCCTACTCATCACTCCCAATCCCGAATTGATTACATTTTTGTCACCCACAACATTGCTCAGACTCTTGTCAATGCCGAAATTGGACCAATCTTACTGTCAGATCATGCCCCCGTTTTAATCAACGTTGACATACTTCCTAAAGTTACCGGACCCAAGCGTTGGCGCTTCAATAATACCTTGCTTTTGGATCCCAAATTCACTGCCTCCTTCAACGCGTTTTTTGATGAGTTTTTTTATTTAACGAAACCCCTTCTATCCCTAAGCATACCATTTGGGATGCTTTTAAAGCCGCATCAAGTGATTTTATAATTGGATATGTGGCGAAAAAATGAAAAGTTAGTCGCAAATTTACCAATGATCTCCTTCAAGACATTAAGAGATTGGAACACGCCTACTTCACCTCACGCTCCCAAGATAGTCTGACTGCCCTTGTCACGGCTAAAATGCAATTTAACAAACAATCCACAGAAGATGCTTCTTTATATCTGCTAAAGTCTAGTGCAAAGTTTTATGGAGGCCGAAACAAAGCTGGAAAACTTTTAGCCAATTATTTGAAAGTTGTTGGACAGGCCTCGTGCACGGGCCGTTCCCTCCCCGCATAGGAAGACCCGAACACCGGCTCTCCCAGTATCACCCGAAGAACCACCCCGACAACCCGCAGAAGCAACCTGCAACCCGTCCCCAACAGGACGCCTGCTCCCGATCACCCCGACATCGGCCGGCCCGGGCCTCCTTCAGCAGCATTGCCTCGGGCCATCCGCCATCTTGAACACTGCACCACGAGGCCGCGTGGCCTCAGCTCGACCCCAACCCTGGGCCTGGCCAGACCCCGACATCGAGGCACCACCATCTACCCAGGAGGTGACGAGACCACTCGGCAGGTCAATGGGAGAACGGAGTGTCGATGGCTCTCCCCCGCCAGGTGCCGATCGCCCCCAGCCTCCCCGGGCGCTGGCTCCACCCCCCTGCTGGTTGTCTGGACTCCCTCATCCCGGACCTCCCGACCTCCAAGAGCGAGGGTCCGGACATCAAAGGAGACCAGACCTATAACTGGGGCAGCTCCAGAGCAGGAAGGCAGTTGTATCCTGGAGTCGAGAGACACCTTGAAGAACTCATCCTTGACGGACTGCTGGCGCTGCCGCAGCCCTGCCTTGTGAATCATCGATCCTGCCTGCTGGCGCTGCCGCGGCCCTCTGCAACCTACACCTTCATCGGGACCTGCTGGCGCTGCCGCGGCCCATCCTTGTGAACCTTCATCGGGACCTGCTGGCGCTGCCGCGGCCCATCCTTGTGGACCTTCGTCGGGACCTGCTGGCGCTGCCGCGGCCCATCCTTGTGAACCATCGTCGGGACCTGCTGGCGCTGCCGCGGCCCATCCTTGTGAACCATCGTCGGGACCTGCTGGCGCTGCCGCGGCCCATCTGTGTGCACCATCGTTCCTGCCTGCCGGCGCTGCCGCGGCCCTTCTCCAGTGAGACTTGTCATCCTAGCCGGCTGGAGCTGCCGCGGCCTGACCTTCCAGAATTCCGAGCTCGAGGATTGTGAGCTACCCATCTACCACCCTCACCAGACCAGTACCAAGACTGTCCCGCTACCCTTTCCCCCTCAGAGACTAGAATTGAGTGGACCCTCGTGTCCGACTTCACTGTACCGCTGATACCTCTGCCTTAAGAATCGTATATAAAGAGTGTTAACTTCATCCTCATGTGGTGTCCATCTGTGGGGGGGAAGTTACTTGTCTGTACGATCGCTGGAGACGGCCCTCACCGGAGGCCTCTCCCCCTGTCCTCGGCCGACCCTCCAGGTCCCCGTCCAACATTGGTGGCCAGCGGCGCGATCCGAACCAACGCGTAATCGTACAGAAAGTAACTCACCTCACGGCTCAACCACAATGACAACCAAAGAGAGCGGATCCACAGGAAAATTCCAGATGGAGAAATTAGAAGAATACAACCACAAAGAACTGAAACAATTTTGCATAGAACTAGGCATTGCTACCACAGGACTGAGCACGAAAGACGACTTCAAAAAAGCCCTAGAATCTTGGGCGGAGACGGGTACGACCGCACCCCAGAACCAAAACACCGAGACGCCAGAAACAAGCACAGCTCCGGCAGAAGGAAGGAGATCGGGTCTCTCCCCAGAGGAGATCCGAGAACGAGAGAAAAGCAGACTCCATGAATTAGAGTTGGCACGACTTCGGTTGGACGGAGAACTAAAATTGGCCGAACAGAAGATAACATTGGAACACTTGCGGCTCCGAGAGGAGCGGGAGGAGAAGCAAAAACAGAGAGAGTTAGAAGAGAAAAAACTGGCCTACGAACATGAGCGCAACCTAGCCGAAATAGAGCTTCGGAAACAAAACAAAGACCTCGGGGTGCCCGAGCGCCCAAACACTCCGGGCCCTGCAGTCCCTAAAGTCCACATCCCCAAGGATGTCGTCCGAGAATATTATAGGAATGACGATATCCAGCAGTGGTTCAAGGCCTACGAGATAGCCATGACCTCCCACCGGATTTCCCGAAGTGACTGGGGAGCCGGGTTATGGGGGAGGTTCGTCAACGAAGGGTGCGACGCCCTGCTGCAACTGCCGGACCATCAGATGACGTCCTATGACCACATGAAGGCAGCCCTCCTCACTCGATACGGACTCACGCCCGAGATGTACCACCAGCGGTTCCGCGACTGCAAACGGATCCCGGGTACAACTTGGGTAGAGTACGTAAACTTTTTCAGCAGAGCATTCGAGGGGTGGATCAAGGGCAGCCAAGTAACCACCTACAAGCAACTCAATAATCTCATTGTATGGGAGCACCTCTCCAACAATTGCTTCGTCGAGCTCAGACAGCACCTCCTCGACAGCAAACTGACTGAACCTCGGCAGCTCGCCGCCGAAGCTGACCGGTGGGAAAGCACTCGAGTTTCCCGAAGTGGGACCAGCGAGCCGAACAGAACCAACCAAGGTCCCCATCGCCCCCGAGGAGGAGGAGGCCAGGGACGGGGCCGAGACGCCACCCCAGCGGCTCCCACCAGCAACACCCCGCCCCCGGCCGGCAGGGGAAACCCCCCGAGGCGTCCGGGGTCCGAGCCAATGTTACTTGCCACCGGTGCCAGCGGACCGGCCACTATGCCAACGACCCTAATTGCCCGAAAAACCAGAATCCGATACCCCGCCAGGTCGCTGCCGCCGCCCTGGGAGAAGAGCAAGCCCCAGAGGATTACGAGGAATACGAACAGGAACAGCCCGAGTGGGAACCAGCCGCCATGTCCCTGGTCTGCCTAGGGGAAAGAGACATGATCCTGCGGGCTCCCCTACCCGCCAATACGAGAAAATACAGCCAGTGGGTGAACATAAATGGCCGCAAGGCCGAAGCCCTACGCGACACCGGGGCCAGTGTGACGGCGGTCCGCTGTCATCTGGTAACCCCGGAGCAGATCCTGCCAAACGTCCTTTGCCCCGTCCGATCAGCCGACAACTCAGAAAGCCTGTGTCGGATGGCCTGCGTTCCCTTCGAGTGGGGAGGAGTGTCCGGAATGTTGAAGGTGACTGTCCGCGATGATGCCCCAGTGGACTGCCTCCTGGGGAACGACCTTGAAAGTTCCCCCTGGGCAGCCGTCGAAAGAAGAGAGCACCTGGGGATGTTGGGCCTCCCTGAATGGGCCTGCATAACGACCAGGCCCATGGCCGCCCGTGCCCTCTCCAGTCCCGAAGAACCCGAGTGGCCAGAGCCTCCTCCCCCGATCGTCCCGGAGGGAGACGCCCTAAGTGCCAATCACCCAGAACCAACCAGAGAAGAGCCCGTGCCACTCCAGGACCTTCCAGAACTGGCTCAGTGGCGGCAGGAAGGTGGTCCCACCCAAGAACAATTCCGACAAGAACAGAAGACCTGTCCTTCCCTCGAGGGACTCAGGCAGCAAGCCCTCGCCCAGAACGCCGGAGACACCGCGGGGGCACACTGGATTTATTGGGACAATGACCTGCTCTACAGCGAGCAAAGAATTGCGGAGCTAGGGGCCAGTCGGGTGCTGGTAGTGCCCCTCCGCTTCCGAAACTTCCTTTTGAACTTAGCGCACGATGTCCCTCTTGCTGGGCACTTGGGTCAAGACAAAACTTACAACCGCCTGGTAACACACTTTTACTGGCCCAAGATGCGAAATGATGTCGCCATCCACTGCCGGGCCTGCCCCACCTGCCAGGCCAGCGGGAAGAGCGACCGAAAGATTAAAGCACCTTTGCAACCCTTTCCCGTCGTCACCACCCCGTTCGAACGGGTGGGAATAGACATTGTGGGGCCCCTAGACCCCCGAACGGCCCAGGGGCACCGGTTCATCCTAGTCCTGGTAGACCGCGCCACCCGGTACCCTGAGGCCATTCCTCTTCGAACTGTGACAGCACCCGTGGTAGGCCGAGCCCTGATGGGGATCTTTTCTCGAGTAGGCTTCCCCCGGGAGGTCGTCAGCGACAGGGGCACGAACTTTATCTCGAAATACATGAGGTCTCTCTGGCAACAGTGTGGAGTCACCTACCACTTCACGACCCCGTATCACCCACAAGGAAACGGACTGGTCGAGCGGTTTAACCGTACCCTCAAGGGAATGATCATGGGCCTGGAAGAACCCCTACGTCGCCAATGGGACGTGCTGCTGCCGTGCCTCCTCTTCACCTATCGAGAAGTCCCCCAGAAGTCCTTCGGCTTCAGCCCATTCGAGCTCCTGTACGGACACCCCGTCCGGGGCCCCCTCAGCCTGGTCAAGGAAGGTTGGGAGATGGCCCCACAGAAGACCCCTCCGGACGTGTACAAATATCTCCTGACCCTCCGGAACCAGACCCGGCGATTCAGGGAACTCGCCAAAGCCAACCTGGAGGCCAGTCAGGAGGACATGAAGAAATGGTACGATCAACAGGCCTCCTCCATCGAGTTCGAACCCGGCCAGCAAGTATGGGTGATGTCTCCCGTCGAACCTTGTGCCCTGCAAGACAAATGGACCGGACCCTTCAAAGTGGTAGAGCGCAAAGGTCCTGTCACCTACCTAATAGACATGGAGTCCCCCCGGAACCCGCTCCGAGTCCTTCACGCAAACAGACTCAAACCCCACTTTGTGCGATCGGAGCTCAGCCTACTAATGGCAACGGACAGTGGGACAGAAGAAGACTCCGAGCCCCTCCCGGACCTACTGAGGACCCGTGAAAAAGATGGCTCCGTGGACGGGGTCAGACTCTCCGAGGCCTTGTCCCCGGAACAACACCAAGACTGCCGGGCCCTCCTGCTGCAATTTTCGGATCTGTTCTCCCTCACCCCCGGGGTCACCCCCTGGTGCCTTCATGACGTGGACACGGGAGACAGTCCGCCTATCCGACACAGGGCGTACCGAGTGCCAGATCGAGTGCGCACCTGCATCCAGGAAGAAGTCTCCAAAATGCTGGCGCTAGGAGTGATCGAACCCTCGACAGCCCCTGGGCCAGCCCAGTCGTACTGGTCCCCAAGGCGGCCGCCCCGGGCGTCGCCCCCGAGCTCCGGTTCTGTGTAGACTATCGGGGCCTGAACGCTGTTACCAGAACCGACGCTCACCCCATCCCCCGGGCGGATGAGCTGATTGACCGCATGGGGGCCGCCCGCTACCTGAGCATCTTTGACTTAACGGCGGGCTACTGGCAGATCGGCCTCACCCCCAGAGCCCAAGAGCGATTCACCTTCTCCACCCCGGATGGCCACTACCACTTCAACGTGATGCCGTTCGGCATGAAAAACGCTCCAGCCACTTTCCAACGGCTAGTGAACCAGGTACTGGTGGGCCTCGAAGAATTCAACGCCGCCTACCTGGACGATATCGCTGTGTACAGTCGTCACTGGGCCGACCACCTTCACCACCTCCGAGAAGTCCTGCACGCCCTCCAGCGAGCTGGCCTCACCATCAAGGCCAGCAAGTGTCAAATCGGCCAGGGGTCCGTGACCTATCTCGGACACCAAGTGGGGAGCGGCCTGGTGGCCCCCCTGCAGCTCAAGATCGCTGCCATCAAGTCCTGGCAACCTCCTGTCACCCAAACCGAGGTCCGAGCCTTCCTAGGGCTCACCGGATACTACCGGCAGTTCGTAAAGGACTATGGCAGTATTGTGGGGCCCCTCACAGAACTCACATCCAAGAAAAACCCCAAAACGGTCAACTGGACTCCAGACTGTCAAGCGGCCTTCGAGAGGTTGAAGGCCGCCATGTGCACCGCCCCCATGCTCCAGGCCCCCGACTACAGCCGGGAATTCATCGTCCAGACGGACGCCTCCGACCATGGCGTGGGGGCAGTGCTCTCGCAACTCAACGCTGAGGGAATCGATCAGCCGGTGGCCTTCATCAGCCGACGCCTGCTGGCCCGAGAGCAGCGTTGGAGCACCATCGAGCGGGAGGCCTTCGCAGTGGTATGGGCCCTCAAGAAGCTCCGGCCCTACCTCTTCGGTACCCATTTCAGGGTACAGACCGACCACCGACCCCTGCAGTGGCTGATGCAGATGCGGGGGGAGAACCCAAAACTGTTGCGATGGTCCATCTCCCTGCAGGGGATGGACTTCACTGTGGAGCATCGCCCTGGCCAAGACCACGCCAACGCAGACGGCCTGTCACGCTTTTTCCGCCTCGGCGAGGAGAGTACCCAAGAAGATGGGTGACTCTCCCTGCCTTCAGCTGGGGGGACGCATGTTGGACAGGCCTCGTGCACGGGCCGTTCCCTCCCCGCATAGGAAGACCCGAACACCGGCTCTCCCAGTATCACCCGAAGAACCACCCCGACAACCCGCAGAAGCAACCTGCAACCCGTCCCCAACGGGACGCCTGCTCCCGATCACCCCGACATCGGCCGGCCCGGGTCTCCTTCAGCAGCATTGCCCCGGGCCATCCGCCATCTTGAACACTGCACCACGAGGCCGCATGGCCTCAGCTCGACCCCAACCCTGGGCCTGGCCAGACCCCGACATCGAGGCACCACCATCTACCCAGGAGGTGACGAGACCACTTGGCAGGTCAATGGGAGAACGGAGTGTCGATGGCTCTCCCCCGCCAGGTGCCGATCGCCCCCAGCCTCCCCGGGCGCTGGCTCCACCCCCCTGCTGGGTGTCTGGACTCCCTCATCCCGGACCTCCCAACCTCCAAGAGCGAGGGTCCGGACATCAAAGGAGACCAGACCTATAACTGGGGCAGCTCCAGAGCAGGAAGGCAGTTGTATCCTGGAGTCGAGAGACACCTTGAAGAACTCATCCTTGACGGACTGCTGGCGCTGCCGCAGCCCTTCCTTGTGAATCATCGATCCTGCCTGCTGGCGCTGCCGCGGCCCTCTGCAACCTACACCTTCATCGGGACCTGCTGGCGCTGCCGATCCTTGTGAACCTTCATCGGGACCTGCTGGCGCTGCCGCGGCCCATCCTTGTGAACCTTCGTCGGGACCTGCTGGCGCTGCCGCGGCCCATCCTTGTGAACCATCATCGGGACCTGCTGGCGCTGCCGCGGCCCATCCTTGTGAACCATCGTCGGGACCTGCTGGCGCTGCGCAGCCCATCTGTGTGCACCATCGTTCCTGCCTGCCGGCGCTGCCGCGGCCCTTCTCCAGTGAGACTTGTCATCCTAGCCGGCTGGCGCTGCCGCGGCCTGACCTTCCAGAATTCCGAGCTCGAGGATTGTGAGCTACCCATCTACCACCCTCACCAGACCAGTACCAAGACTGTCCCGCTACCCTTTCCCCCTCAGAGACTAGAATTGAGTGGACCCTCGTGTCCGACTTCACTGTACCGCTGATACCTCTGCCTTAAGAATCGTATATAAAGAGTGTTAACTTCATCCTCGTGTGGTGTCCATCTGTGGGGGGGAAGTTACTTGTCTGTACGATCGCTGGAGACAGCCCTCACCGGAGGCCTCTCCCCCTGTCCTCGGCCGACCCTCCAGGTCCCCGTCTAACAAAAGTCAAACACAACAAGTTAAACATTGAATCTATTTATGTTACCAATTCTGTTCTCCAACATAAGGATGCTGACATTCTTGCTGAATTTTCCCTTTTTCACAAAACCCTTTACTCTTCTGAAACTCAACCATCTCCACATTCTCTAACACATTTCTTCTCTACCATTCAGAAACCTTAACATTTCCCCCTTGATCTCTCTCACTTAGAATCCGCTATTTCCCAACAAGAATTACTCACTGCACTCCAACACCTCAAAAAAGACAAGGCCCCTGGACCGGACGGTCTCACGGTTGAGTTTTTTCTCCATATCTCAAAACTACTTATCCCGAAACTCCATTCTCTTTTAGTTTCTTTCACTGCTTTAGGAAGTTCCTCCAGTTCTTTCTCGGATGCTCACATTTGCTCATCCCCAAGGAAGGAAAAGACGCCCAACATTGCAAAAATTACAGGCCTATTTCTCTAGTAAATATCGACTATATAATATTTGCTAAGTCATTAGCGGCACGACTGGACCTCTTACTCCCTGACCTTCTGGGCGAGGAGCAATCTGGATTTGTCAAAGGCCGATTTATCACTGATAACACAGGGCTCTTGTTTAATATTCTATCAAAATCTGGCATGGCGGCTGCCGGAGCTACCGAGGTTACGGAGGCGGAGTGAATCCAGCGCCCTGACTGGCGCCTCTACCTGTTATTATCTGCGCCTGCCCTTCACTTATACACGGAGTGCCTGCCGGCTGGGAACTTCCTCGGGCGCCTCCGCTGCCGAGATCTACAGGCGAGGTACGCAGCGTCACCCCCATAATGGCGGACATTTAAACACCGCAGCTCCCCCTCAAGCCTGCTCCCGACCACCGTGGGGCTTCCACTACGGGTCGCCCACTGCTTGTGTGTCTGCGTTAGGACAGCGACATACGTCCCTGTGTTCCCTGTGGCACTTGCGCCCCCGCACCCCAGTGTTTGCCCCGGCGGGGCTATTGCGATGGCTGACCTGGCTCCATCTACTGCCAACGCTGCCTCGGACAAGACCTCGACTGTGCTGAGGTCCCCTGGACACTGTCCTGTCTGGAGACCCGCGCCTGTGATCGAGGCGAGTATGGAACCCCCGGCGGCCCCAACTTATGGCTCCATTCTTGATGCAATCTATGACTTGTGGGCAGAGATGCGTGTGGGCTTTTTATCGCTGTATGAGAGGCTTGAGGCTGCTACGCCCGTGGTGACCTGCACATCGCCGATCTGCCTCTCTCACTGTGATGCTGTGGCTGTCGTTACTCCTGTCCAGGCTACATTGTTGCCAAACAAGCGCTCTACCCTTCAGCTTCCTGGCAGTGTTGGCGGACGCGATTTGATGCCTATTCACTTCACCGGCGCTACAATGTTTCTGCCTCCACCAGTGCTCACAGTTTCCTTCGAGGCTTTGCTACCTTTGGTACCGACGCCACAGACACAGCAACTAGTTAGTCTGCTTGCCAATGCTCATTTGGCCCTGTTGCTGACAATCATTCTCTCGCTGACCAGGGAGCAACTACTGGCGCTGTCTAGCGGGATACATGGAACTGGTCGAGGACGGACCCGTCCATTTTGTTATGGAACACCATCTCCCTGCCGAGGGCGGCCATCTTGTCCTTTTGTTCAGCCCGTGTGGGCTGCCCTACGAGGGTTTTGGCTGTGGGGGCGAATACGTACTGGCCAGGGTTAGCGAACTTTTTTGGTGGACTGTGTCTTCCTGGCTGACTAGATCTCGGTTTGCAACGGTTCCTGCATTGTGCAAGTGTAATTCTCCTTGCGTTGTACGATGTTCGCAGCTCATTGTTCTTGTTGGTACACATGGGGGATGGGACGAATAGACTTGTTAGGTGGGTGGGACCTCGGGACGAGACACCCTTTATGTGCGTGCTGATATGATACGTTTGCTCTCTCCCTGTTTTGTTTCGTACTGCATAATTTATACTCCTTAGGTGGTATATAGGGTGGGAGTTGCTGCATGGATGGGGTGTCCGAGAGACATGGTGTTTGGTGGGCTCCTCCCCAGATTTCTTCTTTATTGGGAGTTATAGATTAGGATTTTCTGTTCTTTCTCCCTATATCCAAAGTAACATTTTTCTTTCTTCTCTTCTTAGGGTTTCCCTTTCTCTTTTTCCTTTTGTCTATATTTCGGGTTCTTTAGCGGGCGACAGACACACTGCGGGGGGGGGTAGGCCGTAGCCTCTGCAATGATGTAGGGTGGGGGGAAGGTTTTAGTTCTCATGTTGGTTTCTATGGGCCTTATTCTTATTATTTCTCTGCGCTTTTCTTACCTAATTTCTGCTCTGGGTCCGGGATAGGGACGTGTAGGGAGTGGGCTGCTCTGTACATGGCGTGGAATTGCTAAATTGACGACTTTGTTGTTCTACTTGTACCCGCCATATTGCCTGGACTGGCTTTAACGCTTGGTTTCCTGTGATGCTCTTGCCTGCTCATGCTGTGAAGTAACTGTACGGACTCAGCTCTCCTGGATTTCTACTCTTCACTGTAATATATTTTAAGACCACAAAAACTTTAAAATTAACCTTCACTGCTCCTGTTTCTCGGCGACACGTATCTGTTTGGTGTACTGTTAATTGATTGCTGCTCTTCACCTGGTGCCGCTGAGGAATTGTATTGTTCGCTCTTGTGCTCAAACGTACCGTGGCCGGCCTGACGGTTGTGGGCCCGTATTTGTTATATTTTCATGCACAATAAAGGTTTACAAAAATGAAAAAAAAAAAAAAAAAATATTCTATCAAAATCCTCTCGCTTGCAACATTCCCTCGCGGCAATTGCCTTAGATGCCGAAAAGGCATTTGACAGGGTCGAATGGTCCTATCTCTTTCACACCCTCAAATGGTTTGGCTTTGGTCCCAGATTTATTTCCTTCATTTCCCTACTATACTCTAACCCGCGTGCAGCAGTCTCTGCTAATGGCCTAGTTTCCCTTTTTTTCGATCTAGGTAGGGGGGTGATCAAGGATGTCCCTTCTCCCCTTTCCTTTTTAATTTAGCGCTGGAACCCTTCTTATCCAAACTTCGTCAAAATCCCAATATCCATGGCTTTCAAGCCTTGGACTCCCAAATTAAACTCGCTGCTTATGCAGACTATATTTTACTCTTCATCTCTAATCCCACTGAATCAATTCCTGCCTTCCTTACTGATGTACGGGATTACTCCCTGATTTCTGGTTATATACTTAATAATGATAAATGCGAGATACTGCCCCTAATGAAGTTTACTTTCAAACCCGATTTCAACGCCACCAATTTTACATGGAGTTCCTCGCACATTAAATACTTGGGTTTGCATATTACTCCCTCTATCTCAGACACGGTCTCTCTCTGTTTGACTAATTCTATCCAAAAGATAACGGATTTAACGGCTAGATGGCACCCTATGTACTTGTCTTGGTGGGGCCGTCTTGACACCATCAAGATGATCCTATCCCCCACAAAGTTCTTTACACGATCTCCAATATCCCAGTACCCATCCCTTCTAAATTTTTCAAGAAAATTAACTCGGTTTTGTCCTCCTTTCTATGGAACAACAAAAATCTAGGATATCCCTTGCTAGGTTAATTCGCCCTAAGTCAGAA
This sequence comes from Lissotriton vulgaris, assembly GCF_964263255.1. NCBI lineage: Eukaryota > Metazoa > Chordata > Amphibia > Caudata > Salamandridae > Lissotriton > Lissotriton vulgaris. The sequence continues at coordinate 384,230,052 of NC_141699.1, read as the reverse complement.
GGAGGAGTCAATTTTCCAGACTTTCCGGCCTACCAAAGAGCATTTCTGTTACGACAGGCTTCCTTTTGGTTACACGACCCAGCCTCCCCTTGCCCTTTATGGGCTAAACTTGATTGCCTTTTTCTTTCTCCTTTTTCTTTCGCTGAATACATCTCTTTTTCACGCAAACCTTCCTCCCTTCCCACTCCCATTCACAAGTTCACCTCCAAACTCCTTTTATCTTCTTCTACTCCTCCTCCACCTACTGCAATTCCTGACTTTCTCAACTCCACTATTTGGCATAATGCACATCTACTGATTCGCGACAAACCCTTTCACTAAAAATCCTGGAGGCAAAAGGGATTACTTTGGATCTCTCAATTGTTTTCACACTCCACTTTCTTGCCTTTTTCAACTTTCTGCTCTTCCTTCGACTTGCCAGCCTCTTTTGCACACAAATACCTTCTTCTTAAAGAAACGGTGATGGCGACTTATACCCGCCTTTTGCTGGCGCATGCTCTCCCCGCACCACCCACCTCTGCTTCACAACTTCATTCTTTCCTACGCTGCACTTCCAAAGCTTCTACCATCTACAAATACCTTCATACTAGAGACTCTATTAGACCTAAGTCTAAGGTGGAAGAGCAATGGGAACAAGACTTTTCCTCCTCTTGGCCGACACCTTTATGGGACAAGATCTGGACTAAGATCCGCAAATCATCCAGAGCGGCGACTTTGACGCAGTCCCTATTCTTTATTTATAATAGGCTCCTTTTTACACCTTTTGTTCTTAACAAGTGGTTTCCCACAACCCCAGATACTTGCTGGTCTTGCTCCTCTCCACGTGCCACCCGATTCCACATGCTTTTCCTCTATAATCCTGTTCATGATTTTTGGCTACAGGTATGGGCTCAAATCAATGTGATTTTCCACACTTCAATTCCCTTCTCTCCCATTCACATCTTTTTGGGAAGCCTTTCTCCCTGTTGGGTCAGCACTGATCTTAACTTTCAAATTGTTGATCTACTGTTAGCTGTTGCATTTCAACAGATTACGATTAACTGGAAAAACTTTTCTGACATTTCCTTCAAAGCATGGTGGTATAATGTGTGTCATAACCATAGATTAGATACTGCCTTTGTCTTTCCTATTCATATGGCTGCAAAACGATTAGATTTATGGCTCCCTGTTACACTATACCTTAATTTGTATTTGTTTGTATTTGTATTTATTGCTTATTAAGCGCAACTGTCACCCCCAAGGGTATCCTGGCGCTGAGACCGAACCGTGCATCTATTAAGACAGCTACATTACTCTGGGAAACAGATAAGTTTTGAGGCTCTTTTTGAAAGTGAGCAGATCAGGGCAGCTCCTTAATGCCAGGGGGAGGGTGTTCCACATCGTGGCAGCCGCAAAACTGAAAGCGCGACCACCCATTCCCGTTCTGTTAATTTTAGGGACTTTTACCAAGAACGCCGAAGATGATCTTAGAGGTCTGGCTGCCTGATACCAGAGGAAGAGGGTCTGAAGAGGTATTGGTCCCAGTCCATGCAGGGCCCTAAAGACAAGGCAGAGAGCCTTAAACGCAATTCTCTGCTGGACTGGAAGCCAATGTAGATCGGCCAAAGCTACCGATGAAGAGGCGGACCGTGGTCGAGACAAGGCCAGTTTGGCGGCCATATTCTGTATCCTTTGGAGCTTTAGGATCAGAATCTTCGGGGCACCCAAAAGTAGTGCGTTACAGTAGTCGATCCTACTGAGAATGGAACTACGCACTACCTCAGCTCTGGAGCCCCGTGGAAGAAGTGGCAGGATTTTCCGTAAAGCACGGAGCAGACCCATGCATGTTGCTACCGTTTTGTTTACGGAGGCATCAAGCTGCAAGTTGGGTTCGAATAGAACTCCCAGGTTGCGAGCTGACTCTGCCGCCTCCACCGATCCCGGGATGGACCCTGGCCAGAAATCAGCCGGTAGTGTACGGGGAGTTCGGTCCAAGGAGCAGTGGAGTACCTCCGTTTTTGATCCGTTGAATTGCAACGCATTGGCTCGCAGCCATGCCGCTGTGGCTGCCATACAACGGTGAAAGACATCCCTTGAGATAGTCTCTGAGCCCTCAAATGAAAAAATCAACTGAGTGTCATCGGCATAGTTGACAACAGATATGCCGAATGACTTTATCAGTGCTATCAAGGGACGGAGATATATATTAAATAGGATCGGGCTGATTGCCGATCCTTGAGGGACTCCCTGTTTCACCCGCCTAGTGGCTGATCGAAAAGGTGGTAGTGCCACGGCTTGTTGTCGGTTGTCCAAGTAGGACGTGAGCCAGTCTAGGGTCAGGCCGCACACTCCCGCGCTCCGAAGACGGCCAAGTAAAACTTCATGGTCCACCGTGTCGAACGCGGCCGACATGTCAAGTAGCACCAAGAATGCAGACTTGCCCCTGTCGACTCGCGTTCGCAGATCGTCCAACACGGTGACCAAGGCTGTCTCGGTGCCGTGCGCTGGCCTAAAGCCATATTGTACAGCATCCAGACACAGATTTGTTTCTAGGAAGTTGGATAAGGCTCTTGTGACCCATCTTTCAAGGACTTTAATCGCAAATGGTAATAGCGAGATTGGCCTGTAATTGGCCGCACAGAGAGGGTCCAGAGAGGCCTTTTTCAACAAAGGTGTTACAATGGCCAACTTCCAGCTGTCTGGAACTGACGCTGTGGTCAACGATTGACAGCAGATGGAATGCAGCGGAGGGAAAAGCTCATCTTGAAAGGCCTTCCAGATCTTGTGAGGCATGGGATCCAGCGGTGATCCTAACGATACACTGCTTGCCAGGATAACAAATTCCTCTAACGAGGGGACGGGGAAGCTGGACAGCTGAGGCATCCCTTCCTTGTTAGGTGCCCAATTGGAGTCCATGTTGCCAGACGGGTCTAAAGGAGAGACTGCGGTTATTACAGATTGTTCGGAATTTTTCAGTCCAGTCAGGATAGTCCTGATTTTCTCCTCAAATGCAAGGGCCAGCGAGTCGCATAGTGCCTGTGAGGCCGGGATAGTAGACGCCATGCAAGGTGGGTCGGACAAAGTCTTGACCAGTCTGAACAGGGTCTGAGATTTGTTAGAGGCCTTCGTCAGAGTATCTTCCAAGAACTTGGCTTTTGCGGCTCTTAACTGGGCCTTGTATTCGTGCAAGGCTGCTTTATAAGCTGCCTTATCCTGCTCCCTATATCCTCTCCTCCAAGTGCGCTCCGCCTGTTTACAGCGGAGTTTGGAGTGTCCTAATTCTTCGCTGAACCAGGCGTTTAGGCCCCTGGGCCTGTCTCTTACCTTGCGTAAAGGGGCCAGGTCATCGAGAGATGATACAATATGCTGGCAAAGAGAGGCGTAGCTCTTATCCACATTCTCCTCCATCTGAAAGATTCCCGGTAGGAGTGTGGGTCGAGTCGGTTCCCTAAGGAGGCGACTCCATTGCCGATTCAGCTTCCTGCTGGTCGATTTATTAGGTCTCCATGGGGCAGGCATAAGGAGGGACAGGACAATCATAGAATGATCGGTCCAACCCTGGGCCTCGACCTTCTCTACCACAACCAAGTTCTTATCTGCAAATACCAAGTCTAGTATATGTCCCTTATCATGGGTGGGTACCTGAACCAGTTGAGCAAGCTGGATGTTGCTACATGCTTGACACAGTTCTCGGAAGGCCAAATCATGCGGGCCAGATGGCCAAAGGTTGAAATCACCCAGTACTAGAAAATTGGTATGCGAGTTCGAGAGGTCGTAAATCAGATCAATCAGAGATTGAAGGGCTGTCGTAGGCAGAGAGGGCGGTCGGTAGCATAAAAGACCTGCTACTAATGTACCTCCTTGAGCCGCGATGGAAAAACCCATAAGCTCAAACCCTGCTACCTTCGTAGTCACCAATTCGGTCAAGGATATAGAGTCTCTGAAGATGTAACCTACCCCACCACCCCTGCCTGAAATGCGGGGGGTGTGTCTTATCAGATAGCCTGGCGGGCACGCCCAACCTAATTCCATGTCACAGTCCTTCGTGGCCCACGTTTCAGTCCCGAATAGTATATCTAGCTGTGACGATTCAATTAATAAGGCGGTCTCAGCGTGGTGCTTTACCAAAGAGCGAGCATTCAACAAGCCGCAAGACAATGTCTTACGCGGGGTGAGGATGGGCTCGGGCTCTGAGTCCTCAGTGGAAGCAGGGCAGGGGTATGCAGGGGCAGGAGCGCCAGAGGCGCCCGGGACGCGAACGGGCGCAAACGGGCTTACCTCTGGCGCACCTCCGGCGCATCTACGGCGCCTCCGCTGCACGCATCCGCTGCGCGTCTGCTTACACATCTTAGTTATAGTATTACGCCGAGCGGACTTCCGGCTGCTCGAGCCTCTAACCCAACCAATATGGCGCCTGAGAATGTCTCAGAGCGTCACTACCTACCCAAGATGGCGGACGAATCACCAGGACCAGGGACCCCTAACTCAGTCTCGCAAACGCGGCTTGTGGGGGCACAATTTAGATGCAGGTAAGCCTGTCTAATCCCCAGGTGACAGCAGTAGCAGCGCTTAGATTTAAACAGCGGCGGAATACAGCTGCGCAATTACAATGACGCAAATTTAAAAGAATCGAACAGTGCAGGTTTTAAAAACAACAAGAATCCAAAGTGATGCGCGTGATGTCAGGAAAGGTCTGAAAGACGAAACCTAGGAGCAGCTTTTATAAGCTCTCCAAGTGCGGACTTCCGGCTGCTCGAGCCTCTAACCCAACCAATATGGCGCCTGAGAATGTCTCAGAGCGTCACTACCTACCCAAGATGGCGGACGAATCACCAGGACCAGGGACCCCTAACTCAGTCTCGCAAACGCGGCTTGTGGGGGCACAATTTAGATGCAGGTAAGCCTGTCTAATCCCCAGGTGACAGCAGTAGCAGCGCTTAGATTTAAACAGCGGCGGAATACAGCTGCGCAATTACAATGACGCAAATTTAAAAGTATCGAACAGTGCAGGTTTTAAAAACAACAAGAATCCAAAGTGATGCGCGTGATGTCAGGAAAGGTCTGAAAGACGAAACCTAGGAGCAGCTTTTATAAGCTCTCCAAGTGCGGACTTCCGGCTGCTCGAGCCTCTAACCCAACCAATATGGCGCCTGAGAATGTCTCAGAGCGTCACTACCTACCCAAGATGGCGGACGAATCACCAGGACCAGGGACCCCTAACTCAGTCTCGCAAACGCGGCTTGTGGGGGCACAATTTAGATGCAGGTAAGCCTGTCTAATCCCCAGGTGACAGCAGTAGCAGCGCTTAGATTTAAACAGCGGCGGAATACAGCTGCGCAATTACAATGACGCAAATTTAAAAGTATCGAACAGTGCAGGTTTTAAAAACAACAAGAATCCAAAGTGAAGCGCGTGATGTCAGGAAAGGTCCTGACATCACATGTGCCACCATTGCATTCCGCCGACAGCCTGCTCAGCAAGAAGTCTCTAAACCCCCTTAGTCACCCTTTGCATTCCTTTTCTTTTTCCATTTTTACTTTGTATACATTCATTCTTGCATAACCATATTTTATATCCACTGTGTTTCCCCTATCTAGCTTAAAGCCTGTGTTTAGCTTATAGTATTGACTTTGCTGATTTTATTGTATCAATTTTACTGATTATTGTTGCTATCTTTTTAGCTTTCTCTCAGGTCACTCTTGTAATACCCATGTGTTCTGTACTGACACCCTGTTTATCTGACTAATAAAATTCTCTTTGAACTCAAGAAGTGACGCAGTGAAATCTATAAGATTTCACTGCGCCACTTCTAGGATGCAAATGCGTCAATATCTTACGCCTGCCTCACAGCAGGCGTAAGACTGACGCAGGCCCTTTCTAGCCCCATGTGAAAGGATACATTGCTGGAGTTGCGTCACTTTCGTGACAGACTCCAGCAATGCGTCACTTTTGCGCCATACAGATACGTCAGAAATACTGACATATCTGTAACTCCTTGCGACATGATGCGTCATACAGTAAATATGACGCATCAATCATGTCGCAAGGAGGGCGCACTGAGAAGTGACGCATCGCTGCTTTCACGCAGTGAGGCGTCACTTCTCTTAAACGAGGCCCTCAATGTTTTTGTGGGCGATAGGACACAACGGAGACCAAGGGATAAAGAAGGCTGGCTGACACCCCTTATCAATAAATATACAACATTTTTGCAAAGTTAAAAGGTCTTGGCTAACTGCAGACCTAAAAATGTATGCGAAATCTTGTGAAATTCACGTATGATTAAATTCGAACTTCGGGGGGGCCTTAGTAAAATTCCACTTGAGCCTAGTGTCATATGCCTGGTTCGAGTATCTATGGGTATCCTGCACGCCATATGCTCCAATCTCCGTCAAATGTGCCTTCCACAGGATCTGTCTGCCACCTGCGCGGTCTCAGGTTTGAAAGGGAATCCTTTCTTTGTTGATTTAACCTTTTATCCTTGCGAGGTTATATGAATTAAAATGTACACTTATCATGCACAGCGCTAAATACATTCAGTCGTTTTCAATATTAATGGCCCTTCTCCACCTGATCACATAGCCAAAAAGAGGCCAAAGACAGAATGGGAGCGGATTCTGCAAAACCCGCAGCTCTTTGTAGTCCGCCCTGTCCCAAATCAAAGGAAGATACCTTAATACCTTAAAAAGGTCTTCCGGATGCCAGTCCCCTACCAGCCAGGGATCCTATATTTCTGAAGTGACTGCTCATCCAGGCAGTGGGGGTGTGGGGCTGATGATGATGAGGAGGCAGTTAAGGATGAAGACTGAAGAGCGGCGGATTCTGAGGCAGAATTATGGTGGAGGGGGCAGGGAAAAGGGGGATTGTTTTGTTTCTAGCTGCTCAAAGTTTGATTTATCCCTAATGAGTTCTAAGCACTTGGCTGATCACAGATCTCCTGTGGGACCCCCCAGTAGCCCCTCCCTGCATCCAGCCACACAGCTCCATGGCAACAACTACTTGCAGGAGGGGCGCGAGCTCATTTTGTCTTTCAGAGAAATGGGGAAGTTACAGTTTCCACGCAGCACCAGCCCATGGCTTCCAGAAAATGAACGCCCCAGAGGGGCCGTGGAGAGTTCTGGAAACTGCCACGCTTCCTGGTGACAGGAGGGGGCTGGGGCCCGAGCGCGAGCTTAACGGAAGGGGAATGGAGGGATCGCTAGGGAAGAATGAAGGAAAAGAAAGAAAGACTTAAGGGAATTCAATGAGAGCAGGGCCGGGTTGGCTGTTTATTCCACGGGGCACTTCCTGGGTAAGCTGGTGGCTCTCGGTGCCTCTGTTGCTTTCCCCTGCTCCCTTAGATTAATTGCAGCTGACACAGGGCGGTTTTAGAGAGAAAGAGGGGATGGGGAAAAGCAAGGCAATAGATCAGAGAAAAGAGGAGCGAGGGAGAGAATGGGTGGAGAGAGAGGACAGGGAGCGGGGCAGGTTTGCGCATTTTTGCGGGAATGCTTTTTTGTCACCAATTCATTACCTGTCCCTGAGAGAGGGGGCCAGTGCACAACGGAGAAGGACAGAGAAAGGAGCGAAGTGAACTGGAGAGTGAAGAAAAGAGGGATGGAGCAAAAGTGGTAGAAGAGGAGAAGGCAGAGGAGAGATCACTAAAGATGGAGGGTGAAGAGGAACAGAATGCAGAGGGGCGAACGGAGATAAGTGGGGAGTGGAGAGCAGAAGTGGAGAGAGGTAGAGCGGAAGTAGGATCAGGGAAGGGGCAGATCAGGGGAAGACATGGGTAGGGAAAGTAGGCAGGTACGTGAACCATTAGAGGGATCTTTAGATGGCAGCGGGTGGAGGGTATGTAGAGGAGGCAAAGAGGCAAGGGAACAGGTCAGAAAATGAAAATACCCCCATTTTTGGACCAGGCGTCTAGTCACACCATGCATACAAAGTCAGAGAGCTTCACCCACCTTAGAGCAATGCCTTTCGCACTTTCTTCCTCCTTTCAAACATCTGTCCATCCATACTCACCCTTCCGTCTTTTCATCCATTCATCTGATCTTCCGTTCACCTTTACATCCAATAACGTATCCAACTATACTTTCTTCCATCCATCCACCCTTTCATCTTTTCATAAACATACCTATCCTTTCACCATCAATATATTCGAGTAGCTAACTTTCTTTTCACCCATCTATTCTTTCACTCTTCCTCCCTCCTTCGTTTTACCCATCTGTCAAATCTTCATCCATTCATACTTGAATTATTCATTTTTTCACTCTTCAATCAATCTTGTCACATTTCCCTTTTATTCTTCCTTTCACCATTCTATCTATCATTTCACGCTGTCATCCATCCATTTACCTTTCCTTCCTTTCCCCCTTTCCACCCTACATTTATTATATTCTTTCCTCTTTCCTTTCATGTTATCTTTCTTCCTTTCATTTCTCTTATTTCCCCATTTCATCTACATATTTGTTTCACCATCCTGATACGCTTACATTCCTTTCTTCCTCTCTCACAGTCTTCCATTTTACCCCCTCCTTGTTTTTCGCTGTTTTCAGTATTTCTTTTTTTGTTTTCTTAACTGTACAAGTCAGCTTACGAACAAAACCCGCTGCCATAATATTCTCTGATAGTATTACTGCTTGGAATTTGTCTGCAAACCTGTAGACAGAAGAGGTTCATACATAACTAATTATTGTTTTAGTGTGACAGAGTTCACCAGCCCATAGGGATGGGTGGCACACCTGCTTCAGCTGCTAAAGCCGATAAGAGGGGTATGCGGAAGCGGTAAGGCAATTAATACCTCAGGGTATGTGGAAGGGTAAAGGAGGAATAAATGGGTATGAAGAGTGTTCAAGGAAAATGAGGCATGGCATGATGTAGAGGTAAGTGAGGAATGTACGTGTGTAGTGAGGTCTAAGGAGATTATAGGACAGTCAAGTGAGCAGTAGCGGGAGCATGTGGAAGTAGATAAATAAGGGTATTTAGTAAGGGAGGAATTCCACCAGAGAGACAGCAAGAGGCAAATGGAGGAATAGAGGGTATGTTTATGGAATAAGGCAGGGTTCCCCAAAGTAAGTTCTGGAGGGTCAGGTCCCTGCCAGCTTTTTAAAACTACCTTTATGTAAATGGGGATCTGCTAAAAATCTGGCATGGATCCGGCCCTCCAGGACCCACTTTGGAGAACCCTAGGGTAACGTAGCTTACAGACTGGAGGAACTGAGAGATAAAGAATGGATAACACGTGGGAATAGATGTGGGGAGCAATAGGATTTAAAATCCATCTTTAGTTTTCAAGAGATACCACAAAACACCACATAAACATAGCAGTCATGAGCAAGCTAGATTACGGCAATGGCTTACTGATGGGACTCCCTGAATATGGCTTCTCTCCCGCCAAGTTACCGCCCCGTTCAGGTCATGAACCCCCATCCTCCTACCGCACATAACCTTGCTGCCTCTGTGCCAGCAGCATATGCGCCTTACCCTACTCTTACCTCACTACAGCCTTGCCTGGCAGACCTTCGCTCGATCACTGCGATCCGCTAACCTTTAACTGCTTACTGTACCTAAATCTCCCTGCCTCAAATCACACATTCGTTTCTTCTGTCTACTTGGTCCTTTTCACTGGACAACGCTCCCTGAAGGTCTCAAGCCCATCCCACAGTCCTTGCCATGGAGGCTGGCTTTAAAAGCACATCACACATCAGGAGTGCCATCAGCTTGGCATAAGGGTCACATCTCTGCACCCCATCTTCACACTCTCGCTCAACTGTTCACTGTGCATGACATCATACAATGGCAGCCACAAGACACTAGCAGGCCTTTTGGTCTATGAAATGAGTACATTGAGTTTATAATGAGTAAAATAAGCCCCATTGAGTTGGGTAACAATAAACATCTGTTATTCTGCACCAAGATACCCTTGGGTGAACGTGCGCTTTACAAATGCATGTTATGTTAACCACAGACTATTGTCCTATGTACCAAAACTATACCTTTGCACACAATTCTGTCCGAAGTGCTTTAATTGCTACACAAATATATGAATTAATGATTAATAAACCCTTTGGATGCCTTCCATTGACTAAGGCAGCGCATGCTGAACTTTAAAGCATTTGAACCATCTCCCAGCAAAGTATCACGTGCATCCTAACCCTAAATCACGCTGCTCCTTTCTGATAGGGGATCCAGATTCCTTGTTGCTTCTGACGCTCAGGAAACTTGTTTGCAGAGTGCAATTTTCATGGGATAGGACCCCTGAAGTTTGAGCACATACCTTTAGGTGCCAACTGTGATGCGATCCCTTGTGAGTTTGGGTTACCCCGTTATGACCCTTAGAGGAACCTCTGTGTAAACAGGGGCGTTGTTTCCATGGGTGCAACAGGTGCCGTGGCACCGTTACCCAACGCGCTCCTCTGAACCCTGGGTATTGTTGTCTTTTATCATTCAAATAGCAGCCAGAGGGCCTTTCCTTCCTTGCTCTAGGGCCCATGACAGACTGGCTGTGCCACTGGCTGCCAACCAGAAGCGGGAGTCCACCTGCTATGGAAGACTGGACCCCCTCCCCTTTAGATGGGACTATGGGGGTATGAAGGGGTCACTTCCCGTAAAAAAAGACAAGAAAAGAAAGAAACAACATGGAAAGGAAAATGAGAACAAACTCAGATGTGTCGAAACAATATGATCTCAGATTATTGTAGTTTAACAAAACACATAGGACCAAATCATTCTCAAAGTGATTAATGATGCAAAAAAATGCCATGGGAACCATTGTTTGGTTGAAGAATGATGCCTGGATCTCACTGACGAGGCTCCTGTGTAAAATGTCTACCTGAAACCTTTGAAGCTTTTCCTCCGTAGTTATTGTAAGACCTGTTATCCTCTCCTGACCTAAACTTTCTGTCTAACTTGTTTTTACTATTAACGTGTATATTTTTATTACATTTGATGGCTAGCGACCGTAAGTGGACCACAAACGTTATGCTTTTGCACTGGGAGTTAGCAGACTTGGGACCGCTTAGCTTTATTTGACGCTATTTTACCCATCGGAATCCAATCGCGGTTTAAAAGGTTTGTTTAACATAAATTAGCAAGAATTTTGTCTTAAACACGAGTAATCTGGGACAGAGATGTGTTAAGAGTTTATAAAGCATACTTTTCTCCCTTGGGTCTCTTGGTGCTAAAACTGGATGAGCTGCAGCAGGCTGAATTATCCAAGCTGACTAAACAAGTTAGGGCCGAAGTTTGGCGGGTGGCCCACCGTCCGCCAGGGTGGTGCAGGGCATTACGCCTGCCATCTTGATGGACTACCACCTGCCATATTTAGAGATCACCTTCAGCCCTGCGACACTCTCTGTGCCTTCAGAGGAACGATCGTCACAGCAATTTCTCTGAAAGCACTGCAAGTTTGGTGCATGGCCACTGTCTTTGAGTTGTCTCCACAACATTTCTTTTTCTAAAACAAATTGCCAAAGCTGGAGTTTGTTTTTGAAAAAACTAAAAACCGAATAACCCTCTCACTCTTGGAGATTTGTCCAACATATGGGGGCCATGTTCCTTAAATTTTTTTTGTCTGCTGTCATGTACAGGAAAAAAAAATTATACCGTCTGCTCTAAATAGGAAGCGGGTAGTCTGATGACCTTACTCCAGTGGGCTCTACTCTGTCTGCATGATGGAGAAAGCTTTCTAACAGCAGAGTCAGTGGGAGCACTGCAGTCATAAAGACTACGGTCTGCCTGACCCTAAAAACAGCAGGCAGACCCAAGAGTTTGACGCACAGCGTACTACACCACGTTTGTGGTAGGATACTGTGCCCGCTAAACTCTAACCTGGACCCCAAGTCTTTAGTTTCATCAGATGCTTGCTTCATTAGTGATAAATGATCCATCTGTTTTTAGGTCTGGGTGTTAATAATATAGTTGTTGAACCTACTGCTAACAATATATACAGGGTGGACTTTGGGTCCACCCCTTTCAACCATTGGCTTTCTTTGACCAGCTGCACTCAGTCATTTTTTATTTTTTTTGTAGAGTTTTATATAGCGCAAACTAGACCCGAGAGATCGGGTATCAGAGCGCTTTACATGAGCATGAGCACCAGTTTTGTTACAGAAGACCACATTCATTTTTTAGGCACGGGGAGATTAAGTGATTTGCCCAGAATCATAGGATGTTGAGCGTCGTTGCCGAGACTCGAATCCGGTTCCCCAGCTTTGAGGTAGACCGCTATAGCCCTAAGGATACACCCCCCCCCCTCATCCTCATTGGCTTGAGACTTTGACAATCATGTATTGGCTGAGCCCAGAGGAGTATTTATCGCTCATCTATTTCTAGTAGAGGTTTGGTTGTACCTTTCTGCATCCTGTGATTGCTTGTATTTAATCTGTCCGCTCCTGCTTTCTAGCCCTTTTGTGTCTTGCTTTATTATACTAACACTGCATAGATTCACACATCAAAAGCAAATGTATTGGCTTTGCTAATGCTTTTTGTCCTATGTATTTTATGGTGTTTCATGTACATTTCGTCCTTATATAGCGCTTGTCCAGATTTGTCTCTAAACCCCATGTTCTTCGAAACCAGGAGACTCTCACAGAGTGACAACCTCGATGTCACAGATATTTTGCTGGAGTTTTCACCTACATATCATTGCTATCAGGTGTGCTAGCCGAATTGGATAAATGAAAATAAATCAGGACTACAACACCCAGAATGCATTAGATTATCACACGAAAGCCAGGATTGGAGGCAGTATCTATGATGACATGACGCGAGGGGTCCACCTTACTCCAGAAACAGCTGTTTGTACGCCACGCAGCACCTAAAATACCACCTTGACTTTAGCGAGCTTCTGTCTTGATGGTGTAATGGTATGACAATCTGGCAGCCATATTCCCAGCACTACATAAAGGACAAATGAAACCTACAAAAATGTGTACAGCCTGATAACATGGAACAGGTGGTTAAAGGAGGATGCGAAGGGGACTAAGAAACACACATAAACCGATATGGAAATTGAATCTTGTGTTAATACACCTGTTGCTGCAATCTATGTGTAACATGCATAACACGGGTTCCAAGCCCATTAAGATAACTCAGCGAGTTGATGCATCAATCTGGGTTGTGAGATGCATATCACACATTCCAATCCTAGTCAGATAGCTCAGTGAGTTTTTGTGTGTGGTGCAGCAACCTGCCTTTCACCCCCAGGTAACAGTTTCTAATATGTGATACAGCTTAGGGGTTATTGCACCTGTTGCACTTGACAGGCTGTGTACCTGCTACAGGGGTCTCTGTAAATACTGCAGTTCTTGTGGACAGTTCCCTGTTAAGTTGTCTGTCATCTTTCCAGTATTGATAAACTGAGCACCAGTGACTAAGATGAGCAATGAACCTCTCATTCAAGCACCACAAGACATCGCGGGTTGCTGTTTGCAGTACATATCATGTGCATGTAATTAGAAACAAATACTTTACTGAAAAAAACGACCAATTATACTTTAGCGTTTTTTGTACCATGCTTTAATTAATTAAAATATTTATTTTCACAAATAATTTATTTACATCTGTTTTATTCTATAAAAACAATTAAACAAAAATAACAGCCCCATCCCGGAAGTCCCAAAACGGGGTGGAAGTTTGGCAGAAGAGGGGCTGATAATACCAGGGGCGTGGTTATTGAAAGGAGTGGGCGGGATCTTAGGCCATGGCGGTGCTGATGCGTGCACCATAAGTCAGTGTGGTTCATGCAAAAGGATTTAATCTCACCGCCTCGTGAATGAGGGGCTCGGTTTCGCTTTTTTAAATGTGGGTGCGCAAGGCCGATATATGTATTCATGTTTAATGTGCGCCAGACACCTCGTAGAGCTTTTCAGACGCCATGTAAGTGCGTATTTATAGGTTTTGCAAGATGGGAAAAATAAGTATATTTTATGGCCTGCGTTTGGAGACGTAAATTGTATCGAAAACCTTCATGATTTGGTGTGTGAAAAAGTAGTAGTCCGCAGTGGTAATAGTTTCTCTCAGAAGTGGGTAGAAGAAACTGTAGAGATGCACATTCTAACCTGGACATCCCAGTATCATTTTATTTTTCACTGACGACTCGGAGCCAGGTTAGGGTGGGGCAGGGCTGGCCAGAGCCAGTGGAGGAGGGGTTTACACTCCCTAAGTGCGCATGGCGGTTTAGCAGGCCCCCTTTGGCCACCCAAACAGTCATGCGCACTTTGCATTTTTGCCACCGGGCTGTAATGCACAGCCTGGTGAGGAACATGCACAGGCTTCCAGTCCCTCTATGAGCGCTGAACAATGATGCTCAGACCAGTCGCAACACTGATGTAAAGTAGCTTTGTGATTGGCTGAGAGATCCTGGGAGCTTCGGTTCTGCCAGAGCGCTGGTGAGGGAAGAGGACGGAGGAGAAGCGGTGTCGGCATTCCCAGGTAAATTAATTTTGTTTTTCACCCCCCACCTCACCACCCCTATTCCGAGGCAGCCGCCACTGGGAAATACAGCATTTTTAGCATGCTTTGATTCCACTGAAAATGCTGCACAAAGAGACATGTTTGGTCCTATGTGGGACTAGTCAGTGTGCTGTTTCTGGCATGCCTTGTGAAAAAATGAGCATCTTTCAGGAGGACGGTCGCTTAGAATTGGAAGTTCGGGGGTCTCTCCATGATGGTGGAATAGGGGTGTTCCCTTGAAGCTAGGACTTCAGCAGAGTACCTACGTTTGTGTAGATTTTGAGGTGAGAAAAATGCAAGGAGGTGGAGAAATATTTTGAACTGGCAGGTAGTAGGAGTTCCTTTGTTAAATTGGTGAAGATTATACAGTAACTATTTGACACAGGTGTGCTCGTGTGCATGTGAAGCTTTAGGAGATACCATGCTATGTGGCTTTGCCGAGATACCCCGTGCTGTGCATATGATGCCATGTCTACATCTTCCCTTTTGCCAGTTAGAATCTCACACTCACAATGTCAGTATTTAAAAGGTGGGACTCTAAGGCGGAACCACCCGTTCCTCCCTCTCCAAAACTTACCACAGTTATGTGGTTTACCAGTTTGTGGGGCACAAATCATTCCAGTGGCACCTGAAGGGACCTAATTGTCAAAGTTGGCACTCTTTGAGACAACTAGTAATCTTTAAAAGGTGTAAGGCAGCAGAAGAAAGAGTGTCAATACGGTCAGGGTACTTGCACCAGCATGTGACATCAGTGGAATAGTGGTGCCTGCTAGAGAAGTTAGTATTCTCTGATGTTTTGAGTGAAGCGTGTGGATTGATAAATATACGAAGGACAGGGTTTTAATTCATGTTAACTACTCTCCATCGGTCATTGTCAAGGCTTCCCTGCAGGCCATTTCTTCACTTTTGCAGTCAAGCATTGCCAAGGCCATGAATGGCCTAGTACTAAATCACCCCCAATTGACCATTTTCAGCATCCTCCCATAGACCATTGCGAGGTCCCCATTAATGAACATCAAGTCCCTTCCATTGACCATTGTGAAAGCCCCTTCGCCCCATGGAAACCAGTTAAGACCAATCTTTGACGATGAAACCTTGCCATGGCTGCATTTGCAGTTTGCCAAAGCCCACCCAATTTTCACTTTCATACCCTTCACATTCTCCCCTGGTAAACCCTCCATGTACCATTGTCAAAGCCCCCATTGACAATCGGAAAGGTGCTTCCATTGACCATGGTCACGTTCTCTCTTTTGCACATATTCACAGTTCTTCTATTGACCACTGACAAGGCTTTCATTAACCATTGGCTTGGTCATTCTCAGTGACCACTGTCAAGGCACCCATTGACCACTGATAAGCTTCTTCTCTTGACCACAGTCAAATTCAGTCCTTTGGCCAATTACAAGGGCCTTTTATTGACCATTGTCAAGATCGCTCATTGATCATTAACAAATGTTCCATCAACTGTTGTCAAAGTGTCCCTTTGACCACAGTCAATTCCCAAAGTGACCACTGTTGAGGTCCTTCCATTGACCATTGTCATAGGCCCTCCATAAACCATTGTCAAGACTCTTCAAGTGACCATTGCCAAGGCCCACTGTTTATTTTGCCATGGCCTCGATATTCTTTTTCAAAGGTCCACCTTTTCAATGCCAGTCGGCACGCAGCACAGCTTACGTTCTGGTAAACCGTGCAGCGACACAAAACCAAAACTCTCATATCCCATGTGTCTTAAAAATGTTAGAGTCCTCATTTGAAGCAGGCTAAACACCTGGCCTGAAATAGATGGGGAAACATTGAGGGGGTCACTTGCGATAATGGTGGGGGGATTCCTTTGTGCAATGTTCATGTTCCCCTACTGTTTCAATCAGAGCAGGAATATTTTTACGTCAGTTCATTGGTTCACCCTTGGTTCTCCACCCTGCTTGCGTGTGCTCCGCTCTTCACGCGCTGTTACATTCAGCGTCATTGCACAAGATTTGTTCTGAAATTCTGATCCACTTTTTTTTTTGCGAGGGATGGTATTTTTCCTTTTATTTTCCACCTCCTAGGTTCAAGAAAAGGCTTTGAGTCTTGAATTCTGGGCCTGTCTCATCTTGACGCTGGTATGCCATGCTCCGCTGGACCGATGTGTAAGGCTACAGGTGGTCGTAGGCGCCTGTGGAGGTGGGGGCAGCTCCCGCCCTTGCCGTGGAGCTGTAGTAATACGGGGACGCTGGAAGAGAGGAACAAAATGTTGTTAGGGGAACCGTCTTTTTGTTGTTTCATGCTGGGTCGCATCTTGAGTTAATAAGTTTAAGATTGCTCAGAAGCAGTAGTCAACCATTAACCTCCAGCTCCTAACCTGTGCGAAAGTAGCGTCTGCCTTCTTCCCATTAACCCAGACTTGCCCTAGAGTCACGCTTGACTGGGATATTTTATATAGACAATATTAAAAGTACAGGTGGTTAGGGGGATGGTTAAGTGGCTTTGTGGCTCTGGCAGGAGGCATGGCTGCAGTCGGACGTCCCTTCCAACCCTCATCTCAGCACTCCAATGTCTTTAGGGAGGTTAGGGAGACAGAAACTTGGCCAGGCACAGGCTTAACCCTTGAGGAGAGAAGTCCTCTGGCTGTGGCATTGTAGATCTGTGAGAAGTCACTCTGTCAGGGATCCCTCAACACATTTGTAGAAGGGCACCATCACATTGTTCTATCCCACTGCACTGGTTTCAGCCACACATTAGTGGGGCTGAGACAAAGTCACTCATATGTTAAGCCAGTGTATTTTAAAGAGACGTCTGGTTAGGGTAGATTCTACCACATATAAGGTTAACTTTTGGAATGACTGTAGAGATTTGACAGAGTTTCTCAAGCCAAACCAACCTTTTAAAGGCAAGCAAGGGCTTGCCATAAAACCTCTCAATGTTCTCTATTGGGCAGTTTGCCTCTGGTGACCTTAAATGCGCCACTCAGATATGATTTCTGCAACCAACCCCATCATTTCAAATACAAGAGTCTATCCAGTGCTTAATTTGTAAAATGTAAAAATAGTGCGTGTCAGGGCCTTCTCAAAAGGCCATTGCCACTTTTTTTACCACCCATTGCCCCTGCCAGCTCCACCAATAATTGTACCAACTCAACTACTAACCATCGCACTCCTACAAGTGTGACAATTTAGACTATTCCAGGCCACCCAACGCTATTAGAAAGAAACAGGCGGCAGATATTACTAATTTTTAAAGCACATTGAACTACTAAACAGTGTTGTTGTGCTTATCTCAAAATTAGGCAGTCAGCACATGCTGGGCTGTCATTAAGACCGGTGCTGTGAATTAAGGGCTGGTACTGAGCACTGGAAACCACCGGCTCATATTAAGCACTGGTTCTATCAAGTCTTGCTACAGTGGGAGGTGGTGGTCCTAACACCAAGAGATGAATTACAAAAGTGCCTTGCTGTACAACAGGTGTGGGCACACCGACAAAAAGGCACTTGGAGGCACATTAATTCCGCACCTCGTAAGTGGCGCACAGTGGGCACCCTGAAGGTGCCCCATGGGAGGGGAAACAGGGTGTCCCAGGATCCACTCCTCTATAAAGGAAGGCTGGGTTTGCTTGCAGGGAAAGATGGATCCGTGGTTGTAACCACATTTGTCTCTACTGCTACAGTCTCTCCAGTGCATGCACTACCTGAGAGTGGAGACACATTTTTTAGTGTAGAGGGAGCGGAGTCACAGTCTGCGCCGGTGCACCCTTAGAGGGTACACAGTGGCACAAATAGAGTGTGGCATCCACTCTGTAACAAGGTCTCTTGTTTCAACACTTTGCAAGACCTCAAGGATTGATGGAGAACCCCATGCCCAGAACACACTCCCCTGGAGTATCTCATAAGGAGCTATTTTCAAATCAGGGGTGATCGCTCTCACTAGGGCAGAGAGCTGAAACAAGGGAAAGCAGAAACTAGTGTGGGGAAAGGAAGAAAAAGAAAAGGGAGACCAAGCAAGAGAAGGTAGTGCACCCAGTGGAACCCCGCAAAGACACGACAAACATTCAAACTGTAGAGGGGTGACAAAGAAGAAAAAAATAGTACAGAAGGGAAGTGGGAACAAGAGACACTGTTGAGAAAAGTGAGAGCAATGGGTGGAAGGGGAGAGCAGGAAGCACTGAAAAGAGGGAGAGGGGAGTCGACAGTGTGGACATTGTTCATTTTGAAGACTTTTCAGAATCACTTACTGAGCAGTGAGGAGCCAGGGAACCTCCAGGCCTCTCCGTATGCAGAATAGGGCCCATGACTGTACGCGTTTCCGGAGTAATCACTTCCTGCTGATGAAAATGAAGAAATGTAGTGAGACACTGGCCTCGTGCTCCTAGTCTCCTTTGGGGTTTAAAGCAGGATATGCTGCCATTCTAGCACAGTAACCCCTCAGCATCTTAGATTGTGTATACATCAAGTGGTTATGTGAGACACCACCTGTTACCCTCAGCCCCCCAGCTGCTACATAAACCAAGAACTGTATCAGGTACCCGATTAGTTCATTAGAGTTTGCATAGATCGAAAGGTGAAGTGAGCTCCAATCTGGAGCCCTCAGCCTCACAGCCTATGCACAAAAAGAGGCAATGTGAGCTCTGGCATGATACCCTACACCTCCTAGCATGTACCTAAATCAAGAGAGGCCACTGGCTGCAACCGCAGCCACCTAGCCTCACAGGACACTAAAAAGCAAGTGGTGCATTGAGCTGAGTCGCGTACCCTCAGCCTCTTGACTTGTGGCTACACCAACAGTAGTACTCAAGCCTAGTCAGGCACACTCAACCTCCCAGGATGCTTTTACCAAGAGATGTGATGTGTGTGCCCAGGTAATCTACAACTTTTGAGGAAGTCCTAATGGCATGTACGATTTAATGAAGCTGGCATGAAATGCCGGCAACACCACCTACGCAGGCGCACTTACACACAAGTATATATATATATATAGGAGTGATAAATGGCTTTTGTGATTTTACAGCTCGGCAAGGACAGCACTGTGCTAGTCCTATGCTTAAAGACTTTGCTGTAGAAATGGCAAAATACGTTGTCCTTTTCTCTCTCGACGTGGATAGCACTGTGCTAATCCTATGCTTAAAAACTTTGATAGAAAAACAGACATTTGAGGTGAGCAGATCTAGAGTGTTGCTGGTGTTGAGAGTGCTTTCCACCTAAACTGGAGAACTACCCAGAGTTCTCTCCTTCTTTTTTGCATATATATATATATATATATATATATATATATATATATATATATATATATATATATATATATATATATATATATATATATATATTTATATCCACGCAAACCTTCAGTAAACCAAAGGAAGAGGTCACACAGGGAATCCAGGAGAGGCTATTTATTGGGACAGCAGTTCAGGCATTATGCATTTCAGCTTAAGTGCCTTCCTCAGATGCCACTGCTAAACTGAGAATGCATATTTACAACAAGGGGTGGTGAGGGACAGAGTCTCTGAATTAAGCAAAAAGCTCTCACCCAGTCAAGAGATCAGGGCTAGATCCAACACCGTTTTTTAGCTCACTGCACCATCCCAGTTTCAGAACCTGGCTGTATGCAAATTAGTCTGTTCCTGTCCCAGTGCATGATGGGAACAGGGCAAACCAAACTACAAAAGCCAATTCTTACACTGGGAAGGAAACAAGCTCCCGGGGACCGGTTTCTGGCATTACAGCCGTCTTCGGCCCGGTTTGCTTGAATCCTGATGGTGCAATGAGCAAGGGTCTCACATCTGAGAATACCCTTCCACGCTTAGGGTGGACAAAAATATTTACAACAAGGGGTGGTGAGGGACAGAGTCTCTGAATTAAGCAGAAAGCTCTCACCCAGTCAAGAGATCAGGGCTAGATCCAACACCGTTTTTTAGCTCACTGCACCATCCCAGTTTCAGAACCTGGCTGTATGCAAATTAGTCTGTTCCTGTCCCAGTGCATGATGGGAACAGGGCAAACCAAACTACAAAAGCCAATTCTTACACTGGGAAGGAAACAAGCTCCCGGGGACCGGTTTCTGGCATTACAGCCGTCTTCGGCCCGGTTTGCTTCAATCCTGATGGTGCAATGAGCAAGGGTCTCACATCTGAGAATACCCTTCCACGCTTAGGGTGGACAAAAATATTTACAACAAGGGGTGGTGAGGGACAGAGTCTCTGAATTAAGCAGAAAGCTCTCACCCAGTCAAGAGATCAGGGCTAGATCCAACACCGTTTTTTAGCTCACTGCACCATCCCAGTTTCAGAACCTGGCTGTATGCAAATTAGTCTGTTCCTGTCCCAGTGCATGATGGGAACAGGGCAAACCAAACTACAAAAGCCAATTCTTACACTGGGAAGGAAACAAGCTCCCGGGGACCGGTTTCTGGCATTACAGCCGTCTTCGGCCCGGTTTGCTTGAATCCTGATGGTGCAATGAGCAAGGGTCTCACATCTGAGAATACCCTTCCACCCTTCCACGCTTAGGGTGGACAAAAATATTTACAACAAGGGGTGGTGAGGGACAGAGTCTCTGAATTAAGCAGAAAGCTCTCACCCAGTCAAGAGATCCAGAAATGCCAGAAACCGGTCCCCGGTAGCTTGTCTCCTCTCTGGTGAAGAATTGGCTTGGTAGTTTAGTTTGCCCTGTTCCCATGATGCACTGGGCCAGGGACAGACTGATTTGCATATAGCCAGGTTCTGAGCTGGGATGGTGCAGTGAGATAAATAACGGTGATGGATCAAGCCCTGATCTTTGGACTGGGTAAGAGTGGTCTGCTTAATTCAGACACTCTGTTCATCACCACCCCCTTTTCTGAATCGTTTTTGGCCACTATAGGTGTGGCAGGGTATACTCAGACATGAGTCCCTTTCTCACTGCACCATCAGAATTCAAGCAAGCCGGGCCGAAGAAGGCTGGAATGCCAGAAACCGGTCCCCGGTAGCTTGTCTCCTCTCTGGTGAAGAATTGGCTTGGTAGTTTAGTTTGCCCTGTTCCCATGATGCACTGGGCCAGGGACAGACTGATTTGCATATAGCCAGGTTCTGAGCTGGGATGGTGCAGTGAGATAAATAACGGTGATGGATCAAGCCCTGATCTTTGGACTGGGTAAGAGTGGTCTGCTTAATTCAGACACTCTGTTCATCACCACCCCCTTTTCTGAAACTGAGAATGCAGGCACGCTTCCGCTTTTAAATGGTCCTGCAGTTCTCCCGTAATGAGAAACACACACCCCCCAAACCATGTGATCGTCCACCAGCTGTAACATTGTGGACACTACAGCTCCCAGAATACACCTTGACTGGGCGGGTGGTACGTGAGGGAACTAAATGGAATACAGTGCATGTGGCATTGGTGTCCCGCAGGGCAAGGCGCCTTGTGTCCAGTTAAAATACAGTCCTGTAGCCTCCCTGGGTCCCCGCATACGTCCTAACCTCTGTGGCACAAATCCGCCGGGCCGTGGGCTGATTTCAATGAATCCACGCTCCTCTCGAAGTCACGAGCTGCCGGTTGGCAGCAGTCCTTGCTGGACCTGCACTTAGGAGGTGGGCTGGCGCAGTTCCAAAATCTTGGACGAAAAACAAACTGCGATGCAGGAGCCAGTAATGAAGCCAGCCAACTTAGCAGAATGGGGCCTCTTAACGCGTCAGTGGCTGACGCGATAGTATCCAAGCAAACGTCCAGTAAACCAAAGGAAGAGGCAACACGGGGAATCCAGTAAAGGATATTTATTGGGACAGCAGTTCAGGCATTATGCATTTCGGCTTAAGTGCCTTTATATATATATATATATATATATATATATATATATATATATATATATATATATATATATATATATATATGAACTCGCTGCACAAGCGATGTTTTCAGACGATATAGAGCAGGAGGACACTGCTGAGAAGGAAGTCGGGGCAGGGGGGCCCGAGAGAGCAACAACGAGTACCGCCAGAGACTTGTTCAAGGAACTAGAAAAGCTTAAAAGAAATGAACAGTCAAAATGGTGGGAAGCACGCTCACTCAAGAGATACCTAGATGTTGGGAGAGTCCCTAGAGGACTACGCATCATGTTGGCCCCCAGCTATGAAAACCCGAACCCCTTAATGATGGAAGAATGGGGTCAGTGCAATCTTGAATCCTCGCGCAAACTAATGCAGATCTTAGTAAAGTTTGCTGAAATTGATGGAGAGGAACTTCAGACCAAGATAGATATTATTGAAGATAAAATAAAGGCACTGCAGGGTGATAAGGAAACTTCACAAATCGCTAATATGAGGAGTGAAATGTTAAGCAGACTTTCAAAAGAGGAAGAAAAAATCAAAACAAGAAAAATTTATAAATTTAAAAGAGACCGGGACGACTATGCAAATGGCCAAATATTCACGTTTGCACGTCGATACGACACTTTAAGAAAAGCCACAGTGAATAAAAGAGGTGCAGCGGGTGTGGGGGCAATGCCGGCAGAAACTGACGAAGTGTCTACGTACAGCTCAGCTGCAGAAAGTGGCTCAGACAATGAAGGGGCAAGAAGCAATGTTGTTCTTACGATGGGGGAAGAGCTGGCGGTCTTGAAAGATGGCAGAAAGACAACCCTAAGATCGCACTTCCAGGGAAAATTGGCCCAACCAAGTCCCAACGCAGGAGGGGCAGGAGAAAAGCAGCCAAACAAAGGCGAGCCACCCAAGCGGGGACGAGGACGGGGCCGGGGAAGGAGCAAGAAACCCCAGGTCTAATTGAAAACAACACCATGGATTCTTTAACAACGGTGAGCTGTGATGGAGACCGATCCAGCGAGAAGAAACAGACCAAATCCATAATCAACCTCAGCGCAATAGAACTATCAGCTGCAGAACAGCAACTATTAAGCTTAGGCCTAAGCTTTTGCCCTGAGTCCAACTTTTCGTATACCACCACGAGGGCAGACATATACAGATATATAAGGAAATTAAAATTGAAAAAACAATTCCTTAATAAAGCAACCAGCACAGAAAATGCCCCAACACAAGCCACCACCGGCACCTCAGGTTTGTCAGTCAGTGACCTAAATTTGTACCGTGATGTCTGCCAGTTGGGAATTGATGAAGCTTTGGGGACACAGGACATAGTGACGTCCAGTGGTCAAAGGAAACCAATTACCCCATTCAAGCCCAAGTCCAGATATATTCCCTTGGCGGCACGGGATGGTCTTGATTCATTCAGTGATGTCATGGTGCAACAAGTGAAAAAGATGGCACTAAAGACTGACAAAAAGCGTCAATTTACAAACCAAGAGAGACAAATAAACCAACTGTCGATCAAATTGAAAAATGCTGAAGTTGTTGTTCGAAACTCGGACAAAGGTGGGAACATTGTTTTATGGCCAGCCACGGAATATCTAGAGGAGGCCCATAGGCAATTAGATGACCCACAATGTTATTCCAAGAGCACCCCTCAGAAATACAGGATGATGTTGGAGGCTCTATTTAAGAACTTGGTGGCATGGAAGGGCTTTGGTATGCTTAGTGGAGATGAGTTTAAGTTCATCAAAAAAGATCATCCACTGACACCATATATTTATTTCATACCAAAAGTCCACAAGAATATCTCCAAACCCCCAGGAAGACCAATAATCGCAGCATGTGGGGGCCCTTTGGAAAATCTTTCAAGATACATTGATTACTTCTTGCAGCCACACATGAAGTCCCTAAAGTCATATATACAAGACTCAAGTGACTTCCTGCGAAAGTTGGATGATGTTACATGGAGCCCCGACTTGTTGTTGGTAACGTTGGACGTCAGTTCACTATACACCTGTATAAAGCATAAGGATGGTCTGCGGGCATGTGAGCATTATCTTAGCCGCAGACCTATGGAACTGGCCCAACACACCAAAATGCTCATGGATATGCTAAAGTTCTGCCTCGAAAACAACTTTTTCATATTTAATGGTCAAATGTACCAACAGGTCCAGGGTGTAGCAATGGGGGCCAGTTTCTCCCCCAGTTACGCCTGCCTCTTTATGGGGTGGTGGGAGGAACTGGTCCTCCAGCGAAAATTTGAAGATTATTGGACTACTAATGTTACCTGTTGGTTCAGGTTTATTGATGACTTATTTATTGTGTGGCGTGGTTCCGAAGAAAGTGTTTTAACTTTTATACATGACATCAATAATAACGATCTTAATTTGCATTTTACCTCTGACATAAGCAGGGAATCGGTAACATTTTTAGATGTACAGGTTTTTATATGTAACAATGTGATTTCCAGTACTCTTTTTAGAAAACCGACGGCAGGTAACACTCTTTTACACGCTACGAGTGCTCATCCCCAACATCTAATCAAGTCAATACCCTATGGCGAGATGCTACGCATCCGCCGCATTTGCAGCAATCAAGAAGATATGATTGCAAAACAACAGGAAAGCTTTGAAAGATTTGTAGATAGGGGATATACTGCCAAGTTAGTGAACACTGCTATAAAGAAATCTAGGATCAAAGACAGAGGCGATTTGCTGACTAGGAGAGTGAAAGAAAGTGACAATACCAATGAGGTGAGACTCATCCTGACATACTCCAAACAGGAGAAAGAATTAAGGAGTATTGTCAGAAGAAACTGGCACTTTGTAAAGGATGATCCCACAATTGGTGATGTGATGCCCCCTAATCCATCAATTACCTTTCGAAAAGGTTTGTGTATGGGCTCTATTCTCTCTAAAAACAGTCAAGACTATATAGGCAAGGAGCCCTGGAGACCGATCAGCAGGGGTTTCTACAAGTGTTTGGCATGCAAAGCATGCCAACATGGTGTCAATACTAAAAAATATACAACAGTAATCCCTAAAACCACTAGGGAAATAAAACAGCATTTAACCTGCAGGACGGAATACTGTGTATATATTTTAGAGTGCGACTGCAAGCTTAAATACATTGGCAGCAGCAAGCTACAAATACACAAGCGTATCCTGCAACATCTACGCGCCATTGTAAATAAAGACCAAAGCTATCCAGTGGCCAGACACTTTGAGGCATGTCACAATAGTAAGCCTCAGTGTCTGAAATATTTTGCCATTGAGTCTGTAGCACTTACCAGAAGAGGAGGTGATAGGGAGGCATGCATGCGCAGGTTGGAAACCAAATATATTTTGGAGTTCAACTCAAAGTGGCCGGGGGGTCTTAACACCACGGAGGACCTCCACACATACCTGTGACCACTCTGGGACAATGCCACCCTCACCTTATAGCGAACACCATGACATGATTACAGTCTGAGGAACAAAAGGAGTTGGTTCGCACCATGCACTTTGTTTACATATTTATATTTATATTGTACTATACTATGTATAATTTATATGTTGAGTGTATATATCAGGTGTGTGTAAATATATGAATTGATTGATTTTAGCCGTCGTCTTAGATATTGGGGTAGTATATGTTTTTTATCCTGGTTTTTGATATGGCGACTGATTTTAGTCATGTTACCGATTCCCTTTCTCTTTTAGACTGTTTTTATGGTGTGATGATTATTCTTATACGTGCAATATTGATGATGTATGAAATTATCTTGATTTGATAACTGGAAGCTAAGCACTGTTTTAATAGTGTTTAGACTGCCCTTCCTCCCTTATCCCAGTACTGTATAACCTCCAGCACCAGCCACTTTATTTGTACTTGCACTTTTTTGACCGCACATTGTCACTTTAGAGGAAGGAATTATAATTAATAATTTTTTCCATAAGACACGAGGTCACTTTAAATATACAAGTGCAATAGTTTAGCCAAAAGATAAGAATGATATAATGGAACCGGATGTATGTTTAGGCTCCACAATCTTTTCCTTTTTGAGCTTTTGTGGCTGGCACATTTGACGTCTTGAATTCATTTCTTCTTGTGGTTTTTTTTCCCCCTTTTTTTAACAAAAGAGATCCATAATGATAGAATAAATTTCTCCTTTTTTTGGATCCTTCTTTTCACGACTATTATAACAATAGTAGTGAATATTTGTATAATCTTGTATTATACTTCAATACACTAGGGTGAGCACACATTTTTTTATGCACAATAATTTGTGTTAGATTGTGATGGACAAGTGGGTATACTTCTTTCTCAACGCCATCGGGAAGAGTTATATAGGCATTTATGCAGTTATCACCAATCTTTATTAAATTGGTAATACTCTTCGCACACTAAAATTGAAACAGTACATGCATAAGTTTAAATTAATTTATAATTATGCAATATTGTGATTCATTTATGTATTTATACAGGTATTCTCAAAAGTTTTAATATTGGTACTAGGAGAAAGCATATGTAAATTGTATTCATACATACTAGTATTTTTTCTATGTCCACCATTGTCTGACATGTGACCACACGTTATCACTTTAAATGGGCAAAAAGCAATCTGTATCGCCATGTGACCAAGGCCGCTGGGACGGCTGAAACGCGTCATGACAGACTACCTAATGGCTAAATAAAGAATGCTGAAAAAGAAAGTTGGTCCTTGCCTCGAGTTTCCTTTGGAAGGAGCGCTGCTGCGAGGTATTTGCAGATATATATATATATATATATATATATATATATATATATATATATATATATATATATATATATATATATATATATATTCAATGAGAAAAACAAATGTTGCAGGAACTTTATAGTTAGGTTATGAATTTACTTGCACAAAGCCATCGAAATTCAGCAGTTATAGTTATGGTGAACTCAAGTAACTATAACCTGCACTCTTAGGTAACTATAATGTGCGCCCCTGACATGCAAAGTTTTCTCATCAATAATTTTATATCAAATGTTGCAGTGATAATATCAATGATGCCATAGAAGGTGTCATCAATGATGTAATACGTGGAAGCTGTGCATGGTGGGAGCATGTGTGATAGATACCTATGGGTGCAAGTTATGATTACCTGAGTAAAACCATAACTATAACTGCAAAATTTCTATGGTTTTGTTGCGATTAAATTCAGAAACTAACTAAATGTCCCTGTAACCACTGTTTTTTTCAGTGAATTTCTATTTGTTTTTTTTACACGCACATTAACATAACCGGTGCTGCGCTACGGCCAGGCCTGGGACCAAACCTGCTGCATGCCCCCAAACCCAAGCGGCGCACAGCTTGTGACATGGACTACAGCTAAAAAACATGTTTCATAAAACTGCAGAGTACTGTCAGTTTGGGTTAAGGATGTTGTCCTAGTTCTGCTTAAAGTACCAACAGGCACCATGGAAAAATATGAAACTTGAAAAACTATGGGGCAGATGTACAAGCCCCCTGCGACTCTTTTACGCCGCCGTTGCGTCACTTTGTGATGCAGCGGAGGCGCAAAAGATGCGCCATGCTGCGGGGGTATTTACAACGTGGCGCATCTGGAAGATGCATCACGTTGTAAAGCTCTGTGCCAGAAGATTGCGTTCCTGCGCAGGGGGGGGGGGGGCGTTCCGGCGCAGGAACGCCTCCTAAAAGTGGCTGAGTGAGATCTACAAGATTTCACGCAGTCACTTTTGGGCCCATGCTGCGTCAAAACCCTGCGCCTGCTTGAAGCAGGCGTAAGGTTTGATGCAGAATTGTAAAAATAGGGCTCCCCAGAGCATTGCTGGAGCTGCGTTGCGCTTGCGATGCCACTCCAGCAATGCGCCGCCTTCACGGCACAGATGCGTCACGCATCTGTGCCATTTTCGCCCCATGGTGCGCCGCATTGTAATGCGGCGCATCCATGGTGGCGGAGGCGTGGTGTACAATAACTGGCGCATCCCTGCTGATATGTAGGGATGTGCCAGTTATTGTAAATTTGCCCCTATACATTTTAGTCCTTTCAGCTGATGTGAATCCTATGCCCTCCCTCCTTCCCCCACACACAGTTAGTACCACAGAAAGCCAGACTACCAAGTCGAGGTGCACATGGATAAAGACTTCCTGTGGCATACTGTGCATTTTGTTTAGGGAGTTAAGCATGTAATTTGAACATCTTCTCTGCACACTTTCATTTGCATCAGTCAATGTGTGTGCGGTAAGAGGTAAGATTATGTCTGGAAGTCACCCTGTGTCCTTATATTTGTCTTTACTTGCACCTATCTCGCCACCACTACACCCCTTTCATCAACAATCCCCCCCCCCCCCCGCACCATTTTTCTAGACCCCACTCCCCCCTGTGGTCTTTACCTAGTACGGCCCTGGGAAGGCAGAGTATATTCTGATTAACGTGCCTCTTCAGAGAGGAGTTAATTAGGCTGGGGGCAGCCCACGGAAGTACTTTCTTTAAAAATGTTAATGCTGGAGGTTTCAAAGGAAAGACCTTGATTAAAAATTACAAGGTTCACTTGACAGTAGCGCGAGCCTAACAGCTTTTTCATCTTCTGAATGGACTGAGTATTAATTCTCACCTGGGAGTGAGGGAAAGGCTATAAATGCAGTAAATATTGTAATGAGAAAGTCCCCTTGCATATAAAGAGGTAGGAGTCCTCTGGTGCTAAAAGGGTTCTTTGAAACACATAATCAGTGACTGACTTTCTGGTGGAAGGCGGGGCGGGTATGGCAGGGTGCGGCGGGATAATGTAAGTTATGTTTGCAAGGAGTTTCAGATTTTGTGGCAAATCACAGTGCAGGTCTTTGACAAAGAAGGGAATCTGAGAACCGGGTAAACATTCAATTTTGAGATTGTGTCAGGTATTGTTCTTTTAAGTATGGTAAAACCACAGCACGCTTCAAGCGCCGGGGGAATCCACAACTGAGAAGGAGGAGATAGAACATTTAGGGGCATATTTACAAGGGGATTGCGCCACTGGAGCGTCAATTTTTTGGCGTTCCAGTGGAACAATGCCCTGCACCATATTTACGAAGCAGCGTTAAGCCACTTTGCATGGCTAAATGCCACTTTGTAAATATGGTACCATTTGGTATTGGTACTGGTATTGACACCCTCTGAGGCGGAAGCCGGAGGATAGCTGCTCGCACTGCTTTTAAAAATAACCTTTTGAATTGTTTGTTACACTTTTAAAACTGCTCGTGTTTCCCTATTGCCAGGCTAGCACTTCACCTACAGCGGACCTAGCGCTGTCAGGTGTCTCAGTCCATATCAGTCTCCTTCACGAACGCTAAACTCTCGTGACACGAGGCCACGCCCCCTGGCAGGACACGCCCACAACCCCCGCCTATAAGACTGCGCCGACCAATAGCGCGTCTTACTGGTATTGACACCCTCTGAGGCGGAAGCCGGAGGATAGCTGCTCGCACTGCTTTTAAAAATAACCTTTTGATTTGTTTGTTACACTTTTAAAACTGCTCGTGTTTCCCTATTGCCAGGCTAGCACTTCACCTACAGGGGACCTAGCGCTGTCAGGTGTCTCAGTCCATTTCAGTCTCCTTCACGAACGCTAAACTCTCGTGACACGAGGCCACGCCCCCTGGCAGGACACGCCCACAACCCCCGCCTCAAATGTGCCTCCAGCGCAAGCGCAGCGGGAGCGCCTAGGGCAAGCCCGTCTGCGCCCGTCCGCGCCAAGACCGCGACAGGCGCAGGACACTCTGCCCCCGGTCCTCTTACTATGTGTTACAATGCTAATTCGCTAAATATGCTACGTAGCAATTCGCCTTGTACCTGTAAAATCGATATCTACACCACCATGGGGCCGTTTAGCTGCTTGCAATGCAGATGGACCTCCTCCCCAACCATGATCCCCGCCCCACTGATCAACCTCAGGGAAAAATACCCACCCTTCATCGGAGGGCTGATCAACGCTAGATCCATGACCTGCCACAGCCAAGACATAACTGACCTCATTCAGGAATTAAACATCGACTGTCTCTTCATAACAGAGACCTGGCTTACGAACAACAGTAACCCTGATCTAGCCACTGCCCTCCCACAAGGATACTCCATACACAGGCAAGACAGACCCAAGGGGCGAGGAGGAGGTGTAGCCCTCCTAATACGTAACTCCTTCAAATGCCACACCTTTACCCTCGACTCTCTAAATGGCGCCGAATCCCTAGGATTCTCCATCAAACTCAACGATTCCACCTCATTCTCAGTAGGACTTATCTATCGTCCACCAGGTACCGCTACTAAATTCTTAGACTCCCTTAGTGACACCCTCGGTCAACTTCTAATCAGATACCCGCATGTCACCATGCTGGGTGATTTCAACTTGCACCTCGACTCTACAGAGGATGTGCAAACACTTAACTTCCATCAAACACTGGAGATCTTTAACCTCCAACAAAAGATTAAAGAACCCACCCACCGAGCGGGACACACCTTAGATGGGATCTGCACCAATCTCCCTTCTTTAGAAACTCACACTCCAGTACCTCACATCTGGACCGACCACAATCTTATCCCATTCGTCATCAGAACCCTGCAGCATATCAACACAACTAAACCTTGCCCTCCTCCAGAGAACCAGGTCAACTGGAAAAAGGTAGAAGAAGCCTTCAAACTTAACCCCATCTCGGAGACCCAAACCCCCAATATGTTGGGAGATGTAGAACAAGACTCACAATCCTTCCACAACTGGATATCCCACGAAATTAAAATCCGTGCCCCGCCCAAGCGCACCAAGAGAAATGGTACAAAATCTACAACTAAAACAAACGCCCCTTGGTTCACACCAGAAGTAGCCAAGGCGCACTTGCTTTGCAAAAAAGGAGAACGCAAATGGCGGATAACATATGACAGCACTGACAGGAAATCCTATATCCTATTAAGGAAAAGCTATCACTCGACTATAAAAAACGCCAAAAAAGACTTTTACACCAGAACCATCAATGACGCAAAACAAAAGCAAAAAACCCTGTTTGCAATAGTGAGATCCTTTACCCATCCTGCAGCCTTACAGTCTGAAATACCCCCCTCTCAAGATCTCTGCGACAAAATAGCAGATTTCTTTGAAGAGAAAATCCATCTGATTCAGAAGGACTTCCCCACATACCAACGACCCCAGCCCCCAGTTAGACAGGAACAAGAAGACTATATTCCGGCTTACCTAAGGACCTTCTCACACGTCACTCTTGCTCAATCCAAGGAAGTCATCCTAGCATGCAAATCAGGCTCTCCCTCCGACTCCTGTCCTCCTAGTATCCTACATCAACTAATCGACACTGTCAATCCCATCATCAATGAAATAGTTAACACTTCCCTCAGGACTGGTATCGTCCCCAGTGCATGGAAACATGGCACTGTTAAACCTCTGACGAAGAAACCTAACAAACCCCCTTCTGATTTGACCAACCTACGCCCTATTTCCCTCCTTCCAGTTCTGGGTAAAATCACAGAACAAATAGTCTACAGGGAACTCAAAGCCCACCTGGAAGCAAATAATATCCTCCACCCCCAACAATCAGGATTCCGTCCTCAGCACTCAACAGAAACAGCCCTGATTGAGTTGACTGACTCCATAAAAACCCTCCAAGACCAAAGGAAAAACGCCGTACTGATTTTGTTGGACCTCACGGCAGCGTTCGACACTATCTCCCACAAAATACTCCTAGACCGACTTAAGGACATCGGCATCGCCGACCGGGCATTGGATTGGATAATATCCTTCCTTTCTGAAAGATCTCAATCTGTGAAACTAGGACCCTTCAACTCCACAGAGAAAAAGATTCGATCAGGAGTCCCACAGGGCTCCATTTTAAGCCCCCTGCTTTTTAACATCTATCTCATACCCCTCATCTCCCTGATCGAATCATACGGTATCACTGTTACATCCTACGCCGACGATATTCAACTTATAGTCCCGTTAGAGGAGAACTCTACAAGTGCCGAACAAAATTTAACAAACTGCCTGAAAGATGTCTTCCTGTGGATGGAAACCAACCACCTCAAATGTAACACAGGGAAGACAGAAATCCTCCCCATAGGGAAAAACGTCAATTTCTGTCCCCATCTCTGGTGGCCAAAGGACTCCACAGCCCCCCCACAAACCGTCACCACTGCAAGAAACCTTGGTGTCACCTTTGACACTAACCTGTCCTTTGACCAGCATGTTAGGACTGTCGCAGGAAGTTGCTTCGGAATCATCAAATCTCTCAAAATTTTTTTTGATTTCCTTCCAATTGAAGCCAGAAAGACGGTCACAGTGGCACTAATCCTTTCCCGCATAGACTACTGCAACGGCCTCCTGGCAGGTGTGAAGAAATCCACACTTAAAAAACTCCAGAGTGTCCAACACTCGGCGGCGAGGCTCGTGCTCAAACTCCCCAGAAGATCTTCAGCCTCTTCTGCCCTGAAAACCCTCCACTGGTTACCTCTGCACAAAAGGATCCTGTTCAAGAACCTAACCGTGGCTTTCCGGGCATTCAACCATATTGGTCCTAAGTACCTAGTCAAACGCTATCCCCACTATAACCCTCACAGATCCTTGAGATCCTCCAACAACAACCTTCTAACACTAGTCAGGTTTAACCTAAAAACCAAAGGGGGTAAAACTCTTACCCATCTATCTTCCAAAGCGTGGAACG
Source organism: Lissotriton vulgaris (assembly GCF_964263255.1). Classification (NCBI taxonomy): domain Eukaryota; kingdom Metazoa; phylum Chordata; class Amphibia; order Caudata; family Salamandridae; genus Lissotriton; species Lissotriton vulgaris. Next base: position 384,197,188 of record NC_141699.1, on the reverse strand, counting down.
CCATGCCCCAGTATCTGAGATCCCTGACAAAAGAAAGCCAATTCAGGAAACAACTGAAAACATGGATCTTCAGCTTATCAGACGAGTATGCGCGGGACGCCATCTAATCCTGCCTTAAATTCTCCCCTCCCCTCACTCCTTCCAGTCAGCGCCAGGATGCTTCTTCCGAAGCGACAGTTTGCGCTTTATAAATACCGATTCCAATTCCAATTCCATTCCAATTTGGGCGTGTAATGGGTGTTGGTATGGGCGTTCCACCGCAACAACCATTGCTTTTTTACGCTGCCTCAGATTTACAAGGTGGTGTAAATCTGAGGCAGCATCAAAATTTAACCCCATGCAAAAGCAGGGGTTAGATTGGCGCAATGTGGAGAAATGCTTTTATTTCTCCTCGTTCTTGCTCTTTCTATGCAAGAGCAAATCGCCTTTAAAGATTGTTCATATGCAGGAAGGTGTCCCTTCCTGCACATAAACAATCCTTCCCTGCAACACAGACACCCTTGCACCGTGGTGCAAGGGTGCCTGTGTTGCAGGAAATCATCGCTGCAACGCGGGTGTCTGTGTTAGCGCTATGAAGCTATGTTTAGCGGAAGGGAAAACACAGGGGTGCACTGTATTCTTGTTATTGTGGTGCAGACCTGCGTTTTTGAAATGGCACGGTGCTGCAAAGTTTGCAGCTGGAACATTTCCTTGTGAATACACCCCATAAAGAGGTGAGGTCCTTGGATGAGTCTCAGATTTTATGGTTTGAGGAGAGAAGTGGTATGAAAAGGTACACGAGCTGTTTACAGTTTTAAAGATAAGAAGAACCTCATTACATGAGTTAGCATTCAAGGAGGTGAGATTGGAAGAGTGGATCTGTGGGCAGGAAGTGAATGTGAAGGGGAGCTGGTGTGAAGGTGGCTAGAATGTGCCCATATGGACGAGGCAGTGGCTAAGATGTTTGATGATATTATAGTGGGCTATGACTCCGATGTGGCGTAAGTTGATACTGCAGGACAACTGCTCCGGATAAGTGCAACGTGGCACGATTGAAGCTTGATAGTAAGGTGTTTTTGCTACAGCAAGGTGGGCAGTCAGGATGTTTCATTCCTGTTTGTATACAAGGGACATGGCGTTCTTTGACTTTCTTCACTTAACAGAAGTGGTAGATAAGCTTACTTTAGGGAGCAAATACATTGAGATACCCCGGCCAAGGGCAGGGAGCTGTTGAAAATGCAGGGGTGAAGTGGGCACCGGCAGAGGATCAAAGGAGTTAGTAAGAAAGACTTTCTGTTTGCCATATGCAAGATTGGAGCATGGATATTAACAGATAAAGTCAATGGGTTTACATCACTGACCAATTGAATGAGAGCATGGTCAGATGTTGCAAAATCAAATGTTGATTAGGAGTGGTTAAGGTGTTCTGGGATAAAGATGGAATGCATACATAGAGCCTTGCAGAAGGTACGGGATATGACGGTCTTCTTTTGAAGATGTAGAGTACAGCATTGACTCTCAGAAAATTGGCTGCTTGGAGCAAAATGCTGTATTTTGTGTGACTTCATGTGCTTCAGTCGCCATTTTGGTATAAAACCCTTGTGGCACACATTCTATATGTAAAAAACCTTCAAAAACAGGCCAGCTCCCTTTGTGCACTTTCCGATACATTATTATCCATGATTTATTGGGCACAGATTGTCCTATGCATTCTTGTCTACCTATGAGAGCCTTCTAGGGTAAACCAGGCGCCCTCTGGGCAATTCCACATGCTATGCATCATTTTACAAGTATTGCTCAACAGTCTTACTGTGCTCATGTGCCTATATATTATTTTAAATCTGTCAGTGCCCTTAAGATTGGGAGATCCTCACTGTATGCACATTTCCCTCCACTTTACATTTCATGCAACATAGCCGTCTATGCAAAATAAGCCCCACTATGTGCACTTTCAGGAATATTATTTTGAATGCACAACGGTCTGGCTGCACACGATTTCAGTGCATTATGGTATATGCACCAGGACACTGCTTGTACACACTTGTCTGTTCATTACTCTACATTGTGCCATCTTTCGTAGCACCCTCATGGTTACCTTTGGGGCATAGAACCCTAACTGTTTCCAATGGGATAGAGACCCCTCAATGTTACCAGTGGGATAGAGAACCCTCAGGTTTCCAGTGAGGTAGATGACCCTTAAGGTTACCAAGGGGGTAGAGAACTCTCAGGTGCCCAGGGGGGAGACAACCCTCAGGTTTGCAGTGGGGCAGATAACTCTCCGGTTTCCAGTGGGGTAGAGAGCCCACATGTTTCCAGGGGAAGAGAACACTCAGGTTGTGTGGGACTCTGAAGGTAACCAGCGAGGTAGAGAACACTCAGGTTTCCAGTGGGGTAGAAGGTCCTCAGGTTTCCAGTGGGGCAGAGAACCCTCAAGGTTAGGAGTGGGGCAGAGAACCCGCAGGTTCCAGTGGGGTAGAGGAATCTCAAAGTTTCCAGTAGGGTAAAAGTCACTCAATGGTATCAGTGTGGTAGAGAACCCTCAGGTTTCCAGTGGGGTAGAGGTACTCGACTCTCAAGTTACCAGTGGGGCAGAGAACCCTCATGTTTCCCGTCGGGTCCTGCTACCTCGGATCCTAATGTGTTTGATTATCGTTATTCACCCTTTAACTTGCAAGGCCCTGCTCATCCATCCCACTGTAGTGTGCGTAGAGAGAAAAGCTGGGCTTACCTGCCACCATTCCAGCGATGGCTGAGGAAGCGTAGTTGCCCTGTCCGCCTGTTGGGATGTGAGGAGGGTACCCTGGCAGAGTGGAGCCCACCATATCACGCCCTAGACATCGGAAAAAAGAGGCAAAAATTAATAAAACCTGTGAGCTCCTCCATAGTAACCTGTGCATTATAATTACTTAGTGCCGATACCTCAGCAGCACCGCAAGTTGTGGCCGGAAGGTGTCGCTACAGGACGAGTAGTTAGCGCTCCTTCTACAGAGACGGCATTACCCCGCAAGAGCACACCCCAATCCCGGAGAGTTCTCTCTGGAAAACCGTGCTTGGTTTCCCCTCCAGGACGCCGACGGCCCTGCAGCGTCAGTGCCCAGCAAAATCAGCACGACACCCCTACCCCGCCATTGCCTACCCCACCACAGGCCTGTCACTTCAGCAGCACTGACAGATCTAGCCAGTAGATGTCACTATAAGAACAGATGATGACCATACAGAAGGACACAAAGGAGCCCATTATGATGTCGGGCGGATTGCCCCTGCCAGGCTGGCGGGGGCAATCCGCCCGACATCCACTCTTGATTTCCCTCCAACCATATTAGTATGGCGGGGAGGACCTCGGCGGACGGAAACACCGTCCGCCGCTTTTCCGCCCTGGTCACCTTGCGGCCGGGGCGGAAACGGAATAATATGGTGGCGCCGCCAGCCATATTATGATAGGCATTTTTCAATGCCTTTCCGTGGCGGCAATTGCGCCACGGAAAGGCATGCACACTTCACTCTGGGGGCCCCCTGCGGGCACCCAGAGTGAAGGAGAGTAGGGGTGTGCACACGGGGGGTACCTGTGGTACCCCCCTGCATTTGCATGATCAAAGCGGCAGGCACCGCGCGGTGCCTGATGCTTTGAATATGCAAATGCAAAAGTGATTTTTTAGCATTGTGGCGGACGGTGCTGAGAGCACCGCCTGCCACAATGCTTAACATGCAGGATTTGCCCGCCACTGTGGCGGGCACATCCTAATATCCCCCACGGGACCTCTGCACTTATGGCGGGTGGTCCCTATTACCACGAGGATGGCGGGCGGGCAAAGTGACTGCAGTGTACCTGCCATCTTGTAATGGAAGCCTCACGTTGCAAGCGTGAGAAGCCATATTCGGCGCGAGACCTGCCAAGTGCACAGGATATATGATCCCATCACACAATTTTAGGGTGAAAAGTCAATATCACAGGGTGGAACAAATAATGAACTGCCCTGTACAATATACGCTCCAATAGGCTAGGGTGACCAGATCTTGAGACCCAAAAACCGGGACATTTTGAAAAAATACAAGAATGACTACAATTTTTGGAACAGAATGACAGCTCTCATCAACATAGGATCACAGAAGATACATTAAGAAAATAAATAAAATGTAATTTCTACAACCAGCATCATATATATTAATTGCATTGCTGACTTATAGCAGCTGCTAACTAGCACTGCTTTAGAATACCCAAAAAAGTGCTTGTCACTGTTTTCAGTCAACCCCCTCTAAAAACCGGGACAAGAGCCAAAATTGCAGAAATCTGCCGGGACAGCAGCTTATAAACCGGGACTGTCCGGGCAAACCTGGGACATCTGGTCACCCTTCAATAGGCCCAATTTAGACTGGAGACCCCCGATGTTTTGAACCAAGAATTGCTTTATTTCAGGTGCCTCCCGCCTAAAGTTGCCTCTGATTCAATATAAACCAATTGAGAAAATATATTTCCTGATTTTCTTTTCAAAATCTCATACTTCCCACTTCGAAAATGATGGAATGTATGCACAGCCAATGTCCATTACAAAGTGAAAAGAAGGAAAAATAGAATGATAATAACGAATAGTTTCTTACCTGTCGGTGTAGTTTTGCAGCTTGAAGATCTTTCTGGATTCACTATGCTGTGCATTATTCCGCGATCTGGTGGTTGGGTCCGGATTCGTAGTCTTTTTTCTCTTTTTTTTTTTTTTTTTTTGTAGCCCAGGTGGGCGTCGACGTCCCACCATTTGGTGCACCTTCGTGACGTCGGCACGCTTCCTGCGGAAGCTCCCACCCTTGGGCGCCATCTTCGGATTCTTTTTTCTTTTCTCCTTTGTGGTGAATCCATGGCTATGTGTATTAAACTTTCCTTCAACGTAACTTTCTTACGTATATATGTCTTTGTTAAACGTTCCTATCTTGCTCCATGTCCTTCCACCTTCTCCAGCCTCATCTTTCTGGCGGAGGTGGGTGGGTTCGCTAGTGAATCCAGAAAGATCTTCAAGCTGCAAAACTACACCGACAGGTAAGAAACTATTCGTTTTGCAGCGTGAATCTTTCTGGATTCACTATGCTGTGCATAGATTTCGTAGCGGTTTTGTCACTCATGTGGCGGCTGGGTGGAAGATGAGCGTTGGTTGTTAAAGATATGTTGAAGCACTCTTTGGCCCACTTGTGCTTCCTTGTTCATCTGCACATCTACGCAATAGTGTTTAGTGAAAGTGTGCACTGAAGCCCATGTTGCCGCCAGGCATATGTCTTGGATGGGCGTGTTTGCCAGGAAGGCGATCGTTGCCCCTTTCTTTCTGGTTGAGTGGGCTCGTGGCCCCTCCGTGAGCTCTTCACCAGCTTGCATGTGGCAGAGCTGTATTGTTTTTGCAATCCATCTTGCTATGGTGTTCTTAGTCACTGGTCTACCCAGGAGACTCCTTGCGAAGGACACAAAGAATTGTTTTGTCTTCCTGTGTTCTTTCGTCCTTTCTATATAGTGCATTACTGCCCGCCTTGCATCCAGAGTGTGGAGTGCCCTCTCCGCATTTGACGTGGGCTTCTGGAAGAAGCTAGGAATCTGGATACTTTGGTTCATGTGGAATTTAGATACTACCTTGGGCATGAAAAACGGGTCTGTCCTCATCACGACCCTATCACTGTGTATTTGTATGTACGGTTCTTGCAGCGTCAAAGCTTGTAGCTCGCTCACTCTGCCTAGCGATGTTATTGCTACTAGAAAGGCTGTCTTCATTGTCAGCATTTGTAGTGACGCTTTATGGATGGGTTCAAACGGTGGCTTCATGAGTTCCGTCAGTACCACGTTCAAGTTCCATGCCGGCGGCGGCATCCTCTTGGGTGGCGCTATTCTCTTCGCTCCTTCCAAGAACCTTTTCACTACTCTGGAAGTGAAGAAACTTCTCCCTGTTTCTCCTCTTGTGTATGCCACAATCGCTGCCAGGTGAACCCTCAGCGAGGACGAGCTTAGTTTGGCTTTGATCAGGTGCGTGAGGTATCTGAGTACTGTAGACTCTCTAGTCAGTTTTTTCTCCAGGTTTTTCCTATGGCACCACTGCGTGAACCTCTTCCATTTCTCCCCATAGCACTTCCGAGTGCTGGGTCTCCTTGCTTCTCTCAGCACCCGAAGTGTGCTCTCTGGTAGTTTTAGATGTGCAAACTCTAAGTCCTCAGGAGCCACGCTGAGAGGCAGAGGCTTTCTGGTTCTGGGTGTAGAACCTGTCCCCCTTCCATGGAGAGAAGGTCTCTTCTTTTTGGGAACTTGTGTGCTCTGCCCTGCGACATCTCCATAATCTGAGAGTACCAAGTCTGCCTCGCCCATTGGGGAGCCACCAGGATGAGAGTCATGTTGCTCGACCTGCACTTGTTCAGGACTCTGGGGATCAGTGGCGTCGGTGGAAAAGCGTAGGCAAATTTCTTTGACCAGCTTATCCATAGGGCATTCCCATGGGACATTGGTTCCTGTTCCCTCGATGTAAAGTGTTGGCATTTTGCATTCTGGCGTGTTGCAAACAGGTCTATTGTTGGTGTGCCCCACCTCCTGAACAGGTTCTCTGTCTCTTGGTTGTTCAGTTACAATTCGTGGGACACCGATGCTTGCCTGCTGAGCCAATCCGCTTCCACATTGTCCTTCCCTGGCAGGTGTATGGCAAGCAGGTCTATCCTGAGTGGGATCGCCCATCTCCATATTTCTTGAGCCAAGCTCGACAGAGGGAATGACTGAGTCCCCCCTTGCTTGTTGATGTAAAACATCGTTGTGGTGTTGTCTGTCTGTATCATCACCCTTTTGTTGTAAAGGTGCTTTTGGAAGGCCTTGAGGGCCAGCAACACTGTTTTCAGTTCCAGGTAGTTGATGTGCTTGACCGCATCTCCTGGGTTCCACAGACCCCTCACTCTGAGCCTGTTCATATGTGCGCCCCATCCTTTCTGGGATGCGTCTGTGGTGATGGTCACAGTTGGGTCCGGTGGCGTTAGAGGCTTCCCCATCGTTATATTCTCCTTCGTCCACCATGTCATCTCCTCCTGCACATTGTGCGTAACAACCACTAGATCTTCCCAACTTCCTTCTGCTTGTGACCATTGCTGTTGCAGCCACTCCTGTAGTGGTCTCATCTTTAGGCGAACATTGGGGACCAGGTGGATGCATGACGCCATCATCCCCAAGATCTTGCTCACCGTCCTCACTGTCAGAACTTGCCCCTTCTGGTAGTGACGTTTCTCCCTCAGCAGGCTGAGTGTTCTCTTCTCGCTGGGTGTCACTCTGCATTCGACCGTGTTGATCAGGGCTCCCAGGAAGATTTTCACTTGTTCTGGGTCCATGGAGCACTTCCTCCAGTGGATGGAGAAGCCCAGGTTCGTGAGCGTTCTTGTGACCTGTTCTGCGTGGGCTTTGCACCTCGTGTAAGAGCTTGCTTTCACGAGCCAGTCGTCCAGGTAGGGGTACACGTGTATACCCTCCCTTCGTAGGTGTGCGGCCACCGCCGCGAGGCATTTGGTAAAGACCCTTGGCGCTGACTTGAGCCCGAAAGCCAGGGTTGTGAACTGATAGTGGTCTTTGTCCACCTTGAATCTTAACATGTGTTTGTGTTTCCTGTTCATGGGGATGTGCAGGTATGCGTCTTTTAGGTCTATTGTGGACAAGTAGTCCCCGGGCCTTATTTGTGGGATGACCTCTTGCAGGGAAGTCATCTTGAACTTTTGAGTTTTTACGTAGGTGTTCAGGAAGCGTAGGTCCAAGATGGGTCTTAGGCTTTCGTCCGCCTTTGGTACTAGGAAGTAGTTTGAGTACACCCCCTTGTTCCGTTCTCTGTGCGGGACTGGTTCTATGGCCTCTTTGAGGAGCAGTTCTTGAGCTTCCTCCTGGAGCAGCTGCAGTTCTCTGCCCTTATGACCCCTTCTCTTTGGCCTTCTGTTTGGTGGATATCTTTCCAACTCTATGCAGTATCCGTGTTGTATAATGTTTAGTATCCACTTGTCTGTGGTTATTTTTCTCCACTCGTGTAGAAAAAATCTCAACCTTCCCCCTACTGGTGTTGTGTGTTCTCTTGAGCCGTGCCCGTGCGAGCCTCTCCTTAGCTGTAGGTGCTCTCCCCCCGGAGGCTTTGGGTGGGTGAGCGCCTCCCTCTTCGTGGAGTCACTTTTGGGGGGGTTGATCACCACCTCTCCGTCTCTGGCCCCGTCCGTTTCCTCTCCCTCGAAAGGACTGGCCCCTATTCTGGGAGCTCCAATTCTGCCTCTGTTGACCCTGGTGCCATTGGTTGTCACCCTGTTGACCATGGTGTTGCGACTGATGCGAATGTGATTGCTGGTTTCCACCTCTACCATTTGGTCTCCTCGTGGGGGTGCCTCTCCGCATCCCCCTGAATTGTAGGGCTCCCATTGATTTGGCTGTCTCATTGTCTTTCTTCAGCTGAGCCAGTTTGTCATCCACCGATGCTCCGAACAGCGTCTCCCCATTGAAGGGGGTGTTCAGGATGTTGTTCTGTACTTCTGCCTTGAAGCCTGATATTCTGAGCCAGGCTTGCCTTCTCTCAGTGATACCTATGGCCATCAATCTGCTTGATGTTTCTGCCCCGTCTAGGGCCGTCTTCAGGCATGCGTTTGCTATGTCCTTTCCCCCCTCCACGAGGTGGGCTGCCCTCTGCCTGTACTCCTCAGGCATGTGTTTCAGCAACTGGCTCATCTCATCCCAGTGCTGATATTGGTGTCTATTCAGGAGTGCGTTGGAGTTCGCCATCCTCCAATGCATAGCCGCATTCCTTTCTATTTTCCTTCCAGTGAGGTCCATCCTCCTGCTTTCCTTATCAGGTGGTGGGCCAGATGTGGTTGGCACGTTGGCCCTTCTCCTGGCCGTTGCCGCGATAATAGAGTCAGCTGCCACGGTACCCTGGATATAAGGGGGGTCCCCGGAGGAGAACTTGTATTTCTTCTCCGTCCTCGGGGTCACTGACCTGCATGTAGCCGGTTCCTTGAAGGCTTCGGTTCCTTGTGCCGTGACGCTCTTCAGCATGGGCAGGAAACTGCTTTTCGTCTGTGAGGGGAGAAAGGTTTCCAGCAGGAAGTCTGCCTTTGTCTGTTCCTCCTCCAACTTTACATTGTAGACTGTTGCAGCCTTCTTGACGACTTCATAGTAAGCCCCGATGTCGTCTGGCGGCGAAGGCCTCGACGGATACGTCTCCACAGGTTCCTCGGGGTTATCGGCCTCGAGATCCTGCCATTCTTCGTCTAACGACGCCGAGGATTCTGAGTAGTAGCTCTCGCGGAGGTAATCTCCCTCCGAGCGGTAGAAGTCCTCCTCTTCCCCTTCATCCGTGGGGTTTGGAGTTTTCGGCGGCTCTTCGGCCTCGAAATCCTCCTGCAACTCTACCTCTTCGGCTGCCGCTGCAGTGCTCGAGGCGGCAGTCGCGGTCTTCGAGGGAATCGAGTAGTTCTTCATTTTCTCGTCGAAGTCTCTCTTCCTCTGGAGCATACTCTCCATTTCGGCCTCGAGCCTTCTTCTCTTTTTCTCCATCTCTGCCGCCTGCACGGCGTCAACCTTCTCGGCTGGTCTCTTCGACGGTGCCTTCGACGTCGAGGCCATTTTGAGCGTCTTCTCGCTCGCGGGTCCCTTCTCGAGGGCCTGCTTCGACGACCTTTGCTTTTCGCTGGTCTTCACCATCTGGGAGTCCTTTTCGAAGGATCCGCTGGGCCTTTCGGAGGATGCAACTTCGGACGTCGAACATTTCGTCGCCGGTGCTCCTTTCGAGGACTTAGCCTCTGTTTTTCGGGGTTCTCCCTCAGGCTTTCTAGGCCCTGTCTGGGTTTTCGGGGTCGTAGACTCTCCTACCTTTTTTGAAGGTCTCACATCGGTCTCTACGACCGTGAAGTCATCTGGTCCCTCGGCGATGTTCTCCTCTTCTTCGGAGGAGGCACCCAGGTCGTAAAGCGTCAGCGTGGTCCCTTTCCCTTGCATCGTCTGGTGGGCCACCCTCTGTCTCTCTCGAACTCTCAAAGTCTTCGGCGTGAAGACTGAACAGGCGTTGCAATCCTCGCTGGAGTGGTCGACCGGCAGGCAGAGGTTGCAGACCGGATGCTGGTCCTTCTGCGCGTACTTGTGGTGGCAATTACGGCAGAACTTGAATGGAGTGTTGTCCATGTGCTCGGTCAGGGGGTCCCCTGCCCGCTCTTTCTCCTTGGCTGTCGAAAACCTCGAGGTTTTCTTCCTCCTTCTCCGTTCTGGCTCTAGGAGGTCTTCTTCTCCGACCTTCCTCGGTCCTTTTTCTTCCAAAAACTTGTGTATTTCCTTCTTTTCTCCTGAAACTTCTCCGGAGCTTCATGCGACGATCCAGACCCAACGGCGGAAAAAAGAATCTGAAGATGGCGCACAAGGGTGGGAGCTTCCGCAGGAAGCGTGCCGACGTCACGAAGGTGCACCAAATGGTGGGACGTCGACGCCCACCTGGGCTACAAAAAAAAAAAAAAAAGAAAGAGCAAAAAGACTACGAATCCGGACCCAACCACCAGATCGCGGAATAATGCACAGCATAGTGAATCCAGAAAGATTCACGCTGCAAAACTGGGTGTTATTATCACTTTATTTGTTCCTGCGTCTTTTGGGGCAGGGCTACTCTGCTCTCAGAGCAGGTGAAGGAGTGGTGGCACTCTGTAAAGAGCGCATGAATTTTTGACTGTCCCTCTAGGGCCGGCCATAAAGGTCATGCACACTTGGCATGTTCTTCATGCAGGCTGCATTACAGCTTGCATGGAGAACATGCCCAGGCCCCCATTCCCCATCTGAGCACCGAACCACGGCGCTCAGACCAATCACAACACTGCATTGCAGCATTGTGATTGGTCAGGGGATCCTGGCTGCTGCGGAAGGACGATAACACGACCATGCCCGGCCCGCCACCTGCGATCCGTGCCAGCCGCTACTAGCTACCGGGTCTGAGACCCGGAGGGAGCCGCCCTATTTAAAGCCTTAACTAGGAGTGCTCAAAACAACTAGGGTTGGCTCTAATCAGTAAGGCGAAGGACTAGTGCCGACTGGACGCTACCGGACCCTCATGAAACAAATTGAACCCGCAGCCCCGATAAAGAAGATTCCGTTACACCGAGAACGACCGCACACGCCAATCGACAAGGTTCCCCGCTTAAGATGTGGACGCACAGTCTCCCGGTCAGCCACCTCCAGTTCCATACATGCGTAAGGACACGCCAATACACAATCCAGAGGTGATTTCTACTCTTTTGACTCGTCCCATCGGATATATTCATTTGTGAGTGCATTTGGCCCTGAGGAGTCTCCCTGCTTGAACTAAAGGGATTCGAAACGCGTAGGCCTCTCTCCCTCCAGTGTCTGCCCTTTTCATGTGGCCTTAGTGTTGATTTTCCCCACACTTATGATCATCAGTTACACAATCACATTTTTGTTTTAAAAGGTTTCACAAACTAATAGATTAAGTCGAAAGTTAATGAATGTAAAAATTCTTTGATTAATCTAGCAGACCCAACACTTAGCCTTTTGGTTTATTTTATATGTCATTTGGGCTAAGCATTATAGTATGAATGTATGAATGTTTCTGGTATGACTGAGATATGATTGACTTTTGTATGCCTGGCTGATTTTATTGCCCTGCTTTGTGTCCTTATCTTCATTTGTGTATATAAACTGTATTGTGCTTTGACTTTATGAGTTGAAAGTTAAAATAAATATACTTTCCTAAATCCGTTTTGCTAAATAAAAAATAGCTATTAAGTAGCATTTCCCAAATTTGAGCAGGAGTCCTTTTTTGGTTGAGAATTAATTGTCCCAAAATATAGTATCAGTATTGGCAATCTCGTTCTGTTGTTTCGATTAACTAGGAGTGTGCAGACTTGCAAAACCAATGCTTTGTAACATCAGATCCTTCTTTTTAAACTATGCCAGCTTCGCAAATCGTGAGGATGGGGAAGTTTGAAAAACATGGGAGGGAAATAGGTGCACTCTGCAACAGCGGGAAAAGTTCCAGCTACTGCAAAGGGCAGTTCCAGGCCAGTTTGCTTTGCTGCTGATTACCGTGTGCTCCTTCCAGCGTCCCAAGCTTCTTATAATCCATTCCCTGCTGCCAAAAGTCTCCTGACAAGACTTCTGGCAGCAGGCAATAGGATGTATGGCTCTGCCAAGCGGTTGCTATTGTGTTCCACAACTGCATCTCCCCGTGTCAACTTGTATGTAGTTTACACATGTGCTGTAATAATATTTCGTGTAACAGGGCCATTTTTTAAAATTTGTAAGTGAATATTGTTTAAGTGTTTCAAAAGAAAGGAATGTTCAGCCACTTCTGCTTTTCAGTCAATTTTTTCCATTTTCAGTTCAGCCAATGTTGCTTTTTCAGTTACAGTGAAATGTTTTACGATTTGATGATTACGAAAGTCCAGTTTTCTGTGTGATTGGAAGCTCGTTCATTATGTTATTGACCCCTGAAGACAGCTAGATAATTGGAAGCAGGCGATCGACTGAGTTCTACACCAGCTCCCCCCAGACCGCCAAACTTTCCAAGGTCCATGTATGAGTAACTCATCCATCTAGTTTTTTGTATTCTCCTAATTGTAGTAAGTTTATTCTTCCACAAATTCAGCATTACAAGTGCCAGAATGTAAAGCCAAAATGGACTGGATCTGCTAGGCGCTCAAAGATTTGCCCCCCCCCCCCCCCTCTCCCTACACAATACAGCACCCGCTTTCAAAACACATTGCAGCAATTTGCAGGGAGCCACAAGCTCTGTCAAGACATGGCAGCTCAATCTCCCTTCACAGAATCTATGGTGCACGTACGCGGACGTCCATGGATCCTAAAGGCTTCCATGTTGAGTGGGTATGGTAAGGTAGGACTTAAAATACTGATATTTCTGGGGGTGGACTAGTACGAGCTGTACTTCACAGGATGCGAAGTGCAACACAGAGGACAGACAACGACGTGGCATTGACAGTGGCAGTCCCAGAACTAATTTTGAAGTATTATTCCCCCACATGCATCAAGCATTTTTGGAGTCGCAAACGGTGCGATTCCTTAAAATCGTCTGTTTGCGATTCCAAAAGTGCTTTTTGGGATGCATGAAGCAATTTTAGAAATCGCAACATTTTTGCGATTTCTAAAATTGCGATTGCTTTTAAGAAATCGCAAATTTGCGATTTCTTAAAAGCAATGCATGATTACTTTTAAAATTGCGAAATAGCAATTAGGGGGTCAAATTTACCGAGTGGTTGAACCACTCGGTAAATTTGCAAAAAGTGTTTAAAATGCTGAAAATGCATTTTTTTCAACATTCATGTTACGGACACACATGTCCTTAGGACATGTGTGTGTGAAACATGATGCGAAAAATACATTTCAGGGGTGCATGGGGGGGTCCTTTGGACCCCCCCCTGCACCCATGAAATGCATTAACAAATTGCGATTTTCAAAGTGAAAATCGCAATTTGCTAATGCCTTCCCATTGCTTCCTATGGGCCTTTTGGCCCATAGGAACCAATGGGAATAGCGAATTCGCAAATTGTATTTCGGTAATTTATGCGATTCGGTAAAAATTGCGATTTTTACCGAATCGCATAAATTTACCGAAAATATTCATGCATCCCGTTTTGCGAATTCTAAATTGCGAATCGCTATTTTTCGCAATTAAGAATTCGCAAACACCCGGAATGATGCATGTGGCCGATTGTACTTTGAGCTAAAGAGAAACTGGGAAAAGGGAGGAAGAGAAACATAAGAATGCAGTGAAAATGCTGAAGTGTGGGATGTGAAAGAAACTGCAAGAGGTAAGAGAGGAAGTGCAAGGTAGTGAAAAAAAGAGTTCTGGAGTGGGATGACTAGATACCCAAGGTAACTGCAACCCTGGCATTGGGTGGGCGGCCCTGGAGGAAAAGCTTGGGCACCTGCACTTATTTCTTAAAGTACAGCTGCTACCCCTGGCATGCTCTTTAATGCCCCTGGTACTGCTCAATCTACCCCTGACCTTAGGGGTCATGAAGAGAGCAGCAGGACAGAAAGTGAACAGTGCTTTACAAGGCCCTCAGCAACAGCTGTTGGGCGGCTAAGGATGGAACACAGGTTGACCCTTGTGATGTCATCTGGAGTAAAGAAGCATGTGATGTCACTTCCGCTTCTCTTGGCATTTTGGTGAATTGGGGTTCATGCAAATGACAGCATACAACCTTTATAACCTGAAGTGCGGCTCCACTTTCTAAGGCCTGTGAGGGTTATGTGAGCTCTGCCGTCCAAGACCTGAAACCCCAGGATCCGTGCCAGTTGGGATAGTTTGGGTTGCTGATTCCTGAGACTGTACAATGTATGTAACCTGAGGGACGGCTATCCCACCTGTGGTCTGGGTGATTTATGTGATGATGGGGACAGGCCAGCTGCCTGCGCATGTACTGTGTAACCTGATGGTGGTGGTTGTGCCTTCTTAAGGCGTGTGAGGTCTGAGTGACCATGGAACATCTCAGCCTTGTGTGGTCTGTCTGAGTTCATGGGTAGCTGTGCTGTAAACTGCGATGTGAGCGATAGCTCTGCTGTCTCTGGTCTGTGAGATCTGAGTGAGCGATGGAATAGCTCAGGCCTGAGAGTGCTGTGGGAGCTGAGGGACAGATCTTCTGTCTCAGGCGTGAGAGTCTGTGTTAGTTACTAGATAGCTCTATTGTAAAGAGTGAGCTGGGCGATAGCTCTGCTGTAGCTGATATGTGAGAGTTGGGGGAGCGAGGGGACAGGTCTGCTGTCTCAGGCCTCAGAGGGATGCATGAACTGAGGGACAATCTTGCTTTCTGAGGCTCATCATATGACATCTGTGTGAGCTGAAGAACAAATCTACAGTCCCAGACTTCTGAGGTCTGTGTGAGCTTTGGGACAGCCCAGATGCTAGTGAGAGCTGACAGATACCTCTGCTGTTCCAGTCCTGAGAGTGATATGTAAACGGAGGGACAGCTCTGCTGTCGGAGGCTTGTGAGAGCTGTGTGAGCTGAGAAAACTGGTGACTGCATCCGAGCCATTAGAGGCCGGCCTCTGGAGAGCAGGCTGTGCTTAGAAGCGTGAAATGGAAGAGTTTGCAACAGGAGGGGAGGAGGGGCGGCTTCGAGGAGGACGTGAAAGCGAGCCCTTGTGTATAGCCCTAGCCGGTCTAGTGATCTGAAGCTGGAGGCGCAGACCTCCCATCCGAGGGGTGGGCGAGGGAGGGAGGAAGGGAAGCTACCTCAGCGCATCTCCTGGGGGGTGGTATTGACAGCGGAGGAGCGCTCTGATTAAGCATCTGTTTAAAAAACACGCACCCCCGCGTTTCCTTCTTTTCTACACAATCCGGCAAAGTAAAAAACGTTTTGACTTCGCCTGAAACACAAGAGGGATACCACCATCACTACAGTCTTGGAATCACACGGGTTGACTTCAGGCTGAGCCCTTTGCCCACTACGACACGCTGACTGGTCCCACATTCACTGTCTGACACCAGAGTGAGCGCTTCCGGTGTGAGCACTTCCGGTGGTGCAGAATAGTGAGCTCCACATTCACTGACACCCAAGGCAGCATCCCCTAGCGTAACAGATCATTGGGCCTCACACTGAACGCACAACCCAGTCCAGCATCCAACCTACCTCCACTGACACCAAGCTCTGCTCACCCCAGTACTGCAGTCCCTAATTTGTTCACAACCAGAACTTTCTCCAGTACTCCAGTGCTATGTGGCCCACTGCCACTGATACCAACCTGAGCTCTCTGATACTGCAGCCTGACGAAGGCCGCGCTCACACACAGATGCCTAGACATGGATGGACAATCGTTGACTCCAAACGTTCTCCAGTACTGCAGTCTTACGGGCCCACATCCACCGGCCCCAGGTTGTGCCCTCCCTCCCTGACATTACCGCCCCTGTGGTCCACTCTCAGTAGCTCCAGTCTATATTTACCCAGTACATGAGCCTTAGGGAGCCACACCTACTGCTCACAGACTGAACTCTCCCAGTACTGGAGCCCTAGGGAGCCACAACCACTGACCCCAGACTGAACTCTCCTAGTACTGGAGCCTTGGGGAGCCACAACCACTGACCATAGACTGAACTGCTCCAGTACTGGAGCCCTAGGGAGCCACACCCATTGACCCCAGACTCAACTCTCCCAGTACTGGAGCCCTAGGGAGCCACACCCACTGACCCCTGACTGCACTCTCCCAGTACTGGAGCCTTAGGGAGTCACACCCATTGACCCCAGACTAAACTTTCCCAGTACTGGAGCCCTAGGGAGCACACCCACTGACCCCAGACTTAACTCTCCTAGTACTGGAGCCTTGGGGAGCCACACCCACTGACCACAGACTGAACTGCTCCAGTACTGGAGCCTTAGGGAGCCACACCCATTGACCCCAGACTGAACTCTCCTAGTACTGGAGCCTTGGGGAGCCACACCCATTGACCCCAGACTGAACTCTCCTAGTACTGGAGCCTTAGGGAGCCACACCCACTGACCCTAGTCTGAACTGCTCCAGTACTGGAGCCTTAGGGAGCCACACGCACTGACCCCAGTCTGCACTCTCCCTGTACTGGAACCTTAGGGAGCCACACCCACTGACCCTCGTTTAAACTGCTTCAGTACTGGAGCCTTAGGGAGCCACACCCGCTGACAGGTCTGAACTCTCCCAGCACTGGAGCCTTAGGGAGCCACACCCACTGACCCCAGTCTGCACTCTCCCTGTACTGGAACTTTAGGGAGCCACACCCACTAACCCTAGTTTAAACTGCTACAGTACTGGAGCCTTAGGGAGCCACACCCACTAATAGGACTGAACTCTCCCAGTACTGGAGCCTTAGGGAGCCACACCCACTGACCCAGTCTGAACTCTCCCAGTACTGGAGCCTAAAACACCCACTGACCCAAGGTTGGGTTCTCCCTACCCCGCATTACAGCCCCTGTGGTCCATTATCAGTGACTCCAGTCTGAACTCTCCCAGTACTGGAGGCTCCGTCTCTCCAAGCTCACTAACCCCATGCACAGCGATCCCAGTACTGCAGCTTAACGTGTTCTAACTCACAGACCCCGGCAGGGCTATCTAAGTAATGCAGATTAAAGGCCCCATTTAGACGGATCCACTCAGGGGTCCACCCTGACACCAGGCAGAGAGCTACCAAATTGTACAGACTCGTGCACCCCACACAGAAACTAAAACAAATCCGAGGTCTCTAGCTCTAGACCTCATGGAGTCGCTCTCTGACAGTAAGCTGTACTCTTCAGATCTACAGGATGGTCAGTCACTCTCTCACTGACACTGGGTGGTATTCATCTAATTCTACAGCCCCGTGGCCCCTACACTCACTGACACCAGGCTGAGCTCTCTCATACTGAAGCCTCAGGGGTTCCTCTCTCACTGACATCAGTCTGAGCTTTCCCTAGTACTGATGTTTCATAATCACCCCTACCCAAAACAATATACAAAGTTAAGGTCTCTAGTAAAGCAGTTTAATGGGTTTCGCAATCACAGACACCAAGGTGAGCGTTGTCCAGTACTACAGATCTGAACCTGCAGTACTGGCATCGTTTCTGGTTTCACTATCAAGAGACTGAGCTCTTCAAGTTACTATGTTTCCGTAACCCTCACACTTACTGATATTAGGCCACTCTACTGGTCTACAATCTCATGTACCCCAGTCCCACTGACACAAGGCCGATACGTCCCAGTGCTTTGGCCCATAATCCCCCACAATGCTCTGGTGCATGACACTCGTCCACTCCATACCTGTGATCATTGCCTGGCCTGTGAATTGGCCGTACACGGAGGCCACGTGGGGGAAGGCACTGAAGGTAGGGGCGGAGTTCATCCCCAGCTCTCCCACACTGGTTGGCTGCAGGTCCGAGAAGGAGGGGCTACATAAGGAAGGCGGGGTGGAGCTAGCGGCGCGGCCATCTTGCGTTTCCTGCTTTATGAAGAAGGATGAATGTGGATCTGTTGAGAGGATGAGGGAGGGGGGAGAAATAGAAGACATGGAACAGAGATGGAATGAGAAGGAGGGTTTTACACACAATGAACAAAGCACAAGCCTGGAAGATGGAGGGGTTTAGACCATGTGCACTGGGGTTTATTCTATGCAGACAGGAGTGCTGAGGCAGTGTTTAGCGGATGGAATTAGCGCAGATATGGTAGAAGTGATCAAAACATGTTTTGTGGCAGGGCTGAGGTAATATCAGGGAGGGAGTATGCACCACATAGTACAGCTCTTCAGACAATGGAGTATATATTGCAAGCCCCTATCGCCACAACAATGTCACTTTTAGTGACATTGTGGTGGCGATAGGGGATTCGCAATATCGGCGATAGGGGTTTAGCCTTATTTACAAGGCAGCGTTAAGCCACGTTAAGTGGCTTAAATAAATGCACTAAATAAGACGCCCTTTCGCGCTATACTTAGCGTGAAAGGGGCGGGCAATTGGCGTTGTGGTAGGCATTCCACCGCAACACTTACTGATTTTGATGCTGCCCCCTATTTACAAGAGTGGCATAAACAGGAGGCAGCGCCAACATTAAGACCAGGGAAAACCTGATCTTAAACAGGCGAAACGAGGAGAAATGCTTTATTTCTCCCCGTTCTTGCAGTTTCTATGTATGCTGCATTGTGCAACACACATAGAAACAGCAAAATGCCATTGATTGTTTATGTGCAGGAAGCTGTCCCTTCCTGCGCATAAACAATAAAAAAAATTATGTTTTGCAACTAGTATTTGTGCTGCGTTAAGTAGCACACATAAAAGTTACAAAACGCCATTTAAAGATTGTTTATATGCAGAAAGGGAGACCTTCCCGTCGAAGCAGACACCCCTGCACTATGGTGCAAGGGTGCCTGCATTGGCGCTAGGCTGCATAATTTTGCGATTGCGCTGGGGGAAATGCAGGGCTGCACCATATTCTTGTAAATCTGGTGCAGCCCTGTATTTCTGAATTGGTGGAGTGCGGTGTTAATCCAAGGAGGCTAACACCGCGCTCCGCCACTTTGTTGTAAATATGCCCCAATGTTTGTTGGAGATGGTGCAACAATGTGCACTGGAGGTGCAAAAACCTTAACTGGTAGAGGGTTCAGACCATATATTGTGGAGCTGTGATCATGTACAGGACAAGGGCTGAACCTATGTGTGTTGATTCAGATGAGATTAGGAGCACTGAAAGGGCTGAGACCACCACTGGTGGATTGGCTGAGAACACGTGTGTAGTGAAGGGATTGATTCCAACTATGGTGGAGGCAATGGTAGGTCTGAAACCATGTGGGGTGGAAAGGCTGAGACCAAGTGTGGTCTATGGCTGAAAACAAGACTGGCACAGACACCAAGGCTATGTACAATGAAAGGGCTGAATCCTTGTGAATTGGAAGAGCGGAAATCGTTTATGGTGTTTGGTGGGGTTGAGACTACATATAGTTAAAGGATGCAGTGGTCAGTAGTGGGTGGCAGTCTTGATGAGTGTTCGGGAGGTCTTGAGTGGCTTGGAGTGTGTTGGTGTATAGTGGCTGGGCGGGGATCAGCAGTGGAGAGTTCCGGTGACGAATGGAGGCCTGTAATGATCATTAAAGAAGAATTGGAAATTTGTGGTAGATATTCGTTCAAAGATGTGTTGGTCAGAAGTGAGGGTGCTGGTGCTGTTCTGGCCATTGTATGATCTGTGGTGATCAGGAATGGACTGGTGTGGATATTCATGCAGGAATGTGCTGATAAGGAGTAGATGGTTCTTGTGATTAGTAGCTCAGACTCAGGTAATCAGCATAGCTGGGTGTGGTGATCAGTAGTGGGAGCTGTGGTAATCAGTAGTTGGCCTTGTTTCCTTATTGTTTCCTTATTCAGCATAGTCTTGTGATGGTCAGTTGTGGTTTAGCATGGGTTTGATCATGATTAGTAGTGGCCTGTGTCATCGGCAGCAAAGGGATGCGGAAAGTTATGTGGCAGGGATGATGTTAAATGGAAGGGCTAGTGATGCTGATGGTTGAGAGATGATGAGTAGTGGATGTGCATTTTCACCAAAGCAGTTCCAAGAGCATACTTTCAGAAAAGTCACAAATGAAATAGACAACAGCCCCCACTCTCATCCGTAGAGTGGAAGTCTGCACACTGTTTAGGCCAGGTTTGGCAGTGCAGCCGTTTGTCTGACCTAATGTAACATATTCCTTAAAATATACATAAGGTGGGCTTTGGCTCGGCCCAGAGTAGCATTTCTCTCTCACTTCACGTTATTTGCTATTTGGCGCAGCATTTTGCCTCTTATGGAATATTTACATTTCACAGCATGAGGGACTATTTTACAACTCAAAGGTATCATGAATTAAGAAAGATTCAATAATTTATCTCATAAATGTATTATTTAGAGAATGCTATATTTTTTGTTTTGCTTTTTGACTGCTGCAGGCCATTTCAAAATATTTTAGGGACTCAAAATGAAAGCCAGACTAGTTGGCATTGTCAATGCTTGATTTTTTTTATTGCACCAGAATAAACTTGCGTAACCTGCAATTACTGGGCTATGCGCATCACATTAATGCAATCTCGGAGGCCAAGTAGTACCCGAAAATATCTTCTGGGAATTGTGTACCTGAGCTGCATGTGCTAGTAACGTTCACTGCTGGCTTTGAGAAATTGTATGGATAATAAATTTTTTTGTATTTTTATGTATGGATAATACATTGAGATGACATTCCTTTTATATGCAAGGGCTCAGCTCACGTGGCTTTCACAGAGAGGACTACCCACGAATTATACGTATATAACCTCAATGTTTGCGGTGATTGGACGTATTGCATGGAAAATAAAGATGCCCTTTTGCACAGCCTTTCCTAGAGGTTTTCACTTTCCCCCAAATGTGGATCTGTGTACAGATGATAAACAGAACAGTTGTGTTCCCCTCCTAACTTTGGAGATGGGTCCAACAAAGCGATCAAGAGAGAGGTCAGGGAGTGAATAGGAATAGACTGAGTTCCACTCCTACCTTCAAGGGAGAGCCATGTACTGAGAGAAACTCCATGGATTCAATGGAAACATTGATTTAGTTCTCATATCCTCCATGAAGATTACCACTGTGAGGCCAATGCGTTAATGGATAAAGTGTCTACACTTTAATGGCGTTGCTTTGTTTTTCCCAAATAATTTAAATATGGCAAATTATTATGTCATTTTAGGGCTTCTTTAGGGTTTTGGCCGTTTTTGCTCTATTCAGCCAGTTCAGCAGAAAGACATATGTCGCCCATCATATTTAGGTATTTGCTCCAGACAGACACCTCATCTGCCGTAGTGGCAGCTCCACTGAAGGGCTGAAGCTTTTCTGGCTGCGTGCCATGCTCAGTCCGCCAGCACAGGAAAGTTGTTTGGTAATCAAAAACAAACTCCTAAAATGGGAGTTTGTTATTGAAAAAAAAAAGCAAATGGTCCTGAGATGAGGTGCGTTTTCGTTTACAGCATGGGAGTCATTTCTTTGTTTTCCTGCTCAGGACCTCCAGGCATTGGCAGGTGCTTTCAAACAAGGAAAAACTGCCCTAAATAGGTCGGACTGCGAGGTACTTTGACCAATGGCCCAGTATCAGTCGGAATATGCTGTGTGCGGAAAGTCTTTCCAGCGACCATGCCCATGTTGACTCGAAGTCTAGCAATCAGTAACCATTGCGACAGATCCACTGATAGCAAACTGTGACTGCCTCCCCATTCCCCCACCCCCATATTGAAATGCAAGGTACACTCTTCCTCATGAACATCTTAATCATAGCCATGGAGCCTGTAACACTAACTGCCAGGTGCCAGAGACATAAGGGAGACCTGGGGCACAAGAATATCTGGACTTTGGCCACTAGATTGTAAGTTTCATGCGTGTTACGGAAGTGGGTATCCCCTATCCATGACCACAATGTAACAAAGACCCGAGGCATCCCTGACGCACCAGAAAATCCCAAATACAATTAGATTTTTTTTATACTTGCGCATTTTGTCCTCCTCTAATCACAAACCACAATAAAGCGCCAACGGAGGCTCTCATGTAACACTGAGCGAGCAATACAGCGATACAAATAAATTGAAGAAAATGCAAAAGTCTTTTTACTCCAAAACGTTCTCTTCTTCTCAAAATCACGACCAGATCTACACATCCCTATCAGCAATTTCAGCTTTGTCTGCGTATTGGCTCTTGCTATGTTTTGCAAAGACTATTTGTAAAGTAGTGTTACACTTCAAGAATCTGTCGTCCATCATTAAATCCAAAGAGCCAATATCACTCTTCTCTACATGGTAGCTCACTATTGTAACACTGTCTACTTGACTGCCTAGTGAAACGCAAAGCCGAGTAAGATAGAGATTACGGTTACGAGGATTTCAGAGACTTTGCAAATGCTGCCCCAAACGTTAACATAGCTTGTTCATTTGATGAGAAATTACAATCTTTGCTTTATTATGCTATGTTACAGAAACATTGTTTGAGGTCAAAGTTTGTATTCTATCATACGATTGACCCTAGTTCACTCCTGTGCACTCAAAACGAAATCAGAGCTGGCCCACCAGAACTAGTTCTTTGTATTTATTGTCAGATCTGAAGAGGTTCTGCAAACAAGCAAACAGAAGACATATAACTGGGGGCAGGACTTTTCTATTGCAGTTTTGTACAGGTTAGAATGAAGCATAGGATTGTGAGGGGGGCTATAGCTGTTTAACTTAGAAGATAAGAGGTCATACCAGTACTGGGCTATGATATCCTGAAGTCTGCCACCACTGAATATTGGCATCTGCAATACCTCTGCAATAAAGGCCAATGCATTTGATTTACCTCAGCATGCTCCTTGTGGATATGATTTTATTTCCTTGTATCAGTGGCACCCCTGAAAAACTGATCTTAAAGTAGTTGGAACAGAAACTGGTCTCCAGCAACAGTGAGTCACGCCCTTTGTCACTGAGCCAAAGGCCCTTTACCAAGAAGTAGGTATTTTGACTCTGGGATACTTTCTCCTTGCCAAGCAGAAATCCACCTTTTTGTTGGTTGGGGATCCCAGTTTATGTTTGAGTTCTTGTGTTTTGTGTAATATAACAGAAGCTATGGTTCAAAGACACTGAGCTCGCCTCCTTACACCAAGGGCCACTGCAAAACTAAGTCAAAGAAGAAGCTCCCCCCACCTACACTCATTTAGCAAACAAGAGTACAGTAAAATATCTGAGATGCACATCTTTCCAGAGATTGTACAGTACTAACAATCTCCAGCCTGCAGTAAAAGGTTATCCATAGTCTTCAATGTTACTGTGACTATACAATCTTACTATGTAAGTCTATAAAACATTTTGACTAACTGCTAGGGCCTTCTGATTTGATCATTTTTACTCACCCACATATCTGGTTGCAAATAAAGACCCTTTCTTTGTTAAAGT
This sequence comes from Lissotriton vulgaris, assembly GCF_964263255.1. Classification (NCBI taxonomy): domain Eukaryota; kingdom Metazoa; phylum Chordata; class Amphibia; order Caudata; family Salamandridae; genus Lissotriton; species Lissotriton vulgaris. The sequence continues at coordinate 384,173,833 of NC_141699.1, read as the reverse complement.
TATAACCCTGACTGGGCAGAGTCTTTTACTGAGGGTTGTTAGTTTACATCCTGTGCCGGTGTGATCCAAACTGTCATCAACTTCTAAAACAAGTCTTGACATCTTGACTACTCCATCCCTTGGCGAGTCAAAACCCGAATGAGCTGCTTAACTGTGCCCTATGCCCTGGTACACCAGTCATTAATGGTGGCCAATAACCAGTGAACTACTGAGTAAACACTGAAATCCCTAGACACTAGAGAAAAGTGACATCCTGAGCACTGCACCAGCTGGAGACCTCTGAGTTACCCCTAGGATATCTACTATAACTGCTCTAAAGTCTATGTTTATAGCAAATACCCACTGCTTTTAAGAGTAATACTCCTCACTGGATCTTGACATTGATTGGTTTTAACAATTTGGGTTACGCTCTATATGGTACCGACTATCAGACCTTTTATCATGTGTTAGGTCTCGACAGCTCATACACACACCTACCAACGTAGAGCCAATAAAACTAGAGTCTTGAATTTCCACTATGAACCCAATATCCAGAGTCCCTAGAAGAATGTGTAGTTTCACACTTCCTTCTGCTTGCAACTTCCTACAAGCAACGTGATTGGGAGGAACAATATAGGTGTGATAGGTGCTACTCAATTGGCCAACATTCAACATATTTAGCCAGTTTTGTGGCAGACCCACACCGCAGCATCATACCTGATACAGCTGCATAGGCCTGGTGCGCGGACAGGTTTCGTCCAAGGGGGGTGCTGGAAGGAGTTAGAGTCGATTTCCCATCATCCATTGCACTGTTGAGTAGAGGTAGTGGATACAAACTCTGGAAATAAAGAAAAAAATCAAAGCAATTAGATATTTTGTAAAACACATATGGTATATAATTTGCAGAATGAAGATGCATGCACTGGAGTTTCCTCAAAAGGGTTAAAAGGGAACATAGAGATATGTAAAAGGCTTCTGCTATCTTTGCTTCCTATCAGCTGCTCATCCACCAGGTTAATGACTTTAAAGTGGGTGGAAACCCAGCTTCAGACCTTGAACGATACACTTTTCTGATCAAATAAGCATGATTTTACTTCCATTGAGTGGGTTGAGCTTCCCCCACGACTTGCTCATTTTTTCTTTGAATGCCTCACACTTCATTTTGGACTGCTTGAGTTTCGTACTGTATGGCTCAAAAAACTTCTTGCGTTGATGACTTGAGGATACTTTGGATGAATTGAGAATTTTTCTTAATAGCTAAAAAGACTTCCTTGCAAGGTTTAGACTTCGCCATAGTTAGTCCCAGCATTCTCTCAGATATTAGCTTCCTCTTGCATCGCTGAAGCTTTTTCTTAGATGGTCTAGACTTTCCTTTAGATACCGTAACTCTCCATGAATGTATAAAGCATTCTCTTGAAGGACTTGTGCTTCCCGAAGATTACCCAAGTGTCCATTGTATATCCCAAGGTGTCTTGATATGGCTTTCTACAGCTCTAGTTCCATCAATAGAACACATAAATTGGCCTCTTCTTTATTTACTGCTCTTTATTCATGAAACGGGCATTACACTGCACACTGAAAAATGTTTAGATACTACCCTTCAAGAAGACACCCACCTTCACACCAGTCAAGTTTCCAACTACTAACAGGCCACGCACATCTCCTTCCTAGGAACAATACTGCTAAGAGCTATACCAATCCCACGTCAAGCATTCATCGATTGACACCACATTCTTCAGTCTTATCCGGCAAAGTTGCTCCACAGGTGCATCACAAAAGCAACATCCACCTCTTTGACTGATGATGCCCTCCAAATGATTGATAAAAGAAATATGTGTCTCTTTGTTCCTATTACCAGTAAAGGACTATGACCACATGCTCCTAAAATAAAATACTTTCTTGCTTTCAGTTACATAGTGTTAGTCCAGATCGAACTCCACATTCTCTCCGATCACACTACGTACCGCTCCCCAATGCATCATCCTTGACGAGAAATATCACTGCATCATTATATATCTCTATCTCAGCTTTCATCAGCAAAATCAGATTCTGGGCAAATGTATTTCTGTAACACAGAGCTTTAGTCCATTATCCACCAGTGTTTAAAACCCAAACACTCATATCAAAACAGAATACTAGTTCTAGTTCTCTCACATTGGGCTGTGTATTACATTTGTTAAACACAATCCAAAGACTTCATTGTTGTCTTGTAGCTTTCCCCCAGCCATCACATGAGCAAGAAGTCACAGACAGTTTATCACATGTTGCGTTTCCTCTTTAAGATCATGGCCTACGCCCTCCAAGCAGGGCATGGCCAGGGTTTGTCCGGGAAGGTCAGATACGGGTTGGATTTTCAGAATAACCATAGACTGTTTCAAAAAGTTCCAATTACATTTAGGTAGGTTTCTCATATATCGATATCCTGAAAACTGGCATGGATCCAGCCGCCCTGAACCTGAGTTGCACTCGGATACACTAGCTACTAGTTTAATCCGAAGTGGATGGAGACACACACTTCTTACCTGTCTATTGTCACTTACAACACTATCCAATGAAGAAAGACACTCAGCCCCACCTATTCCCTCAATCACTGCCTCACACCTGTGATTTTGTACAGTCTGGTACACCCTCGTGTGTGATTAGTGTGCTAAACAAATCGATATAACATAACAATACCAATGCCTACTCCTACCTACTCTTTCTATCCTTCTACCCTTTTAACAAACATTGTCTATGCTCCATGATCTATACTGATCTTTATCGTAAGAGTGTGCCGCGTACTGGGAATCACTCAATTAAGAATCCTTCTGGGTTTACTATAACCTCTTCCACCATGTCTTTCCTTGAGTTTGGTGTTAGGGTTGCAACATTTTTTTGGCTTATGTTACTTAAACGTCAGTGCTATCGACACCCTCGTCCTCCATGTTTTCTGTTGTGCTAAGTATAGCGACTGTGCCATATGTTACGCCTCACTCTGTTAATTTACGTTCTGTGCTAGACACAGCCTATCCCCCATGTCTTATACTGCACTATGCTATTACACTCACGACCTTGCTATGTACTATGCTTGTCCTGTTAATCATCCAACTATGCTGTGTACCACACTCAACTGCCCCATAAAGCCATACATATATGCACTATAAAAATACCTTAAATCAGACAAAGTAAAAATGTACCGCTACTTGCTGACTTGTCTGTTTACATCTCTTCTAGACTGTCTTGCAGCCCCCACTCACCTGCTCCCCTTTAGCATGGCTGGGTGAAGCGTAGGCTTCTGGATAGTGTTGCCTCTCGAAGGGACATTCCATGGCTTCAAGGTGGTGCTGGCTGAAGGCGTCTGTTCGTAGGTGTTTCCGGGAGACTCCGCTGCTACCCTGCGAGTCGAGGCTGAGTCGGCAGCTGTCCTGGTCACCTGCAAAAAATGCCAAATATACTAGTTGTTGCTTTGGGATTAAAACATTATGAGAAGGAGTAAGGATCGTGGGGAGAGAGGTTGGTGACAAGGGGTAGGACTTGCGTTCCTTCTGACACAGCATTCATCCATGGCAAGGCAGGGTTAAAGCCCCAGTAAGAACAGGGCCTCTTTCCTAGGAGAAGGTGAGGTCTGTCCCCAAGGAAGACCATGGCAGGCTTTCAAGGAAATGTGGACTCTTGCTGCACCCTGATCCCAGGTGACACATGAAATATTGGACCTTCCACTAAGCCAAAGTCAAACCTGAAGTCTTTGGTGCAATGTTGCACACGTCGTATCCATGCCCTATACAATTAGGTGATCTGTGATATTTAACAAACAACTTCTTGCCTTCTCACTCCAGGTGACCAGTGTGACGTATAGCGCGCTCATCTCTGCTTCCGACCCAAGGTAGAGTTTCATATATTTGGCCAGCACGATACTTGCTCTCTGACCCTACGACACCAAAGTATTTATAGTAAGGAAGATGCTTAGAGCATTATTTGAATGTACCCAAAGCTGTGCATAGAGGGCTTTACTGACTTATCTCTTCATCCTATAGAATTGCCAGTATTGAGCAGGACAAGCAGCTGACTCTACCACATATTTACCAATAAAGCCGCCTGGGATCCTTGAAGAATCATAGAGTGAAAAGGTAAAACTGCTGTGAAGCAACCATTAATAACAAACTCATATTAAGACCAAAAACTCACTGTCGTCCATTTTGCGTTTGCCGTCACCAGATGAGGGGACAATCCCAAGAAGCCCGTTGATCGAGTAGGTGGATCCCAGCGAGTCAGACTGCGGGGACTCGGGCGGGGTAACTGCAGAGCTAGGAACTTCGAAGAAAAGAAACTATATTCAGCATTTATTTTTTATTTCACCTCATTGAATGGTGCCCACTTGACCAAGGCAAGTGAGTGCTAAATAACATAACAATAAAATAAATACAGTTTATCCAAACTAAGCAACATAAAAACAATTAGCGATTAACATAGTAAAAGGAAGATAAGCACATATTTATAATTTCTTTCTAAAACGATCCCCTTAAATAATGCCAATATTAATTGGAAGAGAATTTCATAGAGACATGACCCACATTTTAAAAAATTGAGAATCCATTTGTCTGAGAGCTGGATCACTGGTCCATTTTGAGATCAAGAGTTAGGTTAGATCATGTGTAGGAATTCTCTACACAGGGTACAGCAAGCTTCTTGCCACAGCCGCTATGAGCATAGGGAGGTATTCTGTCTAAGGGGTAACATTGAAGCTCTCTCAGAGAACATGATGAAACTCCTTCCAGGGGGGACAAGTACTCTTCTAAAGGTTTTAGAAGCACATGGAGAATTTGGTCTACAGAAACCCAGAGAATCTTTCTCATAACCACGTAGAGCTTTTTGAGAAGTTGCTTTACGGGGAACAAGTGAACGTTTATCAAAACCTCTGAAGAATAAGACACCCAAAGCTAATGTTAACTCTGCTGGGCAAAAACATGTTCTATATCTGGGTGTTTATTATAAACAAGACACTGGGAGTTATAGCCAGTGTGCGTTTACCATTGGCTCAGAACCTTAGTTCAGATTTAAAGTCATGCAAGTCTTTTGGAATAAGCAAACGAAGACAGTTGGGCTGAGGTCACACTGTGAGTGTGGGGTAAGTACCCACGGATGAAGTCAGAAAAGGAACACAGAGGAGGTTGATGGCTGCTCACCACTAGGCCACAGGTTACACATTCTCAGAGCCTATCGCCAGACCCACCCTCCATAGTGGAAAACATTTATGGGCCCTGGAACAAGACCCAATATCATGACCTATCTGAAACCCACTGCTGCGTGAGTCACTTACTCAGATTGTGACCAGGACTGAGACCCTTGGAGCCCACGCAGTTGTCCATCGGCAGGTTAAAGGGCTGTTGCACCTTTGTGCGAATTATCCTAAGGTCAAAAATACAAGAGGAAAAGGAATATTAATTGTTACATATCAAGAAAGTTGAACTCTCTAATTGCATGCATTAAGAAAAATTATTATTATGGTTTGTACACACAATTAATGTTTTATATCTCTTTGAATCTACTGTGAAGATTTGACCTGTATTTCATGTGCAATGTGGTGTTGGCCTCTGTGTATCTAAGGCTTTGAGAAGTTGCTTTATGTTATGTCATAATGCCTGGTTGAGTTGATCTGTGTTTGCATTTACCAGGGGGTGATTGCTTATGTTTTTTAACATGCTGAGACTTTTGTCTATGTTTACTTATGCTATGAGAGATTGACGTGTCTGCATATGTCATGAGTGCCGTCATAAGTTGGTCTTCATATTTGCATTACAAGATGGTTGATCTCTGTTTTCACATGTTTGAGGCTTTGAGCCGATTGTACATATGACATTAATGTGTTGTCAATGATGGTTTGCACAATGAGTGGTTGATCTGTTTGCACTTGTCTTGAGGGCTTGATAACTGAGCTTGCCTGTGCTGTGAGTGAAGTACCTGCATTTCCAAAGGTCATGCATGCCTCATATGTGCTTCATTTGGTGTAATGGGTTGATAATTAGATTTGGGCACCACTGTCTCTATCTCTGACCTGTTGATTGAGCTGACGCTGGGCACAGTGTCATTATCGCAGACCCCTTCCGCCAGCAGTCGGTCTCGGATCTCCCACGCAAACATGGTTGGATTCTGCCGTTTGTAGTCCCCAATCTTCTCCACAACTTTAGGGGTTGCCACCTTTGGCTTGGAACCACCAATCACGCCTGGCCGTATACTTCCAGTCTCGTAGTACCTACTCCAATAGAGAAAAGAGTATCATACTCAGTACAGAACCCTCCATGGGCAGGATAGGTTTGAATGCCCTCGGAAACTCAAGTGGAACATCAGATGTGAAAGAAAGAGTCACTACAGCATTTAAGGCATGCAAGTCTTTGTAAGGCTGCACTTTAGGGAGTACTCTGGTTTGGGGCACCAATCATTTGATATGAGTGTCAAAGAGCCTCCCCAATACAATTTCTCTCAGAGACTCTTAGTAGCATAACTGGGTATTTTCAGCATTTCCTTTCATACCCTTAATGTTACCTGTAAATATTATTTTGTCAGCCTTTCAATAATATCACCACAGTTTATTAGTGTTTTTTAATAGTCCCAGTGGTTTACTAACTATCATGTATTAGTCTCCTAGGAAAAGATTGACCATCACCTCTCCAATCTCATAGCACTCTCTTAGCAATTGTGTAAACAAATAGAAGTATCTCCCCAGCGCTAGTATTTGTTAAGCAGTAGTGTAATTGCTTAGTATTCTTGTAGCAGTGGTACTAAGCAGGTCTTGATTGTGAGCTAAATGTAGACATAGAACACATTTTAATATCAAAAATTTGCTACACCGAATAAGCGCAGCACAAATGCCTGGCCATTTCAAGGAGATCTTGTGATAATTCCCCCCACGATATTTTTTTTAAGCAGGACAAGTTATTAATTGTACACGCAATGTCTTATATGTAACGGCAAAGAGCTGAAAGTTTAACAGATAAGTCTAACATGTATTACTCCAAATCTTCAGGATTTCGCATTATTTCTCTAACACAACAGTTCATATATATGTCGAGTTAAAAATAATGTGCTGTTGAAGGGCTACATTTTTTGTTGCATGAACTGGGAAAAGCTCAGTCTACATAGCACTGAAAGGAGTCCATTGGTCTACAAACTACCAAGAGTTTTCCCTGTAGCTCATTTAGCCAGTCCAGCCAGACTGCTAAGGCCGTCATTGCCGGTGGCCTGGTTTTTGATGCAATAATTCTTACATCAATAAAATCTGACACTGAGGTACGGCGCAATTTATTGGATGTAATATTTTTGCTTTTTACGAGTTTACTCATGAACTGCAGCTTAGCATGCTTACCACACCAAAATCCTCATGTCCCAGTAACTGTTTGCCATTTTTCTACCTTTAAATCCAGGCAATTTGACCTCCACAAATGTAACGAGGGATTCGTGCATACCAGGTGTAATAAAAGAGGTGTAATAAAAGAGCAAAAATCATAACTAATATAGTTGTGTACAGGAGTTACCATACACATCAGTAATTATCGCCCCACTTGTCATGAAAGCCTCAGTGCCAGTCCGGCCCTGCTTTTAAGACTTTGTTAGTTCTCTACTCCTTTCTTAGCAGCTATTATAATCTCTTAGAAGTATCTAGTGAGTCTCCTAACACCTAACTCGTGTTATAAATCCTTTAGCAGTTCCCCCAGAGTTTTGATACTTTTCTAATACTTTTTGACACTCTGAGGGAGTATTTTGGTAGGGTTCTGGTACACCTAACTATGGTCTAGTACTCGTCTCTTACCTGCCCAGTATTTTGCTGACACAGCCGTGGCTGACTCGAAGTTGGCGCGAGATGTCGCACGGCCGCACACCCTGGTGTGCCAGGTCCACTATACGCTGCCGGACCACTTCTGGAAGGGGGCGTCCATTCACAAAGGCCCCTCCCAGCTGGTTCAAACCCCCATGACCTATGAAAAATGGCAAAGATAAAGACTAGTGTTAGCGTAGATTTGATTAACAGTCACATCTGAGTGTAGCAGAGGCTGCTGGACACGGAGGATACATTGTATGAAACAGATAACATTAGAGATAGCTGAGATTCACCATGTATTGATGAAACCTATGGTACAAATGCAGTGCCAGGCATAGCTTCTTGCCCACGTACAGAGAAGACAGCTTGGATATACCAGATGTGCTGGGCATAGCTACCCAGGTGTGTCTGGTGCATAAAATAGGCAAGCTATGTAGCAGTTATTTGAGATTACCCAGGCATAAATGCCACAAAGAATAGACAAGCAGTGTTACAGGAAGCTGACATTACCCAGGTAAGAACAACAGGCAGGATAGACAAGCAATGTAACAGTTAATTGGGATTGTCCAGGCATCAATGCCACATAGGATAGACAAGAAATGCTACAGGAAGCTGACTTTACCCTGAGAAGAACAACAGACAGGACAGACAAGCAATAGTAAAGATATCTGGGTTTACCAAGACATAGGGGAGGCATAGGATACACAAGCAGAGGAAGAGCTAGGTAAAACCTCCCAGGTAGCCAGCGCATAAGATACAGTGGACATGCTACACATAGCTAAGATTACCTCGGTGCGTAAGCATAACATATATGAGCACTGCTGGAGATAGCTGTGATTACAAAGAAATACAACTGATACATATGAATGATGCATAGGTTAGACAAGCAATGCTAGAGATAGGAGGGCTTACCCGGGGACGATTGACACATAGGATAGGCAAGCAGTGCTACAAGTAGCTGGGATAACCCAGGTACGATTGACACATAGGACAGATAAGAAGTGCTAGACGTAGCTGGGACTACCTAGGTGTGATTAACATATGGGACAGACAAGAAGTGCTAGACGTAGCTGGGTCTACCCAGGTGTGATTGACATATGGGACAGACAACAAGTGCTAGACGTAGCTGGGACTACCTAGGTGTGATTGACATATGGGACAGACAAGAAGTGCTAGACGTGGCTGGGTCTACCCAGGTGTGATTGACATATCCAATATACAAGCCATGCTAGAGGTAACTGGGATACCCAGGTATGGATATTGCATAGGATACACAAACAGTGCTAGAGGTAGCTAAGATTGCCTAGGTACACAAGATAGAGGCGCTATAGGTAGCTTGGATGACCCATGTACCATTGACACATAGGACAGACAAGCAGTACAAGCAGTAGCTGGGGTTAGCCATAGCATAGACAAGCCATACTAGAGGTAACTGGGACTGCCCAGGTATGGGTGTATAGGATAGACAAACTGTGGTGGAGGTAGCTGAGACTGCCCAGCTATGAATGACACGTAGCATGGAAAAGCCGTGGTAGAGGTAACTGAGATTGCCCAGGTATGGGTGCATAGTATAGACAAACTGTGGTGGAGGTAGCTGGGTTACCCAGGTACGAATGACACATAGGATAGATAAGTAGTACTAGAGGTAGCTGGGTTACCCAGGTACGAATGACACATAGGATAGATAAGTAGTAGTAGAGGTAGCTGGGTTACCCAGGTACGAATGACACATAGGATAGATAAACAGTACTAGAGGTAGCTGGGTTACCCAGGTACGGATGACACATAGGATAGATAAGTAGTACTAGAGGTAGCTGGGTTACCCAGGTACGAATGACACATAGGATAGATAAGCAGTACTAGAGGTAGCTGGGTTACCCAGGTACGAATGACACATAGGATTGATAAGTAGTAGTAGAGGTAGCTGGGTTACCCAGGTACGAATGACACATAGGATAGATAAGCAGTACTAGAGGTAGCTGGGTTACCCAGGTACGGATGACACATAGGATGGTGAACACCCATTACAACGCCGGCAACACTACACATGGCTTTACGTCGCATGCATTACAACGCAAGCGACGTTACCACGCGTACACATTGAGACGCGTACTATTACATTGCATGCACTTTTAAAACGCATGTGATGTAATGGCGCCGGCACAGAGACAGCAATGCTGGAACCGGGAGCAGAGACGGCGACGCTGGAGAGAAACCACGAGGAAAGAGAAGTAAGGGTGATTGTGCCTGGGGTGGGATTAGTTTGGGTAGTGGTTTAGGGTAGTGTTGTAGTGTCGTAGTGTATAGTAGTGTTTTAGGGTGTAGGGCTTAGGGCTTAGGGTTTAGGGTAGTGTCAGGGGTCGTGGTGTATGGTAGTGTTTTAGGGTTTAGGGCTTAGGTTAGTGTCAGGAGGTCGTAGTGTATAGTAATGTTTTAGGTTAGGGGGGTTGTAATGTAGGATAGTCTACTGTTTCGTACTGTAGGGTAGTGCTGTGGAGTGTGTGTTATTTAGGATACTGTATTAGTGTTTAGGGGTTATTTTGCATTGTAAATACATGCGGGGAATTGGGGTCCGTTGTAAAGGCATTTAGTATGCATTTCAAATGAAATGCGAACTAATGCTATCCATTTTAAAAACATGCATTGTGACGGTACATGCGAACTAAAAACCGCGTTGTAAAGGCACTCGTTGTCTTGGTTTGCGATGTATCGTCATACATCCCATAGGATACATAAGCAGTACTAGAGGTAGCTTAGTTACCCAGGTACGAATGACACATAGGATAGGAAGGTTGCTAAGGGCTGTGATGCAATTTCAACACATTAATTGCATGGAACGTAATTTTAATTAATGCATCAATTTTAAATAAAGTCCAATAATTACAACATCCCCCATAAGAACATTTCTCCAAATCCCGTGCTTGCCCCTCTTCCACCCCCAGGAAGTGACTGATTCTAGTTATGAGAATGAACCTAAAATAAAATTTGAGGGCAGGTGGACTGCGCTAGGTGGATCCCTTGAGCCCAGTTTTTGATACTCCAGACACACAGGCCCTACATAGTCCTACTCAGTACTGGTTATCCACCTGTTTCGGACGCTATTTAACACATTTAGTGAGTTTGTCTTCTGCATGTACAGGGTACTTCAGTTCCTTGGTAAAATAAAGTTTTACCATTTTTCTCCTGAGATCCCCGGATTGCCAACTCCTACTCCAAAATTACACTGTGTCATTTAGGGTTGCGAAACTCGTACTTCAATCTCAATACATCCCCGATTCGCACAGTTCGATTCTAAATAGGATTTGTGGTTTATAAAACCCCACTGGGTCACCTTTGTAATTTCACCAAGACACCTTAAAGTTCAGGAGATGCGGCTTACATATAAATAGCATCTGAAACTTGGCACAATACCCTGTATACAATATCTAGTTGGAGCTCTACAATTGGGTTAGATATTCCAGATGGGTACTCCAGAACTGTACTTCCTATGAATGTCCTCCAGAACTGAAAATAATTCTCAGTGGACTCAGTACGGCACACGTGTCTGCCAGAACTCTACTCAATACTCTAGATGTGGTCAGTACTGAACACGGCCTCCTGTACTGGCCACATAACTCTATTGACGATCTCCAGAGATAAAGATAAAACTCCTAATGTGGCCTCTAGCAGTGGACACATTAGTGTACTTAAGATCTGCACAATCTGTCTCCTGCAGAATTTGACTAAGTATGTCAAATGATCTACGGATGTGTGCACAATGTCCCATATAAGGCATACCGATGTGGAGACAATTCCCCCGGTGCCGTCAATCCAAGTGAGCATGATCTTTGAGGCAAGGCTTCCAGAATTGGAGACGGTACTCCAGATTAATACAGAAGAACCGAACCTAGTCCTACAAGACGAGGCATCTAGAAGTGTGCACAACCCTTCAGACACTGAGTTGCTGTTGATGGCTTTGACGGATAAAGAGACCCCTTCCATTGTACTCAGATTACACATATCTACAGCACTGAACTTCATCCAAAAAGATTTGTGGTTGGAGCCCTTCATGCTGCTTGAAATTAATGTGGTGTCTACGTGAGGGTGTCAATGGCTATGCGTGGGAGAGTGGATGAGACAGGCAGAGGTGGTTGGGCCAAAAACGTGTGGTAAGTGTATTAGTTTGAACGGTCATTCTATAAATAAAGTTTGACAGTTTCGGTTGAACTATAAATCCAAAATTTTACATTAATTTTGTTCATTCTATTCCACACCTTGGTTCCTTTCAGCCAGGGTTCAAGGCGGTGTGCACGCAGGTTTGTTGCCATCTACCTACTCTTATCACAGGGTGGACGCAGTCCACCCTGCCAAGAAATTGGGCCCGCTGAAAAATACTGAACTTGTCCTGGTGTAATTTTCAGACACTGGTACACATATAGCAGGTCCTGAATGTTTGCTTTCGTTTCAGATGGCAAGGGGGCTTTGTTATTTTAAAAACCAGTTGGGCCCAAAACAAAAGCTGAATTTAAAGGGGCATCAGGCCTCCTTTTGTTTAAAACTCCTCGTTGGCAGCTATGTGGAGCCTCAGAACTAGGTGCATGTGCAATAGAGGGGAAACAAAGGCACACAGCTTGTCGTTATTTCACTTATACTTATGAGAGATATGCTTTTGACTTTTTTAGTCCCTGTAAATAAGAGATACGCATGCACTGTAAGAATGTCAGATGTGTTGGTCTGTTCCAATATTTACTCAAATAACAATTTAAATACCACTATTTTGTTTGATATCTTTTCTAGCGCTACTCATCGCAATGTAGGCTGTCTTTACACTTTACACCACATGTACACTTTATACATTGACAATAAATCATGTGTGTGTAAATTAGTGTACAGGCTGTGTTAAAACAGCGAGGGTTACATGGTGTAGGAGTCAGATGCCCATCTTAGCTCACTGAGCTCTATTAGGCTGATTACAATTTATGAACTGAAAGTAACAAGAGGATCTCTTTGTTAAAAGCAGTGACCCATTTACCTGACTACATAAAATGCAAATCTGTCATCTGCATATTACACGGTGTGCTTTATATGAGATATATTAACCCCCTACGTCAGTGGCGGCTGGTGACATTTGAAAGTGGTAGGGCGTAAAATAATTGGGGGGGGGGTTAATATCATTTATAAAGAACATATTGAAGACGTAACCTTCATATTCATTCAAATAAATCCTCCAGATAATCTGGTAATAGTTTATTGAATTCTGCATTGAGCTTTGCTACATAAATGCTTTTCTTTCTTTTGGACTGCTTCAGTATATGGGTCTATTCTCAGCCAGGCAGATAATTGACACATTGCGAATTCTTTTTAGGCCACAGTTATATGCAATACTATGGAGCGGCTATGACAAGAATTCAGCAACTATTCACAGCCTGACGTAGATAGGATAAGCATAGTTTTCTAAACTGAGGAGCTTCCGTCCAAACACTTGTAATAGTAAGTACAATGGCAGTGATGTATCTGGGAGATGCACTGCTCAAGAGAACAACGATCCTTATTCTAAATCGGTGTCGTCCTTTGACAAACATATATTCATTTATTTAAGCATACAAAAGCTGTTCAATGTCATTCAGAAAACTAGCTAAACAAAAGCATCTTATTTGTTGTGAGTTAAAGCTGACATAACACTGTTTTCTGTTATTTAAGCTGCATGCATGAGTCAAGTAGCACTATAGGAAACCCACAACAACCGTATTACAAATTAATTTAAACCATCTATGCAGTCATAGTAGCTCAGTAAGTTAAATATTCGCTGCTAAAATGTGAGTGTAATTAGCTGGTAACCTGTTCGAATCCATGCAGGACAAACTCATTCTTCCGATATCATTAGTTTGAGTACGAATAAATTGTAACTGTCACCTAGGTCCATGCACGATCCCTGATAGTATTCCCTCAACACCTGTGTGTTTTGGTGCCCCGAGGAAACACGAGTGGCACAAATAGAGCAATCAGTGTACAATCAACCCTGGCGCTGCCGTGGGCGCTCCAGCGGACATGGAATGTGGTCTCTGCAGCTTGCATTTCATAGGGTCCTTTGTGCTGCTATCAAGCCGAAAATACAAACCGGGGTATTAAAAGGGACATTTCAGGCCCTGCTTGTTCACGGAGGTTCGGCAGGTGAATAAGTGATCAGAACCCCGCCCCCCGTTAAATTACTTGTAACTGAAACTTCCAAGTTAAACATTTTAGGCACTTCTTGTACATCTCGAGCCCCACACCTCCATCACCGGGAAGAAGTAAAGACAATGTCACACAAAACGCAGGATTGTTCCTTCTTTTTATTTGCGCACTCCAGGCATCGTGATAGTGGTCTGCCCGGAGGGACGGTAAAACGGAAACACACCTTTAATAACGCCCTCTCTAATTAACTAAACAAAATCTATAATTCAATCGTGCACAAAACACTTTAAAATTCTCTTGTACATATAATTTATAAATCAACCAGGCCGAAACAGTTAACTTACCTTAGGCTCCGCTTCCCGCCTTCAAGTCCTGACTCCCGCGGCGCCGTCCTGTTTGAAATTTCCATGGTGCTCGACTCGTCGTGACGCAGCAGGAAGGCTGCAGGCAGCCTCCCTCCCCTCCCCTCCACCACAGCACAGCGCTGTGATAGGTTCGGCCGGCTGCCCCCTACTGACGTCATTTCTCTCTGTATGCTGCAGCACAGCAGCATACAGAGAGCAGGGAGAGTGGGAGGGGTTACGCGAGGGCAGGGGGGAGCGGCTTGCCTACACTGTAAATACTGTATGTTTGGGTAGCCTCTCAGGCAGCCCAAACAGACAGTATTACCAACAGTGGGCAAGCCGCTCCCCCCTGCCCTCGCGTAACACCGCCCACACAGGAACCAAACTTCTGCTTTCTCTTCTCGCCGTGCGCGAAGGCAAGGCAGAAACAAATGGTAGTTATTATCATTGGTAATAACTACCTTTGTTTGCCTTCTCGCACGGCGAGAAAACAGGGGGGGCGGCGCCCAAACGCCCCCATGGACCAGCCGCCGCTGCCCTACGTTGATTCAAAACTGGGACTAGACAAGACACAGGTCTCTCCATCAAATGAGGTAACCCCGAGAGTTATCTTACCATTATTTTTATTCCCTGAAATTTATTGGGAACACCAAGATCTGTGCAGCAGATGCCTTAACCCCATTAGATATTTTAAAAGGCAGACTTTGCAACCAAGTAAGCAGAACAGATTAACAACTAGGTTTCTCCTTGTTGCCAATCATTTGTTCGAGAGTTTTAAAGACTTAATATATAAGTTGAGGCCTAGATGTTGCGTCGGGGTTTCGTCACGTTTTTGGCACAACCCCCATGCAAAATCACATTTGTTAAATATTGTAATGTGCTCAAATGTATTAACGATAAACCTGCTAAACAAACTCATGAGGTCTTAAGAGCTGATGTCACTTCCTCTGAGGTCATGGGTTGTGATGCCACGCGCCATGATGTCACCTGCATACGCCAACTTGGTAAGTCCCCCACTTCTTTCTTTCAGCCCTTGGCCATCAAATCCAGTGCCAAGGGTCTTTCTCTCTTCCTTCTGTTCTGCGCCCTCCACCATTTGTCGACCATTCCTATGTTGACTTGTCCTCTATCCACATAGACTGTTCCCTCGCCCATTAGCCGCTCTCCCGTACCCTTCGCCTCCTTCCTACCCCTCCCTGTGTTCCGTAGCTTCCCTCCTCTCCGGTTCAGTTTACGGCGCCCTGATTGCCTTGGCTCGCACCCCCGCCCCACCCGTGCCCCCCTCACGGGCACATCCAATTCCGCGGTTATTTCTGTAATGGCGCCGAGACCATTAAAGCTAATTTGTTCATCCCCCTCATCTCCATTTATTTTTCCCCGGTTGGTATTAGAAAAGCCCCCACTCCCTTCCACTGACTTTGTGTGTATGCCCCCCTTCCTCAGCCCATTGTACCAGGCAGCCTCGCTGCCCCCCGCCAGCCACAACCCCCAGGCCACTAGGGCGCTCATCCCGAACCCTCTGCATCCTTTCAGTGATGGCCTCCAATCCCCGCCTCCATTCAGAATTTGTTCAGCCGTGGCGGGAATTAAACGGGGATTGGGCGGAGGCGGGAGGCGCAAAGAGGGGGGTTCGCTCTTTGGGGGGCAGATGAAGTGCAGTCCGTGCATCTCCTGGCACTACAATGGCCGCCGGAAATTGCTAGAACTTTAGCTAACGGTATTGTGGCTTTTAAGCCATACATGAATCAGGAGGCGGAAGTGTGAACGTGTGTCACTCCCAGCCTCACCTCATTCCCCAATACAGCTAGAGGGCAGAAGGGATTCACAGGGAACTGAAAATATGGCAGGGTTGTAATTCTCCATAGCTGATTGGGCTGGGGCACTGTCAATCACATGACACCGGGCGAGCTGAGATAAAGGCTCTGCATGTCAAGGTTGACAAGCAAATGCTTGTGGCCTTGCAAATGTGCCACCCATAGGGGACATTAGCCCAGGCAGTGGCCATTGGAGAAGTTCGCTTTTAAAAAAAATCTGTGGCGCTCTGTACTCTGAATGTATACTCAAAAGCATAAGGGCCTCCAAAGCATCCAAGGATTTCTCAATGGCCACCCATTACATTTTACCAGTCCTGCATTAGAAAGTATCTCCAAAAACCTTTGAACTCCAGTAATAGCTTCATTTGAATAAACTACACCTGCAGTCTTGGGAGAACAGTGCGGGCGGGAATAGGCGAAGTGCCCCCGCTACCTACTCAAAGATGCAACACAACAGCATTCTAATTTATACACAGAAAAGCAAAGGTTTCAAATGAATAAAATGATAGCAGACGTGACATTGTGCACTTTTTGTCCTCAGTGACACTGACAACCCAGGGTGACCTCATGTCCCTCCTTATGCACCTTGCCACCTGTGAAGGGCTAGGGGAAAGGCAGGTAATGAAATGTAAAGAAAATATAAAGGTAGAACTAATTCTTGTTTATTGTTTTGTTCCTGACACTGCTTTCATGACCCCTAAATGAGGGAGTGTTCATCTAAAATAACAGCCTCCATAAACACCTCTGCTAGGGTTATCAAAATTCACCTCCTCCATTCAACCATTCACTTCGAACAGCTCTCCACCCTTCCTCCCGTATTTCCCAAATAGTTCACTCCTTTCTTACATCTGCAACCCATCAAGTGCGACATTCGAGCTCTTCAAGATCCAAGGCATTAAACCACCAGCCTTTATGTCTAGTGTCTTGTCCAGCCTTACGTCACTCTTCTATCACTCTTAACCATTCCTTGGACTTGGGCACTGACACAAAGTGTTTCAAATCTCCATTAACCTTCGCCTCTAGTACAGTGTTCACCAGTCAATCACACTATGCTACTCTAAGCCGTTGTAACCCTTGGTGTCACTGACTCAGCCCAGGGGCGGCTCTAGGCTCATGGTGGCCCTGGGCAGGAAGCATAGGTAGGGGGCCCCGAAAGAGGGGGTCCAGGTGGGGCAGAGCGTGGAGGCCAGTGAAGAGGGGGGGGTCAGGGTATTTGGAAGTGGAACAGAGCCGGAGGCCACCAAATCCCTGCCAGGGGCCGCCACGCAAATATGTATCCATCCTCAGAGGATTATTATATTAAGGATATATATTGGCTTGGTGGCCCCTGGGGTTTGGTGGTCCTGTGCAGGTGCACAGCTTGCACATGCCTAAGGCCAGCCCTGGACTCAGCCCTCTTATGGGTCTCGTCTTTTTCTTATGAATGTTCACTCGCCATCTCTTCAACTCCTCAAGTCAAGTCAAGTCAAGTCAACATTTATATAGCGCACTACATACCCAGAGGGTTTCAAGGCGCTTAGGAAGGGGAGGTGGATTATTTGTCAAATATCCACGTCTTAAGCTGCTTTCTGAACGCTAGGTGATTCTGGGTGAGGCGAAGGTAAGCAGGGAGTGAGTTCCATGTTTTGGCAGCCAGGTATGAGAAGGATCTGCCTCCCATGCTGGACTTGTTGATGCGAGGTACAGTGGCGAAGGCTTGGCTGGAAGAGCGAAGTTAGCGGGAGGGGGTGTAGAAGGACAGTCGAGAGTTGAGGCAGTCTGGTCCGATGTCGTAGAGTGATTTGTGTGCGTGGGTAAGCAGTCGGAAAGTGATCCTCTTATTGACGGGTAGCCAGTGGAGGTCTTTAAGGTGACCAGAGATGTGTTCGTTGCGTGGGATGTCTAATATGAGCCTGGCTGAGGCGTTTTGGATTCGCTGTAGTTTCTTCTGGAGTTTAGCGGTGGTACCTGCGTAGAGGGTGTTTCCGTAGTCCAGTCGGCTCGTGACTAGGGCGTGGGTGACTGTTTTCCTTGTTTCGGAGGGGATCCAGCGAAATGTTTTTCTGAGCATGCGAAGAATGTTGAAGCAGGAAGAGGATACGGCGCTGACTTGTCTGTTCATAGAGAGTGAAGAATCCAGGATGACGCCAAGGTTCCGTGCGTGGTCTGTCGGGATGGGTGCATTTCCGAGGGCTTCCGGCCACCAGGAGTCGTCCCATGCAGAGGGGGACTTACCTAAGATGAGGACTTCCGTCTTGTCTGAATTCAGTTTCAGACGGCTTTGTTTCATCCATTCGGCGACTTCCTTCATTCCTTCGTGTAGGTTAGTTTTAGCGGTGCTGGGGTCCTTGGTGAGAGATAGGATCAGTTGAGTGTCATCCGCGTAAGAGATGATGTTGAGGTTGTGTTGGCGGGCGATGGCCGCGAGGGGGCTCATGTATACGTTGAAGAGGGTGGGACTGAGTGATGATCCTTGTGGTACGCCGCAGATGATTGCAGAGGCCTCGGACTTGAATGGTGGGAGGCGGACTCTCTGGGTTCTTCCGGTGAGGAACGAGGTGATCCATTCCAGTGCCTTTCCTTGGATTCCGATGTTTCTGAGGCGTTGTAAGAGGGTGCTGTGGCAGACTGTGTCGAAGGCTGCAGAGAGGTCGAGGAGGATGAGGGCGACTGTGTCTCCATTGTCCAGTAGAGTACGAATGTCGTCTGTTGCTGCGATGAGGGCGGTCTCAGTGCTGTGTTTGGCTCGGAAGCCAGATTGTGAGGGGTCGAGTAGTTTGTTGGCTTCGAGGAAGGCGGCGAGCTGGTTGTTGACAGCTTTCTCGATGACTTTGGCCGGGAATGGAAGGAGCGAGATGGGGCGGTAGTTTTTGAGTTCGGTGGGGTCTGCTGTTGGTTTTTTCAGAAGGGCGGTGAGTTCAGCGTGTTTCCAATCTTCTGGGAAGGTAGCGGAGTTGAAGGAGCAGTTGATGACGTCCCGGAGGTGCGGAGCTATGACGGAGTCTGCTTTGTTGAAGATGTGGTGGGGGCATGGGTCTGTGGGGGATCCAGAGTGGATGGAATTCATCAGGCGGATGGTGTCCTCAGTGGAGATTGGGTTCCAGGCGTTAAGGGTGTTACCGGGGGGAGGATGGTCAGCTGATGGTAAGGTGGGTTGGCTTCCGGGTTGGTTGTCAGAGCTGTTGTGGATGTCAGCTGATGGTAGGGTGGGTTGGCTTCCGGGTTGGTTGTCAAAGCTGTTGTGGATGTCAGCAATCTTGTTGTGGAAAAAAGAGGCTAGGGAATCGCAGAGGGTTTGAGAGGGGGTGATGTCGTTGGAATTGGCCGAGGGGTTGGAGAATTCCTTGACGATGTTGAAAAGTTCCTTGCTGTTGTGGGCGTTGTTGTCAAGTCGATCTTTGAATGCTGTTTTCTTGGCTTTTCGGATCAGTTGGTGGTGAGTACGGATGGCGCTTTTGAAGGCGTCCTTGTTGCTGGTGGATGGGTCTTTTTTCCAGGCCTTTTCAAGGGAGCGGCACAGTTTCTTGGATTTCTTGAGGTCGTTGTTGAACCATGAGGCCTTCTTGATGCCAAGTTTGTGTTGACGTTTTTTCAGTGGTGCAAGGTGTCGGCGGTGTTGGATAACCAAAGGGTGAGGTTGGAGGCGGCTTCGTTGGCGTTAGAAGAGGGGGCTGGGGAGGTGTGGAGGAGTGATGTGGAAATCTGCTCTGTGGTGATTTTGTTCCAGTTTCTTTGTAGAGTTGGTTGGAGGTGGATGATGGGTTTCGGCTTGTTGTAGGTGAAGTGAACGCAGCTGTGGTCAGTCCAGAGGAGATCTGTAGTGTGGCTGAAGGAGACATGGTTGCTGGAGGTGAAGATGGGGTCGAGAGTGTGACCTGCGATGTGGGTGGGGGAAGTGACCAGTTGTTTAAGTTCGAGGTTTGCGAGGTTGTCTAAGAGGGTGGCGGTGTTGCGGTCGTTGATCTTTTCAAAGTGGAAGTTGAGGTCTCCCAGTAGGATGTAGTCTTTGGAGGGGAGCGCGTGTGGGGTGATGAAGTCCGTGATGTCTTCACTGAATTTTGCGCGTGGTCCTGGTGGTCTGTAGAGGAGGGTGCCTCTGAGAGTGGTCTTGGGGTCGATGTGGATCTGGAAGTGAAGGTGTTCGGAGTTGGCGAGGTTGGCATCAGAGCTGGTTGAGATGCGGATTGTTTTCTTATGGACGATAGCGATTCCACCTCCTGTATGGTCGGTGCGGTCCTTGCGTGTGATCTTATAGTCATCAGGGATAGCGATGGCGATGTCAGGGGCGGAGGAAGCGTTCATCCATGTTTCCGTTAGGAAGGCGACGTCAGGAGAGATGGTGTCTAGTAGGTTCCAGAGGTCAATGGCGTGCCTGTGGACCGAGCGGGTGTTGAGAAGGATGCATTCTAGGTGGTTGGGGTCGGGAATCTGTGGTGTGGTCGTAGCGGAGATGTTGTCGGTGCAAGTAAATTTGCAGGAGAAGCAGGAGAACGGTCCATGGGTGCGTCCAGGAGCGGCTTGGACGCAGGTGGGGGTGCGACCGGGGTTAAGGGCTAGGAGGGTGGCGGCATCGTAGGTGACGCGGGGGGGCTGGGCAGCGCGAGGGGCAGGGGGTATGGCGTTGGGCGCGGTCCAGGCGCGGACGGGCGTAGACGGGCTTACCTTTGGCGCACCTTCGGCGTGTACGTAGCGCGTGGACGCTGCGCGTGGGACCATCTAACATTAATGGACAGAGGAGGGGGAGGGGAGAGGGCGGTTCAACTCCTTTACACATCAGTGTCCCCCAAGACCCAGTCCTGGGTCGTTCTCATTTCAGCCTGTACACCATCTCTCTCAGTGACATCCTCTTCGCTTACGGATTCTCTTATCATCTACGTGTTAATAAGGCCCACACCTCATCGATCGCAACCTTCACCCCACCTCACAGCAGTGCACCATCTGCTCACTCGTGGTGAATGCGACAAAAATAGATGTGATCTGTTTTCCTGCAGCATTTACTCCTACCTGTCTACTCTCTCCCACTCCCCCACAGTGGCTTGCCCTTCAGGAACTTTGACCTTCAGCATCATCGGCCAGATATATCTGAATGCTCTTCACCACCGTCTGCTAATGCCATGGAAACCAAGCATCAATGCTTAACTATCCGTAAGATACCCCCCAAACTGGCCCTTTCACACAGCCAAGGCATTGAGCAATGTACGTATATGGTGTTTCTATTGCACGAACCTAGCCAAAAGGCAGCGGAGTACATGGTCAAAGATAAACTTAAGGCCAAAGAATAAAAGGAGAGGAATCTGGGTGGGTGATGTAGTGTGCTTTGAACAGGTGAGATTTAAACTGTTTCCTAGATTGAAGCAACATTGGGGTGGTCCTGGTAGATAGGGGAATGTTGGTCCAGAGATCCTGTGTGCATAGATGGAAAAAGCCAGTTGTCTAGCTTTTTTCCTATTTTACACTTCTCAGTATACAGTCTGATGGTGTCCCGGCTGTGGGTGTGCCTAGAACCACCAGAGATGGCGAGCTTCTCTACAAGGTAAAAATAAGTGCTTGTCAGGCTTTATAAATGATACAGCTGATTTTGAGGATAGTTTGGGCGGTATGCAACGTTTACAACAAAGTTTTTACAACGCACTACCATTACAACGCAGGCATTACCACGCATACCATTCCAACGCATTGCGCTGGGGGGCGCTCTAGGATAGGGAATACGTTTAATTTTCTATCCAACACCTTCTCTAGTGTCCACTGGGACTGGAGTTGGAATAGAAAATTATACTTACCACTATCGAGCACCTCTAAGCGCTATGCGTTGTAACGGTATTCATTGTAAATACCGCGTTGTAAAGGTATGCGTGGTAAAAGTATGAGTTGTAACGTCATACATCCGTTTGGGCCAGCAAGGGGAGCTAATGGAGTTCCATCATGAAGTAGGAGATGTGATTATATTTCCCCAGGTCCAGGAGGAGATGTGCTGTAGAATGCGTGTAGGATGCCGCTAAAGGTGCCACTGAGCGCATCTTGGAGACCGTGGAGTAGGGCATTACCACCAAACAGATGCGGGTTCAGGGCTTAAACAGCAGTTCTGGAGTTGCTTTCTTGAGAAATAGTTTGACTATCTTAAGAAGGGAGAGCTGGTACCAGACTTTCCTTATTTCGGCAGAATCTTTGAGGAATTGGTTACTGTCCACAGTGAATCCAAATGACTTAGCATTCAGTTAAATTGGGGTTTAAAGCCATAGAGATGCATGCCATTGAGCCAGAATTGTGTTGTATCTTGTTTATTGTTCTTGTTAATTAACATGAAATCCTGAAGTGAACCCTCAGAGCTTTACAACCTGCATCTCCTCATACATGATGCCAGTGCTTCCACATCCCTTCATCCGAGCTCAGCCCTCCCCAGGTCTAGACAACAAGGGCCCTCACCAGAAGACAACATTAGATGGCCCAAGTAATGCATAGAGTTGTGTCAGCCTAGGTCACGTCATTCGGTGGCAGGAGACTGTCAAGGCCTCAACCTTACCCTGATGATGACGTTCCTGTGTCTCCACAGGCCTGAGCTCTCCAAGAAAAAAATGTATTGCAATTAGCAGTCCTCCTCATTTACCTTACTTCCAACTCTCTCTCTCCAGCACCAAGCTCTACAGATAAATACAATGAACACAAAGGTCTGTATGTGCCCGTAGTCCTCTTGAGTGGTATCTTAGGAACACAGCTCTGGAACAGGGAACAATCAAGGAACTGAGAATGCTTCAATAGGTCAAAAAAGCTAATCATAGCACCATCCCCACAAAACCAGTGAGAACACACACAGAACAGAACTCTAGGGAATGAAACAGCTGAAGGTGGTGAAGAAAAGTTAGCTGGTTATGGCATACACTGTTCTATATATACAATGCACAAAATATCCATGCAGACATAGACGGTGTCTGGAAGCCCAATACTTGTGTGATGTAAAGTAGAATGTGTGAATGTCTGAACCACGCCAGTTGGAGCTCACAAAAAACACCACCTATCTTAACGCCACAAATAGACACTGTGGGAGCATCATCACATGCCAGTCTTTGTGGATCATTGGATGGACCTCCCAGTTGCATGTTATGAGGAAAGACAATCCGACCCAACCTCAACACCTCACAACAGTGTGAGTACAATCAGGAACGTGAGGCCTCTGTCAGATGCACCACAACCCAATGACAAATCTAAAGGTGTAGCATGCATTCTTCATCTCCCATAATCACACAGTTGGTGATAAGTGAAAAAGGCAGCCTATCCACACAGACCTCTTCGATAACCTATAACTAAACATTTGCAGTTACTGAGACAAGGAGCAACTAGAGGATAAGAGCATACAACCATCTACGAAGCCACAAACCACAAGACCAATAAAGACAAAAAACAATGATAAATAGGAACTGTTTGAAACTGAATTATTAATTGAGGTAGGTGACTACCTACCTCACAGAATAATCACAACCCTTTTCAGGGTAAACCCTTAAAGTCACTTAATTAACCTGAGTGAGCTCAATACCTGGTAGCTATGGCACAGAGCAGACAGACTTAACTTAGTGCAATGTGTAAAGTGTTTACGTAGCACCAAAATAGTAATAAAGTCAAAATACAAAACAATAAAAATCTCAAACTGATTTAGAAAAATTGAGTGAAATTTAATAAACCAAATGACACCAACATGACAATGATCAAATAAGGGGAACTAAATATATGTTTAAATTTTTTTTTAAGTAGGAATAATGCCAAGAATCATCAAGTGCCAATGATAGTCAATTGCAGCAGTGGTACAGGACCTAGGCGCAACCTGACGCTGACCACTATGAAGTGCCGGTTAGATGAAACAACTTGGTTTGTCCTTTGTTAAAGATTTTCCTTCTGACTTTACTCCTTTAAATCCCAATCCACTGCAGGAGCACATCAGGACCTCAGGGGAGGCACTTAGAGACTCACAGGGTGTCATGTAGAGGTCAAACCCAGTTCTGGTACAGTGGCACTGCCACAATTATGCCTGGCATGAGGTAGGGGGTGGAAATGACTCCAGGGCAAGCCCTAACCAAAGGAATAAAAGTTCTCTGCACCAACTCCCCCCACTTTGCTAATTTTGAAGATGGCGGAAGTCTTCAACCGCATTAAACGTGTGTTCTGAGGGCTGGGTGTGTGTGTGTAGGGAGTGTACTATGGAAATCCTAGAGTCCTCCCACTTCTAAAAATGAAATCTAGTTTTGGGCAGTCACTGTACCCCCAACAAGCCCAGAGGCAGAAGTCTGGTAGATCAAAGTAGGGTTTTCCAGAAACAGACAGTGGATATACAAGAATTATCTTGAATCCTGGTCTCGTCTATTAAAGTGCGCTCCAAGTGTTATATATAAAACCAAGCAAACCTGTCAAGGAAGATTTGATATTCAACCAGGAGTTAACACCAAACTCACAGCCCCACTATCCTTATTCTCTCAGGTTCAGACGGGTCATTTCTGACCATTCATTTCAGTCCATTGTTTGCTACTGGGAAGCATTTGACTCCTATGCATACCTATTCATATGCTAATTACTGGCTGCTGGAAGTGGGAGAGCAAATGCACATTCAGTCCCCAGAGGCTTTAGGCAGAGATAAAGTAACTTTCTAAAGTAACTTTTCCCTTAATATTTATCAAAAATCCAACTTCACCATTGAATTGGCTTGTATCAACTATTAAAAATAGTTGCTTAGTTATTTTTTTGGCTGTTTACTAACAAAAAGTAGCATTACTCAATGTAATATGATAACCCAATGTTTTCCTATGGAACAGCTAGCCATGTAACAGTGAAAACAACTTTGGGGAAATTGTTTAACTGTGACATTGTCCTACATGTCCTATTTTTATATACCATTCACCCTGGCTTACATATAAGGCCTACATTGGAGTGACATAAATATTTTAAAGAAAGGTTTTGACCTGTCAAAAGGGGTTATTTCGAAAAGTCAAATTTGCTGTGTAGAATTTACATGCCTTGGGTACACTTTGTACCATAGACTTGGGGCTTAAAGGTAAGTTAAATATGCCAATAAGGAGTATCTCAATTTTACCATGTTGAAAAGAGGATCAAAGACGCATTGTCACTGGTTAGCAGGGGTAAAGCGTAGAGAGTACTACAGCCAGCAAAAATATGGGGTCCAGCAAAAGGCGAAAACATCTGGGGTGACCCTGCAGAAGGGGAAACGTCCTAAAGAGACAGACGTATTCAGAACGAAACAGCACAATTAAACTAGGGGTACAAAGACACCCATACAGGTTGAAGCAGAGGGCCAAGAGACATGATTCATCATAGAAACACCCTTCCTTTAGACTTTAAAACTCACTTTAAACAAAAAGGGCAATTTAAAACGTTATTATGTTGTGCTATATGAACAAAATGCAACATAACCTAAAATTGCATTACCCTTGATAAGGAGTTGTTGTGAGGCCAGATTTCAGCACCTAGGATCTTCAGGAGTTGAGGCTGGCAGAGTCACCTTACCCATACATCTCGCTTGAGTGCACTAACCAAACAGCCCACTGGTGTAATGAAACTGGAGGCCCCCCCTGCAAGGTACATGGAGGGGCCCGTCCGGCCCCATTAAGGAGTTCTCCGGGCAGAGTACTGTGCTGAGGGGCCCCCTGGAACTTGGGGTCCCTCCCCGCACCGCTGCGGCCTGTGTTGTGTCACTGAAACAGCCTTATTCTTGCCTGGTGAATGTAACATGATCAGAACGAGTAGCTCAGGCATGGCCGGTTGAGAGCGGTGGGGTGGGGGCGGCAGGGGAAGAAGTTGACAGAAGAGGGAATAGGTAATAAAATAAAAAAAATTAAAAAACACTTACTTTACGCTCGCCGCATCGCCAAGTCGGCGCTGGGGAGAGCACAGGGTAAGTGGTTTTATGATTTTTTAAATTTTATTTTACCTTTTCCGTCGTCTGTCGACTTCCTCCTACCACTCTAACCTGAACCGAATGCACCTGGAGTAGGTTTAAATGACAGTCCGGGAGCCCTGACTGCTTATAGAACTCAATGTGCTGTCATCAAGCGCTTTTGTCCATCTCTCACGCAGGAACGCTGGCCACCACTCTATACTGTTCTTTAAAGTTAAACATCTGGGCTTTTATTTTTACTCTGATCTTCAATTGAGCGCCCAGATTGGCACTGTAGTTGGCAGCTTTTACTGTCATTCAAATAAAGTAAGACACATTCTTACTCTCTTATTGATAGACAACTGGACATTAATGGTGGCTGTAGCTATTAACTCTGAGCTTGACTACTGTAACACTTTATGTCTTTGCAAAACCTCATACCAAATTATACACTTTAAAGGGCAAGAATCTATGTATTCGCTAAAAAAAACACATTACCACAGCCAGAGAGTCTGTGTACTGGCAACCAGTGTTGGATTGAATCCGTTTTTACAATGCGGCTGCCAAACAGGTCTATTGCTAACAATATTTATAGAGTTGGTTTCGATTAATCCCTTTCAGCCATTGAATTTCTTCAAACAGGTCTTTCAGCTATTGATTTGAGACTTTGTCAATCATGTTTTGGCTCAGTCCACTAAAGTATTCATCTCTCACCTAATGATAACGGCCTTTTGGGGTTATCCTTCCTCTTCTACTCAAGTGCACTGAACTGCATAAGGGACAACTTTGCAACTAAAAGCCTCTTGGCCGCTCAGACATTCTCCCTTCTGCATGCTTTGCTCTAATGTGCTAACTTTGTGCATTATAATATTTAACCCAGACCTAATGTATTTTCCAGCGCTTGTAAACTAGGTCATTTTACACCCATAGATAATAAAAAAAACCTGGCAATGGGCTATCTCACAGCAAAAACACAAAAGAAGCACCAGCGGGTAAACAGTCAGGTCACCCCCCCACTCAATAATGCATAAACACATAAAGTCCCGACTTGCTCTGAACAGTTAACTGTATTTTTAAGATGTGGGGAGTTTTAAAAATAACATAAAACAAATAGCTTCTTACCTGTCGGTGTAGTTTTGCAGCTTGAAGATGTTTCTGGATTCACTATGCTGTGCATTATTCCGCGGTCTAGTGGTTGGGTCCGGAATCATAGTCTTTTCTTTGTTTTTTGTTTTTTTCGTAGCCCAGTTGGGCATCGAAGTCCCAACTTCTGGTATACTTCCTGTGATGTCGGCACACTTCCTGCCACTCCCACCTTTGGGCGCCATCTTCGGATTCTTTTTTCTTGTTTTTGTGTTCTGTTTGTGAATTCTTGGCAATGTTTTCAAGTTTTTCCTTAAAGTAAATGATTTATCACTTTGTCTCTGAAAGTGTCTGTTTGTACTTTATTCCTTGTATTCAGGCCCGGCCCGTGCAGGGCGTTATACCGGGGCGATGACGTCAGGCGGGGGAGGGGCAGGTTGGGGAGTTTTAAAATGCGGGATATGGACCATTACAGGTAAGTAACGAAGAAAAAATAACGAATTTCGTTGCCTACGCTGCATCGCCAAATGTGATGCAGCGTAGGCAACGAAATTCGTTTTATTAATTTTTTTCGTTACTTACCTGTAATGGTCCATATCCCGCATTTTAAAACCCCCCACTCTGCCCCTCCCCCGCCCGACGTCACCGCCCCGGTATAACGCCCTGCACGGGCTGGGCCTGCTTGTATTTCCCACTTTCTTCTCCTGCCTCATCTTTCTGGCGGAAGTGATGGGTTCGCTAGTGAATCCAGAAAGATCTTCAAGCTGCAAAACTACCTGACAGGTAAGAAACTATTAGTTTTGCAGCGTGAATCTTTCTGGATTCACTAAGCTGTGCAAAGACTTTGCAGCAGTTTGTTATGTTTGTGGCAGCTGGGTGGAAGATGAGCGTTGGTTGTTGAATATCTGTTGAAGCACTTTCTGTCCTACTTGTGCTTCCTTGTTCATTTGTATATCCACGCAGTAGTGCTTAGTGAACGTGTGCACTGAAGCCCATGTTGCCGCCAGGCATATGTCTTGAATGGGTGTGTTAGCCAGGAAGGCTATTGTTGCTCCTTTTTTCTGGTAGAGTGGGCTTGTGCCCCCTGTGTTAATTCTTGCCTTGCCTGTTTGTGGCAGAATTGCATAGTTTGTGCGATCCATCGTGCGATTGTGTCTTTTGTTACTGGTCTACCCAGGAAACTGGTTGCGAAGGACACAAATGACTGCTTTGTTTTTCTGTGCTCTTTTGTTCTTTCCATGTAATGCATTACTGCCCTTCTAGAGTCCAAAGTGTGCAGTGCCCTCTCCGCGCTTGTGGACGGTTTTTGAAAGAAGCTCGAAATTTGTATTGTTTGGTTCATGTGGAACCTTGACACACCTTTGGCATAAAGTGTGGGTCCATTCTCATTACCACCCTGTCATTGTGTATTTGGATGTAAGGTTCTTGTAGCGTCAGTGCTTGCAGCTCGCTTACCCTGCACAGCGAGGTGATTGCCACCAGAAAGGCTGTCTTCATTGTGAGCATTTGTAGTGAGGCCTTATGAATGGGTTCAAAGGTCGCTTTCATAAGCTCGGTTAGGACTAAATTAAGGTTCCATGCAGGTGGCGGCATTCTCTTAGGTGGTGCGATCCTTTTTGCCCCTTCCAGGAATCTCTTAACTACTTGTGATGTAAAGAAGCTCTTTCCTGTCTCTCCTCTTGTGTAGGCTACTATCACTGCTAGGAGTATTTTTAGCGAGGATGAACTTAGTTTTGCTTTCAGCAGGTGTGTTAGATATTTTAGCACCGTTGATTCCCTTGTCATTTTCTTGTGTAGCTTGTCCTTGCTGCACCATTATGTGAACCTTTTCCATTTTGCCAAAAAGCACCTTCGTGTGGTAGGTCTCCTTACCTCCCGTA
Source organism: Lissotriton vulgaris (assembly GCF_964263255.1). NCBI lineage: Eukaryota > Metazoa > Chordata > Amphibia > Caudata > Salamandridae > Lissotriton > Lissotriton vulgaris. Next base: position 384,144,935 of record NC_141699.1, on the reverse strand, counting down.
GCACCCGCAGAGTGCTCTCCGGTAGTCTTAGGTGTGCAAACTCTATGTCTTCAGGAGCCATGCAGCTAGGCTGAGGCTCTCTGGCTCTGGGTGTAGTACTTCTCTATTTTGCATGGAGAGTAATTATTTTCTTTTCCCGAACTTGTGGGGTGGTCCATGTGCCATTTCCATTATTTGTGAGTACCAGGTCTGCCTTGCCCACTGTGGTGCCACCAGGATCAGTGTCATGTTGCTGGTTCTGCACTTGCTGAGTACCAGGTGTATCAGTGGTATCGGGGTAAAAGCGTAGGCAAATGTTTTTGACCAGCTTATCCATAGGGCATTCCCCTAGGATTGTTCCTCTGGTTGCCTGGATGCAAAGTATCGGCATTTTGCATTCTGGTGTGGTGCAAATAGGTCTATTGTTGGTGTTCCTCACCTCCTGAATAGCCATTGCGTTTCCTGTGCATTGAGCTCCCACTCGTGGGATGCTGATGTTTGTCTGCTGAGCCTGTCTGCTTCCACATTGTCCTTTCCTGGTAGGTGTATGGCTAGAAGGTCTATTTTGAGTGGGATGGCCCATCTCCATATTTCCTGCGCTAGGTTGGATAGTGCAACTGATTGTGTTCCTCCCTGTTTGTTGATGTAGAACATCGTTGTTGTGTTGTCTGTTTGTATCAACACTCTCTGGTTGTACAGTTGTTTCTGGAAGGCCTTCAGGGCGAGGAGCATGGTCTTTAGTTCCAGGTAGTTGATGTGTCTGATCGCATCTGCTGGAGTCCACAGACCTCTCACCTTGAGCTTGTTCATGTGTGCTCCCCATCCCATCTGGGATGCGTCTGTGGTGATGGTCACCGTTGGTGTTGGTGGTGTTAAAGGCTTCCCCTTTGTTATGTTTTCCTTGTTCCACCACGTTATCTCCTCCTGCACTGAGTGCGTTACAACCATTAGATCTTCCCAACTTCCTGTAGTTTGTGACCATTGTTGTTGCAACCAATCCTGGAATGGTCTCATGTGGAGCCGAATATTGGGGACCAGGTGTATGCAGGACGCCATCATCCCCATGATCTTGCTCGCTGTCCTCACTGTTAGAGCTCGCCCCTGCTGGTAGTGGCGTGTCTCCTTCAGCAGGGCCAGTGTTCTCTTGTCGCTGGGGAACACCTTGCTATGTATGGTGTTGATCTGTGTGCCTAGGAAGAGCTTCACTTGCTCTGGTTCCATTGAGGATTTCCCCCAGTGTTTGGAGAATCCCAGGTCTGTCAGAGTTTCTGTGACCCGCTGTGCGTGTTCCTTGCATGTCCTGTGTGAACTTGCTTTTATTAGCCAGTCGTCGAGGTATGGGTATACATGAATCCCTTCCCTCTGTAGGTGCGCTGCCTCGGCACTGAGACATTTGGTGAAGACCCTTGGTGCGGATTTTAGTCCGAAGGCTAGGGCTGTGAACTGGTAGTGTGCTTTGTTGATAGCAAATCTTAGTAGATGTTTGTGCTGCCTGTTCATGGGAATGTGTAAGAAGGCATCTTTAAGGTCTATGGTGGACATGAAGTCTCCGTCCCTTATCTAAGGAATGACCTCTTGTAGGGATGTCATTTTGAATTTTTGTTTCTTTATGTATTGGTTTAGGAACCTTAGATCCAGGATGGGTCTTAGCGTTTCGTCCACTTTTGGTAACAGGACATAGTTTGAGTACACTCCCTTGTTCCTTTCTCTGAATGGTACTGGTTCGATGGCCTCCTTTTGGAGGAGTTCTTGTGCCTCCTCTAGGAGCAGTGCTACTTCTTTTGCTGAGTGTGCCTTTCTTTTTGGTTTTCAGTTTGGTGGCTTCTTTTCCAGTTCTATGCAGTATCCGAACTGTATGATGTTCAGTATCCATTTGTCTGTAGTTATTTTTTTCCATTCCTGGAAGAAATGTTTTAACCTGCCTCCTACTGGTGTTACATGTTCGTTGGTGCTTAGTCCATGTCACCCTCTATTGTTGACCTTGTTGTGCCCCACCCTTAGAGGTGTCGTGTGGGTGGGCACGCTTGGTGGGACGGAGTGACTTTGGGGTGGGTTGCTGGCCCCCTCTTCTTGTTTGCCCTCATCCATTCGCCCTCCCGCAAAAGGACTGGCCCCAGGCTGGTACTGCCAGGTTTGTTTTTGCTGGCCCTGCTGGGCTTGGTTGTCACCCTGGTAGGTCTGCTGGAATGTCTGATGTGACGTTCCCGGCTGGTTTCCCCCCCTTCCGTTTGGTCTTCGTGTCGGGGTACCCCTTCTCATTCCTCTGCATTGCAAGGCCCCATGAACCTTGCAGTCTCATTTTCTTTTTTGAGCTGGGTGAGTTTCTCATCCCCCGGTGCCCCGAACAGGGTTTCTCCATTGAAGGCTGTGCTCAGAATGTTGTTTTGTACTTCCGGCCTGAAGCCTGAGATCCTCAGCCAGGCATGCCTTCGTTCTGTGACCTCGATCATCATGAGCCTGCTGGATGTGTCAGCCCCATCCAAAGCTAATTTCAGGCATGAATTTGCTATATTCTTGCCTTCCTCCACCAGGTGTGACGCTCTTTGTTGGTATTGCTCAGGGAGGTGTTTGAGCAGCTGTCCGACCTCGTCCCAGTGTTGGTATGAGTGTCTGTTCAGTAGGGCATTGGAGTTTGCAATGCACCAGTGTACTGCTGCATTCCTCTCTATCTTCCTTCCAGTGAGGTCCATCCTCCTACTTTCTTTGTCTGGTGGTGGGCCTGATGTTGTTAGAACGTTTGCCCTTTTCCTGGCTGTTGCCGCAATAATGAGTCAGCCGTGACGGATCCCTGGATGTAGGGGGGATCTTTAGAGGAGTGTTTGTATTTCTTCTCTGTCCTAGGTGTGACAGATCTGCATGTCGACGGGTCATTGAATGCCTCCCTCCCCTGGTCCAGGATACTTAGAAGCATGGGGAGGAATTGACTCCTTGTTTGAGTGGGGAGCAGGGTCTCTAAGAGGAATCAGGCCTTTGGTTTTTCTTCCTCCAGTTTCACTCCATAAGCCGTTGCTGCATTCTTGACGACCATGTTGTAGACCCCAATGTCATCTGGCGGCGAAGGCCTCGAAGGGTACGATTCCACGGCCTGTTCTGGGCTTTCAGTGTCGAGGTCCTGCCAATCTAGGTCCTGTGCCATCGAGGATGCCGAGCTGAAACTCGTCCGCTGGTCTTCCTCGCCTTCCTCGTCGTAGTATAGGCCCTCTTCCTCTTGGTTTTCCTGGGGCTCTGGAGTTTTTGGCGGCCCTTCGGCGTCGAACTCCTCTTCTTCTTCGATTTTGACGATCGTCCTCAGTGGTTTCGACTGAATCATGCACCTTTTCATCTTTTCGTCGAACTCTCTTTTCCTTTGTAGGATGTTATCCATTTAAGCCTCAAGCCTTCTCTTCTTTCTCCCCATTCTGGCAGCCTGTTCGGTGTCGAGTGTTTAGGCCGATCTCTTCAACATAGTCGTCGACGTCGAAGTAGCCTTCGGGTCCTTTTCCTTCGGAGTCGAGTGGTCCTTTTCGGGGATGTGCTTCGACGACCTTGGTTTTTCGCCTGTTTTTGCTGTCTGGGAGTCCTTTTCGAAGGATCCGCTGGGCTGTTTGTCCCTGGATGCAGCTGCGGCCTTCAAAATTTTCGGCGCCAGTCCTCCTTTCGTGGACTTAGACTCTGTTTTTTTGAGAGTCTGACTCAGGCTTTCGAGAGTCTGTCGAGGGTTTAGAGGTCGACGTGTCTCCCACCTCTTTAGATGTTTCTTTATAGGTCTCTATGACTGTGCAGTCCTCTGGTCCATCTGCGATGTTGTCCTCTTCGTCACTGGAGAGGCCCATGTCCCGAAGCGACAGAGGTTGGCCTTTGCCTTGCATGATGTAGTTGGCTCTTCTCTGTCTCTCTCTAACCCTGAGAGTCTTCGGGGTGAAGACGGAACAGGTGTTGCAATCCTTGCTCTCGTGGTCGACCGTTAGGCAGAGGTTGTAAACCGGGTGCTGGTCCTTTTGCGCGTATTTGTGATGGCAGTTACGGCAGAATTTAAAGGGTGTTTTGTCCATTCCTGCGCTCAGGGGGCCCCCTGTGTGCGCATACTCCGTCGGTTGTCAAAGTTCTCAAAGTTTTCCTCCTTGTTCGTCGTCCAGGCTCAGTGATCTTGTTTCTCGATGTCTTCTCCAATCTTTTCCGTGAAGAAATCGGTCTTTTCCCTCTTCTTTCCTCCAAAAAGCCTCTTGTGACGATCCAGACCCAACGGCGGAAAAAAGAATCTGAAGATGGCGCCCAAAGGTGGGAGCTTCCGCAGGAAGCGTGCCAACGTCACAGGAAGTACACCAGAAGGTGGGACGTCGATGCCCACCTGGGCTACGAAAAAAAAAAAGAAAGAAAAGACTATGATTCCGGACCCAACCACTAGACCGCGGAATAATGCACAGCATAGGGAATCCAGAAAGATTCACGCTGCAAAACTTCCCTCACAGGACAGGCTCATTGCCGCTAACATGTTAGTCCATCTGTTCAATTTCAAAGAAGCGTCAATACACCCCATTCCATACAAGCATCGAGAGGAAATTTGTAACCACAAACGATTTGTGACCAAAGAAGTGTAAGGAAGGTAAGAAAGTACCTCACGTTAGCATCACCCAGGGGGGCTGCTGGTTGGTACTCAATAGCTTGCCCACGTCGTCATCAGTAACTTTCTTAACCATAAAGAAAGAAAAGAAAAATCTCACAGCAAAACTGCATCCTTCCCATCCCATCCAACAAGGGACCTCAGAAGCTAAGAGTGAAAGCTCCTGGTTATACACCACTGCAGACACATTTCTAAAAGAGGAGTAGCTTACTCATTGCAGGGGCCATGGTTCTGGAATTCACTACCGCTAGTGCTGTGCCAGTCCCACATGCTGACAGTTTTCAAAGAGGCTCAAAATATTAATTTGAGTAACTTTAGACCTGCATCAAGAGACCTTAACAGGTATTGCTCTTTTAATACAGGTAGTCAGTCAAACGATGTGTTGCAGCTATATCAAACTCTTAAAATCCTTAGGTTTACATAAATCACAAATTAACTACAGTCACTTGTGTTAATTTGTGTCTGGGATAATGCAGAGACATTGCCTGTAAGAGTTTGTGGCATACTGAAGTCAGACTACTGGTGAACTACTTACTTTTTTATAAACCAAAAAGTGTATAAAGGCGCCTCAGTTAAGGTATATCTGGAAAAATTCAGTGATGCTGGCCATAAGCGATCTTGGTATACAGAAGCAAGCCTATTAGTAAACTCCCTAGGTTTACACATATCAGAAATTGACTAAAGAAGCCTCAGTTAAGCTGTACCTAGGAAAAGTCAGAGACACTGCCCATAAGGGAATTTGGCATACAGAAGGAAGTCTATTGGTAAACTCCCTACATTTACTCACATGATGAAGAGTTGTCTAGAAGTGCTTTAGGTAAGTTGTATCTGGGATAACTGAAATATTATCCCTAAGAGATCTTGGCATATTGAATTAACACTGTTGGGAAAGATCAAGAAGAATTTGGCTCCTGTTCTTGGGAGTTTCCTTCAGTAGGCTTTGCTTAGATGGTAACATCAAGCTGGAGAGAATTACAATGTTAATCAGATATCATCACTTAACTTAAGGAAGTTGTATTAATTTCTGACATGTAAACCATTGCCTAGTTGCAAAGGCAGTAAAATGGTCAAGTCCTGAACTATCTCTATAACAGACTGCCTTATTATTTTCCCAGAGGAAAACACTTTGGGTTTTTTCAACTTTCTAGTCCTGATAACTGAGTGAGTAGTGGAATTGATTTTGTTCACTAAATCAGGCGCCGCAGCAGACCCCGGTCCTCCAAAGGTGTTGCATGACATTGCGGGATGTATTGCTGCACCTCTTGCAACACTTTTGTATGTTTTATTCCAATATTGCGTTTTTGTACAATATTTGCTTTGAAAGCCTTTTTATTGACAACCGTACCTGAACAGCCATTTCGTAGGGCATCACAAAGCACATTTTAACACTGCTGAAATCACAGAGCTCTCTGTTTCCAAGGGCCACAGAGGGCACTGATTCACTTACGACATCACAGACACAGTCTCACTGAACATAAAATCAAAGAGCACCAGTTTTACTGATTATGTCATAGAGGTAACTGTCCCACCCAGATTAAATCACAGAGCATTATACTCACCACAGATATCACATAACACACTTTCACTGATACAATCAGAGAGCACCCTGTTGCACCAAAGACATCAACTGATGACGTCCGGTCACACAGTCTCACTGCAGATGACATCAAAGAGCCTGGTGTGTCACTTTTGATGTTAGAAAACGTGATGTTGCACCAGAGCTAGTTAGGAGACCTACTCAAGAAAATGGCTCGCCCATTTCCCCCAGTAGTAGAGGATGCAGTCAACACACATGTACAATAAAATACTCAGAAAGGTATCAGAGAGCTTTACAGAGTTGGAACAGCAGCAATTACACAAGTTAAAAATAATAATTAAATATATATAGAAGCTCCGTTTGCACCACGAAGCAGCGCACTCACAGACGGGTGCTTTGAATGCGATGGTGCCTTCGCGTAAATATCAGCGCTCACGCCTTTCTCCTTCTAGATATAAGGAAAGCACTCCACAGGAACTTTGTTTGTCATCCATTACTTTCATTCATAATCCGCAGGGACAAGCAAAACATGACGCGTTTCGGCGATGCTTTAGTCGTATGTTTACATACGACTAAGGCATCGCCGAACGCGTCATTTTTTGCTTGTCCCTGCGGATTATGAATTAAAGTAATTGATGGCAAACAAAGTTGCTGTGGAGAGCTTTCCTTATATCTAGAAGGAGAAAGGAGTGAGCGCTGATATAGATATATATATATATATATATATATATATATATATCCAAGCAGTTCCTCTCGGCAGCAGCCAGTGGATTTGCCGATTTGCTAAAATAAAAAATACTGCTTTACAGCGAGAGTTCATGGTTGCTGCTTTTCCGGTGTTTTTCGCCTGGAGAGTGTGGCAGCGTTCGTTGGATTAATATATATATATATACTTATACATACACACACACATATATATATCTCTATGGGTTCTCTGTGTGTCTTGTCCCCTTTTAGTGCTTTGGGTACTTATCTATGTTGTGAACACTTACTGTTGTAAAGCACACTGACTAAGATGCTCTGTATAGACTTATCTTTGATGTGAACATTTACTGTTGTAAAGCGCTCTGATATCTCCGGGTCTAGCTATCGCTATATAAAACTCTCACATAGATAAATAAATTACTATTGTTAAGCGACTAGTGGGGTCATGATTCACAAGATGCAAAGCTTCGATTGACTCTTGATGCCCCTCCTCTCTCAATAAGTATGAATTTTGCCAGGCTATTATTGCATGAGACGTAGTTATAAACATAGCTATATAACCATATGCAGAGTACAAGGGGTTAAATCCATGCAGTGAGACAGAATGTCAATGATCTGGCTTTGCTTCAGCTGTTTTCTTCTGTCACCACCTGCGTGGCAGGTGCCACACTGTTTTTGTAAAATATGAATAGACAACTTCTGAGAGGCTGACTGGGTCATACACCCACCAACCACACGCAATACACACAACACACACTCTATGTGCCCACCACATAGATACCACAGGCATACTATGTGTTAGCATGCAGACACCATACGCAGCATCCACAAACTTCTGTGGGTTGTTTTGGGTCTTTTTAGTTACTAGCCCACCTCAAAGGGGTCGCAGGCTCATGAGCTGTGGTCTGGGCAAGGGCGGGTTTGCTGGCCTGTGCCCTCCAGTCATTCAGACCCCTTGGCTCCCCCTCTAAATTTAGCTGTTTCTGGTTTTGAGGTGAAACCACCAGTTAATCCAGTACAGGACAGCTGGAATGCTGCGGCTTTGAACACTGCAACAACGAGGTGATAGAGGGAATGTTTGAGTTAATAATCTCAGCCACTAACATCCCAGTTCATCGTTTTTCGCCCACCATGCCACCTCAGTATGGACCCAGCCACATGCAAATCAGCTTTGACCCTCCTCCAGTCAGAACAGTCCAGTCCAAACTGCCAGACCGGGTCATTCCTGAGCCAGAAAACAAGCAGCCCGGGTCTTGGAACACGTCACTCACACCCAATGGTAGACCAGTGTGATAGCAATTTACGCGGCATGTTAGTCTCAGACAGGTGTCCGATTCTGTTTACTTACAGAGGCAAAGACCCTTTTGGTACAGCTTAAACTGGCACTGACTATTTGCCCACAGTTATGGGGACATTACCGTGGTCCATGATTGCTGGAAGAATTACTGCCAGCAATGTCAGGCACTTGTGGATTTTCGCCCCAAAATTTTACCCGTCATAATTATCTCTAATCTTGCAATGGTACGGCAGTTTCGATGCAAAAACCTCCATCAACGTGGTGGACATTCATAAATATGACAGATCTGCAGGTGTCGTTTTGCCAAAAGCTGCAAGTGTAAAGGTGGTGGTCGGAAAATCCGCCGCCAACCAAACTCTAAACCAGGCATCGCATCTCTCAGTTTCCCCTGTGCTTAGTTCTCTGAGCCTTCAGTTTCACTTCCGCATGTTACGCCTCTGACGTAAACAAATAGCGGGCCTGCGTCCTTCTGCGGAGACCGCACGCTTCTGCTTTAAAGGGAAAAACACAGACAAGGTTACGTGAGACAGTGACAAGACGGAAGAGGTAAGAAAGTGAACTCTGACCTATGTGGAAGGAGTTGTTGGTGCCGATCCAGGCCCTGTCGCTGCCCCCGCTGTGCTCTGTGGACAAAGGGAGGATTTCATTTTAGGTGCGCTCAAGCGGGTACATTTCATAAGCACTAAAATCAGAAAGCGGGAGAGAGAGGGGGAAACAGAGGAGATGTTCAGGTAGGTGGGGGTCCAAGGGAGGGGGGGGGGGGGTGGAGAGGAAGTAAAAAGATAGACGAAGAAAGGTATAAGAAAGGATGCAGGGAGGGAGACTGATGGAGAAGTGTAGAGAGGATAAAGAGAAAGCGGAGAGGAGAGAAAGGTAGTGGTCAATGTTTGTATGGTAACACTGAGGCCCCTTGATAGATGAGTAGATTTACAGCTTGGAATTATTGCCCCTTCCTGATAGCACCTTTTCACACTGCCCACCACCACTGTTTGTCAAAAGCCTTGCCCATTCAATGGTATGTTTCTCTGCTGTGACTGACAACAGAGGGTGGTTGACTGGGAAATATATCATGGCGCACCACTTGTATGACTGTCATGTATGGCTGCAGTAAGGGAGATATGATGTAGAATGGGTCCGCATTAGAAGTTCTGATCACTCTTCCAGGTCAGAGATTGGGGGAGGGGAGAGGAAGGTACAGGCCTAAAGACAGTACAAGCATAAAAAAAAATACTGCACACACATGAAATATTTAAACAAAGGATAAGGATTATACTTGCTTCAACGAACCAATTGGGGGAAAATCTATATTAGCGTTTATGCCTTGGATGACTTTATACTGTAGGTAATGGAAAGTAAAAAGAGTTTCTGATCAGCAGAGAAGAGAAAAGGGCTGATGAGATGATGTAGAGAAAGATGGAACAGGAATTAGATGGGGCAGTTGGAAAGGGGAGAACACAAGAATGTGAAAACGATGGGTGAAAGGAGCAGAATTAAGAGTGAGAGAAGGAGAGAGGCAGACAGACCGCTGACCGACTAAAATCATAAAAACCAACAGTGGCCCTAAATGTTCTTTTATTACTCCTCAGTGGTGATCAGTATCTCCAGCGGTCCTCACTGTCTCTTCATGGCCTTCAGTAAGTTTCACTGGGCCGCACTGAGCCTCATTGCCTCTTATTGCCCTTAACAGCCCCTTACTGTCCCTCGCCTTCCCTCCCTGGATGGATTTCTATTGAGCCTTGCTGATACATACTTCCCCTCAGTGGCCAGTAGTGACCCTTAAGCTCCCCGGTTGCTTACCGCCCTGTCTTTCACCAGTCTTCATCGCTCCTCATTGCTTTTTAACAGGCTGTTACTGCTTTGCGTTAAGACTTGTTGCTGCTTACACATCCCCATTGTCTCATACAGACCCCAACACCCTCTCTCTGCTTTCTATTGGCCCATACGTTTGCTAATTTTTCGCACTGGCCCTGAATGCTCGACTACTTTTTATTGGTTTTCTGCTGCTCAGGAACCCTCATTAGCTCGCACCAGTCCTTGTTCTTTCCACTATCAATGACCTTTACAGCTGCTCAGTGGCCCTCACAATCCTAATTAACCCTTGCTGCTCCTCTTCGGCTTCCCCCGAACCTCTCTGACCAGAACCTCTTGACCATCTCATATATCTGCCTCGTTAAAGTAGAGTCTTATGTAATGAAGAAAGTTATGCAGTGGCTTGAGAAAAGGTGGGCGCACCATGTGCCCCATCTCCCGACCACCTCGACCTTCTTCCCTGCAGCGAAGTCACCCTCCACCTCACCTCTGCCTCAGAACACCCTGTAATCCAGCCCTCGTTTCTACATCCTCTGCATACTGGGAACTGTGGTCCTTTCTCTGCCACTAGCTAACTAAGCTCAAGCCTGCCCCGGAACCATTGAGAAGGTAGTGGAATTTTTATTTTTGCTCCAAAAGCGGTTTATTTTATTCTAAGTAATAATTAGACAGAAACATCCTGTCATATCAGTTAGAAATTATTTCAAGCTACCAAAATATGCATTTTTAAGGCGTAATGCCATAGCTAGCACAGCAAATGGATGAATAAATGAATAGTTTTGCATAGTATCACAATACATTTTCTGGCTTTGTAGAGTGGATGTTGGGAGTGTTAAGAAAAGATGGAGATAGAGCTTATGCCTGAGAGAGCTTTCTTGTCTTGGTAGCTTTGGTTCATGGACTTTCAGAACCCCTTTAAGCAAGTTTTCATTTTCGGGGCTCCTCCTCCACTTGGAACAAGGCCATGTTCTAGGCCATTTCTTGCGATCTGGTGCTCTCGTGTGACATTTTGTGGCGTTCTTGTAATGGTAATGGTCTTGACATAGTACTATTCCTGGGATTCTGTAGGAATGCTCACACTTAATTTAAGGGGTGGGTTGGTCTCTTGCAGGTAACTAGACCAATAGCATCTAGAGACGACCTGACTGCAAAATGTATTTACTACCTCTGCTTACTTAAATGGAGAGCGCTCCAGAGAGAGGCTCCTTTCACTGTAAAGGTTGCTCCTCCTTTGGAGCTATAGCATGTGCACACCAAATCGACGGTGTGCGTGCTGGTGTATAATAGCCTTTGGTTAGAGAAGCATAAATAATTTAGGGAGTCTGGAGTGGAAGCTTTGGTTGGGGGTTGGGGTTGGACTAGAACACAGTGCTATAAAGGTGCTCTAGATATTTACCCCAAAGCAAGCAGCATGGCTTCAGCTCTGGTGTGAAAGAGTCCCAGGGATTCTTGGAGCTGAAACAACTGGACTGCTTTGTGGTGGATAATGGAACATTTGGCAGGCTGGGGTAGCTGATGGAAATTCCTACCTCTGCCAGAAGGTCGTCTATAGGTAGGACTTGAAACTATATTGTTGTACATGAATTGTCAAAATGGCGGGAGGCTAACAAAATACAAAGAATCGATATACAATGAACGAGATATTGGGTGAGAATTTGGCAATAAACGGTGAAAAGAAATTGACAGAATGTTCAAATAATATAATCAAGAGGTTAATTGTTAATTATGTGTAAACAATGTCATAACTACCAAAAAACAACCGAGATCATTTGTAAAGGAACTGCGAATTTACAATGTAAGTATGTTACAAAATCCAACTATAAGATAGTTCATACATTTATTTACATTTTTTTGAAATAAGAATGAAGACGTTACACAAAGACCAAACAGATGACAGGACTGCCAATAGTGAGAGGTGTACACATATGGAAGACAAAGTAATTTCCAAATTGAAAATTCAAAGAATATTAAGTACTTCAATGAGTTCATGAGAATGTAATATTTCGACAAATTATGCTTTTGAGCACTACTTCTAACAAATCCCATTCTGTGGTAACCTTTTTAGATGGAATATAAAAAATATTTTATGATCATTAGGACACCAAGAACAAACCAAAAAAGACAGCAGAAAATACAAAAACAAAGAGGTAAAAAGATAATTGCATTTTTTTTGTGCGACACATTTAAATGAAGTACTATACAATGTATAACACTGAGTATTTAAAGTAGAAAATTCTATCTTTTTTTCACTTACTTATTTTTTAATCTAAAAGCAATAATTTAGTCATGGACTTTTTAACAGTTTTTGCCTCATTGGACCCTAATGGATAATTGTACCATTGACTGTAGCCACAGTCTATCATCTCTTCAAACCTCGATACTAATGATTTAATAGACACCTTTTACACACATGTTATTGATAATGCTAAATAATTGGGCAATAAACTCACTTGGAAATGAGCAAACGAGGCACATGAAAGGAATGAAGCACTATTAGCACCAAACAAACAAGACACCATCATATTAATCACTGCGGGCATGGAAAAAAGAAGTGATCAGCAATCCAAATGTTTACACCAAGAAAATCTGAAGGGAACTGACGACCTCACAGGGATATGTAAGTTTGAACGTGAATCGCCATGCAGACATGCAAGAGGACTTACATATATTGTTGAAGAACTTTTTAAGTTCGAACAAATGTGGGTATGCTTAGTGATTAAAAATACACCTTTTAGAATGATGTTTATCCTATAAAGCCTATTATTATTTTTTGGCGAAAATGCACAGTACTATGTACTCTCATAAAATAGGTTCTAGCTTTTTAACCAATAAGCTGTCAATCGGGGTAGATGCCTGTTTAGCAGAGATTGTGCCCTCTTTACTTTCCCGAATCACAAATATAACAGATGTAATGAATTATTTAGAGAGCAAACATCCTGGCTGCCAAGATTGTGAAAATTATATACACAAGTATATCGTCCACATGCTTCTGACATTCTATTTCGTTCATTTAACAGCAATCAGATATAAAAATTCTATATATGATGTGAACAGATTTTATCTTGGAACAAAATGTATTTATATACTGGAATTCACTTTGCAGATTGGTTCAGAGAGGATTCACACACTGCACTGGCATGTAGTACTGAGGGCAGACCTACTCGGATCAAATGGATTAATTTAATCAATGTATCATCGTTTAAGGATGGTATGTAGATAATGAAAAAGTAATACGGGCTTGAAAGGCACACTATGAAAATAGAAAGTATTAGGTAATAGTGACTACAATGTAGAACTTGCAATGGAGTATGATGTAAATCAAACAATGTATTTCGATGCCAAATGATTCATATTTTATGAGATATTACAGAGTAGGTTATGGTGACAGGAAACTTCCAGCAGTGATGTGTTACAAGCAGAATTTGAATAACAAAGGAGGCCGATTTCGTATATTCCAAAAAGGCAGTTTATGTAGGCTAAACAACAAAGCTAAAATACCAAGCAGGATTTTGTCAAAGAGGCTAGTATAATTTACATGTTTTTATCTAAACTTTACAATATTTTGTGATTGGTGAAGAAAACAATCAAGGTGAAAGAATTTACAGAAGATCTCATTTTGTATTCTAAATGAATGGCACAGTCTATGTATGTACAGCACCGGGATGCACTCTGAGGAGCATTAGCATTTTATAAATGCAGTTTTATTCATTCATCCATCCAAGTACTTGGAAGCAATACCTAATATCAATTTCCCTGTTGAAAGTCGAAGAACTTAAACCTTAGTTCATACTGGAGCAAGATATTTAAGAATCAACTGTGGATTGGATGGGTGTTACCTGTCGAAGCCCCCCAATATTACATAATGTTTTAAGTTCAACTTCATCTATGAATCCCAGAAAAGAAAACAAACGTGAGTGAATGAATTACTGAGTTGATTTTACAAATGGGCCTATGGTATGTGTGATGCATATACAAGTGAAAACGCACAACAATCGCTTCACTGCGATAGGTCAACAACTTTTATTCCAAGTCCTTTATTCACTGCAGCACCAACTAAAGTGTATATGTCCTATTATGTAGAAATCGACCTGGCCTCCACGCTAGAAGTTCTCAAAGTGTGAATGACACAGTGTAGTAAAAACAATAATCAAATACCGTAGTGTATTCCATGAAAACAGCAAAGTGAGTTGAATTAAATACTTGGGCTGAAAGTGATTATAGATGAGAAGGAAATATAAATAATGCCTATTGGGAACTAGAAACAAAATGGATAATAAACCTTGTAGTAGTTAGATATTAACTTCACATGAATGAAGAATTTCAGAGATTTGTGGGTATTAAAATCAACCATTGTCAACATTTTTGCTGGTGTCTGGGTGAGAGTTGACAAGTACATTGTGCTAAGTACTACCACTACACCTGGGCCTTCTGTTACCTACTAGTAGAAGTGAGAACAGATCATGTTACTTTATGTAGCACAGGGAGTCTTTAACTTGCATGATCTTAACAACACTTAGCTGAACAAAACAGAAAAACATAGAGGTTGGTGGAGCCTGATTGTACCATGACAATAGACCCCTTTGATTTTCATTCTGGTTGTACCATAACAAACGGCAGCTTTGAATTTGTTTTCTGGTTGTACCATAAGAAAAGATCGCTTTGAATTTGTTTTCTGTTTTTTTTCTTTTTTTGGTACTTAAGCAAAATATATATTTCGTGTTGTTTAAGGAAGAACTGTCAAAAATTAGGAGCGCAATTTAATTAGACTAGAGGGAGCCAAAATAATTAACAGAACAAGTCTATTGAAAAAAGAAACACGGGTTAATCATGATATTATCAAGTGAATGATCTGTATAATAATCAGTGATGTATTAACGTTGGGACATGGACTCAGTAGAAGAGTGTGAGCTCAACGTGAATGTACAGGGAGGAAAGAATGCTCAGTGGAACTAACTGTGAATACATTTGATCTCAGCATTATCTAAACACCCTTTTTCTAACGTGGGACTTTTAACGTATTGAGTGAAAAAACAAAATGACAAGTGAAAAGGGTATGCTCATAAACAGTGTTGAGAAGACTGAACCTTTGGGCACGAGAACAAATTCACGTGTACAGTGGGTGATGATTACGTTGTGGAGTTTAAAAGATGAAAGGGCACAAACAGGTGGCAAAAGAACACGTTATGTAAGGCAACTATACAAATATACAGATAGTTATTATACCAGTGCAAAGGTCAAATCCAAGTTTATTATCACAGTACAGCAAAACTGACTGGAGAAAAGCACAGCTGCCTCATAGATTTCATGTACCAATTACATAACACAAGCAAACATCCTTCATAATAGATACAATGCCTATGCAATAACATCTTTGCTTACTGCACAAAGAAATGTAATTCTGGGTTTGGTTAAAACAAATATACATGAAAAAAAGGCAGAGGCATAAACCATACATGCAGATGTGCAGAGTATAATATGCTATTTATTACCAGTGTTGGAAAGAAAAGGGTTATCATGACTCACCCGAGGATTTACCTCTCATGATTTATCAACCCCCTGCAGTGAAAATATATATGGTATACCACACGAAACCATATAGGGGTTCTGATTTAATCAAAAACCACAAGACAAATCACTAAGTGGTTTGTAAATGTCACCAGAAACCCGAGATGTAAAACTGGACCTTATGACATGGTTACCGTTATGCCTTTTTAAAAATATTCCATGTTTATTATGGGAAAAGTGGCTTGGGAATTATGTTTTTTCCTAAGTCTAGCTAACTATGGGCACTGACTAAAATTAGATTGTCTAGGTTTTGTTTACTTTTCATGGATATCATGGATACATTGTTAATAAAACAATGGGTAATGAGGAGCCAGAACATTTCTGGAGTCTGTGGCTGCAGCTTTTACAGAATAATTATGGATTTATAAATGTTGCTACTTACTTGGCAGTATTTGCAGATTTCATAAACCTCTTTTACGTCAAATTGATCAAGATAAACTGCCACATAATCTGCCCTTTCGGGCACATAATTTAGATAGCTTTGCAGCATAATATGGTCTAACATACCACTTAATCCTCGTAGTCCTGACCATGGCAAAGACTAACAGAGAGCTTTGGGGGATGTCATATTGACATTATGTCATAATGATGAAACTCAGATATCACAAGGAACCATGAAATATGGATTTTTTATGTCATTACATTTTGTGCAATAAAACCACCAAAAGATGCAATATTACTCGATACATTAGGGTGCAATAGTTTATGATACAATGTATATGAATATATGCTTTTATATCGTCACAATGTTTTTCATGTAGGGCAGTGACATGTTCTGGAGATAATTTAGTTAATTATTCTTCTATTTACAGAGCATCTGAAACAGACATATTGCACGGAGTTCTCGTAAATTTACACCTAATAATGATGATTGAAAACCGAGGACCAGCTTTTAAGAGACCGCATCACCAGTGAGACATTGCATGGCACAACATTTTTATTAAACATAATTCTATAGAACCCAGAGTGTATATGATATCTTTATAACATTGGCATCCAGGTTGTGTAGATATGGAGAGTTGGAGATGGTGGCTCTTTATAGATATTTAGAAGGTATTCTGGGATGAGGTCCCTCTCAGTGTGAGACGGCAGGGTGATTCATTGGAGGGGTTTCCAGAGGCAGAAGTACTTGAATATCTAGAAGCTGCAAAGGGGCTTAGAGGTGGTGGAGTGATATGACTGAAGGGGACAGTCATGGGTGCTGAAGAATCTGTTCAGCACAAGGCAAAATGGGTGGAGGAGAAACATTCCCATTGATAGCGTCGAACACCATAGCCTCTTAGCCCACCATAGTGGACTCTACTGGCCATTAAAGGTCACCTCCAGCGTTACAGGCCTTAGCCGAAGGCCTTTAACAGGGAGGGTGCCTTTATTGGCCGGTAGAGCCCACTACAGAGGGAGGGCTCTAAGGCTATTAGAACATTCCGCCCTTAGAGGGCAGAATGTTCTAAGTTGTAATACAGAGGCCTCCACTCGGGCTCCAAGAGGCCTTTTATTCAGAGCAACAGCTGTGAACAAACATTGGAATGTTGGAGCTCTTGGCTTCTACCAACCATAAGAAGCCCAGAGCCCTCCATGTTTTCAATGGAGCTCCCAACATTCCAATGTCCTCATAGACTGCGGAACATACTGTGACCCAGAGTGGCTTATGGCTACAGGAGAGGATGGGATCTGGGAAGGTCCTGCTGGATGAAGTCGGATGGGGAGGCTCTCTCTCCTAGTCCAGACTGCTGATTGTTAAAGCACTAATCGGGGTCTTGGGAGGAAGGTACATGAGGTGCGAGCATTTTGATATTGTTGAGCTGGTGGCCGGGAGGAGGTTAACATGAATGAAGATAAATAACAAGCCTCATTTCGCTGATGAAAATGGACCCCAAATTTTCAAGAGGAGAAGTAAGACTGGATCTGGGATGGAATGTTTGTATGGGCTGGGGTGGAAAAAAAATCAGATGATCTCGGACTTTAGGTTCAACGTTAATCAGTGTGGTGCTATCCTGTCCTGGATGCCAGAGAAGCAGTTGGTCACAGAAAATTAGAGTAAGCTTGAAAGGGTATTTTCAGTGCTAGACTGATCGGAGAACCTGAATAAGGTGTTTCTGAGAAAGGATTGTTTTTTCCTGCTGTAGTATGGTGAAAAAATACCTTACCTTGGACATCTTATATTATCCATGATAAATGGCACTGTAGCGAGTTATTGACTGAAGCTGGGAAAGACAGTAGTGAGGCTGATGGTGTCTATCTAGGACAAAACTGCTATTGTAAACTGGTACATATCAGAGGAAGAAAACTATACAGCGGCAACAGGAAGTGCTGGTTTTGTCATATAGGATGCAGGCACATCTCTGGGTGGCAAGGGGATAGGGGCCTGCTGTTGGGGCTGACCTTATCACACTAACTAAATCAGGATCACCATTAGACCCATGTCCTCCTCAGATACTTAGGTCAGTTTCTAATTTAATAGCACCTGTGCTAACAGAAATTTGCAATAATATGTTTTCTTCGGGACACTACCCCTCAATCTGGAAGAAGGCCATAATTAAACCCCTTATAAAAAAAACCCAACCTGGACCCGGCTGAGCCGAAAAGTTGCCGACCAATTGCAGCGCTCCCTTTCCCTACTAAAATAATCGAAAAGATCATGAACAGCCAATTAACTAATTACATCGACCAGAACAATCTTCTTGATGACACAC
The DNA here is from genome assembly GCF_964263255.1 of Lissotriton vulgaris. Taxonomy (NCBI): domain Eukaryota; kingdom Metazoa; phylum Chordata; class Amphibia; order Caudata; family Salamandridae; genus Lissotriton; species Lissotriton vulgaris. The sequence goes on along the minus strand of NC_141699.1, from coordinate 384,126,750 downwards.
AATTTGGCTTTAGAAAGGGCCATGGGACGGAGACAGCAGATGAAGTCAGAGCGATTATGGACCAAGGAGGTGCAGCAGTGCTCATCCTGCTGGACTTATCTGCTGCCTTCGACACGGTTGATCACAACATCTTGATCAACCGTGTAGGCAAACTGGGCATCATAGACAAAGCCAAATCTCTTCTGGCTTCCTTTCTGTCAGACCGCTCCTAAACTGTTAAACTGGGTGACTTCTACTCTCCTGTCTTCTCACTACCGTGCGGTGTTCCCCAGGGCTCCTCGCTGAGTCCGACACTATTTAACATCTATGTGTCGGACTTGGCGAGGGTAATTCAGTCTTATGGAATGGGGTTAACATCGTACGTTGATGACACGCAGCTGATATTAGCCATCCATAACAATGGAGAAGCAGTAGCAGCAAATTTTGAAGATGGAATGATGGCAATCAGTACGTGGATGGACCAGAATTGTTTAAAGTTGAATTCGGAAAAGACCGCGGTCCTGATCTTCGGCTGGTTGACTCCATCTTGGTCTCCCACTTGGTGGCCGACAGATCTGGGCTCTCCCCCAACTCCAGTAAAAAAGGTCAGAAATCTATGGGTTTTATTTGATGAGAAGCTGTCGTTCATGAGTCACGCAAACGCAGTGGTCTCTTCATCCTTCTATACCCTCCGAATGATTAGGAAACTCCTGCAGCTTCTTCCGCTGTATGCAGGCAAGACCCTTATGTGCACGTTAGTACTATCTAAAATGGACTACTGCAACGGACTATTGCTAAACGCTCAGGAGCGAGTCATAAGTAAGATGCAGTCAATCCAAAACGCGGCTGTTAGAATTCTGACACGGACACCTAGATTTGTATCAATTTCCCCCATTGTTCGACAACTACACTGGCTTCCATTTCGAAGCTGTGCAAAATTCAAGGCTTTGTGCATCACATATAAGGCTATGAATAATATAGGGCCACATTACCTGAAAAAAGCGTTATGCACATACATGCCAACTAGAACTCTACGTTCTTCTTCAGCTCATCTACTGCCAGTCCCCCGTACGAAAAAGGTAAACTGGGGAGACAGGCGCTTCATTGTCGCGGTCTCTAGACTGTGGAACACTCTTCCTTTCCACATAAAAAAGAGCCCTTCACTGTTGACATTTCGTAAGCATTTGAAGACTTGGCTTTTTGATCAAGCTTAGGCTACCTTTCTCTCAGCATGGATCTCTCCTCAATAGCGCCGAGACACCTAAGGGTATTTGTGCGTTCAATAAATTGCAAAAATAAATAAATAAATAAGGAATGCCGTGACTGTGTATACCTGATGGGGTAGAAAACAAAGTTTCCAGTTCAGGAGATAAAGCTCTGGTGTAATCGACAAAAACCTAACTTATTGAGAAATGTTGAGAATTCTTATTTGCAATTCCCGGGAAACCTGTAGTTTTCTAGCTTTCGACCCTATATGTTGGGAAATAGTGATGAAATTCAGTGGTTTAGCACAATTTGTTTTTGAGTTTTATTATGGAGAACAACGTGGAAGAGGCACACCCACTACCTCACTAACTTGGCGTAGTATGGGGCTAGTATTAAATCTATTTCCAAGGCTTCCAATAGTTCGCAGCCTTCACCTGGCATCTGGAGGTGTATATAACTGTGCAGTCTTCAACCTGTAGTATCTAGGGCCACTTGCATCAAAAATCCATTTTACATTCCTTAAATAGAAAATTTTAGGTAATCGCTATTTAAGGGATGCAAAATGGTATGTAAGATAATAGTGATTACCTAATGAGATTCCTAAAAATTCGCACTCACAATCAGGTAATAGTACTCTATTCATCCCTATGGGCCTCAAGGCCCATAGGTGCGAATGGTTTTGCATTACCTAATTTGCGATTCCCTAATTGGTAATCACAAATTAGGTAATCCAATACCAAGTATGCCCGGGGGTCTATGGCCCCCTGAAGCACCCCCTAAAAAAATGTGCACATGTAAAGCGCACACATGCCACTTTGAAAACTGCTTTTTTGTGCATTTCTCAAAAATTGCACATGGTTACCATCTAATTAAAATTGATGGTAATAGCATTTCCTAAATGCACAGTTTGCATTCAGAAAATGCTTGGTTTTTGCGATTACCTAAAATTGCAACTACAAAGCCTTTCATACATCTTGAAAAGCTATTTTGCACTCGCAAACGGCCAAAATAACCTATTCGCACCATTTGTGAATGCAAAATTGTTTGATACATTTGGACCCTAGTCTTCTGAATAACTGTATTTAAAACTGATCTGAAACAAAAGAACAGTCGTATTTGTGCACCTAAAGAAGCAAATAACAAAACTTAATAGAATCTGTAGTGTCTAGAAAAGACAAATGAAGATTGTAAAGGGTCGCCAATATAAAATGCAAACTTGTCTCCCGAACACTTTCTACTTAGGGCAGCGGTGTTTGGTTGCTGGTGTGGGAGGACTTTGGTAGGACTTTAAAGAGGGAACTGAACTGCTATGGTATTTATATTTTTGGACATTTCTGTCTGTATTTATCGATATTAACTTTTTTCTCAGACAGTGAAAGAATTAAGCTGTAAGTACTATATTTCTACGCTATTTAACTTATCATTTATTTGTACTTTTCAGACACAAAAACATTCCATATAGAAATATGAACACATATATTTTATCCTTGATTGTCATCGCTGTGTGGAGCGCATTAGAAGGCAAGTGAATTTATCCTGAGGCACGTAGCTGCCAAGAGGACTCATTTCATGACTGACAAATGAATCCAATCTTGGCTTTTTAATTGTCTTTTTCGTTGTTTTTTATTTTTTTTAGTTTGGTGTGTTTACAACATAAATCTGAAGTACTACGAAAAAATAAATAAATCTTTCTCGAAGCATAAACTGCAGCATTGCAAAGTTTACCATGTTGCAGGCGTAGTGGTTAACAGTAACACAACCCATTAAAACTATGATTATATGTTCATATAAGTCACTTAAATGGTATTCCCTTGTCTGTCAACAGACAGATGATCAAAGGGGCCCATCTATCTTTAGGCTGCGATGCCACAGTTAGTTCATCTACATATGTTACGAGTTGATCTATGCAATATACATGGTCTGTGAGCCATTGTTGCTTCACCTGTAAGTTCCGTTTGCCCCAGCTAATTGCTAGTCTTCTCTTCGCCATCAATAATGCGAGTGCCGCCAGCTTGCACATTGCGGGGATCACATTTTTGACAGAGCCCAAGAAACATATGTGAGATTGCTGTTCTACTACTTTCAATAGCATATTTGATACAGCCCCCGTTACCTGTCTCCAGTATCGGGAAATAGGGGGGCACCTCCAAGCCAAATGGATGAAATCCACCAGAATGCTGGGATTTTTGAGTCTGTACTGACAATGGTAAAAGTTGAATTACAAATCATAGAATGCAACATGCGGTTGGTAAAAAGCTGGGACAAGGCTCAAGAAGGGTGCTGCCGTAAGCGATACCTGTTATAGAACCAACTTACTGAAAAAGGGTATGGAAATATCCTTAATTTTATAGACAGTACTTCAGATAACAAATCTGTGAATTGCTTTGACAGCTCACAACACTAACACTGTTCCTGATATCACATTTCCCTAAAGCAGTTGGAGGATTTTCAGCGCTACTAATTTAGGACTTAAAAGTAATCAGATCCATTTATTATTCATCAATGTAGACATTCTACACCAATCCCCACCTATATGGCCGTTATCGATAAAAAACAGTTCACGCAAACTATACGTATGAAGTAACACCTAAGACTAAGGGAACAAATAACCTATTGAGAGAAGAAAGTATTAAATATTAAACAAGCACGGTCCTCCTACTTGAAAAATAATTCCCCAACATATTAACAACACTTCTTTAAATCCTACGATGAGTCAAAATGTTGACTTTTCGGTCCCATATAAGTGTCTGTCAGGAGCATCATCAGTACTTAGTGATGGTTATAGACTATTCAAAGGAATACGGTGCTTTTAAATTCTGGGTTAAAATTGAATCAAATCTAAACGTAATTCTAAGCTAAGGCCAATATTAAATTGCCCCTGCAGTCCTCGTTGTTCCAAAACTTTCCACTACAGCTTTGATAAAACATTGCATTCATGAGTTTCACATGGATTTAAAAGGGGAACAAGTCTCAATCCAATCTGTTGAATTTTCAGGTTTGCATCCACGAATTTTAAAAATATGGGGAAGAGAAACATCCAAGTGTCCTTTCTGCTCCATGACCAAACCGTACATTGCTCTCAAAGCCATTCTTCTTTTATTTTTCAGGATTTATGCTATAATTTGACCTACAATTTAATAATGTTGCATTATGTATATATCTTTACAAAGAATTGCTAAAAGCACAAGGGAAACATTTTTAATTTTTGATATATTGGTTACCAGAGCTCTGTGTTGCTAATTGCTAAAGGGTATACACGATGGTTGTTATTTTAAAGGTAACCAGAGCCCAGGGAATCAGTCTAGCCAGGTGAGTGACTGGCCTACTGGGCAGCTCTCAGTAGTCTCTAGCTTTCCACTAGCTTTTGCATGAGGTCTCTCAGGCTAGAGTGCTAGACAGAACCCAATGGTGCTCATCTAACTGGTAGACGTGCCTCCGCAGGGGCGTTCAGGAAGCTAGAGGAGGGGTTCGATCAGGTATAGCTGGTCTGTGGGATCCAAGCGCTCTGCACCAGGGGGCAAAATTCAGTAGCACGTGATGGCAGATTGAAAATAGCTAACTCCCTAACGCATGAATTTTTACTGCCATGGTCATACTTGATACTTCGATCAGGCTCACTATACTTTTCTGCAGCACTCGTGCAGTGCTAAACAACGCCGCTAAGCACAAACCGATGTACTGGTGCGCTTTCTGGTGCTAAAGTGGTGTAGTGCAGAAAAGTGATGTGAGTGCAGCATCACAAACGCTTTGCATGAGCAAATCGCCTCTTGTAAATGGATGCAATGGGAGTGTAACAGGTCAACAATAGTGCAAACCCCCTAATTGACACAAAGCCTGAAATACTAAGCTAACATGACCTAGTTTTATATTAGGTCCTAAAGGCAAATAAAACCATGCACAAACATGAGGCACACTGAATATCTTATGATAGCGTGTCATTTCGGCGAAATTGCTAATTTTACGCTGCTTATGCATTGCTCGAGTACAAATCTCACACCAGTCATTCATTGTTGGATAGCCTTTGCATTGTAACACACTGCTTGACTGTGTGCTAAACCTCCTTTTTTGAACACATGTGGCCAATAACCTCATGGACTCTTGGCTCTTAGCAAATATCATGCTTTTAAAGTTTTTTACCATTTGCGCAATGTAAAGTGGCAGATTTTCTTTCAACAGCACTGAGCTAAGTGAATTTGACTACATATAAGCTTAAGTAATGCCTGTACGTCAATATACACTGACATTTAATGAAACAATAAAATAACCAGCAGTGCGCTGAGGTATGCCAAACATTTCTGAAATACCAAAAAGAAATACCCATAGATATTTTGAAATACACTGAAATACCAAAAATATTCACAGGTACCTTGATAAATATATTGATAAAATTTAACAGTGCCACATGTGTAAGGTTTACAAACTTGTTTCTTACTTCTAAGAGTAGCTCCTCTTAACGGATGCGCACTAAACATGCCCAGATATTTGTCCTGCCTAATTTTCAATGTTGATGGCAGGTTTGGTGATGTTTACCCAAGCAGGGGGAAGGGGTGATATGTTTGTGGTGTGCTATTTTTGCGATGACGAGATTCGAAATAACATTAAATAGATTCACCAAAAATGTAGTTCCTACTGATCATGCATGAGATAACATATAAGTATAGTTCTGATTAAAATTGATTTGAAAAGCAACCATCTTGGATTGGTATATCCTTGTACTGGTCTCCTGGGACCTGGTAAAACCATAGCTACAAACACAATTTTTCCAACATGCAATGTGATGGATGTGACCACAAGCCTCAGCAAAAACATGTCAAACGCTTCACTGCTTGACGTTCATTGCAGCATTTGCACTTTGTAATTGTTATTTTTGGGCAAGGTAAAGACAGAAAAGATTCACTAATACTTCAGCTTCTAAGCAGCTTTCTAAAACGATATTTAGTACAAACAACCAACTGATATACTGCAGCATTCAACTGAACCAAGTTAAAAAATGGTACCCCAACAGACATCGCTAGACCATAAAATTATTATTTATCAGTTGGGCACTTAAGCAGGAGCTATTTTCCCAGTTCACTGCAGGGAGGAACTAGCTCTCGTAGTGATGACAGAAACATCACACCACCAACAGGGAGAGTTGCCTCTCACTGAGCAAAAACACCAACACACTGACTGCAAGAGTGTGGTCTCTCATTACCATATAAATATCAAGACTAGAGAGGTGCATCCCAATGACGAAAGAAACATGCACACTGACAAGAGACGCGTGTCAGTGACGACAATGAGCATACATTCTGACAGCAAGAAGCAAGTGTCCTTTCAATGGCCACGAAGACATATGAAGCAACGAGAGAGAACCCTCTTACTGAGGGTATAACCATATGCAATTTAAGATCACACACTCCACATATCATCATATGCACAGATGACATGATTCAGTAACCAGAGAGATATGTCTCTCTGACCCAAAAGAGTTGGGTCTGTCCCTGACCACTGAAACCTGCACACTCCGAGGTGGGGGTGGAGGGGTGCTACCTTGCTGGACTTCAGAAGGTGACCGAGTATAAAGATGCCTTTACCTTTTGTGTTTATCTTGTCACATTTGCTGTGTGTTCAAAGACAAAGATCAAATATCGGGCTATGTCTTTTGACAAATTGCTGCTTATTCAGAAACCAGCGTTTACTTTTATTTCTCTAAATGTGACTTAGGTGATAATATTCCCGAGTTACAGGAAGTGAAAGTAAAGGCTGTAGGGTGTCTTTTTTTTCTAACACACAACAACATTTTAATACCTGTAAATGAATTATATACATATTTCTAAATATATCCGCAAGTAGGAAAGCCCAAGTGAAGCACATTTTTTGTAATTCGGAAGTGTGATGGAAACAATGATTTTGTTAGGATCGGAAACAAAACGAGACACTTTACTTGGTGGTGTGCAAATGATATAAAATCATGGAACCTGATTTCCACACATTATTATTTCTGGACTAAATCGTTTTACCTGTAAAACTGCATACCTATGCAAATGTAGTCGCCGATTCAACCAAAAATGTGCTGCCTGTAAATGACCGAGCACTACCCTTCCAGTGCTCCAAAATGCTCCACCGGCTACGTACCACACCCTTGGCACTCTCCTGCTGAAGGGGCGTGGCTCATGTGCTACCCGTGTTCTTTGAGTGACTCTTGGATTTTTCTGTCAGCACACAGGCAGTAAAAGGGGCTCTTTCTGACTACAGGAAGAGATTATTCAGTGAAAATGAAAGGCACCACTCACTGAACATGGACACATGAACTGACAGCAATAGAAGGGAGTCTCATTAATCCTACTATGCTAATGACAAGATACATCTCTTACGGCCCACACAGCAATATGAGCTGTCGCTATTTGAGATTCTTTTCAGTGGACAGAAAACCATATACACGGACAGCAAGGTGGCTCTTTCGCTGAATACAGACACTTGAACTAGCAGCAATATTTCGACCTTTTATTGAGCATAATAACACATGAGATGGGACTTTTAGCTAGCCACAGAAGCGTATATAAAGAAAAGAAAACAAAGGTCTCTCACAGACCCAGGAAACACATGAACACGGACCATGAGACAGGAGTCGTCATCGGTCAAAAAAGATATACACCAGCTTACTACCGACCACAATAGCATATATACTGACAGAAGAGCAGTGCATTTTACTCACTATGTAAAAGTGTACACAAGTAACAAGAGAAGTCTCTTTCTTTGACCATAGACGCACAGGACCTCATTTACAGCTGAGCAGTTTTGATTCTCTCTCACAAACGTGATGAATATCCTGTCTGCCATATTACAAGTGCCATAGGATTTAATGTGCCTATAATATGGCTGATAGCAGGAAAGGGCCTATCATAATCACAACTCATTGAATTACTGACCCTTGACTGGTTCTCTTCCTAGCTGTCTGACCGATTCATTATAATCTCAGGACAACTATCAACCTACCTTTGGGCACCCCTAATGTTTGGTCCTGACCCTCTCATATTTTGCCTTTAAACCACACCTCTAGGTTACATTACATCTACATTCAGTTTCTCATACTGTCTCCTTGCAAACAACACTTTTTTTTCTTTCCCCATTTTTTTTACGCACTGCCAGTTTTGCATCACTAACCGTCCTAGGGGAAATCCATCACTGGATGGCTTTCTGCTACCCTACGCTAACCTCTAAAAGTCAAACAACATTCTTGCCTGCCTCTGCAATACAAACCTTTTAATTGTCCCACCACTTTTCCAATATTCACTCTAATATAACTTCCCTCTGGTGGAAACCATCTTGTCGTGTTTACCTTCAACACTATCTGGGAATCTTTATCTCAGCTACAGCTGTGACAGCCAGGTAACAGGCGCTGACTATACCTGCCACCTACAGCCACTGCTCTTTTCATACAGCCAGGTCCCTAATCAATCTAAGCCCCTCCTTGAGCAACTGCACTGGCTTTCAATCCGGCAGAGAACCAAATTTAAAATATGTTGTTTGATTCATAAATGTCTAAATGGACAAGGGTCCGCCTACCTTGAGAACAAATTTGTTCCCTACATTCCAACTTGATCGCTCAGGTCCAGCAATAATCTTCTTTTAGTGTTCCCCCATGCTAAAAAAGCTAGACATGGGAGCAAAGCACTATCAATTACAGGACCCACTTTATGGAACAAACTCCCTCTGTCTCTGAGACAGTGTAAAGAACATCTTACATTCAGGAGACAACTGAAAACTGTACTGTTCAGAAATGAGATCTAGTCCTTATTCCTTCACACCTTTCTGTTTCGAACGGGCTCCAAAAGCGCAGATATACTCCACTAGGAGTCGATTCAAGCGCTATATAAACCAGCAAATAAATAAATAAATAAATAAATCTAGGAGTTGTGAATACAAATTACTATTGCACCCAAATTCTGGTTGGCGTACACTAGTACTTATTCTCCATCCTAGGCAAAGTGACTGATTTCACCACACTTTAGTCTACCAGACAGACCTCTTAACGCAAAATATTCTTATGATTCTTACGGCTGTATCCCACGATAGAACCCATTATAAATTGCTGCCCTTAGTCATCAAGACAATGCATGGAATTTCCTTCAGGACACCATAACAAACCCATCCCCCTACACATCTGCAAGAAACATGCGACCTTCCAGCCACAACCTACTCATCACTCCTAAACCCTGCTGTGCCATATTCATATTTTGGTCCTTCGGGATCTCCGCCATGAAACTTGCTCCATGCCAACCTGTGACACCTCTGTCAAGCCCTTCAAGATTGCTCTGAAAGCCCACCTCCTCCCACTGCAACACAATAACAGCCATTGACACTGTCACCCCCACAACCCAGCCTAACAACACACACTTGAAAACACTGCCTACCAGGACTGGGACTGTCAAATACCACTAAAGCATGCATTGAAAACAAGATAGATGACTCCCCGTGGCACTAAAAATATACGCTGACCGCAAGCAAGGTGTCAAGCCAGGTAGCATTCAATGAAGAAGAAAGAGGAAAGCCTTTCACTAAACATTGAAAAATACACGGTAACAGAAAGGGAGGTACCACTCCATGATCTCAGAAAGACCTACCATGATTGCAAAATAAATTTCTCTCATTGACCACAAAAACATGTACCCAAAGCAAGGCAGTTTTCTCATTACATTAAAACATACATGGACAGTTAGTTGGCTCACGGTGACAATAGAAATATAGGGAAACCGACTTTACAATGTGGGCAGAGCCTCGCGTGCAGTTTCCCCGCAAGCACAACCACACATGCCTTAACCACGCATATGTGTGGTTAAGACAGGACACAGTTTAGTTGTCAAGGAATAGGAACAGGAAGTGTCAGAAACAGGAAGCTCGACGTGGACGGCTAAGAGGGGCTGGGAACGGGTTTGGGGTGGTGGGAGGTAATTTTTGGGGTGGGAAGTTTTTAGGATTTAGGGGGGTTCATAGTTGTTTATAGGGGAGGGGTCTGGGTTTAGGGCTCAGGGTGAGGGGGTCAGGGTAGTTTTTGGGGTAAGGTAGTTTTTTGGGCTTGGGGGGAGTCGGGTTGTTTATAGGGCAGGGACCAGAGTTTTAAGGCTCAGGGCGGGGGGTGGTCGGGGTAGTTTTGGGTTTTAGGGATTGGGGTTGTTTTTAGGGCTCAGGGCGTTCGGGTTAATTATAGGGAAGAAGCCAGAGTTTTAGGGCTCAGTGGGGTTGGGGTAATTTAAGGTTTTTGGGGTGGGAGTCAAGTTAATAGTAGGGCAGGAGCCAGGGCTTCAGGGCTCAGGATGGAGGGGCTGGGGTGTGAACTTTACTACACATGCCTTTACCAATCATGTCTTTACCACGAAATTGCATGGTAGAGGCATGCGTGGCTCAGGAACACGTTGTTCAGACACATTTGTTGTTCGGGCCGCTAGTAAAGGCATGCATGGTTTAGCCATGTGTGCCTCAGTCATACAACCAGAAATATATGCTGGCAGCCGAAGAGGTGCCACTCACTGACCAAAGGAAGCTATGCACTGACAGCAGCAAGACAAGAAGAAGCACGAACGGGGCCTTTCACTGACCATGGAAAAGATACACTGGCAACTAGAAATTTGGGAAAAAATTCCAAAGAAAGAAAATAACAGCAAGGAAATGCACCACTCTATAACAAAATGGTACCTATACCCAAAGCACCTTGAAGGGTGCCTCTAATTGACCATCGACAAAATATACACTGGACAGCAAGGGGAGTGCTGCTCATTGAACAAAGAAAAACATACACAGACAGCAAGAGAGGTGCCTCGTGCTGAACGAAGACACATATAGAGACATCAGGAGAGACGTATCTCATTGACTACAGAAACTCATACAATGAAAGCAAGCCTGGCCGTCTCAAAGTACTTTGGTGCCCTAAGCTATGTACATATTTTGCAACTCTCCTTCTTGGCTTCCATGCAGCTACACTGCTGTTCATTAGTGTGCCATCCAGAAGGAGGCCACATAGACAAGAGTTTGCATCACCTTTTCATTTAAATGGCCCTGACCACAAGGGAACTTCCTGCCATTGACTATAAAGAGATACTCTAACAATGAGGGGAATGCCACTGGCCATACAAATATGGATAGTTCTTTCTAAGGGATTCAGAAATATATACACTGACATCAAGAGTGATGCATTACCACCTATAGAAACAAAATCAAACCAATAGCAAAAGAGATGCCGCACAATGACAATAGAAAAATGTACACATACGAGGTATACAGTCGCTCACTGGGTGGGGGGGGGGGGGCAGCCACTGTCTAATACAATATTCATGCTGATAAATGTGCTTTGTTTTTACTGAAAACAACAGAAGGGTACTAATCTGCTCTGTAATGGGCCATCACTAACATATTTTGCTGTTCATAACCTGGCTGGGAGTAGGCCTCACAGTGGGAGGGCCTCTGAATGATACTTGTACGCATTAGGAAGACCTTTCTGACCAAAACAGTATGTTAGCAATCATGTTTTTGATTGTATTTTTAAAAGGTATAACTGTAAAATTTAAATATGTTTATAAATAGTTAATATTGCCAATTGTATAGAATACTTCTGAAAAGAATACTCTTCCATTCGGAGGAGGGTTGGATATGGGTTTTTTTAAACACTGGAGGGGGCGTGTGTTTAAACTGTTTGAAGACCACTGCACTATAACCTGAAGGCAAAACACATTTGTCCCACTACTCACATAACACTGTACACTGACAACAACAGAGATGTTTATTTCAGTGGCCATAATGACACACAGAATGATAAGAGTGATGCATTTTTCTCACCGTAGAATAGTATATGCTGGCGAAAGAGATGTGTCTCACACCAACCAAAGAATGTACACTGACATCAAAGAGGTGCATTTCACTGTAAATATTCTAGTAGACGAAAACGTTGAGAAGCATAAACACATAAGCAGTCACCCCACTGCACTTATGGTGGTGAGAGTGGTGCTTTTAGCTGGCCATACAGATGTATACTTTAACAGCAATATGAGACCTCTCCATGGCCATAGAAACGTGCGCTGGTAGAAAAAGAAATATCCTTCCGTGGTTACAGAATCATATGCTATACGAGAGGTGCAAATCACTGACTATAAAAACGCTGACATCTGTTTTGAACTGGAGATCACATATTGATATGAATCTTGACAACTTTAAACCAGACTTCGATCCTTCTGATGTTGGTAAATTGAGTGCCATTAAATTGGACCTGTGTAATTATTTGTGCACTTAAAAACGACAGAAGTGTGGTATAAAGAAGTGTGTTTAAAACAAGTAATTAGCATGAACAGTATTGTCACACTGAGCAAGAGATGGGCATTTTATTAATAATTGAAATATATGAACTGCCAGTAGTAGAGGGGCCCCTTGCTGACCATAGAACATATACCTATTACAGACAGCAAAAAATGGTGCCTGTCACAGACCATAGAAACATATACAAGGAAAGCAAAAGAGGTGCCGCTCACTGAACATAGAAACATAACCACTGACAGCAGGAGAGGTGCCTCTCCCTAACCATAGAAGAATTACCACTGACAGCAGGAAAGGGGGGTGCACCTCACTGACCATAGAAACATGTACACAGACAGCAAGGGAGGTAGAAATCACTAACAATAGAAACAACCCTGACAGTCTCATTCCCTCTCTCCCCACCCCCCTTTGCTATTTTGTCTCAATGTCGTTTGTAAGCTGTCTATCTTATAAAAGCAAATAAAGATATTAAAAAAAAATAGAAACAACCCTGACAGCTAGAGACTTGCCTATTACTGGCCATAGAAACATGACCACTGACGTCAAAGGGGCTGCCTCTCATGACCGTAGCAACATGTAAACAGACCGCCAAAGAGGTTTGTCTTACAGACCATAGTAGCGTAGAAGGTCTGCGAAGAGGTGTCTCTCTCTGACCATTGAAATATATACACAGACTGCAAGAGCGGTGCCTCTCATTAACCACAGAAACATACACATGGATAGCTAGAGCAGTGCCTCTCACTAACCTTAGAAACGTATACACAGACTGCAAGAGAGGTGCCTTTCACTAACCACAGAAACATACAAATGGCTAGCTAGAGCGATGTCTCTCGCTAACCATAGAGACATATTCATGGATTGCTAGAGGGGCGCCTCTCACTAACCATAGAACCATATACACCGACTGCAAGAGCGGTGCCTCTCACTAACCATAGAAACATATACTTGGATTGCTAGAGGGGCGCCTCTCACTAACCATAGAAACATATATACAGACTTCAAGAGTGGTGCCTCTCATTAACCACAGAAACATATACATGGATAGCTAGAGAGGTGCCTCTCACTAACCATAGAAACATATACATGGATAGCTAAAGAGGTGCCTCTCACTAACCATAGAAACATATACATGGATAGCTAGAGAGGTGTCTCTCACTAACCATAGAAACATATACATGGATAGCTAGAGGGGTGCCTCTCACTAACCATTGAAACAAATACACAGACAGCAAAAGCAGTGCCGCTCACTAACCACAGAAACATATACACAGACAGCAAAAGTGGTGCTTCTCACTAATCATAGAAACGTATACACAGACAGCTAGAGGGGCGCCTCTCACTAACCAAAGAAACAAATACATAGATAGCTAGAGGGGCGCCTCTCACTAACCAAAGAAACAAATACATAGATAGCTAGAGGGGCGCCTCTCACTAACCAAAGAAACAAATACATAGATAGCTAGAGGGGCGCCTCTCACTAACCAAAGAAACAAATACATAGATAGCTAGAGGGGCGCCTCTCACTAACCAAAGAAACAAATACATAGACAGCTAGAGGGGCGCCTCTCACTAACCAAAGAAACAAATACATAGACAGCTAGAGGGGCGCCTCTCACTAACCAAAGAAACAAATACATAGACAGCTAGAGGGGCGCCTCTCACTAACCAAAGAAACAAATACATAGACAGCTAGAGGGGCGCCTCTCACTAACCAAAGAAACAAATACATAGATAGCTAGAGGGGCGCCTCTCACTAACCAAAGAAACAAATACATAGACAGCTAGAGGGGCGCCTCTCACTAACCAAAGAAACAAATACATAGATAGCTAGAGGGGCGCCTCTCACTAACCAAAGAAACAAATACATAGATAGCTAGAGGGGCGCCTCTCACTAACCAAAGAAACAAATACATAGACAGCTAGAGGGGCGCCTCTCACTAACCAAAGAAACAAATACATAGATAGCTAGAGGGGCGCCTCTCACTAACCAAAGAAACAAATACATAGATAGCTAGAGGGGTGCCTCTCACTAACCATAGAAACAAATACATAGATAGCTAGAGGGGTGCCTCTCACTAACCATAGAAACATATCCATGGATAGCAATACATGGATAGTTAGACGGGTGTCATTCTCTAACCATAGAAACATATACATGGATAGCTAGAGGGGTGCCTCTCACTAACCATTGAAACAAATACACAGACAGCAAAAGTGGTGCCTTTCACTAACCATAGAAACATACACAGACAGCAAAAGCAGTGCCGCTCACTAACCACAGAAACATATACACAGACAGCAAAAGTGGTGCTTCTCACTAATCATAGAAACGTATACACAGAAAGCTAGAGGGGCGCCTCTCACTAACCAAAGAAACAAATACATAGATAGCTAGAGGGGTGCCTCTCACTAACCAAAGAAACAAATACATAGATAGCTAGAGGGGCGCCTCTCACTAACCATAGAAACAAATACATAGATAGCTAGAGGGGCGCCTCTCACTAACCATAGAAACAAATACATAGACAGCTAGAGGGGCGCCTCTCACTAACCATAGAAACATATCCATGGATAGCAATACATGGATAGTTAGACGGGTGTCATTCTCTAACCATAGAAACATATACATGGATAGCTAGAGGGGTGCCTCTCACTAACCAAAGAAACAAATACATAGACAGCTAGAGGGGCGCCTCTCACTAACCAAAGAAACAAATACATAGACAGCTAGAGGGGTGCCTCTCACTAACCAAAGAAACAAATACATAGACAGCTAGAGGGGCGCCTCTCACTAACCAAAGAAACAAATACATAGACAGCTAGAGGGGCGCCTCTCACTAACCAAAGAAACAAATACATAGACAGCTAGAGGGGCGCCTCTCACTAACCAAAGAAACAAATACATAGATAGCTAGAGGGGCGCCTCTCACTAACCAAAGAAACAAATACATAGACAGCTAGAGGGGCGCCTCTCACTAACCAAAGAAACAAATACATAGATAGCTAGAGGGGCGCCTCTCACTAACCAAAGAAACAAATACATAGATAGCTAGAGGGGCGCCTCTCACTAACCAAAGAAACAAATACATAGATAGCTAGAGGGGCGCCTCTCACTAACCAAAGAAACAAATACATAGACAGCTAGAGGGGCGCCTCTCACTAACCAAAGAAACAAATACATAGACAGCTAGAGGGGCGCCTCTCACTAACCAAAGAAACAAATACATAGACAGCTAGAGGGGCGCCTCTCACTAACCAAAGAAACAAATACATAGATAGCTAGAGGGGCGCCTCTCACTAACCAAAGAAACAAATACATAGACAGCTAGAGGGGCGCCTCTCACTAACCATAGAAACAAATACATAGACAGCTAGAGGGGCGCCTCTCACTAACCAAAGAAACAAATACATAGACAGCTAGAGGGGCGCCTCTCACTAACCATAGAAACAAATACATAGACAGCTAGAGGGGCGCCTCTCACTAACCAAAGAAACAAATACATAGACAGCTAGAGGGGCGCCTCTCACTAACCAAAGAAACAAATACATAGACAGCTAGAGGGGCGCCTCTCACTAACCAAAGAAACAAATACATAGATAGCTAGAGGGGCGCCTCTCACTAACCAAAGAAACAAATACATAGACAGCTAGAGGGGCGCCTCTCACTAACCAAAGAAACAAATACATAGACAGCTAGAGGGGCGCCTCTCACTAACCATAGAAACAAATACATAGACAGCTAGAGGGGCGCCTCTCACTAACCATAGAAACAAATACATAGACAGCTAGAGGGGCGCCTCTCACTAACCAAAGAAACAAATACATAGACAGCTAGAGGGGCGCCTCTCACTAACCAAAGAAACAAATACATAGACAGCTAGAGGGGCGCCTCTCACTAACCAAAGAAACAAATACATAGACAGCTAGAGGGGCGCCTCTCACTAACCAAAGAAACAAATACATAGACAGCTAGAGGGGCGCCTCTCACTAACCAAAGAAACAAATACATAGACAGCTAGAGGGGCGCCTCTCACTAACCAAAGAAACAAATACATAGACAGCTAGAGGGGCGCCTCTCACTAACCAAAGAAACAAATACATAGATAGCTAGAGGGGCGCCTCTCACTAACCAAAGAAACAAATACATAGACAGCTAGAGGGGCGCCTCTCACTAACCAAAGAAACAAATACATAGACAGCTAGAGGGGCGCCTCTCACTAACCATAGAAACAAATACATAGACAGCTAGAGGGGCGCCTCTCACTAACCATAGAAACAAATACATAGACAGCTAGAGGGGCGCCTCTCACTAACCAAAGAAACAAATACATAGACAGCTAGAGGGGCGCCTCTCACTAACCAAAGAAACAAATACATAGACAGCTAGAGGGGCGCCTCTCACTAACCAAAGAAACAAATACATAGACAGCTAGAGGGGCGCCTCTCACTAACCATAGAAACAAATACATAGACAGCTAGAGGGGCGCCTCTCACTAACCAAAGAAACAAATACATAGACAGCAATACATGGATAGTTAGACGGGTGTCATTCTCTAACCATAGAAACATATACATGGATAGCTAGAGGGGTGCCTCTCACTAACCATTGAAACAAATACACAGACAGCAAAAGTGGTGCCTTTCACTAACCATAGAAACATACACAGACAGCAAAAGCAGTGCCGCTCACTAACCACAGAAACATATACACAGACAGCAAAAGTGGTGCTTCTCACTAATCATAGAAACGTATACACAGACAGCTAGAGGGGCGCCTCTCACTAACCAAAGAAACAAATACATAGATAGCTAGAGGGGTGCCTCTCACTAACCAAAGAAACAAATACATAGATAGCTAGAGGGGCGCCTCTCACTAACCAAAGAAACAAATACATAGATAGCTAGAGGGGTGCCTCTCACTAACCATAGAAACATATCCATGGATAGCAATACATGGATAGTTAGACGGGTGTCATTCTCTAACCATAGAAACATATACATGGATAGCTAGAGGGGTGTCTCTCTCTAACCATAGAAACATATACATGGATACCTAGAGCGGTGCTTCTCACTGACCATAGAAACATATACATGGATAGCTAGAGCGGTGCCCCTCACTAACCATAGAAACATATACATGGATAGCTAGAGCGGTGCCTCTCACTGACCATAGAAACATATACACAGACAGCAAAAGCAGTGCCTCTCACTAACCGTAAAAGCGCGAACCTGATGGTTGTATACAAGCACGACTTTTATTTCATTTTCTGATAAGACTGCCCACACAGAGCTTTCTCTCTTCTAAAAAGTGTTTTTTAATAGTGACAATTTGTGATTTCATGCTTCTTTTAGGCTATTGTATCTGGGCTTCTTATTTATTGAAAACGTTATAGCCAAATTCAAAATTGTAAACTTCATATTACTGAACCACCTTACTATTTTACATTTGAGTCAACAGTTGACGAATACTAATGTTATTCAATTGTCTTTAGGTGCATTTAAAAGTGTGCAGCTAAAACTCAAAATCAAACTTTTGGCTGAAGTGCTTAATGCTTATTTAAGTTTTAACACAGGTGCAGACAGGTAACAGACTGGCTTACTCAAAAGGAATCCATGACATCACACAAGGATCCATTGGCATCATAGAAAGATTATCTGATATTGTAGAGCCTTTTGACGATGCGAGAGCAATTAGGTATATCACAATTAGGCTCCACTTACCTCACAATAAAGAAACCACTATCACAAGAAAATCAACTGACATTCCAATCGACACCTTTGACATCTGAGTTTCCCGATATGGGTTCCTCGACATCACACAAGAACACATTGGCTTTATGATTGCCTTGAATCTTTGCAATTTTTTCTTTGTACTGGGGCCAGGCCTAGATAATTCTATGACATGGCATATGCTTAGTACTTCCAAAAGATGAATCCTGCTCACCAGTCATTTTTACAAATGTTCTTGTTTAACTCCTCCATATCATTGGCGACCAGGACCTATTTTACCACTCTTATACCACTGACACTCAGCTCTTTGCGTCACCAACCATCAGGCTCATATAATTCTAAGGCAAGCTGCTTTGTTAGCTTAAAATGCTTTAAATCTGACTTTCTACGTATATGTTATGTTATGGTGGTGAGTGTGTATATATATATATATATATATATATATATATATATATATATATATATATATATATATATATGTGTATATATATATCCAGATTGTCATTTTTAAGTGAATAAGTACTGTATAGGAGGTCTAACTGAGACTTCTTTCCTGTAATTTACAATGCTAAATTCATTTACAGGATATTTAGCTTCTCAAACAAATGAAAAACTTAAAAATAACATGTTGCCTTTCTTTCAGTGCTGGTAAAAAAGAACGCATTAAAAATGACAATACAGCGCTTAAACAACTTATCAGCACACCTGACAAGCTCACAGTTGCAGGCCCAGCTTTGATCAAGCTTCTAACATAGACTCATCCTCAATGTGTGAAAATAATCATAAACGCAGAAACCTGCCAACAAAATAGTCACACTGTCCTGTATTGTACTTACTTGCGTTCTTTAAATATCTCTTGTTAAAGCTACTATATAGTGTCAATGAGCAATAATATAAAAGCATCTTTTAGAAAGCAATTTTAATTTCCTTACATTGAGCTTGGCATGACAAATATAATTTGCATAAAACACATTTTAAATATTAGCACATTAACCCCACAGGAACACACATTTCTCAAAACATAAATAGACATATCTGCAGTCTCAGGCAAACAATAAATAGCAACTCAACTCCTGATGCTTATATGCTCCAAATGGTTCTAAAGAGTATTGAAATAAGTTAAGAAAAAGTTGAATACAAAAACAATTATATTGTAGGTAGTATGCGTAATATGGTCCTACTTTGCCATTGAGGGGTTCAAGTGACATTTATAAATAACTTAGCCTTCAGCTTTACGGTTTTTAAATGTCACCAAAACCCTTTGATGGCAATATCGGCCCACAGTAAAGCTACTTACTGAGATATATATAAATATGGACATTGAGAAAGGCAGATTGCCAAAACGCGTCTGTCAGTCCGGGGGTGGGTTCTTAGCACGAATAAAATTACATCTTGAGCAAGGACCTGTAAGTGCTCTCTGTTTTACGCCGACGGGACGCTTTGGATGTGTGGAGAAATATATCTGCGTCTATGTCTACATCCATAAATGGATCAAGTTCCGAATCAACTGAAAAAGAAGGAAGCTACACACACACAAGTGGGCCTCTGTGCTCACCACACAAAAATCGGCTCACCACCCCAGCACAAAGTTGTACCTACACTCTACAATATATCATTAGAAACCAGATTACGATCTAATAGCACTTTCAGTGTATGGTGATCCTAGCCTGACTAATGAGTAATGTGAGGTGTACAGTGAGATCAGTGCAGGACTAGCAATCACGCGGTGCACCATAATAAGTATAACTAGGTTGTAGTGAAGTTCCTATATTCCCAATAGGCTCTGCGCATTGGAATAATATATCCTATAGAAGTGACGTAGGACTTAAGTCTACTAGGTCTCTATCGAATATATTAGATTTAATTGTGAGTGCCAACATTTGTTATTTCAGGGTTCCTGACTCCAGAAAGTGCTCCAGAAAGTATTTTCCGTCGACGTCCACGCCTGGGTGAATCACTGGAAGTGGATACTCGCCCACACTGAGCCTTTTACTATACTATCCTTCCCTCAGCAAGACAAACACAGAGAGAATTAAGTTCATGGGAAGCACTTCAAATCCATTTCACTCGCTCACTGTGGGAGCCCCTGAAAGCACACAGGGATTCTGTGACATGATAAAGAAATTTACTGATATCACAATATGACCTTCTGACATCACAAAAGGGTTCTGTGACACAGCAAAGGAAACCAGTGATATCACAACAGACATCGCTGCCATCACGACAGGTCTCCATTACATTAAAATTGCCTTTTAACACAACACGAAAGTAGCTGAATGGAACCCTGGGAGGCTGTCATATCACAAGAGAAATTACTGCCATCACAACAGGACGTTATTTCAGCAAAGCTCTCTTTTATGACATCAAAAAACATACGCGATTACAACACATAGGATAGGAGTTCCATGACATTACAAAGAGAATACATCATGTATGGCTCAGTGACTCGACCCAGGAAAATGCAGACATTAACTCTGAACAGCCTGACAACATTCTGGATCACTCTCCATGCTCTACCTTTGACCCCTCACACTTTCTTATCACTCCTTTGACCTTCTCTTCCTCTTGCTGGGCCACTCTGCGTTGCCTAAGCCCAGCCAATGAACCCCTTGGGGTGGGTCACATTTAGGCCCAGGAAAATGTTTTGTTATGCCAGAGTAAACCCGGAAAAATTCTGCCATTTCGGATTAAGTTTGTTAAGCAAAATTCCCAGAATTACACCATTACACCACGGTGCAATTACAAGTTTGTTCAGGTAAAAATCCCATCGCCGGGTTCCGGTAACAGCATGAACGAAAAGAACGGGAGTGACCATTGTTCACAGCACTTGTAGTACTTGTTTAATTGTTTTACCATGAAGTGCATGGACAGAAGGATGCATTTCGTGATAAAATATGGTGCTACGTGCCAGATGTGCATTTCTCATAATTTTATGTAATGTTTTCTGAAATGCCATACTAGTCACATCTCCAGATATCTGTTCCCCCTTACGACCTCACCTAGAAGCAGTGCACAGGAGCAGTGTCAATGGGCATTACAGGAGGGATGATGGTGATGAGAGGCGAAGGTATGTGATATGAGTGCATTTAAGTCACATATATTCGAGAAGATGAATCCTTGGAAAGAGGGTGGAATGAGAACCCAAGCCTACCCCTCCAAAAAAGTTCAAACCGGATTCAGACTGTAGCATGTGAGCAAGCAATCTATCCAGTTAATTTTGGGGTGGAGTGCTCCTCCCCAAGGTAATTTTTTTTTTAAGGGCTCAAACAGAGCACAACCCTAAGCACTTCAGGACTGGTTTATGGCAGAACATCCAGCCGTAAAACCCTATCCACGGGCTTATTTACAAGTCCATTTTGCTGCCGGTGCATCACTTTTTTTAACGCACTAGTGGCGCAATGGGCATTCCATATTTACAAGGCCACGTAAGTTCACCCCGCTTAACTTTTCATGGTCCTTTAAATATGGGCCTCTTTCACGCATTACTCAGCGTGACAGGGACATTCCATGAGTGTTGCTGTTTCTATCGAACTTGACGCATTCTCAGATTTACAACATTTTTCAAAGTTGGTAATGGGTCGGAATCCTACGCCTACCCTGGGCGGGCGTGGGAATGGCATAACGAGGAGAAAAACGTTTATTTGGCTTTGTTTTTCCCTCATTCTATGCATGTTGCATTCTGCAGCACGCATAGAAAGAGGTAAATACCATTAATTATTGTTTTGTGCAGGAAGGTGTCCCTTCCTGCACAAAAACTATCATCCCGCAGCGCAGACACCCTTGTAACAAGATACAAGGGTGCCTGTGCTGGTGCATGGCAGCCAATTGTGCACCAGCGCAGGGGAAAGCACAGAGATGCGTCATATTGTTGTGAATACAACGCATCCCTTTGGTTTGAAAATGAAGCAGCACGGCGCAGCTAACTAGCGTGCGGCGCCGCCCTACAAGATTTTCTTGTAGATGAGGACCCCAGTTTCCCACAAGGAAATGTCAGAAGGCCCAAAGGAAACAGAACTTGGTGCAAAAACCCCAGGTTGCTCTTTTGCAGCTGCAGTAACTTCCGGGTCAGCGTCCAGGTGCACTTTTGGACACTTTACAAAAACAATTTTATACACTGGAACAATCTGAATATGCTGCTAGCTTCAAACTTTATCATCCCAGCCCTTTTCAGGCTTTAAAAACTTTATTTTTGTTTACCAAAACAGCATCATAATATTTTATCACACTTATTTTTGTAGAAGATTAATTAGTGTGAAAAAGCTAAAACATTGCAATGAGGCTTGAAGGCAATGCCCTTAAGTAAGGCAGGCAAAGGCTGATATTCAGTGTTTATTTTTAGCTCATCCTCATAAATCTATGCCACAGAACCCACTGCAAGCGAGACACACATTTCAAGTGAGCACAGACCAGAGCAACTTCAATCAAAAATCCACAACTACAAACTGTGTTGAATTTTCATCACATTAACTTGAGTATGGTAAAATAAATATATATTCTGAGGTAGCGAAATGTTAAACGCACTTCACTCGAGTTGAGGTCATATATTTTTTAAAGAAATCTTAAAGAAAATGAATGCTCAGTGTTGCCTTTCATCACTCACATTACCCAATGTAACTTTTCAAACATTGCAATTATTTTTATCATTGAATTATTTTTGTTACGAATGCGCTGGCAAACTTCTATTGGGTTTAGGGATACTTTTCAAGGGGTTGTGGAAGCTTCAGATCTCCCTCATACCACAGCGTCATGCTGCTTCGACTCCTCTTCCCCCTCCCATCCCCGTGGGGGATAAATCTGTTAAAATAAAATGATTAATTGTTGTGAGTTTGCTCTCACAGATGTGGCATTGATCTATGTCAAAACTCATAATGTACTGGAACAATAGCATTGCACTGACTCAAGGATTTCAACTGAGACAAAGTAAAAAAGATATAATACCTGCCCCATAAAAAAAATATATCCCTAGTAGCATGTGTATTGTGGTGCTAAATAATGCCACTTCGAGGGTCCGGTGACATTTATGAACCATGAGCCCGCTTAGCATCTTGTAACCGGAAGTTTGATGGCATTACAGGACCATGGTACACAGTTGGAAAGAACTCTCTCTTTGCCCCCCTGAGCTTTCCTCTCTGCCTCCCTTTCTGTGCAAACGTGTGCATGCCAGCGCGTGCAAGGGGTGTAACAAAGTCCCCTGGAACTCCAGGGGGGCCCTCAGCACAGGACCCTGGCCTGAGAGCTCCCACGTGAGTCCGAAGGGGGGCACTTAATGTACTTTGCAGGGTGCAGGGGGGCCCCTCAAGTTTCGTTACGCCAATGACGCGTCCGCGGGCACACACTCGCAAAGTTAAAGTAGAGTTATGGTTACAAATTAAAACCCCCAAACCACTGAAATGAGCAGGTTATGGTTAGTACCAAAATCAATAACTGGCACTACAGCCATGCACACCGTAACTCAGCCACCGAATGCAGTGCTGGCCTCAACCGTAATACGGCAGACAGAATCACAAATGTAAATAATGTTACACAAGATTACATATCCCATTCCCTTTACCACTTTGGAAGAGATGGCTACACATGTAGTATTATGTATTGGTTTGAGAATGTGTTGCTTTTTAACTTCATGTTGCCTTTAGATGGTATTAGTTAATGTTGTAAATATTGTGTGGTCTTAAGAATTGCATCTGATGTGCAAGTAATGGCTTGCATAGATGCTGTGGGAGTGATGGATTGAGGCCCTAACCATGACTTGCGAATTTCAGAAGCTTTTGGTGTTAATTTGTAGTTATAACTGCATACGTTAAGGAGACATAACCAAATCTAACCATAACTTCATTTTAACCTTTGTTTTCTTAGTAAATTGTATCTTTTTGTATCATATACCACATCAAACAGTTCCTTGTTGATAAACTACTACAGGCGGCATACCCCCACTGCAAATAACCTTTGGCCCCCTGAGCAGCAGAGAATGGCCACAGGGCCCACTCATTGTGGACAGCCAGACCCTGCTACACACAGCCAAAGGCCACGAGCCAAGCGCAGCAGAAGTGCTCCAAATTATTTTTTTATTTTCAGGATTCTCATTTCGAGTGCTGGATTAGTGAATTTTGTGACCCAATGGAGGTCGAGGGATTGAGGGAGGGTCTAAGATTTGAGAATCCATCACGTATTACAAATTCTGCAATATCTTTAATTATTTTAATATAAATGTAATGCCACAAGCTCCTTGTGGCTGCCCACGTGGCATGGGCCTTGGTAAGGGGGGGGAAGTGTTGACTCACCCTGAATCCTTATGCCTTTCTTGATTTGATTTTTGCATTTAGGTAATCAGTACATTGTGTAGGGAAATAATTGCTGCAACAAACATTTCCTAGCGACAAATGTATGCATGCCTCAATATTAGTTCAGTTGCCCCAAATAATATGGGCTATTGTGCCACATTTATTTTCACTGTCATTACATATCTATCTGTCTATCTGTCTATCTGTCTATCTATCTATCTATCTATCTATCTATCTATCTATCTATCTATCTATCAATCTCTGTCTATCTATCTCTGTCTGTCTGTCTATCTATCTATCTATCTATCTATCTATCTATCTATCTATCTATCGATCTATCTATCTATCTATGTCTATCTATCTCTGTCTTTCTATCTCTATCTATCTATCTATCTATCTATCTATCTATCTATCTATCTATCTATATGTATGTCTCTCTGTTTGTTTGTCTGTCTGTCTTCATTTCATGGCAAGGAAAATAAATAAATCACAAAAATACGTTATTTAGAGCAGGTGAACAAATAAAAAGACAGTCACAAATTTCTTACTAAGGTTAAGTTCCATTTTATTATCACAGTACAGCAAAATTCTCTTAAGAAAACGTCCCAGAACCTTACTGCCTCACGGATGGCATGGTTCCAGTTACTATACACAGGGAAACGACACTCCTGTAAGTCACAAGGTCTCTGCAAAGAGATGTCACACTTCACTGCACACATTTACACTGCTGCATCCTGGTTGTGGTTTAATTCCTTGTCTTCTAATAAACACACACAGCAGAACGCTCTGCTATGAGAGATGTGTGCAGAGTGTAATATGGTATTTAATGCCATTGTTGAGGGAGGGGTGGGCCCTATAGCTCACTGAAGGCTCCGACCACCATGTGTCTTGGCTGCTCCACGTAATCAACAATCGTAATAAATGGACTCTGGGCTGGGTATTTAAAAAAGATAATGTTTCAATAGTACTGCAAGTCTTCAGTGAAGATGCATTTTAACTCAAGCATTGGCAAAACCAATAAGCTCTGGCTTGCATTTCGAGTCCGGACTAAAACATAAAAAAGCCTGCTGCAGTAAATGAACAAAACAAAAAAAGTTACAGTGTATAATGCACCTGTGAGATTAAGAATGTAATATACTTCTGAGATATAAAGTTGTGCCTCGGGCACTACAATGCAAGCACTCCATGGGAGGCGGAATGATGCATCAGGCAGCCAATCGTCTCTTCTGCCTCTCGTCTAATTGCTACCCATGTAAGTGTAATGCACCGTGTATATATAATTTCAATAAAAAATGTACTGAATTAAAAAAAGAAGAAAAAAAAGAAACAGCCCTGATTTACCACATGTAGGGATTAAATACACCGCAGTGTGATGTGCTAAAAATATTGTTCAGATTATTATTTTTGTTATTACTTTTTTATTGTCATTAGTGTTGGTGTTACACTTTGAAGGAAGTTTATACACCCGGTATTCTGCATACACACTGCACCTGGCTTGAACTTGTGATAGTGAGGTCAAAAATAATTCACTTCGACACATCACGCTCCTGAAGTTCACGTCAAACCGAACGTCAAACAAGCAGACCACCAAATGCAAAATACCTAAAATTAATATTAGAAAGTAAACAACCACAAGCCAATGGCAACACATAACAGACATCTTTAACAATGCCCCCTACCCAGAAACCTCAGCACGTCAGTGTACTTGGGGGGTGTAACCATGTAGTTGACACCTGACCTTTTTAGCTGATGTTTATTATGACCCTGACTTTTTTGTAAGTAGTTTTGTTTTGAGATAAGAAATAAAGGCAGTCAGAAAGAGGGGGAGAGACAGACAAATAGGGAGACAGACAGAAACAAAAGGCAGACAGAGCGACTGAAGGATACTTGCAGATAGCCAGCCCGGGGGACAGCTATGGAGTAAAATAGACAGACAGACAGAGAAGAGACAGTGAAAGACTAACTGACCAATGCATACAGAGAGATAGTCAGGAAGACTGCCGGGGACAGACAACTAGGGAGCTAAAAAGACAATGGACAGGCAACTAAATAGAGAGATAAGACAGGCAGGGGAGAAACTATAAATGGTGCAGCATGTGCAGTGACACCGGGGTAGGCAGACGGACATAAATAGCCAATCAGGGAAGGGATGAACGTACATAGACACCAATAGATGTAAGACTTGCTCGGACACACGTGGTCAGACTCAGTACATATGTTCTGCGGGACTCAGTTCAACCCTCCGCTGGGGTGTCACGTGATGGGCTCAGTGCGCAGACTCGTCCCAGCAGAGTCCGTGCACCCGCTCAAGCTTCCTGCCCGGTGTCAGTGGACATGTTTCCGCGTTTCCTGCAGGGGTCAGTGGACATGCTTCTTAATTCTGTTCAATATCCTCTGTTGTGAACATGGCCCCCCAAATTGTGGACACGTACCCCCCTGGCCTCACCTGTGCTCTAATGGACACCCCGCCACCTCACGCGCCTCTCCATGCTTTTCCTTTCTTTTTACACCCACACAACAGATCTTCCGCGGTCCTCCCCACATACCACCCTTCTCTGCTCCCCCCCCCTCTCCATTTGCCCCTGTCCCAAAATGCGTTTAATTAACTCCTAGCTCTTATCCGCTCACTATCTGAGCTCGTAAAAACGTTCTTTAAACACAAATGTTGTGGCTGACATCTGACAATTAATTAACCCCCTCCCAAGGAAGAGAAGCCCCTGATTTATGAGCAGATAAAAAATCTGTTTCATGTGACAGAGGCGAAATAAATTCCTCCAAAGTGGCATGAAAAGCTGCCAGTCGGAGGGGCGAGCGCCCATCCGTCAGCGCTGCAGTGAAAGCGCCAGGGGCCGGGCAGACACTCATCTGCGCCGTTCAGAGGACGCCTCAATTAGCTGCTAATTAATGCTCATTGAGGTGCCTGGGATCGGATGGTCACCAAACACGGGCCTTATAAACATTTTCAAACTCCCTTTGTGTCCCTTCCTCCTGCCCCACACTCTACACTCCATTTTGTAGTGCCTGTGGCCCTGTAGTTGTTTTTTTGGGAAATTCACAAAGATACCCCAAAATTCAATTTCACGACCATTAGACCATTTTGTACATATTTTCTTTAAATCGGCTAATTATGTCTTGGAACAACTAAAACGCGCACAGCCTGAGGCACTGTGAAATACAGCGAATTGCCAAAAACTACACAATTATGTTTGTCACAGTCAAAGCCAGGACGTGAACCCAAGAATATGTTTAAGCCCAGGATCACACACCTATAATCTTCATGCGCTTCATTACTTCTAGAGACAATAACATTTACTGCAAACTCATTGGCACGATATATGTACATCATTGATAAAAAAATAATCACTGATCGAAAGCCCATATTTAATGGCATATGAATCTTTCCATTCTCAACAGCCAATAAGTGACTGCCCTGCACCAACACAAAATCAACAATTTAAGATTCAGTTTATTTGGAAAATTCTACAATTTCTCACAGTGATCGAAGGTGTGTGTGCATAGAGGTACATAAAATCGCTAAAATACTTACAAAATACAACTTTAAAAATTCCCAAACATTCACAAAAATAATTGTACCGCTGAACTCTTAGCGGGTCACATGGTCACTGATAAAAAAAGGAACATATTTTACATTAAGGAAGTTCAGCAATAGTCTCGGGCATTCCTTTAAACTGCGTGATAAGCTAAGGATTATGCCTCTACCTGTACGGGGTGGGGTGAAGGTCGGGGCGGGGACTTTGTGGTTCCCACCAACCATCGCCGCAGGTGCTGACAAATGTATGTGGATTATTAAAGATAACAGTGGTTTCTGATTAAATTGTCGCCAACTAACCGAGATAGGTAACTTGTATCGAAGTTTTGAAATGTAATATCAACGAATATGTTTCGTGCTCCCGTTTGGCGCCTCTCTCGCCCTTTTTACTGGACCACAAAAAAACACACGAGCGAAGCCCCTTGTGTGGTGGCACGAGGGGTATCGTGCTTTTTTATTCGTGAAACAAGGCACAAGATGTCACCTGAATGTATATATTTTTTGCAATTTAAATATCTATCTATTTAGTATTACAAAATCCGAGATTAGCGACGTTTTTCCGCCAGAAAACACTTCTACACACCTGGAGATCAGGAAACAATATGGGGCGGGGGTAGGTAAACGACCCGCAACAGGAAGAGCGTCTTATTTACTTATTCACTTATTTCTTAGTTCTTTACATAAAGCGTCCCATTACTCAGGCGGTGAACTACTGCTATAACTCCCAGATTGTCTAAGCGCTACTTGACAATGCAGATCAAAGTAAGCGCTATACAGATACACGTAAGTACTTAAAATAAATACATTTGCATGTGTCCCTTTGAGCTACATTTCGTTTTCTCTATTAGATGGAATACAATATAAGTTTCCAGCAGACTTGTGGTCATTAGAGTACACATGCTTGTATATTTGTGATCACATATAATAACATTGATGGAGAGCTGATACTGGGGAGGTGGGCGGCTATGTGAGAGATTCCGTGTCATTTCTGACCTATTTAAAGAGGGGTGTTCTTGGGCTGGGGGGTGCTGACCCGAGGCCACAGGGCACGCGCTGGATTATTTTTCAGTTGTCGCACCATACAGCAGCCTTGAAGTGCTGCCGTAACCGAAGAAGAGTGTTCTAGCCGGACCAAAAGGCACTGGGTGAGATCCATCCGAAAGTAACCGTTTGAGTGGGAACGCCGGGAGCTCTTCAATCGTGTTTTTGTATATGTTTTTTTTGTTCATAATGTAAGGGCTACCTATTGTAAAGTATAAAGTAGCTAAAACAATAAAAACAATATCACCGTGTCCGTGTATATTTAACACGCGTGCACGGCGCCGCTTAATCCATAGGAAAAGCATGTATACTAGCAGCATTCCATTCCATGAACTTATGACCAATGGCTTTTATTTTATATTCATTACCCCTTTGAAGTGATAGAATAACAATAAAAATGTTAGCAGTGATTTGCTGCCAATGCCAAATAAATTAAGACATATTATATATATATATATATATATATATATATATATGTATATATATATATATATGTGTGTGTGTGCGCGTATGTAGATATATATATATATATATATATATATATATGTGTGTGTGTGTGTGTGTATATATATATGTATATATATCACCATAAACAATGAGTCAAAAGATAGAATGATTTGTGAATGTCTAGAACCCGGACATGGCAATATAGGACGACGTCACATTAAGGTTACCCATTAGGTATTTTTTTTTAAATCACATGTTCATTTTGGAGTAGAGTCCTAGAAAAAAGCTTTTCTCTCTTCAAAGTGCAGCTTAAAATGAGCACAGACTAAAATTAGAATATTTAGGTTTTAGTAATGAAAGAATTGGTGATAAAACGCCGAAGAACGGTGAAGGCTGGTGGATTTATGCGAATCTCTGGCTGCAGTATTTACCACATAATTATGTATTTACTGCATTTGCCGCATACTTTTCAGATATTACACAACATCTTCTTTCTACTTTAAATGGGTGAAAATAATACTGCGAGAGAACGAGCTGCAAAATGTTGCCCATTTGCCACATAACTGAGATAACGTGCAAAGGAAACTGCAATAATGGCGATACAAATTAATTTCCCGGGGAAATATATATATATATATATATATATATATATATATATATATATATATATGACAGAGGTACATATAACAACAACAACACACAGGGTGCGCATTAGTAGAGTGTCTGTGTGTAGATATAAAGGACTGGAAGGGGCCCATTTATATTAATCAGTCGAGGCCACTCTCTCTATAATTGGCCACAATATAAACCCTGTCACACCCCTCCTCTCGCCCAGCTCTGACAAACAAGCTCTATATATGAGCAGTCTATAGCTCCTCCGACATTAGCAGGCGGGAGATGGATGGCGCTGCCGGGCGCCTTGGCCCTGACCCCTCTGATGAGGACTAATGCTTGGTTTACACAAGTGGAACTTCATATTTGTCTGAAATATTGATCCGGGCGCGCGCCGCTGGCCGAGATCAATGAGGGAAGTGTATCTCTTTCTCTCTATATAAATCCGCAAATATGCCCCTCAGGGGCTGAACTAATCCGGCGCTAATGACCCCAGGAAGACACAGGCGGCATGTTGGGCAAATAAACAAACGAAGGAGGGGGGTTTGAAGCCCCATGCCCGTCAACCCAATGGAAGGCCTCTTAGGACAAAATGTACTGGTTATTCACCCTCCAACCCACATACCACATTACCAAACACTGTTGCAGTGCACCCAGTGTGCACGAGCCACTGGGGTCCCTTGGCGTGAACAGGTCCAACCCCCCTGCCCAGCGTTTGGTACAGCCCACGCGCTGCTCTTCCCCGGACTCAGGACCCCTGCTGGACGTGTAAACATGGCGCTCATGTTGTCCAAGTCGGTCACAGACTGGTCAACGGGGCTCGGGAAAGGCATGAAGTGTTCTACTGTAAATCGCAACCGAAGAAATTGGGATTATAGTGTAACCTCGAGAAACGTGCGTTTTCAATTTTCCAGAATAGCTGTGTATATTTTTAGCAACAACAACAAAAAATGCTCCATATAACTAGAGTAACTCAGGCGTGCAGCCTCGCCCAAAAGAGCAAGGAGCAGTGTAATAAAGTTGTAGTACACTGCCGACCGATCTCGTTTTTGTGAAAACACAACTGTGTGGAAAAGTGAGCCATATTAGATTGTTTTTCTCCAGAATGCCCCTATATTGAGTGTTGTAAACACACCTGCGTGTGTCTTTGTGCGTTCGCACACGCGCGCGCGCTCGCCAAGAGAGTAAGCACAGTCTATCAATGCGATTTTCTTTCTATTTCCTGGTTCGTCATGAGCGGATTTTGCATTCTGTATATGACGTCATCAACAAAGAAACATACCCATTTCCTTGTGTGGGCTTCTAGGTGATATGCTCAAGCTCACACAATGAAAACACTGCAGCAGTAACAGGCAAAAAGAATAATTCATTTTACAATTACGATGATAATATCGTAATATATATATCCGTGGTTATTCTTCTTGCACGGTCAGTAGCGGGTTCGATGTCATATCCGTGAATTATTTTCCATATAGTGTGAGAATGAAACAATCTCTGTGAAATACAGATCTCAAACATAGGGGAGTTGTGTAATTGGTGTTCTGCATGAACATATTCTACAGTATTCTGCAGTACTGTTTTCAGGGAACATTTTTCTGTTTATAAATACATGTAATATAAAAAAAATAAAGCGTCATGTGCAATACGTTTGGATTTCTGGTGGCATTTACAAAGTATTGGCCCTCCGATTCGTCCTTTATTGCCGAGTCAACAGGAACCCTCAAATGCATTATAAGACCACAGCACACGCTTTCACAGTATGTAACAATAGTATTATTATTAATAAAAATTACAATAATTATGATAATTAGAAGAAGAGGAAGAAAAATAATTAAAAAATAATAAAACCAGTGGTAACGTAATGTTAACGATGACCACGTCACCATAAATACTACCACTACTAGTAATCATAACAAAAGCATTGGTGTAACTGCTGGATGTCCATGTCGACCACAATAACAATAATAATATGAGTCCTCATCATCATCATCACTGCCACTGACAGCGCGTAAAGGTATGTCTTCTCCTCCCGTGGGCTCACGGGGTGGAGGGACCTCAGGCTGTGGGAGCCCCTCCCGGCTCCGGACACACGCACCTGTGCTCCTCGGGCCCACTTGAGCCGGGAGTTACAGCTCTCTCGCCTCTGTATGGATTCACCTGTCTCTTTATTCAGCCTCGATATCCACTTCCCGCTTTTACAAAAAGCAATATCAATTTTCCCCGAGTGCGGGTCATTATTCCTGGGCTCACGGTCCGCTGGCCCCTTCCCAGCTGGTGTCAGCGGGGCTAACGGATGACTGTGTGTGTTTGCGCGGGGAGCTGTCGCCGCCACCACCCCGCCCGCCTACAGCTCGGGCCTGCTGTCACCCGAGGCCTCGCGCTGCCTGGAGACCCTACGGGAAACCCCGAGTGTCGCCCCAAGCTCACCACTACCTATGACACCCTACACGCCCTAAGCGCACTACTGCTTGTGACCCTCACCAACACACAAGCTACTCTCCATAAGCCCAGCATTGCCAGTGACACCCGTCCGGGGCCTGTCACCCTAAACCTGTCATCGCCTGACACCCGGCCTGGCTCCACAGCCGAGGCTGAACGCTGCTTGTGACCTCCGGACAGGCCTTCTACCTCAATCCCAGCAGATTGGGACCCCCCGGGCCATGGCAGGCCTGTGACCCCGCTCTGACTGGGACCTGCTGCCTCTACCTGCCACCCAAGGCTCTGCTCTCTAACCGGCCCGTCGCTGCAGGCTCAGCACTGCCTGTGACACCCACCTGGGACTGCCCCAGAAGCCCAGCACTGATCGTAGCCTCCAAATCCCAGCCTAGACCCACAAAAGCCTCTGCTCCCTCCCACAGCCTAGCCCTGGCACCCCAAACCCAGTGCCGCCCGTCACTCTCAAGGCCTCAAACCCAAAGGCCAGCACTGCCCTGTAATCCGAGGGTTGCCTCTGACCCACTCAGGACTGCCCGCCACTCAGGCCCAGCCATGCTGAGCCACTTTTCAGAACTGCCCTATCGACCGAAACTCAACACTGCCCTATAACGCTAAACCCAATCCAGGTTTTGCGCCTAACCGCTAGCCCAGGCCTGTCACCCAAACACAGCTCTGTCCTGTGACCAAATAATTTTACACTCACACTGCCCTATCCTTTCTAACTACGGGCCTGCCACTCGAGCACTGCATTGTCACCTAAACCATCTCACTGCCCTGTTAATCGGTTAATCTCCTGAGCTGCTCTGCCGTCCCAACCCACCGTCCGCCAGTGCCTGTCATTCCTGATTCAGTACTACCCTATCACTGCCCAGCACTGTCCTGTCAACCAACATCCCGTACTGCCTGTCACAAGGCCCAACCACTGCCTCGCGCTGTCTGTGAATCCCACACTCAAAACTGACCTATGACCCTCACCTCTACCCTGTCACCATTAATGTCAGGACTTCCCTGTTCCACCAGCACTCTCCTGTTACCCCAAACCCAACACTGCCCTGCCACCCTACACCCAGAGCTGCCTGTGAACCCAACACCGAGACCTGCCCGGTTAACCCCAACATATCACCGATTGCCCAATCCCAGAACTGCCATGTCGCCCTAAAGCCATCACGTTACCTCCGGTATAACTTAGTCACTCCACTCCCAGCACCCCCTTCTCCACAGACACTACCCTGCCACTCCGAGCCGGGTACTGTCCAATGTACCTGTCACTTCCCTGTGACCCCAGCACTGCCCAGTCACCCTCAGCCCCGCACTGTCACCTAAAACCAGAGCCCTCTGCAGTCCCAGCCGCCTGTCACTCTAAACCCGGAACTGCCCTGACATTCCATTCCGCGTGCTGTCGCGTGACCCTTTCGCTTCCGTGTTATCCCCAAACTGCCCAGTTACCTCAGCACAACCCTGTTCCCCTGCCATTGCCCCCTTAGACCGATGCCAGTCCACCATAGCATTGACCTGTCACCAGCTCCTTTCCACTTCCGCCAGTAAACACCACCAAGAGCAATGCACTGGACTCAGCGCGTGCTCACGCCTCACAGACACCAGTTGCATTCACGCCGCCGCCATTTACTTTTACCGTCAATCTAGTGACCTACATGAGCGAGTGTGTACACTGCTAACACAGGCACACCGCAAAGTGAAATATACTCACACGCTGCAAAAATGCCTTTTTTATTTATCACCGGCCTTGCTGTTTCACTATATAAAACCTATGTGTTTTAACATTTGAAAAAAAATCCACATTACTAATAACAGACCAAAACAATTTTAAGGTTAAATAAATCACATGTTGAAGGTCCTATTCTGTCATGATTGTTCGCAATTTTAGTAAGAAACGCAGACTTTAAAAACCCGTAAAACGTGCGAGTCAAAGGGCGAACATTTATATAAACACATGGGAATATTCATCACACACCCCCGCTAGACCACACTCGAACTTCCACCCCATATTTCACTTGCAATTCACGTTATTTTTTTATAGTTTTCATACGACCATTCTTCGTTTACAGTAGCCAGGGCCTCATAAGAAGAAAAACATCTTCACACTCCTTGTAAAAAATAAAAGAGCCGCGTGTAGCAATTTAAATTTTAAAAAAGTTTGTCATACTGACTCGGCATCTAAAGGTTTTCTTCACCCTTGCCCCCACACCTTGCATCCCATCTCTCACCCCGGAAGTGGGCAGTGATACCCTGTCACTGTAATACACTGAATGATTCAGACGAATGCCAGGATACATTCAATTCCTCTACCAAAGAAGGCCGTCACGTCAAAGTGGTAACAGTCCCTGCCACTATCATATGAGTAATAAACCCCCTCATATACTGGGCCAAAAGTACTGTCCTGGTGGCTTTAGCTGCCTTAACCAGTTTTTATACTTGACAGTTCAGGGTTTAAGACCAAAACCAGTAATTATGAATCGCAATGTAATGCATTGCTCACTTTTTCAGGCAGATGTAGTAATACCCCATGTTGTAAGGCACCCCAAAAGCCCTTCCACCCCACCCACCCGTGGGCCCACGACCCATGGCCTTCATCCCCGACCCATGTCCCCCAGCGCCCCTTACCTGAGCGGATGATGTTGTGTGGCATTGCCTCTCTGCTCCTGGGGGCGAATAGGGCGAACACGGGGGCCCCCGTTTCCTCCAGCGCAGGTCTCCTCAAAGGTGGGGCGTGGGGTGGCTTCAGGGTGGGGTGCTCCCGGTCAGCAGTGGGGGTACAATCCAGAGTCAGGCGCGGGAGACTTGGTGGAAGGGAAGAGACATATGTCAGTGCTCGGAGAGGACCTGGTGGGACCAGCAGGGCATTGGGGGCTGTGGTAGGGTGCTCGGGGAGATATACCAACCCCTGGTGGTACAAGGGATTACATAGGCTAGGCCGCACCCCACAGAGATCAACAGTGCCACCCACAGAGACAGGCTGTGCTACATCTCAAGGTGTTTCTACATACACACAACACCGCACAACTCGTAGCTGGCACAACAGGAACTGTTCACTTCATACATACACACTCGTCACACCACACACAACCTATAGAGCCCTGTATCTATAGGCTACTTCCACCAGCTACACTCAGTACACAATGAACAGGCCCCACCACCACAGACACAACTTCCGCACACGGAGCCAGCACACCCAACTCCCACTAAAAAACACAACACACAAACGTCACTGCAAATACAGCTCCCTCCTTCGTGTACCAGTAGGAGCACACACACAACAACACACCGCCACACACATTCTCACCTACATCTCACAGGCTCCGAGACCGGTTTCTCTCCACACACACCCGCCACACCTGGTTCGTGCCACGTAACCGTGCCAAAAACAAAGAATATATGTGCGTCCATTCTTCCTGTCACACAAGCCGTTCCACCGACAAGCCCTCACACAGGCCCCTCACACAGGATGGCTCCTGGCCCCCATGCACCAAGCTTACCTGCTGGAGCTGAGGGCCGCCGTCTCCGCGAGTGTCACCAGCCAGGGACAGAAGCCGAATGCAGCCCGCTCCTCCCTCCTGACTTTTGATACTTTGGGAAGTTTTTTTAATGCCCCCCTCCCTCCCCAATCAGAGGCGTTTGAAACTGGTTTGATCCCACCGAGGACCTTTCGCAGCAGCCTGGCAGGGCCAGCCGGCCGCTGATTGGCTGACAGGCTTTGGGGGCCGTGGTGAAGCAGGGCTCAAAAGGAGCTTGGGACATGGATGGGTGATTCCATGAGCGGAGGCACCGAGAGCAGGGACATGGCAGGCCCTGGGAAGGGAGAACGCAGGCCGCACGAGCCAGACAAGGGTGGCACGAGCAGCGCGAGGCAGAGGAGGGACAGAGCGCCAATGAGACACAGAGGAGGGACAGGGGGTCAAGGACAGACAAGAGGGACAAGGGGGGCGATATATGTGACATACGACACAGGCCGCAGCAAGACACCGGGAAGTCAACGCAAAGGCAATCCGAAGCAACGAGACAGCACTGACAGCCAGCACAGGCCAGGTAGGGAAGAGACCGAGAGAAGTGACATGACAACAAGGAGACGGAGGAGTG
Organism: Lissotriton vulgaris; assembly: GCF_964263255.1. Lineage (NCBI taxonomy): Eukaryota > Metazoa > Chordata > Amphibia > Caudata > Salamandridae > Lissotriton > Lissotriton vulgaris. The sequence continues at coordinate 384,090,093 of NC_141699.1, read as the reverse complement.
ACAGGGAACACAGACCGCAAGGAGACAGTAAGCCGTGAAAATCAGCAGAGCAAGAAGAAATACAAAGTACCTACAATTTAAGAACCAATGAGTGACAAACTACACGCTGTAAGGCGAAATAAAGGAGTCAGAGGCCTAACACAGTGACAGGCCTCAAAGAGGCAGAGAGGAGTGACACACACTGCACAAGCTGCAATAATACAGAGAGGAGTGACACACACTGCACACGCTACAGTAATACAGAGAGGAGTGACACACACCGCACAAGCAGCAATAATACAGAGAGGAGTGACACACACTGCACACGCTACAGTAATACAGAGAGGAGTGACACACACTGCACATGCTACAGTAATACAGAGAGGAGTGACACACCCCGCACAAGCAGCAATATTGTAGACAGGAGTGACCCACATTTCACAAGCTGCAAAAATGCAGAGAGGAGTGACCCACACTGCACAAGCTGCAATCATACAGAGAGGAGTGACACACACTGTACAAGCTGCAATCATACAGAGGAGTCACACACTGCACAAGCTACAATCATAAAGAAAGGAGTGACACGCTGCACAAGCTACAATCATAAAGAGAGGAGTGACATAACAAACACAGGCAGAGAAGAGACAGACACAAGTAACAAAGACAATACAGACGTATGGAGAAAAAATCTACCAAGAAAGAGAAAGGAGTGACTAACTACACAGTCAGAGAAGCGACCAAAAGGGATATAGACAAGAGAGAGTGCGGTAAAAAAGAGCCGTGTGAAAACTTGAACGAAATCGAGAGGAATAACAGACTTTATAAGCAGCAATGAGACAGAGAGACGATACAACACACGCGCGCAGAGATAGCGACAGATGAGTGACAGAAACAACACTAGTTGTAAAGTAACATAGGAATGAGAATCAATGCAGACGTAAACGATACAGACAGGAGACAGGGGACAACTGGTTCACCAAGGGCGTAGAAGAATACCAGGAAGCCACCCGGGCTGTACTCTGCTACCATAGACACACCAAGTCTACACTATGTGCATGTCAGAGTAAACGTGCGCTTACAACTGCCTTTGTGTGTGTGCGTGCGTCTGCTGTATGTGTCTATGTTTGTGTGCATGTGAGTGTGCTTACCTATGTGTATGCGTGGCTGTCGTTTCTATGCCCGTCCCTGTGCGTGTGTGTCTGTGTGTTGTGTCTGCCTGTTTGCGTCCCGCAAGATATGTGGTTGTAGCATGTGGCAGCGTACAGAACAAATTGCAGTTAAAGAACAAAACGGTCGACTGGCTACATAGACACTGTGGGTTCCCCATCAATTTCTCGGACCAAATTCTTTCTACTAGAAGGGTTACATGGGTTGGTAACATCAGAAAGAATTGTGGGGGAGACTGCGTGATTGTTAATTTCAAACACCCCCAGCACGTGGCGACGGTCCTATTGAGAGCTGCTGCAATAACCCAGTATGAGACTGACGTAACAGCACGTCCTTTGGGCTATTTTTACAATAATCTTAATAAGTTACCGCCTTCCATTAGTAGAGATAGGACTTTTACCCCCAACATTGTATCCAATAGCGAGAGATCCTTTCAACCTAACCCTAATTTTGCTCCAACTGGTAATAGATTTTTCCTGCCTACACCAAACCCTATACCTACTGTGGATAGTTTTTTTTCATCCAACCCCTTTTTTCCATCTAATGATGTTAGATTTTTTCCACAAACCCAGGGGATGGGGATGGTTTACGAAGTCCCTGTCCAGAACAGGTATCAACTCCTGAGTTCCCTGGATCAGAATGATTGACTCCCTAGGAGACTTGGCCTTGAAGGGGATGCCAATAGGGGTGCCATTCTGATTAATTCCAGTGAGGTAAATGTGGACATTGAGAGTCAACAGTCTAATGATATCTTGGGCAATAATTGTAGAAGGGCAAACGTGTCTTATGCTGCTGTGATCTCTGAAGACCCCGTGAAGGATGCTGATACCAATAATGGGTGGTCCACAAATGAACATTGTAGCAAAGGCAAGAATCCTAATAATGCAGGGGATAGTTCTAATAATGACCTTACCATGGGGATTTCAATTGTTAGTTGGAATATTGCCGGCTGGGCTTCTAAGGCACATAAAATGGAGTGGGAGGGCATTATAAGGTCTTATGACATTTTATGCCTACAGGAGACATGGTGTGTTGCCAAACCAAGTTTTGAAGGGTATACATGCTATAGTCTAGAAGCTACTGAATCAAGGCATGGTAGGGCAAAGGGAGGTTTACTTTTTCTAATTTCAGTGGATCTAAAATTGACAATTATTAAACATCTGTTAGTCGAACCCCACTCGCAAATTCTTTGGGTCCGTACAAAGGACGGCACTGACGTGCTTTTAATAAATTTTTATAACAATAATTTTAACAATTTACGGCACAAAGTAATTGAGGAGTTAGATTGTGCCCTCATGAAGCTGATATCTGAGGCAAAATGCACTTTTACTTATATTTGGCTAGGGGATTTTAACTTAACAGTTTGCAGTCTGTCCTCGTCGAGGGCATGTGGGATTCAAACCAATAGTGGGGATTGCATGGCACACTTCCCACACCACGCCTATGGGGAAGCTATTAATAACGTGATGGCTTCCTACGACCTTGAGCTAGTAAGTGCTGACCTAGGGGGTAGTGATAGTCCCATCCCAACCTTTATTGGGCGGAATAGTGGATCCATAATTGACCATATTATGGTTTCATCTAATCTGGTACCTCACTGCCTGACCATGGTAAGGGATGCTTCTTCCCTGAGTGATCACAACTATATCACTATGCAAATTACTATATGGGAATGCAGAGTAGAACTGCCAACAAAGACTTTGGGGGGTGTTGAGCCACACAGGGCTAATGGGACCAGGCTAAGGTGGAAAGGGGAAAAAGCATCTATAGTGGAACCCATTATTGTAAATAAATGCCGTGTGGATATAGATATTATCCTGACTCCAGGATGTCCGCCTGCCTCTGTTATGACTCATTTTCTTAACATTAACAACATCATCAATAACATCTTCACGGGGACCAGTTCGGCTAGAAGCGAAAAAGGGATAGGTTGGTTTGACCATACATGTACGTCCCTTCTTTCGCAACTTAAACACGCTCTAGCCCCTACACCGAGAGATAAGAACAGAGTCAGACTTTTAAGAATTGAATACAAAAAGGCGTTATCTAAAAGGAAGAAGGAACTACAGCAGGAGGCCTGGGATCTTCTAACCAAGTCTGCAGAAACTGCTGACAGCCGCTTATTTTGGTCCACCATTAACTCCCCTTTCCTCCAAGATGATAATAACCCACAGCTCTCCTCCAATGTTGGGAGTGAGGAATGGGTGAAACACTTTTCCGCAATCTTTCAGGAAGATATCAACACGTCCGAGGACCAAAGGGTTTGGCCTGTGGTGCCTCTAGACATCGCCCTGAAGGAAGTGGAATGTAGTATTAAATCTAGCAAGGGTGGTAAGGCCCAGGGGCCAGATGGAGTCCCAATTGATGTGTTCCGGGCTCAGCCGCAGCTCTGGGCACCAATACTTACTTTGGCACTCAATGCTGCGGTTACCACTCTGATCCCGCCTTCTTGGGGTGATTCCATCATTGTCCCATTTACAAAAAGGGAGATAAGGCATCAGCTTGCAATTATCGGCCTATTAGCCTGCTTGACTCATCGGTTAAAATTATGAGTCGAGTGTTGTTATATAGATTAGAAGAGTGGGCTGATGAGAATGGGATTCTTGCCGATTCACAATATGGATTCAGGAGGGGGCGGGGGACGTTAGACCAGTGCCTGAATCTTGAATTGTTGATTGGCAAGTATACTAGAGCAAAGCCCGGAAATTTATATCTCTGCTTTGCTGACCTAAGCAGTGCTTTCGATTTGGTAAATCATTCTCTCCTGTGGTCAGTTCTGCTAGATATGGGTGCCCCCAAAGAAATTATTTTTTTCCTTGCTAGATTGTACAGTAAAATGCAAACATGTGTTCGCTATGGGGCTGGTGGGGAGTGTACCCCAAATTTTAACGTTAAACGAGGGATTAGACAGGGATGTGTCCTTGCCCCCTTGCTGTTTAGTCTTTTTATTAATGGGGTTGATTCTGCCCTGAAATCTGTTAAAGCTGATGCCCCACAGGTTGCTGGTAATAGTGTCCCTGTTCTGCTTTATGCAGATGACGCGGTACTTCTGTCCCGAACACCTGTTGGCTTGCAGCGCCTGATGGACAGGTTTACACTCTTTATTGGGAGTAGGAGGATGCTGATTAATAAAAACAAAACTCACACTATGACCTGTGGGACAAAGACGGGAAAAAATTGCGCCTTTTTTATAGAAGGGGTAAAGGTTCAGCATGTTAACAGCTTTTGCTACCTGGGGGTTACCTTTTCTAGCGATGGTAGCTGGGGGCAAGAATTAACCAATGTTAGGACGAAATTGAGAAAAAGCTCCTTTGGTATCTTCAAATTTGCCTCTAAACTGGGAGATAGGCGAATTAAGGATATGATGGAGATCTACAAGGCGCGCAGTGTATCTACCGCCCTTTATGGGGCGGGACTCTGGGGTTATTGCAACGTTGAGCATCTGCAGAGGGAAGAGAATGACTTTATAAAGAAATTACTATGTCTCCCTAAATCTGCCCCAACTGAGCTGATACACAAAGAGGTAGGGGTCGCATACTTGGGGGACCTAGCTTTACTTAGGCCTCTACTACTCTATCGAGCGACCTGGCTCAAGGAAGAGACAGAGTTTAATCAACTTGTCATTAGGGATTGCCTTGGTTTAGACAACTGGTCGATGATACCATGGCTTAAATACGTTGTGGACAGCTATTTGAGCATTTTTGATATTAATTTGCTGTTAGACCACTGTCCCCCACAAGGTCTTGTCAAACAGGACATGAAAAACACCCTTAAGTCCTATAGAACTCTGAAACGCTCTGCTGTGACCAATACCCTTGTTACTGTTAATCTCTACAATAAATATATTGCTACCGAGGGATTTCAGAATTACCTGAATGTGGTAACCAGGTCGGCGCATCGATTTGTGCTAACTAGACTGAGAGCTGGAATCGCCCATGTTTTGGTGGCTTTTCCACACCAAAAAAAGCACCCGGTTGGCCCTTGTCCCTGCGACGGGCATTCTAAACAAAGCACCATGCACTTTATGCTTATCTGTACGTTGTTTCAAAATGCAAGGATTGCATATTTGAAACCAATATTTCTTAGGTATGGTATTCGTACTGTGGAGGATGCAATGTGTATTTTATACAATATGGACTGCCCTTTTATATGTTTTTATGCTGCGAGTTTTATTTGTAAATCTATGACTTTCAGGAAAAGTATGATTTTTTAACATTACTGTCACTTACTGTATTTTATCTTGTTGCATTTTGCTATGTGCTTTTATGGTCATCGATTGTTATGAACCGAATAAAGCTTCATGAAATGAAAATGACTGAACAACTCGCAGAGAGAAGTTTGAAGTTACATTAATACACACCATAATTTAAATTTTGCTACAATGTTTACATTTTTATGAGGCTAACACTGTCCTACCTTTGAAATACACACCGAGTGAGCTAACCATCGACCAGGCAAGAACACACCCCTCATCCAAAGTTGTGTTATGTTTCCAGCAGTGCTTGACATGGAAACATAGAAATGCAGATAGCCAATGCCAGAATACCCACTTGCTTCTGAGAAGTAGAGGTGGGCGAGCCAGGGGGAGCCAATCAGGAGCAGAGCCAATGGCCTGGCTCAGATCGTAGATCCGATGCACGAACCCTGAAAATGTCCGCTGTGTAAATTATAGACCAAACATCAGATAAAATATGATTAAGTCTCTTCAAAATTCAAAAAAGTTTATGTATTTATCTAAATTGTAATAACTTTATTTCGATACAGTACGTATCATAAAAAGCAGTACAACATCAATAAAAACAGTACAGAATATACAATATAGTACTTTAAGATTCGAAGAATAAAAGCAATAAAAACAAGTGTGCAGATAATAATAAACTTTTTCCATATATACACCAACTTGAAATTCAGTTTTACCAAGGGACACTTTACTGGAGCAGCAACAACCTTGAGGTTCTTAAGCGCCAAGCCCAACCTAAGAATTTCGCCATGCAACATGCAAAAAACGGGCGTGCATCTGAGCGCAATATACGTAGGGCTTCAACATGTGACCTTGTTCCCAAAGTCTTACACAGGGGCTTTAGCCATTTCGATCTTGGCGCTGCATACATTTTACACTCAAACAGAAAATGGGCGACAGATTCAACCTTTGTGACACAGAACGGGCAGTAAGGGAGCGTTTGGAGCGGGGGGTTCCAAGAGGAAGTGAACAATGCTAAAGGGAGCACACCCACCCTAAACTTAAAATACAGCGATCTGTCTCCAGACTTATGGATTTGGTCCAGATAGGGTTCCCTATAAGGTAACTCCTTAACTAGCAAGAACTGGACGACAGATTTACAGTGATTGGGGTTGGACATTCGCTTATTATCTACCCAGAGCCAATACACCTTCTTAAGTAGCTGTTTGGGAGGTGCAGTTTTGTTGACCCAGGCATCTCCCAGACCCAGCTCATAAAGCAGGAGTTTGACTTCCCTCAACCAGGGTACCTTATTACAACCTGGAAGCGACAGAAGATCTCTTAGGGCATCAGCATAGCTACAGAGTTCAGGGACATTCCATATCCGAGACCAGAGTAGCAAGGGACGCAATTTTGCTTGCTCACAGATTGGACGTGTGCCTGTATCTAACAAGAGAGGGATTGTAGGGGTACTGTGGGGTAGCCTCATCAGATCTTTATGAAAGTTGTTTTCGAGATGGGCCAGGGTATCAACTCTCTGCAAACCCCACAGTTCAGCCCCGTACAGGGCTGCGCTCACAACCCTTGCTCTATAGATGTCAATCAGTGCCCCAATTGGTTTTAGAGATGAGGCTCGCTGTTCTTTAAGCAAGGCTCCAGTAGCCCTTTTGTGAGTCAAGAATACCTTCTGGTGGTGTGCTTTCCAGGTCATGGTATCGCTGAGACGTATTCCTAAGTAGTCGAATTCTTTGACTCTTTCCAGAGGGATAGAGTCTAAGACACGAGGAGTAACGGATTTCTTGGGGGGGTTGAGGACAAGGAATTTTGTCTTGCCTATGTTTATTGCAAGTCCCTTGGAGTCACAGAAGGATTTGAAGGAAGTGAGCAGTTTCTGGATACCCGCTGGTGATTTGGATATCAGAAGGGTGTCGTCCGCAAACAGGAGCGTAGGAACTTTTATGCCCGCCAGGGTAGGTGCATCTGCAGGATGTTGTAGCAGGTGCTCCACCACTCCGTTAACATAAAGAGAGAACAGAGTGGGGGCGAGCACGCATCCCTGGCGGACGCCCCTGTCTACTGGGATTCAAGATGTTTTTTCTCCCTGGACACCCCATCTGATCTGGGCGAAATTATCCTCATGGAATTTCCTGAGCAGGGACAGCAAGTAGGGGGTAAGCCTAGACCATCGAGGACATTCCAAAGTAGTGCCCGTGGGACCAGGTCGAAGGCAGTACGCAAGTCAATAAAGACTAAATACAAACTGCCCCCTCCCAGCACCACTACTTTCCAGTATAGCATTAGGAGACGAAATGTCTGCTCGATGGTGCCTGTCCCTGATCTAAATCCTGCCTGAAAGTCAGACAGAATCTTTTCCTCATCGATCCACTGCAAAATCCTGCCCAGTACCACTTTTCCTGCCACCTTTTGGGTTGAATCCAGCAAACTGATGGGACGATAGTTGGCTGGATCATCCCTACTGCCTTTATTAAAGATTGGCACCACTTCAGCGCCTCTCCAAGAATCAGGAAAGGAGCCTCCCAGTAGAACCTCGTTTAAGAGTGTGGCAATTAATCTACCCCATACTGCTGGGTGAGACTTCAGCAGGTCACCAGGGATCCCGTCCGGGCCTGGAGCCTTGTTGGAAACAATACCTCCAATTGCCCTTTCGACCTCCTGGATGGTAAAAGGGTCGACATTGACTAGAGGAATAGTTGTTGGGCAGATCATGGAGCCTTGAGGAGGAGTTTCCCCCGGTGTAGCAGAGTATAATTTGGAAAAATGGGCAAACCAGACATCGCCGGGAATGTTGCAGGTTAACTGCTGATCAATGGGCTTGTTTCTTGCTCTCAAGAGATCCCAGAACCCCTTTGAGTCCTTCCTATTACTTGCCTCAGTTAGCTCCCGCCAAAAGTGATTTTCATGAATCCCATTCGCCTCAGTCACCGCTTTTTTATAAGATTTCCTTGCGGAACTGATAGTCGCTGGGTCCCTATTTTTTACAGCAGAGATGAGCTCCCTCTTCGCAGCTCTACATTTGGCGGAGTACCATCTATCTTTAGCCTTAGGGATACTATTAACAGCAGTCCTGACCTTAGGTTGGGGGATAACAAACAGCTCGCTCAGCACTGCTATGGTCTCTGTAAATAAGGGTAGCACATTTAGGCTGGATGAGCTTAAAACATCAAGCTGGGACTCCACCCCAGACAGAATGGCCCCAGCTTGCATCAGTCTACCCTTTATGTATTTATCGTGTGGAAGCTTTGACATCAATATCTCACATTATAGCACTGCACTGAGAAGTACTTTATTAAAAGTGATTTTTTTTAAAACATGAACCATTAATGAACTAAGTGGCAAGACAATTATCATGCAAACCCTGTATTGACCGAGATCGGTATAGATTAACATTCCTTTTGTTACGGCTTTCTTTGTTTTGACCTCTTTGTGCATCTTGTATATAGTGCAAACTTGACCAGAAGGTATTACATAAGCACCAGGTACATTACACAAGGTCACCATTTATTGATTATAGGAGGGCCCACAATCGGCTGAATTGACTGACCTTCTGTCCAACCTAAACTTTACTCAATTAGTTTCCTCCCCCACCCACTGCAAGGGCCACATCTTAGACCAGGTGTGGTCCAATACCACCTGCATAACTGTCCCGACCACTCTACCATGCCTCTGGTCAGACCACTTACTTCTTCAATTTAAATTATGTATTACCCCCGCCACAATTACCGTACCAGGCGCAGGTGGGTTACCTAGGAACTGGAATGCAATGGATAAAACAGCCATCCTAGAGTCATTAGCCAATACCATCCCCCCCTCTCAGAACGAGATCAACTCCTCTGTATCCATGCTTACCAGCTGGCTACAAACGGCCAGCGATCTTCATGCCCCTTTTAAAAAAGTCAGATTAGCACGACGTGCCAACACCAATAGATGGGTTTCCTCTGATCTAAAAGCGAGGAAACTGGCCCTACGGCAGCTAGAACGCCACTGGCGCCGTGACTATAATCCTGAGCTAAAAAGGATTTATACTAAGGCGAGGAAGGAGTATATGACCGCCATTTCTGCTGCAAAGGCGGCATATTTTTCATCCCGAATCTTGGAATCCACAAACAAATCTAAGGACGTCTTTTCCATTCTCAATGAACTGACAAACTTAGACACTGTCCGTCCCAAGATAACTCCCACCCAGCCTCTCTGTGACTCACTCAATGTTTACTTTACTGACAAAATATTGAACATCAAAGCCAGTATTCCTCAACCGGTGTCCCCTCTCACTTCTGGCATGACAATTAAGCCTAACCACAATACCCTCAGTAGTTTCTCACCTATAACCCAGGACCAATTTCGGGAACTACTGACAAGAGTACAATCCGGTGCCCCCTCAGATAGCTGCCCCCCCCCACATCTTGAAAGAGTGTTTCTCGACATACCCAGCCCCTGCCCTCACACTCCTGAACAATTCCTTGACTCTCGGCATAGTCCCCTCAGCGTTTAAAGAGGCCACAGTCATCCCGCTGTTAAAAAAACCCGGGGCAGACCCAGCTTGTAAAGCTAACTTCCGGCCCATCTCCCTATTGCCCTACCTGGCAAAAGTTTTGGAGGCTCACGTGGCTAAATGCCTCTCTAACTTTCTTGAGGAGTCCTCCTGCTTTGACCCCCACCAGGCAGGCTTTCGACCGGCACACTCCACAGAAGCAGTAGTCACCACAGTCCTGGATACGTTGCGAGACTGCGCTGACAGACGCTCCCCACAGGCCCTGGTGCTCCTGGACCTATCTGCCGCTTTTGACACGGTCGACCGTGTCGAACAGGCCGGCATCCGGGACCTAGCGGCCTGCTGGCTGAGGTCCTTTTTGACAAACCGCAATCAAACACTACGTCTTAGAGACCTAGTGGGTGCCAAACAACCCATCACTTGCGGAGTGCCACAAGGTTCTTCCGTCACCTCACTTATTTAACCTATACATACTTCCCCTGATTCAGACTCTAAGAGACAAACAGGTGAGAGTCTTCAATTATGCCGATGATTTACAACTGCTTTTTACCATCGACAACACTGAAGACTCCATACTGCATTTTCAGTCTATCATGAGTTTTATTAAAACATGGATGGACCAGAACCAGCTTAAACTGAATCCGGGAAAAACCGAGTTAGTCCTGACCGGCGACAGCGCCAAGTACTGGGGCCCACACTACTGGCCTTCTGAACTGGGCCAAGCTCCAACACCCTCCTCGTCGGCCAAAACACTTGGAGTCACCGTGGACTGTGATCTTTCACTGAGAGCACAGGTAGGTCAGGTGGCCTCCAAGTGCTTCTTCCAACTAAAAAAAATCCGGAAGGTCCGTCGTCTACTTACGCCCGAGGCAATCACCCAGGTCGTGATCTCTACTGTTCTGTCCCATCTGGACTACGGGAATGCCATCTATCTAGGTCTTCTCAACTACCTATCCAAACGACTCCAGATGGTACAGAACCATGCTTCGAGGTTAATTCTGAACCAACCAAGGCGACAGGCAGCTACCCCCCTACTTAGGAAACTGCATTGGCTTCCAGTCACCCAGCACTGTGCCTTTAAAACCGGATGCATAATATTCAAATCCCTTTACTGTAAAAGCCCCACATTTATTAACCAACTAATCTCCAGATACACTCCATCTCGAAACCTACGCTCACTCCATCTGAGCCTCCTGCAGACGCCTTCCTTCAAACTTAAGCGCGCCGGAGGCCGTAGGTTCGCCACACTTGCCTCCTGCTTGTGGAACTCCCTTCCTCTGGAGATCCGGAATTGTCAAGACCTTCTGTCCTTCCGGAAAGCCCTGAAGACCTGGCTCTTCAGACAAGCATATCAATAACTCAACTCTCTTCATCTATGTTCATGTTACTGCTGATCGCAGCGCCAAGAAACCAATCGGTGACAGTGCGCTTAAGAAATATTTAATAACATAACATAACATAACATAACATAGGGGTGGGCAAATTAAGTGATTTGCCCAGAATCATAGGATGTTGGCTTATGCAAAGCCTAGAACAAAGTCAATAGCTCTGGCCCCATCACCAAATCTAGGGTATGGGGAGGGAGGTAGGCAGATGCCACATGAAAGCTCGGCTCGTTAGACCTCGAGCAATGCTAGATCCAGGCTTCAGGCTCCAGTCTGGCTCCGGCTTTCAGGGGCTCGCCCACCTCTACTGAGAAGTGCCGGTACTCTCAATTAAAAGTACTGCATCTTTGCTGAGAAGTGCAGGTACTCCCCCTCTCAAACGAGAGAAGTGCAACTACTCAGTACCTGACAGTACCGGTTTATTTAGAGCATTGGTTGCCAGTATTCTAGTTCTTTGTTTCTACCATTTCTTTGGTCCATTGGTGTTTTCAGAGTCTGGGCGTCCTGTATGGTTCTGGGATTCTCAATGCCTGGAGTCTCAGGGGTCTGTCTGTGGGCAGTGTTTGGTTGGAGAAGATCTAGCCAACCTAATATTAAACAATATGGCATTTGTGTAATCGTCGAGATGGCTGTGTCTGATTTTGTCAGGTGTTTTTGTAGTGCGTTATATTTGTATGGATGTTAGTGGGTTGCTGGGTGGACGTAGGTACTTATTTATGAGAGGATTGTGTCACGTGTGCACCATGCAACATGGCACATGTGTAAAAAAAAACATCTAAGTTAAATTTTGTAAGCCACACAAAGCCACTTAGCATGGCTCTGAGTGGCTTCAAAAATCTGGAACTACGCGATGCAGCACAAATTGCTGCGTTGCATGACTCTGTCCTGGGAAGGCGTTCCATGGATGTTGCGTGGGTGTTTTGATGCATCCCGAGATTTACAAGAACTTGTAAACCTGGGGATGCCCCAAAATCATACACCTTCCCCAGGGAGGCAGAACGAGGAGAAATATATCTATTTCTCCTCGTTTCTTCCTGTTTCTATGTGAGCTGCATTCTGCAGCACACATAGAAAGAAGAATATGTCTCCCAGGCAGCCGCGGTCTGTGCAGGTTACAGCGGTGGGGCAGTGGGGCCGGGTAAGGTGGGATTTCGAGGGACGATGCAGAGGGCAAATGTATTTTTTTTTTAATTTTCCCTCTGCATTGTCCCTCGAAATCCCCCCTTACGGGGCCCCACCGCTGTTACCTTCACAGACCGTGGCTGCTCCCATGATTGTTTTTGTGCAGGAAGGTGCCCCTTCCTGCACAAAACAATCCTGCATGCAACACAGGCACTCTTGCTCAATCCTGCAAGGGTGCATGCATTTGACGCTAGAATGCCAAAAGGGCGGCAGCGCAAGAAAAAGGACAGGAATGCACCATATTGACTTGAATACAACGCATGCCTACCCTTTCCCTGTCACGCAGTGCAGCTCAGCGAGGTAACTTGCTGCACTGTACAGGGTCACAAGCTCATACATGAGCCCCTTAGTTTGTTCGGTTGGTGGACACAGTTTCCCATTGGTCAGTCTGAGTAAGATGCTCTATACAGGTATATCATTAAGCAATGAAATGGCTTTGATACAATGGCATTTGTAAGCAGGTGTGGCATGTTTAGACCTACTTGTTTGGAGTGGTTTTATATGTAGTTTTGTGACAGGAAACTGATGTGCTGGTGATGTGACAACACCTAGCCAACTATATAGATTTGGTGCCACGTTGTGCATTATGGTGGCATGACATGTTTCTAGTGTGTACTGTTGGAGCAGGACAGAGTATAAACATATATGGATGGGACTGCTGCTGTTAATGTATACAAAACAGACAATGTGGCAAAAGGGATCTGTGTTGGATATATGTGAGAAGTGCTGTCTGATGTGTTCTTTTGGGAGATAAAGTGTTATTTTTAGGTGCTGGGTGTTATTCGGGGTATCCATACAACGAGGACAGGACTGAAGAGCTGATGCTTTGGTGTTGGTGTCCATGATATTCTCATTACTAGCTGCGCTGGGCCTCTGCATACCTGTCCTACTGACACAAGCCATCGATGTTCAGGCCAAGGTATGCATATGCAGTTTTTGTTCTAAATAATGTTTTGAATTTTAAATATGAAATCAGTACATACAAAAATACCAGTATAATTATAGATACAAGGAGACATAAAGGAACATTGGTATTATAACAAAAGAGCACAAATTATTATGTACATATTAGTTATCTTCTAATGAGGCAGTAAAAAGAAATAATTTAACTAGGGCTACAAATAACATATAAATAAGCTTACTGAAATATAAATACTATTAACGTTTGGCTATATATCCATCAAGTGTTTTCCACATTTAAAAACAAAATGAAGATTTGCAATTTTTGTTAAATGTGTGAATTCCATTATTCATAAATAGTATTCATTATCATCAAGAACAAATAGGCAAAGCAGAAGCATTTTTCAAATTCATAGTGATATATTTAGTTACTGAGGAAATAAAAAAAAAAAAAAAAAAAAAAATGCATAAAACATGTTGAAAGGCAAAGCAGAGGATTTACCCATAATAATTAAGTTTAACACGTGTGTGTGTGCGCCTGTGCATGTATGAAAGACTATGTTCACATTTGGGTGTGCTTGTGCATGTCTGTGCGTGTGATGGTGTTGACATGTATTTGGGTGTTCTTGTATTAGAGCATGTGATTCTATGTGTGCTTGTGTTTGTGTGAGCAGATGTTTCTGTATGTGTGCTTATGTCTGTGCGTGTGATGCTGTGTGCATGTATTTGAGTGTTTTTGTATTAGAGCATGGAATTGTATGTGTGCTTGTGTGTGTGGATGTTTATGTATGTGCGCCCTATGTTCGCGTATGAGAGTGTGTGCGCACATTTGTTGTATGCTTGTGCATGTCTGTGCGTGTGATGATGTGTGTGTGTGTGTGCATGTATTTCTGTGTACGTCCTTGGGTATTTTTGTTCTGGAGCATGTGATTGTATGTGTGCTTATGTGTTTTTTTGTGATAGTTTCTGTGTGTGCGTTTGTGCGTGTCTGCATGTATATGAGAGTGAGCGCATCTGTGTGTGCTTGTGCATGTCTGTGCATGTGATGGTGTTTGCGTGTGCATGTATTTGGGTGTTTTTGTATTAGAGCATGGGATTTTAAGTGTGCTTGTGTTCTTGGATGTTTCTGGCTATGTGCTTGTCTGTGTGCATCAGTGCGCATATGAGAATGTGTGCTCACATTGGTGTGTGCTTGTGCATGTCTGTGCGTGTGATGGTGTGTGCACATTGGATTTGTTATTTTCTGGCGGCCGCTGTCCTGGATATTGACTTTAACTGCCTGATGCCTAACCTTAGGATGGCAACAGTGTACCAGTGTACAGTACAGTTCTGTGCCTGACCCCAAGAGGGCTTCCATAGTGGTCCCCTACACGTTGTTTTACTTCCCTGGGACAACAATTGGACATTGACTAGACCTTGAACCTATCCCCTAACCTGCCTACACATCAGGACTTGGAACCTGCGGAACTTATCCCAGACTGTGGAGACCTAGCGATTTGGCTCATGCCTGGTGGAGCTACCATATAGCTAAAGAGAAGATGGGTTGTGGACTCCCCCTCCCTGCCGTCACCTACCCAGCCGGACCTTGGGCAGATTTCCCCCTCGTCTCTACGTCCTGTCTTCCTCCTACCCCTTTACCCTATCCCCTTACTCTTCCTGCTCCATTCACCCTGTCCCCTATGCTCTTTAAATGCTTTTCTTGATACTTATGTAACTTTTAACTGATGTAATTTGCAACATTATTGTCCCTCATGTAAAGCACTCTGATTCCATTGGGTATAGCCAGCACTATATAAAAACTCATTAGTTAAATTTGTTCCCATTTAGTACTCTTTCTCCCTTTGTCTACCTCCTTAGCTCCTAGCTTCTATCCACTCTCCCCTGAAGAAAACTGCCTGCTAGTTTGCCTAGCCCCCTGTCCTTTGTGCCTTTTGACTAAGCACCCCTTCTCCCCTTGTTGGGGAAAGATCCAATATTTATACTCTGGAGTCTCAGCGTATCTGCTGAGAGAGTCCACTGCGCCAGGGGAGCCACTCACAGCTGAGGTTTGGTATGGCACCCCTTCCCAAAGCACTCCCTCTCCCCTTTTTAGGTTTTGCCTGGCGAAAGCTGCGCTCTGCGCAGCTTTTTCGCGCAGGCGAAAACCTAATGACTATAGTAGGGGAGACAGGAACGGCCCCCGTCTTCCATTGGCTAGTTCCATAAATGGAGGCTAGCCATTGGAAGACGGGCCTGTCCGTCAATGCCGGACCAGATTCGGGGGCGTTCCCGAGAATTTTTGGCTTTTGGCTACGTCACGCTACGTCAGCCGAAAGCCGATTCTGGGGAACGCCCCCGAATCTGGTAAGGCACTAGTGGCACCCCGAGCGCTCTGCCGCCTCCTACTACGGTGCAAACGCTGCCTCCCTGATTGCCGCCGCTGCCTGGGGCCGAGAATAACTTGAGGACCTCGCCGGGGCCGCGGAGAGCAAGAACGAAGGAGCTGCCCTCCCATTGGCTGAGGCGGTCGAGCCCCCTCAGTGTCGCCGCAATAGGAGTGGTTCTCGAGCTGCAGCCTTCTCGCTGGAGCCGCGCTGCGATTGGCCGCAGCTTCGCCACCATCGAAGGCTCGCCATGAGAGCGGCGCATCCATTGGCTACAGTCTCGAAGAAGGACCAACAGCGATCACCTTTACAGAAGAAGCCAGAAGGAAAGTTCAGAGAGGAGGAGAACAAGAAACGTGAGAGAAAAGACGACGTAACTGGTGGCGTCAAGGTGAATGTTAAAGACGAAAGGATAAAGGGACACGTAGGTGTTGGGACCTGCAAAGAAAGAGGCTGTGAGTCAGGGATGCGAGACGCTTTGACAAGAGGAATCAAGGAGACTGTGTGAGGGGGCGAGACGGAGCCTCGTGATGTGCAGCACCTCCTCGTTGCGCGTAGGAAGCTGTGGGATGTTCCTCAGTAGCCGTTGTTCAAGGGAACTCCGTGACAGCTCTGTGACCCGAGGGATAGCTCCGATGTCTGGAGGAAGCGCACGTGAGATCACGCAACTCGCTGATAAATTTGTTTTCAGTCAGCCTGTCAGATTCTTGCACTTTGAGGTATAGCCAGAGCCGCTTGAATTATGCGGCAGGGGATCAACAAATTATGCGGCATAATTGACTAAATTATACAGAAATAAATTACATTATGCGGTGCAATGCAGCACATTTTGTGATCGTTTTACAACCTTATTTTGTCATTTTTACACAGGGTAACACTGTCTGGGCCCATATTTCACCTCATTAGTACTAGTTTTCCACTCGACCAATAGAAAGGGGACCAGACAACTTTTACAAAGCAGCTTTCACTGCGCTGTAACGTGCCCCCACGCTTTTACTAACTTTTGAGCATCTAAGTAGACACATTTAGTATTTTTTTAAATGAAATCTGCAGATTATGCAGGATGATAAATTATGTGGAAAATCAGTGGCTGTGCTGGAAAAGTAGCAGCTACAAAATGGCGTAATTCCAATGTTCCTGGGTATAGCTCTGCTGTGGTGTTACTACTTTCCATTCCAAGCCCGTTCAGTCTTACGTCGCGCTCACCTGGTGGCACATTCAGAAGGAAAGGGGCATATTGGGCGCAACATTCACTGCAGTCCGTTCGTTGCCTGTTTCTCTGTCCTGGGGGTCCCACCTAGAATCCATTCTTCTCTTTTTTTTTTCCTCCTCCCTACCTGCACTTTCCTTTACATTCGCCCACCTCTCCTTTATCTCCACGACATCTTGCGTTCTACCATCTATTATTTGCTACATCTCAGATCCGTCTCTTATCCCTTCTCTTCCCCTCCCTCCCTGATACTTTAATTCTTTTCATCCCCTCGGTTGCTTCCACCTATATCCTTCATATGTCTTCTTTTATCTATACATTTCCTACACCCCTCCCCCTCTTTCCATATCCTTTTCTGCTATTGACTTCTCCCCTCCCTTTCTCCTTTGCGGCGCTCTCTCTTTCTTGGCCAGTTCTCCAGCCGCCTGCCCTTCCCCGTCTCCGCCCCCACCGTCGACTCATGGCGAAGCTATGCCCAGACTAAGCAGTGCTTCCATTCAGGGCGAAGCGTGACTCACCGGCCCCGTGACTGCCGGTGGCGCGACGTCTCACGTCACTGTCCGGAGCGGAGGAGGGCGGGAAGGCGCGTTGCACAAGCCTGGAAATTACAAGGAAGCTGAGAAAGCCCGAGGCTGGGAGAAAGAGATAGGCAGTGAATGTGGTTGGGGGGTGTGGTCCTATTTACAGAAGAGAGCAGCGAGATAAACATCCTTTCTCTTTCTGTGCCCAAGGTCACACAAACAATCAGGCTGAGAACTCGGCTCGCTCGAGGCCATGTGCAGTAATGAATGGCATGAAGGAAATGAAGCAAGTGGGGATCCATGTCACCTTATACTGTGTTCATGCCACTAAGAGCTTGTGAGGGACTAGTTTCAGATACCCAATCTAGTCCCTTTTTATGTATTTAAATATAACGTTCCTTACTTGTGTGGTATATTCAAAATATGTCCAGTGAATTTTTATCCAACTAATTTGTATGTCCAGATGCTCTTCTGTCGCTTATTTGATCACCTTGTCCCGCCTGCATGCCCAGTCTAAACATCAGATTGCCAAAATTCTACAATAACTTCCACGTCACATTCTGCATTTGTCAATTGAGTGGTCTTTAAGGCGTTCAGAGATTACAGATTTGCTAGTCCACCTCAATCAAATTTGAATCCAATAGTTGACTTTCCATTTTTTTATTTTTTTTATTTATTTATTGCAAGCAGGTCAGGATAGGTTCGTGCCGACCACCCCTCCAGCCACCTACGAATGCACCGTGAATAATGGTGTTTGTGTATACACTTCTGAGCGTACGAATACATGTGTGTACATACTTATGTGTGTATGTACTATGTGTATGCGCCTGTGTGTTTGTGCGCGTGTCTGTGCGGGTTTCTTCATGTGTGTACGTCTGTCTACGCATTGTGTGGCTGAGTGAGTGTGCCTGTGCGTGTCAGCTCGTCCGTCTGCATGTCTCTCAGTCTCTGCATATGTGTCTACGTGTTGAGTATCAGTGTGAGAGTGTGTATTGTGTGTGTGTGTCCGCCTGAGTGTGAAAAAATGTGCGTGCAGTGGGGCGGGCACACATTGCACAAGGGCTTTCGTGACGCCGTCGTGCCCCGAGAGGAGTGCACTATCCCAGGACACATTCTGTGTGTGTGGGGCTCGCAGTGTGTGGGGGGCTCTGTGTGGGTGTGTGGGGGGGGCTCTGTATGGGGGGGCTCTGTGTGGCTGTGTGTGTGGGGGGCTCTGTGTGGGTGTGTCTGTGGAGGGCTCTGTGTGTGTGTGGGGGGGGCTCTCTGTGGGTGTTTGTGTGTGGCAAAAAAAAACATAAATAAAAATGTCAAGAGCAATGCCAATAGCTCTAACTTTAACAAAGGCAAAACCATTGCATTGTAAATGCTTGTTGGGGAAGGATCCAGTATGTAGGCCTTGGAGTCTCAGAGACTCCTCTGAGAGTGTCCACTGCGTGAAGGGAGCCTCCCGCAGCAGAGATAGGGAAGTGAAACCCATTCACCTGGGATCACAGCTTACTGGACTTTGGACATTGCTTTGACTTGTCTACCGGTTTGTCCCCATTGCCCTTCCCCTCCTCTTTCCATGCGATGTCCTTCACCCTCCCCTCCTCTTTCTCGCCTTCATTACCTGCCTACTTCCCCAGCTCCTCCCCGTCCCCTGAATCTTTCCCCTTGCCTGCTTTTCCCCTTACGTATTTGTGCTTATTAATTTCAAAGGTTTTATATAGCGCAGGCTAGACCCGGAGGTATCAGAGCGCTTTACATGAGCATCAGATCATAGATACAGGTTACATCGTTATCCTGACCTTACAAGTAACTATGTTGCCATGCTCTAATAACTGTGTAACCTTTGTAACTATGTAACCTGTAACTATGATCTGATGCTCATGTAAAGCGCTCTGATACCTCCGGGTCTAGCCTGCGCTATATAAAACCTTTGCAATAAAAAAAATAGCCCAAACCTCACACCGAAATTGAAAATGAAAAGATAAATAATACGTTTTTCAACATGGCAGGTTTGTAACCACTGTAGCAGGCCTCTTCGTTGTCAAGTAATTCCCCTCAAATAGTTGAATAGGTGACCAATAACCATTATATAAAATAAACGCATTAGTCTGGGATATAGAAGAAAACCAGTTAGAGATATTGCATTACCAAAGTTTGTTCCATTGCTGTAGTGAAATACTATCCTGTACAACAGTATTCGAAAAATCACTACATTTTAATAAAATTCAAAGAATCATTAGAAATCAATTTTTTAGTTTGTGTTCGATGTAATTTGACCAGACATTCTATTAATACTAAGAGATTTTTAAAAAATCTGAATATTTAGCAAGTGGAATAGAATTACAATATACATTCACTGTGGCATTAAACACAACAAAATATATTGATAACATTCAGAAAAGAGAATATTATATTTAATTTAGATGTCTGAAAAGGATAAGAACATGTTGTCTTGGCATATATCTGCAACATCAAACATGCCAACTTTATTCCATGTTTCTTAGAGAGATAATTGTGTGTGCAATTTAATTAGAGAGTTATGCCATGAAGAACTTTTCTTAAATAACACTAATTTGACATTTGAAATCCAGCTCCAACAAAGTGATTTTTGTTACATTAATTATTGGAGAATATGGTTTGATTTTCTAGTGTCCATGGTTAACATTGCTGGTTAAGGGAAGGTGATGAGTACAGGCCTCAGCAAGGCCTGCAAGTGCAAAGGGTTCGCCCTTCTGTGCTCGAAGTCCTCAGACTACACAAAGAATTTGGCACGGAAACTGGAAAAACAAAACATAGTTTAATAAACCTTTAAAGGTGGTCCTACAGCCTACACAACACTCTACAGCATTGTACAGGGTAGCACACATAACTCAAGCACATAGCCCCCTTTTATACACAAAGAAGGGGTTCATAAGTAGGCGGATACAACTCAGAACATGATTTACGACCATATATGGACATTTCTGAACATGATCAATACATGGGTGGAGTTAACGGTTCTTGAGGCCCGCGAAAATGCACATTCCTATCTACGCTAATCAGAGACAGATGTGACTTCTACTGAGCATGCGCTAGACGCACAAAGGGCTATTTATAGACTGTTGCTGGGCAGATCCTAAGGGCGACTAGCGAAGAGGTAGGACTCATCACATGGCGAGCACATGGCAATATGTAGCAAACAAAATGGAGGACAGAAAACAAGATGGAGTCTCGTCATATCAAGAGTTAGAGCGGAAAAACGCAAAAAGTGAATTACGATATCATGTCTTTGGCTAATGATTAACAATATCTCTGTTTTATTTACAACAGACGACCCTTTCAGCATTAGCTGAAGACATTCGGTTTCTTAGGATAATCTAAATACTCATCGTTAATATCGATGCTCATCATTTCAGCTTACTCTCTAGTTATGCTTTTCTGGTGGACAGCCTCAGCAACAGCTCTTTTATTAGGTGCACAAAATGAAACACATAGGGAACATATCAGTGGACTACATTGGATACATACACAACATGTAAAAATAATTGCAACAATTATACAACGGCCATTAAGAACTTTCCAGCCCCATGTGGAGATCAGAGTCCAGAACCAACTTGAAAATGTCCAGGTTCCATTTTCGACATGTATATCATGCAGATATCTTATATGATTTATTAATTACTTTGTACACAGAAGGAGTGTGATCAGGGATAAATACACAACAGCTACTTCCAATAATTCTACAAGCACCGCCTCTATCTGCTAACATCACGTCCAAAACCATTCGGTTTTGCAACGCAACAATTCTAGTAATTTGCAGCTCTTCGGTGAGATTACCAAGAGCTGCGGCAGTTTGATTCGTTACGGTTTCCACTACTCTCGTTAATCGCCGTATCTTTCTACTATTCAGAGCAGCTCCAACAAAGAAAAATAATCCTAAATTGAAATCTATATACTGTTGCAGACTAGTGTCAGTCTGGTCTACATCATCAATAGACAAAGTCCATTTGTATCTGTTTACAGTTACATTATTCAATAATTTCAAATCTTTATGATATGATGCAGGTGCTAGGAATACAGGCGGTAGTAAAAATGCTACATAACATACTCCAGACCATCCGGCTGGTAATCGGTAATAACCTCTATTACCGCATACGAGGTAAGTGTTATGAGAAGCAAGGAATGTGCTATTATTCAGACCATCAATATTCAACACGATAATACAATCCCTAACACCTACAGGAATATAACCTACACTCTGTACACATAAATCTGCTTGTGCTTGGGCCACTGAAATCACAAACTTCTCATTGCCACCAATGTCTCTAGTGTTCGTAAAAATATAGGGCGTTGACTCATTGTCCGGTCGATATTCTTCCCACACCCATATAGTTCCGTTGGCTTGTGGATAGCCTTCTTTATCCTGATGGCATTCTTTATTCAGTCTGAAAAGCAGTCTGCCCACTGTCGGCTTTCTCGTGGCAAAAAGCAAAGTATACCATGCTCGACAAGAGCCATAATGAGAGAAAGGGAGAGGTATGAACAGTGTTCCCCCTTCTTCTGGTGTGCTGGCATCATCCCACATATCCAACAGTTTATGGCGTTAGTAGCTACGTGGGTATGGTGCAGCATCTGAATGAAAGTATTATTCAAATACGACTGTCGATGCTTCAACTCTTGATATGGAAGTGTATAAAAGAAATGCTCATCTGGAACTGGAGTGGAAACAACATACAACTCACGGGCAGGAATTGCATCCTCGACAAACCACGTGATTGTAGCAACAACTGTACAGCAGCAATGAACCCTACAGCACAGAAAATCTTCTTCTTATCCATCCGAACAAATGTACAAACATTATCTTCCTGAAAAAGGGTTGTCAGAACTCTTCCCCCTAGGCAGCCGCTGTTTTCTTCACCAGCGGGCCAAGACGGGTGTCACTACTCTAATGCAGGGCTGATCCCCCCCTTGCCTCATCGGCTCTCCGTTTCACTGACCTAGGGACCGTTCTGACAACTTATCACATAGCTGTAGGCTCTTTCCTTGGTCGTAAATTGTATCTCTTTGTTCCAGGAACGGTCGGGTCCGGGAAGAACTCCTCAGATTCGTCAGGTACCACAGCACAGCCTCTCTCCGCAGTCAGAATTTCTCGATGGTCAGTCAATACAGCAGGCTCCACCAGTCCGGGTTGCACCTTCCGGCAATGTACGGAATGGATCCAATTCTTCCGGTTGGTGATTTGGACAGCTGTTCTTGTGGCAAGAAGAACCAACTCGGGACCATACCCCCTCGGCTCTAGACTGCTCGACCTATCGAATGATTTTATGAGGACGAAATCTCCGGGCCGGAGATTATGGCCTTCACCTGTGGACCGGTCAGGGAGTGCTTCTCGAACCTGTTGATGAATGGAAACCAAACTGTCAGTTAATTTTGCCAAATAGTCATTCATTAAAACACAAGGTACATCATACACTGAGCTTGGCATGGGCACTCCCCATACATTCATGGGATGCCCGAATACAATCTAAGGCCCGTCCGAGAGTGTGGTACTGATCTGATAGACAATAATGCCAAAGCCAAGGCGTCTGGCCAAGTCAAATAAGTAGAAGCTTGTATCTTTGCTATTTTAAGCTTTAGAGTACCATTGTACTTTTCCACCAATCCTGCTGATTGCGGGTGGAACACTGCATGAAATTTCTGTTTGATTCCCAATCCTTTCAGGACATACTTAACAACGTCCGCTATAAAATGAGGCCAGTTGTCACTCCACAACAATCTACAAACACTATACCGAGGAAAGAAGTACTTCAAAAGCACCTTTGCGGTAGTAATTGCAGTATTGTCCTTCGTAGGGTATGCTTCAATCCATTTACTGAACGCACAAACCACAACTAAGACATATTTTAGAATATTGCAGCGTTCCAACTGAATCTAATCCATTTGCAATACTTCAAAAGGTGCAGTAGGTGTTGCAAATCCTCCTGTTGGAGTTTGTGTGCCTTTTCCTGGATTGTACTTAAGACAAATCATGCAGGTCTGTACTACTCTCTTAGCCATGCTAGCAATCTCTGGATGCTCCCAAACTTGCATAAGCAATTTCACAATTGCCGTAGCTCGAACATGTGCTAGCCCATGTTCCATCTGAACCATAGGTTGTACAAAGGCTGTGGGTAACTTCCACTTATCCATTTGTTTACTTCTCCAACAACCTTCATCATCCAACTCTCCATCCTTGGACCATTGCTCCCGCTCTTTATCAGAAGCGGTCCTCTGTATCTCTAGCACCTTCTTCCTAGCATCGTGCCACCGCTCAACTTGTGACTTCACAACGTACATTGGAGTGGAGTCAGGCTGCATCGCAGTTTCAGGTGCTACTCGATCTACAAAAGCATTTCCTTCTCCCACTTTATCTGTCACTTTCTTGTTTGCGCTACATTTCACTATAGCTATCTTCTTTGGATAGGTCAATGCAGTCAAGAGGTTATGCACTAACTCTCCGTACATTATCTGTGCTCCATGTGATGTCAAAAAGCCCCTTTCCTTCCAGAGCAGGCCAAAATCGTGCGCTGCTCCAAAAGCATAGCGGCTATCTGTGTAAACATTCACGAATAATCCTGCACTAAGCTCACATGCTCGTGTCAACGCTATCAGTTCTGCTGCTTGAGCTGATTTCGGCGGTATGCATGCTGTCTCCACTATTGTGTGTAGCGTAGTAATTGCATATGCTGCTGAGGTAGTACCATCAAGATGGTAGCTTCAGGCAAGACCCATCCACCCACAGCTCTCCATCCACATCTGTAAAGGGCGTGTCCTGAAAATCAATACGACGCTTTGTCTGTTCCTCAGTCACAAAAACACAGTCATGCGCTTCTTGAACCTCAGGCTGAGTCGCCGGAAATGGCAACAACGTGGCTGGGTTTAGTGTTGCACATCTCTTTATTGTAATATGAGGAGCCAACAGCGTTAGCTCGTATCCTGTTAGACGAGCGCTAGTTAAATGCTGCGTCTTTGTCTGATTCAAAAGAGCATTAACAGCATGGGGGACCAACACCAACAACTTATGAGATAACACAATCCCCTCACTCTGGCGTATTGACACAGCTGTCGCTGCAACCGAGCGAAAACAACCAGGTAACGCTCGAGCAACAGGATCAAGTACTGTCGAGAAGTATGCGCAAGGGCGCTGCTTATCCCCGTGCATCTGCACTAAAACTGATAATGCGAATGCATCTTTTTCATGTGCATACAATGTAAAAGGCTTCATGTAATCAGGGGTGCCTAACACTGGTGCTGAACAAAGGGCCTGTCGTAATTGCTGGAAAGCATTCTCACACTCATTTGTCCAGGGAAGGGGAACTGGAGTATCCTTTGTCAAAAGTGCTAACAGTGGTTTAACTATGTGTGAAAAACCCAGTATCCAC
This sequence comes from Lissotriton vulgaris, assembly GCF_964263255.1. Taxonomy (NCBI): domain Eukaryota; kingdom Metazoa; phylum Chordata; class Amphibia; order Caudata; family Salamandridae; genus Lissotriton; species Lissotriton vulgaris. The sequence continues at coordinate 384,065,308 of NC_141699.1, read as the reverse complement.
TGTCTGCAAAAGGAAGTGAGACCCAAGAATGCTCGAACATCTTTCTGCGTAGAGGGTGCTGGTGTGTCCAAAATTGCTTGAATACGATCCGGTGTAAGTGCACGCCCCTCCTTAGACAAAAGGTGACCTAAGTAGGTTACCTTTGGTCTACAATATTGCAATTTCTTCTTCAATACTTTGTGATTATGTGATGCCAGAAAAGCAGGCAAAGACAGTGTACACTTCTCACATTGTTCAGGGGTATCCGCCGCCAACAAGATGTCATCGAAATATTGTATAAGCGCCACACCTTCAGGTAGAACAAAAGAATCCAATTGTCATTTCAACGCTTGGCTATAAATGCTAGGACTCCCAGTATAGCCTTGAGGAACTCTACACAATCTATACGATCGATTATTCAAAGTGAAACCGAAAAGATATCGGCTATCAGGATGAATAGGGATCGAAAAGAAAGCGTTCTTCAAGTCTATAACGGAGAACGTGGTTGCAGTTGGTGGAACCAGAGTAAGAAGTGTCGTAATGTCAGAAACTACTGGCTATTGAGGTATCACTATCTTATTCACCTCCCGGAGATCGATGATAAATCGATAAATCCTAGTATCAGTGTCTTTCTTCAAAATCGGTAGGATAGGACTCTTACACACATTGTATGGAACCTCTTCTACTACCCCCACTTTAATGAGATCCTGCACGATCTGTATAAGCGCCTCCTCCTCCTCCTGTGAAATACGATATTGATTTAGGCGTGGCAACACAGCTCCCTCCTTTACACTGATGTGCACCGGGGGAATGACCATCTGTCCCACATCAGTATCTGAAGTAGCCCACAAGGTACGAGGTAAAGAGGCCAATGCAGTATCTTCTTTAATCATACACACCCTCTCCATTGTCTGATAGTTGTCGTTCAAAATAACACGCACTCCTTCAGGGGAGCAACATATTGTAGCTCTAAAATGCTTGAGCATATCCAAACCCACAATGTTATCAGGCGTGTTTGGGGAGAGCAAGAATGGACATGGTGCAACAAACTTATCTACATGAAGCGCAAGGGGCTGTGACAGTGGGCTAAGAGAAGGTGTTCCATCGAACCCTATAGATGTAATTGTTAAGCCAGACAGGGGAGCCCTCGGAACCAATTGTTTAGACAAAGCGCTACGAGTAGCTCCTGTATCAACCAGAAACCGATCAGTAGAACCCAAATCATGTGCTGTAACATAAGGACCCCTCTGATCTACTGGCACTTCAACTGATTCCTTACCCCATCCTGCGCAATCCTATGCATACTGTGAATCATGACATTCAGGTTGTTTGTGATCAGATATTTGGCATTGATTCCGTCGATCAAAAACATTAGACCCCTCTTGTGGTCGCATATTAGAATCAAACCTAGCACGATCATTCGTGTTACCTCTAGGGCCTGGAAAGCCCCCTCGATTTCTCATCGGTCCTTGACTACGCCCTTGCCTCTGTGCGCGCAACAACGGACACTCCCTAGCCCAATGGCCCATCTGCTTGCAATACACACATTGATCCCTAGCCAAATCCGAACGAGCAAAAGAAGAACCATAAGATCCTCGACCACCCCTATCGGTACCTCTATGGGGCGGTCTGTACACTTGTGCTATCATGACTTTCGTTTTCAAATCCTTAGACTTCTTCTCTTCAGTACCCTTCGCTTCAAATTCCGGACGCTCATAATACTGAGCCATCGTCAGGAGGGTTGCCGGAGACGAAGTCGTCCAAGAGCTTTCACTCGCTTTTAACCGAGCTGCCACTCCTGGCAATAAATTCGAAACATACTTATCAACGAAAAGATGTCGGCCCGTGTCGTCCGTAAGCGACTGGCTGCTAAAATCATGGAAAGTTTCCTCAAATCGCGTAAAGAAATCAGAAACTGACTCATCTACTTTCTGCTTACACGACGCTAACATAGTCCAATCAATCTTCTTAGGGGAATAATCGTTTTTAGTTTAGCCAAAATAGCAGCAGGAAGGTCTAAAATCGACTGGGGTGGCTTCTGCGCAGGTTTCCTGTCTCTATCCTCATCCTCAAGATCCGCCCACCTAACTTTAAAAGCAACAAGATCATCTACTTTCCGCACAGATCTCCACATATCAGGGGGTAATATGAGCCCAATAAATAAATCAATATCAGCTAATGTCATAATGCAAGAGTTTAGAGCTCCCTCAACTTCCTCATAAAAGGCGGCAGGATTCTTTCGTGGATCAGGTAGTGCAGCTTTTAATGCCATCACATCCGCTCTATTCCAAGGAGTATAAACCCAATTATAATTAAAATACCCCCTAGCATCAGGAGAAGTTTTATCCGAACTAGTACCTGCTCCTTTAGGCGGAACATACAAAGGCGCTGCCTCTCGCATAGGCTTAACATGCACTAGCTCGGTCTTATCTGAATGAAGGATGGATGACTGCTTGCCGCCGCCGCTCGGATTCGTTTGCTCCTTCTCCGCTTTTTTTTTCCGCGCTTTGTCCTGTAGCTGAAACATCTCGTCCGGCAACGCAAACAGCCGTCGAACCTCGTCGGGCACCTGGGAAGGAGGAGAAAGACCTTTACGCAGTTCTTTAGAATCAGATATCACATCATCAGGTTCCAAAACATCGGAATATTTCCAAAAAGATGTAATCACTTCATCAGAAAGAGATTCAGTAAATATATTTTCTCCCTATCCTGCCATTCTTCAAGAGATACTATTCCAAAACTGAATGCCAATACTGCCACTTAATTTCACATCACTTATTTCATGTCATGCATATGAGCAAAACTATACGCAAGAAGGAATTTTTATCTCAGAATTAATCAATTCAATTTTGCATTTTATTTGCAAATTTCTTCTTTTTTGTATTTTTTCAAAACATTTTTTTGTTTTAACAAGACTTTTTTGTGAAACACATTACAAATGAACAGTACAAAAATTAAACATGTCACAACTTACTTTTATACACCATTCATACCAAAAGACATTGCAATCATACTATGAGCACATTCACACTACTAGCAATATAAAAGGGAATACATTTTTCGTGCAATTATATACAATTCATGAGTAAGAAACCATAGATATACGTTTTTTAGATATGAATCACTTTGATCAAAAGATTTGTTCAATTCTCTTATGGTTTCCACGTGAGAAACGTGATATAGAGGGTCTACGCGTTTCAAACTCCTTAGTGTTGGAGTTCTCGTCAGGACCAATAGCTGTGAATGACAAGAAAAAGGGGGGAACCTGTGTTAATGTGTGAGCTATTTCTGCGTGAGCCGCCTTGGGTTCAACACCCACTTCTCTGCTTCTTACCTCTCTAAGTGAAACAAGATGTGAAACAAGATGTGCCTCATATGTTCATCATCTATCACGGAGCGGGACCACCTATGTAACAAATATACACGTGTGTTGGTATAACTTTCTAATGACAACATTCCGTAGCAGACATGCTCAACCTCATACTTACTTCTGGCGTGATATCTTTCTCCTCAGTTCTATAAAGGGGAAAGGACAGGGGTTCTGTCAATGGCTTGTATTTAATTGGAGCTTGAATTCACATACATATCGTGGCGTGTCTTACCGGTTAATTTGATGGTAAACGCCGGAATTTTTGCTCTGTGATGGTTCGGGTTGGAGGTCACAGGGCGTCTGTGGGGGCCAAGAGCAGTAATGTCTTAATATATATTTTTGCGCGATGTAAACAAGTCATAATATCCTTCATGCACTTTATAGATTCCAACTGTGCTTCGAGACGGGTCTTACCGGTTAATGCATTGCTGCACGCCGGGATCTGTGACTGATCGGGCGGAGAGTCGTGTCGCTTCTGTGGGGCCAAAAGCGAGATTGTCTCAATGTTTGTTTGCCTATTAGTGGAAAATTTAAGTACCCCCAGTTTAAGTTTGGGATCATACCTTCAATTCGCGGTGTGCTTCGTTAGGGTCCCGTCTTCCGATCTGATAGTGAAGACGCCCGATGGTGTTTTGACTTCCTGGTTTGTGCGTCACATGACTCACTCGTGTATTATGGTCGCGATGTTTGTGTGGTCAAGTTTTCAATGTCGAAAATGCCATTTGTGTTTGTGAAGCATTAGCTTGGTGTTCCTTAAGGTTCTAGTTGGTCATGTGTCAATTTCAAATATTGATGGAAAAACGTGTTTGATTTTACGGTCGATCCGGTGGTGTCTCCGATGGGGGCCATCTTGGATAGGGAACATCAATTGTATCATGGGTGCCAATGTATTCTTATAACTTGAACATTTCTGATAATTCATTTAATCCATTGGTAGCCGTGTTAAATCTGACAATCATTGCAGCCTCTTTTTTGGACAATTTAGTATCTATATCTCCTCCTCTAGGGTCTTGTTCTGCTACGGAATGTTGTCATTAGAAAGTTATACCAACACACGTGTATATTTGTTACATAGGTGGTCCCGCTCCGTGATAGATGATGAACATATGAGGCACATCTTGTTTCACTTAGAGAGGTAAGAAGCAGAGAAGTGGGTGTTGAACCCAAGGCGGCTCACGCAGAAATAGCTCACACATTAACACAGGTTCCCCCCTTTTTCTTGTCATTCACAGCTATTGGTCCTGACGAGAACTCCAACACTAAGGAGTTTGAAACGCGTAGACCCTCTATATCACGTTTCTCACGTGGAAACCATAAGAGAATTGAACAAATCTTTTGATCAAAGTGATTCATATCTAAAAAACGTATATCTATGGTTTCTTACTCATGAATTGTATATAATTGCACGAAAAATGTATTCCCTTTTATATTGCTAGTAGTGTGAATGTGCTCATAGTATGATTGCAATGTCTTTTGGTATGAATGGTGTATAAAAGTAAGTTGCGACATGTTTAATTTTTGTACTGTTCATTTGTAATGTGCTTCACAAAAAAGTCTCGTTAAAACCAAAAAATGTTTTGAAAAAATACAAAAAAGAAGAAATTTGTAAATAAAATGCAAAATTGAATTGATTAATTCTGAGATAAAAATTCCTTCTTGCGTATAGTTTTGCTCATATGCATGACATGAAATAAGTGATGTGAAATTAAGTGACAGTATTGGCATTCAGTTTTGGAATAGTAGTTAAGGCAGGGTTTGGCCTTACTGCCTGGAAACCCATACCCAGTTTGGATTATCAATTCTTCAAGAGATGGCAGTAACTCAGAAAGAGAAACGGTGGCCTTGAGTACTCGATGAGCGATCTTTCGAAGGTCCGCCATACAATCGTTCGATAGCATAGACCGTGTGTCTGTCTTCCCTGGTGGTGATCCAGAATCCTCACCTCCCCCTCTCGGAGCGGACGGACCAGCGTACGGAGGCGGAGAGCGATCTAGTAACAAATAATCGTCATCAGGTTTTTAAGGACATGATAAAGAGGCTGCCGAACAGCATACTGGCCAGATATCTGCAATCTGCGTTCCTTTTCCTGTTTTTCTTCTAATTCCTTATCTTCACGCTTTCTCAACTCTTGCGCTCTCTCACGCTCACTCTTTCGCTGTTCCTTCTCAATCAGCGCTTTCTCACGTTTCTCGTGCTCACACACTTCTTTCACCCACATACTCACACATACAAACATATCTTGCCTTGCTCGTCGCTTACACATACACTGCTCCACATACTAAATTTTACGCAAATCAAACGAACCATACAGGGGCCAACGTAACTCAGGATCCTTTTTCCTGTATTTCCTCCACAATGTGCTGTACATTATAGAGGAAAGATCAAACTTCACATACATGTCCCTATTCGGTGTCCCCTCTGGGGGAGCTGGCTGGGATTCCTCAAGTCTTAACTGGTCACTTCCAAAATAGCAGCACCACTTACGGAGTGCGCTAAAAACAGGCATGTTAGAAATAATGCAAAATATGCAATATTATAGTTAAAATGGCACTTAACACGTTGCGCCGCTCAGATCCAAAGTTTCGGGAGAAATATCTCTACATTGCCTGCCTATATGTGTTGCAACGCATATATCCCAAATCCAAAACCAAATATGACTAGTCCCACAAAACCAAATAGCCACAGCAAGCGTATCCTAAAACTGCTTTGCCAACCCAGGCTTCCAAAAGCTCGTAGCAAGTACCGTAGAACGGTTCTTGCCAATCCAGAGCGTCCAGATTCCAACTGCCAAGTTCCAAATTCGCTCAAACGGCCACTGCACAGCAAACCGACAGAAGAGGTCTCAGTCGAGGACCGGGGCCACCCAGATGGTCAGATCGGAAGGGAAGGAAGAAAACCTCGGGATGCCAGGACTAATGACGCCGCTGTCTGTGATCACGTCCCCGGCAAGGTTCCAATCCTTCGTCACGACCAGTCCTTCGTGCATCCGAGTCGCCGATGAGCCCCACGTGTCGGGCGCCAATTGATGAGTACAGGCCTCAGCAAGGCCTGCGAGTGCAAAGGGTTCGCCCTTCTGTGCACAAAGTCCTCAGACTACACAAAGAATTTGGCACGGAAACTGGAAATACAAAACATAGTTTAATAAACCTTTAAAGGTGGTCCTACAGCCCACACAACACTCTACAGCATTGTACAGGGTAGCACACATAACTAAAGCACATAGCCCCCTTTTATACACAAAGAAGGGGCTCATAAGTAGGCGGATACAACTCAGAACATGATTTACGACCATATATGGACATTTCTGAACATGATCAATACATGGGTGGAGTTAACGGTTCTTGAGGCCCGCGAAAATGCACATTCCTATCTACGCTAATCAGAGACAGATGTGAATTCTACTGAGCATGCGCTAGACGCACAAATTTGTACTAATTGTATATGAATGTTTCTCATATAGTCCCTTTTTTATTTCCATTATGGATGTTTTGGATTCAATTCACAAAGGCATCTAAGAGTAACTGAAGTAGCACTACAGAAATTGTGCTTCTCATATTCAGCAATGCCTTTGTGAAGTGGCGCACAAATCTGTGTACTGATGTGGACCTCCATGTAAGCTATAAAGACGTTTTACCTGAATCTTCTTTTTTTCTTTGCTTCATATTTGCTAGTGTGATGGTTCGGGTTGGAGGTCACAGGGCGTCTGTGGGGCCCAAGAGCAGTAATGTCTTAATATATATTTTTGCGCGATGTAAACAAGTCATAATATCCTTCATGCACTTTATAGATTCCAACTGTGCTTCGAGACGGGTCTTACCGGTTAATGCATTGCTGCACGCCGGAATCTGTGACTGATCGGGCGGAGAGTCGTGTCGCTTCTGTGGGGCCAAAAGCGAGATTGTCTCAATGTTTGTTTGCCTATTAGTGGAAAATTTAAGTACCCCCAGTTTAAGTTTGGGATCATACCTTATATTCGCGGTGTGCTTCGTTAGGGTCCCGTCTTCCGATCTGATAGTGAAGACGCCCGATGGTGTTTTGACTTCCTGGTTTGTGCGTCACGTGACTCACTCGTGTATTATGGTCGCCATGTTTGTGTGGTCAAGTTTTCAATGTCGAAAATGCCATTTGTGTTTGTGAAGCATTAGCTTGGTGTTCCTTTAGGTTCTAGTTGGTCATGTGTCAATTTCAAATATTGATGGAAAAACGTGTTTGATTTTACGGTCGATCCGGTGGTGTCTCCGATGGGGGCCATCTTGGATAGGGAACATCAATTGTATCATGGGTGCCAATGTATTCTTATAACTTGAACATTTCTGATAATTCATTTAATCCATTGGTAGCCGTGTTAAATCTGACAATCATTGCAGCCTCTTTTTTGGACAATTTAGTATCTATATCTCCTCCTCTAGGGTCTTGTTCTGCTACGGAATGTTGTCATTAGAAAGTTATACCAACACACGTGTATATTTGTTACATAGGTGGTCCCGCTCCGTGATAGATGATGAACATATGAGGCACATCTTGTTTCACTTAGAGAGGTAAGAAGCAGAGAAGTGGGTGTTGAACCCAAGGCGGCTCACGCAGAAATAGCTCACACATTAACACAGGTTCCCCCCTTTTTCTTGTCATTCACAGCTATTGGTCCTGACGAGAACTCCAACACTAAGGAGTTTGAAACGCGTAGACCCTCTATATCACGTTTCTCACGTGGAAACCATAAGAGAATTGAACAAATCTTTTGATCAAAGTGATTCATATCTAAAAAACGTATATCTATGGTTTCTTACTCATGAATTGTATATACTTGCACGAAAAATGTATTCCCTTTTATATTGCTAGTAGTGTGAATGTGCTCATAGTATGATTGCAATGTCTTTTGGTATGAATGGTGTATAAAAGTAAGTTGCGACATGTTTAATTTTTGTACTGTTCATTTGTAATGTGCTTCACAAAAAAGTCTCGTTAAAACCAAAAAATGTTTTGAAAAAATACAAAAAAGAAGAAATTTGTAAATAAAATGCAAAATTGAATTGATTAATTCTGAGATAAAAATTCCTTCTTGCGTATAGTTTTGCTCATATGCATGACATGAAATAAGTGATGTGAAATTAAGTGGCAGTATTGGCATTCAGTTTTGGAATAGTAGTTAAGGCAGGGTTTGGCCTTACTGCCTGGAAACCCATACCCAGTTTGGATTATCAATTCTTCAAGAGATGGCAGTAACTCAGAAAGAGAAACGGTGGCCTTGAGTACTCGATGAGCGATCTTTCGAAGGTCCGCCATACAATCGTTCGATAGCATAGACCGTGTGTCTGTCTTCCCTGGTGGTGATCCAGAATCCTCACCTCCCCCTCTCGGAGCGGACGGACCAGCGTACGGAGGCGGAGAGCGATCTAGTAACAAATAATCGTCATCAGGTTTTTAAGGACATGATAAAGAGGCTGCCGAACAGCATACTGGCCAGATATCTGCAATCTGCGTTCCTTTTCCTGTTTTTCTTCTAATTCCTTATCTTCACGCTTTCTCAACTCTTGCGCTCTCTCACGCTCACTCTTTCGCTGTTCCTTCTCAATCAGCGCTTTCTCACGTTTCTCGTGCTCACACACTTCTTTCACCCACATACTCACACATACAAACATATCTTGCCTTGCTCGTCGCTTACACATACACTGCTCCACATACTAAATTTTACGCAAATCAAACGAACCATACAGGGGCCAACGTAACTCAGGATCCTTTTTCCTGTATTTCCTCCACAATGTGCTGTACATTATAGAGGAAAGATCAAACTTCACATACATGTCCCTATTCGGTGTCCCCTCTGGGGGAGCTGGCTGGGATTCCTCAAGTCTTAACCGGTCACTTCCAAAATAGCAGCACCACTTACGGAGTGCGCTAAAAACAGGCATGTTAGAAATAATGCAAAATATGCAATATTATAGTTAAAATGGCACTTAACACGTTGCGCCGCTCAGATCCAAAGTTTCGGGAGAAATATCTCCGCATTGCCTGCCTATATGTGTTGCAACGCATATATCCCAAATCCAAACCAAATATGACTAGTCCCACAAAACCAAATAGCCACAGCAAGCGTATCCTAAAACTGCTTTGCCAACCCAGGCTTCCAAAAGCTCGTAGAAAGTACCGTAGAACGGTTCTTGCCAATCCAGATCGTCCAGATTCCAACTGCCAAGTTCCAAATTCGCTCAAACGGCCACTGCACAGCAAACCGACAGAAGAGGTCTCAGTCGAGGACCGGGGCCACCCAGATGGTCAGATCGGAAGGGAAGGAAGAAAACCTCGGGATGCCAGGACTAATGACGCCGCTGTCTGTGATCACGTCCCCGGCAAGGTTCCAATCCTTCGTCACGACCAGTCCTTCGTGCATCCGAGTCGCCGATGAGCCCCACGTGTCGGGCGCCAATTGATGAGTACAGGCCTCAGCAAGGCCTGCGAGTGCAAAGGGTTCGCCCTTCTGTGCACAAAGTCCTCAGACTACACAAAGAATTTGGCACGGAAACTGGAAATACAAAACATAGTTTAATAAACCTTTAAAGGTGGTCCTACAGCCCACACAACACTCTACAGCATTGTACAGGGTAGCACACATAACTAAAGCACATAGCCCCCTTTTATACACAAAGAAGGGGCTCATAAGTAGGCGGATACAACTCAGAACATGATTTACGACCATATATGGACATTTCTGAACATGATCAATACATGGGTGGAGTTAACGGTTCTTGAGGCCCGCGAAAATGCACATTCCTATCTACGCTAATCAGAGACAGATGTGAATTCTACTGAGCATGCGCTAGACGCACAAATTTGTACTAATTGTATATGAATGTTTCTCATATAGTCCCTCTTTTATTTCCATTATGGATGTTTTGGATTCAATTCACAAAGGCATCTAAGAGTAACTGAAGTAGCACTACAGAAATTGTGCTTCTCATATTCAGCAATGCCTTTGTGAAGTGGCGCACAAATCTGTGTACTGATGTGGACCTCCATGTAAGCTATAAAGACGTTTTACCTGAATCTTCTTTTTTTCTTTGCTTCATATTTGCTAGTGTGATCCGATTTCTTGTAGTGTCCACTGGTTTTTGTGCAATAATCACGAGTTCTCTTGCCCTGGTGTCCTCTACTTACTTTATCACAGCAGGATTGAATCCCTGTTTTACTGTGCATGCTTTCTGTGCAGTTAACCTTATCACCCACTTCAATATGCTTTCTGAATCATCTTTGGCTCCTTTAGGCATTTTTGTTTATCAGGTTCAGGCCAGGCTTTGTAGGTGTTTTTCGTTGCTGCTCAGCAAAGCACATCTTCGATGCTTTCTACATCAGTTCAATGCTATGTATTTTTTGCCTGTTACTGCTTTTGCTGAGTGTTTAGCATAACCCCTTCTCACGTACTGAGGGCAGCATTATTAGAGCTCCATTTAAGTTCAGATAAAATTTTGAAGCTAAAGTTACGCTTAGAGTGCAGGGTGTTTCGAGGAGCGCTTTTAGGTTATAATATTTCCTAGTAGACTTGGTAGTTTTCCTTCGCAGTACTTTGTGAATTTGTTTTACTGCAGATTTCCCATAACGCTTTACTTGGCCAAGCCTTGCTAACTAGCAACAACACCTGAGTTTGCTTTCAAGACAATCCTTCTCATCTACACAAATTCGTTATCACCATTGTTGCTGACTTCCTATAAGGTTCAAGGTAGGCCTGGATGTAAAATTCCGCTCCGCTCAAGGAATTTGTGGAATTTGGGAACTCCGCAGAGAACACTGAGTTTCCGATAAATTCCGCATTCCGCCTTGTAGCGGAATTTTTTTTCAATTGGTGTGCTCGAGCCATGTTTTTGTGCGCGCTAGTGAGAGCGACAAATTTTGCCACACGCTCACGAGTGCCAGTGAGATTTGCCGGCCGTCTACAAGCACCAGTGAGACTTACTGACTGCCCAAGAGCCCTTGCGGGACTTGCCGGCTGCTAGCGCGACATTAGGTTGCACCTGTGACTTTTGGCACCTTTTCCCTGAAGCCAGCGAGCACAAGAAAGTGCCAATGACTGCGGCAGATCCATGAGTAAATTTTGTCCTTGTGGGGCCATTCGCACGCGATTTTGAGTGCGAGAAAGGGCGTCACGTTGCCAAACGTCAACAAACGTAGAGCGAACGAGCGCATTGAGCAGCTCTGCCCGTGGAATTCCAGGAAGTTTCAGGTCGTTTTTGAGACTCAGTGGAATCTCGCATAGCTATTGTGACCAGGTGTCTAGAATTTGCCTAACAGTCCCGATTTTTTCACCAAGTGTCCCGGCAGATTTCATGAAATTAAGCTCATGTTCGGGTTTTTAGAGAGGGTCGGCTGAAAACGGTGGGAGGTATCTCTTTATGTTTTGCTAAGCAGGCATAGTTAGCAGTTGTTCTAATGAAGCAATTTAATTAACAGGCTCGCTACCATCTACCAACCTATTGGGAAGACAAGTGGGGAGGAAAAACACAGCATCATGAGGAGGTTCAAGTGGTCAGACAAGAACAGGGACACACTTCAAACATGGCTGGGCCAGGTACAGGAAGGGAGCCTGCTTGCAGAGCTCTCACCCATAAATGGATGGGAGAACATCATTGAGGACCTACAAACCAAGCTCGGAAAGCCCAAGTCCCAAAACCCGAGACTGAAAGGGCAATTTAGACCAGGGAGCACCTGTCCAAACAAATACGAGAATGCAAAAGGCTTCTGCGTAAGGCCTCGAAGAAAAGAAAAGAGGGGGCAACCAAACCGAGGGACCATCAATTGCATCGCTTAGGGCATCTTTAAGGGAGAAACTATGGGAATACAAAAAAGTCAAAATGGAAAGGGAATGGCTTAAAATCTTCTCCTTGCTCAAACAAAATAATCCAGCTTGACTCTGGAGACATATAAACCAGTTGAGCAATCGAGGACCCTCAAGAGAAAATTGGGATGCAGAAAAAGATTGGATGCTATATTTGAAGCAGCTATATGTAACAGACCTTACTAACGGAGTCCTAACAAGTGGTAGGGCAGAACCAGCCGAGCAAGTCTAGCTAGTTAGCACAAAGCCAGGAGTCATGACCCCTAGCCCAGTCATGGCCTCCAAGGGTAACAGATCTCCGGCTGATGCCCATGACACTTTACCAGCCCGGACAAACATCCAACAGGTCATCAAAACTATCAAGAGCATGAGGAATGATGGGGCCCCTAGGCCTAACGGGATTGCAGCACCGGTCTTTAAACTGGCACCAGATTTCTGGGTATCACTCCTAACCCAGCTCTTCAATTACATCTTTGCGACTGCCATAACCCCCGAGTCTTGGAAAGGTTCCATACTGGTCCCTATTTTCAGAAAAGGAGATCGCCTAAAGCCATCGAATTACCGGCTCATTGCCCTGCTTGATCTGGAAGCCAAGGCATATGCCCCCTACTATTGAAAGATTTGGAGAAGTGGGTTGAAGAGAGAAACATAATACCCTTGCACCAGACCGGCTCTAGGTCAAAGGCATCAACCATGGACAATGTCCTGGCGCTAACGCACCTTTCAGCCCAGGCAACCCTGAAGAACCATCGCCCACTCTTCGGGTGTTTCGTGGATTATAAGACAGACTTTGACAAAGTAGTCAGAAAACGATTATGGTGAAAGTTGGAAAATTGGGGCATTCCATCAAATCTCCTGAAGGCAATAAGATCATTATACGAGGACACCTGGGTGCAGGTCAAAACAAGTGCCCATACAGTTTCCCCCAAAATAGCCACGGAGAATGGGTTGAAGCAAGGATGCGTGCTGGCCCCCATCCTCTTTTATTTATACACGGCTGATTTGGGGAAGGCCATAAAAGGAGCCAGTTTAGTAGCCCCAAGATTAGCAAGTGTGAGGCTGCTAGTTTTACAGTATGCTGACGACACAGTTATAATGGACCATACTAAGGTGGGCCTACAAAGAGCCCTAAACGCAATAAACAGTTTTAACATCATTAAAAACCTGATAAGTAATCAAGGAAAAACCAAGGTCATCATTTTTGGGTCCTACTGTCTGAAAAATAATGCACTGTGGCAACTGGGAAACGTGCAAATTAATTTGGTGGCTTCATCCAACTTCAAAAAACAATGGGAGAGCAAGGGTAACTAGGGCGCGTCCAGATCCCCAGATGCATAGAATGTATAAACAATGTGGACAAGCCCACTGTGTGGTAGTTTAGTCACTGTTTTTGTGGCCTGAAACTAGGACCCACTAGGTGCTTTAAAAGACCCCTCACACACCAACCTGGTTGGTGTCATGCTTCATCATCGGGGTCCCAACCAGGCGGCCGAATGCCACCTGGTTGTGCTACGACGCCTGATTACAGCTGAGTGGGTGTTGGTGCAACAGTGTGATGTGAGTGTTTAGTTAAAAATACCTCTGGGAATCCTTGCCTTTGTATTTTAATATTGGCGGCCCAGGGTATCGATTAAAATTATGTGTGGTGCAACTCCTGAAGGAGTGGTAGTCCTACGAGTTGTCTATGTGTGGCGGTCTACATGTTTCAGCCCCATAAGTGATTGCTAGGGCTTTCTTCAGGACCAGGGTGGTGATAAGTGAGTGGCAAAAGTGGTAAAGTGCCACGTGAAAAGTGAAATTCCTACACACGCGCTAAGGTGTGTGGAAAAGAAACATATTAGTACTGGCGTACTCACTGGTACTCCAGAGTAGCAAAAATCAATGCCACTAAGTAGTTTGCAGTAATCGGGGCTCAGAGGGGAGGCACTCCCTGTGTCCGATTTGGTAGAAGGAGTGTCCTCTCAGGAAACCTACCTGACACTTAGTGCGCCACAGAGGGCAGTTCAAGAGCTCCCTAATGCAGATCAACCTCAGGGCACAAACGAGGGCTTTAAGAACATGTCCATAAAAGCTGGGGAAAGGCCGACTACTTGGGACTCGGGGAGGGGTGTTAAATTTTACTCAGTACAGAGGTTTGAAATCACTGTTTTTAGCTTTTATACACTGATTGTTTTTACTGTAATGATTTTAATTAATTACACAGTTAATAAAAGTTTACAAAGTTACAAAGGCTTTAAAAATTTTATGTATGCTCTTACTGTCTCTTCTGTAATTCTCTGCTAAGGAGTGCTGTCTTTCTGTGTGCTGGGTTGAAGTAAAATTGTTGTCCTTCTATTTTTGGGAAGTGTCCCGGTTTTTGGCCTTAAAATTCTGGTCACTCTATTCTGGCAATGCCTAGTTCAAGGTCCGTTGTCCTTTGTGTACAATCAGCATTTTTATATCTATTGGATAATTTAGTTTCATGTGCCATTTTTTCAACCGTTCACTGTATTTTGTAGTTTATGGTATCTGCACTCCTCTTGCCCAACTCTAAATAGTTAGCCTTTTGTTCTTCTCTCTTACAAGAACAACTGTGCACCAGTTTACAAATATCGGCCAGGTTCTTTTATTACCCAAGTTAATGCAGCCTGGTTTTCTGGAAGAGAAGCACTCCATTGTTGGTCTTCTTTGCCTTCATGGCCATTTCTAGAGTACTAGTTCAACTCCACAGTATAAGCCATATTAAGGCCCTATTCACATCATTGTTTCTTAATCCATTTCTGATCCAAACTTACAAATCGTGTAGTGTTTGCCCATGTGCTTGACTTTAGGAAGTAAATGTTAATTATATAAAAACATATCAATTACAATAATACAACATGCTTTGAGTATTCAGCCAATCTCTCCTCAAAGTATGGTGATCCTCAAATTGTCCTTCTCAACTACTAATTCCTCTTTCTCTGCACTCGACAAGGGAGATAAACCTGAAGGATATCACAGAGATGTTTTGAGCGCAGTGAAGAAATCACTGTTAAAGAATTATTTATAAGCATGTCATTATGAATCATCTTGTTATGTTATGTTATGTTACACCATTCTTTTAGAGCGCACGGCTACCCCGGGTGGTGTCCCGGCGCTTTGACAAAGAGGCCTGAAAACCCAGAAACACCAAGGCTAAAAAAACGCTACAGTCTCAGGATTACACGGAGAAGAGCGTGGTCTTAAGCTCGTTCCTGAAAGCTAGGAGGCTGTCGGCTTTGCGGAGGGAGAGAGGGAGCTCATTCCAATGGCGAGCCGCCACATATTGGAAAGACCGTCCTCCCATCCGAACACGTTTGACAGCCGGCACCTCCATTTTAGCCAAATCGGCTGACCGCAACATCCTCCGCGGCACATAGAAAGCGGTACGCTTTCTGATGTAATTAGGACCAACAGAGTGAAGAGCTTTGAACGCCAGCGTGAGGATTTTAAACATGATTCTTCTAGAAATAGGTAGCCAATGCAACCTATTTAGAAGCAATGAGGCACTGGCTCTCCTTGGCAGGCCAAATATGGCTCTGGCCGCCGAGTTTGGAACAATTTGCAGTCTAGCCAGTAGGTACTTGGGCAGACCTGCAAATAGCGCATTAGCGTAGTCTAACCGAGACCCTACTAGCGCCTGGTCAACAGTCTTTCGATACTGCAGGGAAAGCAATGGAAGAAATTTTCTAAGCATCTTGAGGATGCCAAAACATTTCCCTGATAACCCCATAATATGGGGTCGAAAAGAAAGGTCGTCATCAAACACAACTCCAAGATTTTTCACTTGGGAGGACGTCTTCTCCGGAGGGAACATGTCCTGGGGCCACCACGTCTTCCAGCCGGGATCAGGGGCACAGCCAAAGAAAAGCAACTCAGACTTATCCGAGTTGCATTTCAGGCTGTGCCGCTGAAACCACGCAAAGACCGCACTCAGACAGTCTTTGATCCTGTCGCCGTCAAAAACCTCTCCTTTCCTGCAAGTAAACAGGAGCTGGGTGTCATCAGCGTAAGAAATGACACGGGCCCCATAAGCCTCCGCTACCATCGCCAGAGGGGCCATATAGATATTAAAGAGGGTGGGGCTCAGAATGGACCCTTGAGGAACCCCTACCTCTAGCGATGGCATTTCCGCGGAGAACGGTGGAGCGCAGATCACCTGTCGACGGCCCGATAGGAAGGATTGAAACCAATCCAACACCGTCCCACGCAATCCGATCTCCCAGAGTCTTAAAAGGAGACCTGCATGTGGGACGGTGTCGAAAGCCGCCGACAGGTCCAGCATGACTAACATAGCCTTTCCCCCATGATCGAGCGTCTCCCTGATGGCTTCGGTCACCTCCACAAGGGCTGTCTCCGTGCTATAATTAGCACGGAAACCAGATTGAGAATCATGGAGAATGTTGTTACTCTCAATAAAGTTGGTAAGTGTATGCTGAACATGTTTCTCAACCACCTTCGCCAGAGCAGGGAGCAGGGAGATCGGTCTATAGTTAGCCTGCAACAAGGGATCTAGCAGAGGTTTTTTGATCAGCGACAGAATCAATGCGTGTTTCCATTCCCGAGGCACCACTCCGGAGCTCAAGGACAGATTGAGCAGGGGGTTCAGCAAGCTGTTTACTGCCGATGCCACTCTGCCCAAGCACTTTGCTGGACATACATCCAGGGGTGAGCCGGATTGAAGCCGGGACAGTAACTCAAGCGATGTTGCACAGGACATCTGTGGAAAGAACGATAGAGTGGGCCCAGGCTCTGCCCCTAAGAATGGTACAGACCTCCATTTACAAGCTGAGGCGTCCATGTCCATGGAAAGGTCCATGGGGGAGAAGGAGTCTTGAATAGTTTTAATTTTCGTGACCAAAAAGTCAGCAAGCTGCCTAATCCACCCTTCGGTATGAGAGTGTGAAAGGGCACCTGCGGCAGAATCAACAAACTCCTTAACAATTCTAAAAAGTTCCCTACTCATATTATCCACCTGATCTATTCTGTGCTCAAGATATTCCTTTTTGGCTTCCGAAATATGTTTGTGGTACTGTTTTATGGCATCACGGTACTTTATTTTCTCAACTGGGTCGTATTTGCGACGCCATAGTCTTTCCGCCTTTTTACAGTCTTGGCACATTTTTCGTAGTGCGGAGGTAAACCAAGGAGCGGAGTCGTGGCTGGGGGCTGTTCTAGCTGACTTGACTGGGGCTAGCTCCTCAAATCTTGTTTGCAGCCATTTCTGAACCAAAGCCAGGTCAGCGTCTAGATTCCCTGGAAGTTTACACGGATGTTGACCAAGAGCATCCGATAGCACATCCGCTGTAACTAGATGAAACGCTCTAGACTGTCGAGTCACACCCTTCTGTGCTCTCTGGCTGGTCCTTGTCTCATGTAAGATAGCGAAGTTTATTAAAAAGTGATCTGACCATAAGACAGGGAGCGGCGGGGACACCTCAATCGGCATCGTAGAAAAGATTAGATCTAAAGTGTGGCCTTTAACAAGGGTAGGACTGTCAATGAAAGGGACTAGCCCCAACAATGCAGTAATATCCCGCAGCTTAGAAGCATCAGAATCCGCAATCGAGTCCATATGCAAATTTAAGTCACCTAACAACACACAGTGCGCTGATCGCATGCAGGGTACGGAAAGAGCCACCTGCAGGTCCTCGAAGAAGGAGCCAATGGGCCCGGGTGGTCTATAAACAAGGATCCCCGTGCAAGTCTGAGAAGCAGACAGACTAAGTGTAAATCTTCACTTATTGTCCTTTGAGTGCACAAGCTTATGTTGGTCAAACCATTCCATTTTAATTTGATAAGCAATGCAATATTTGACATAAAAGACGGCATTTACCAAAATCCATTTGCTGGAATGAATGGTGTCACATGTCGAAGTGCTTGTACACTGAATACATTGATGGTTTGAAGGTTGTCGGAGCCAGCAGTGTGCCACATTCACTGTAAGATATTCAACCACACCTTTTCATGGAGCATTATTATTATACACGCTCTTAATCTGAAAGAAGAATTTACTCTGAGGATTGGAAATGGCCCTAAAAACAAGTTCATGGAGGTTTCTGAACTTTGCCAGCACTGGCTGAAACTACAAATGGTATTGACAATGTCAATTAAGTGTTTTTTTTTTACAAAATACTTCATATCCCATATGACTTTGCTGGGATGTCGAAGTTAAACATTTCAACCTTTAAGGCTAAGCTCTGCTGGGGGCATGGCAGAATTTGTGAAGCACATTGGGGGCATTTGTCCAACCCAGAAATTGAAGGTGTCTCATAAAACTGAGGCGCTGACAGATTTCGTGTTCACGCTGTTACTTTAGACAATTTCACAGCATGCACTTCCTGGCCAGTATCATAGCACCGAAGCAATCATTTGCGCAGGCCTAAATGGTGTTAGGAGATTGAGGATGGCTCTATTCATGGGTGGTAATTCTCCATAATTCTCCCAGTGATGTATGTGTTTTTTCGCTCTTAACAGGGCTTGCAAAGGAATTGGTTCACCCTTCTTGTAAAGAATGTACATTTCCTTCAAAAGAATTTGCAGAAAAACGCCAGCAAAACAATGCAATTTCATTGCAGTACCACTCGCACATGCTAATAAAAAAGAATAGCTTTTAAAGACACTTTTAGACCTTCAAGTTACAACGGAACTGGAATGTGTATTGCAGCTGCTGCCCGGACACAGAAGCCGTGGTGCTGCCAATGGTGCTGAAACATATTAGCAGCCAGATCCCTTTATATAGCTGCTAGGGATGCCAAAGGACACATTCTCCAATTGAACCCATTAGCGGAATGACACTTTGGAGTCCTAGCAATTTATTTGTTTTACTGTAAAGTGAACAAATGCGGATCAAGTGAAAAAATAACCTAGAGGATAGCTTTTGTATACAATGCATGTATCTGATAAAGAATTTAATGTGATCTTAAGCATGATTATTGAGTCTACTTTTTAGATGCCAAATAGTCCCTCAAGCATTCAATGGAAGCACTTTCTAAGAGGCAGAAGCATACATCCAAACAGATAATTAGGCTAAAATACTCTTCTAGGCTGATCCAAGATAGGATTTACAATATTTAAAGCCAGTGGCCAAATGGGGCCTGCCCAAGCCACTCAGTGGTTGAAGCTCATTCTCTGCTTATTGAACAAAAGTAGTTGGCTTCACTACACCCAATAAGAGCTCTCCCTCTATAATGAAAAAAAGCTTAGCTTTGCAAGGCTTATCAAGCATTGGCAAAGCAATAGGCCTCTCATATACAAGCGCTATTATATGTTTTAGAAATGTCGTACACCACAGTGGCTGCTGTTTAGTGTGGCTAAAGGTTAACGGGGTAAAGGAGAGATGTGTGGAGTTGAGTGTCGTAGAGTGGAGTGTTACAGAGTGGTGTAGAGTGGCTTGGAGTGGCATACAGTAGAGTTGAGTGGTGTGGAGTGGAGAGGAGAGGAGTGAAGTGGAATGCCATAGAATAGTGCACAGTGCTGTGGAGGTAGTAGAGTGTTGTAGAATGGAAGGGCCTAGATTAGAATGTGGTACAGTGTCACAGTTGAGTAGAGTGGAGTGGCATAGGGTATCGTTAAATGGAGTAGAGAAGAGTGGAGTGGCATAGATGGTGTTGCGTAGAGTGGTGTAAAGTGTTGTAGAGTAGAGTGGCATAGAGCAGAGTAGATTGTCAGAGTGGAGTGGCATAGAGTGGAGTACAGTGTAGTGGCATAGAGTGGAGTAGTGTGTCATGCCTTAGAGTGGAGTAGTGTCATAGAATGGCATAGAATACAGTAGAGTGCTGTAGAGTGGAGTTGCATAAGTAGGAGTAGAGTGTAAGTGGAGCAGAGTTTAATGGAGTAGAGCATCATTGAATGAAGTATTGTGGAATATAGTGTCATAGAGTGGAGAATAGTAGAGTGGAGTAGAGATGCCTAGAGTACAATGGCTTAAAGTATGGTGGTGCTGAGTCGATTGGCATAGAGTACAGTGGTGTGGAGTGCATTGGTTTGAGTAAAATGGTGTAGAATGCAGTGGCATAGAGTAGAGTGCAATGGTGTATAGTAGAGTGGCACAGAGTGGAGTAGAGTGGCTGAGAGTGAAGTAGCATCGAGTGGAGTGGTGCAGGGTAGAATGAAGTAGTGTCGGGTAGAGTGCAGATGTGCAGAACTGAGTGAAGTAGAACGGTGTAGAGTGCAGTGGGGTAGAGTGTAGTGATGCAGAGCATAGTGGTGTAGAGTGTAGTGTTGTACAGTGTAGTGGCATAGAGTACAGTGGTGTAGAGTGCTTTAGAGTGGTGTAGAGTGAAGTGGTGCAGGAACATAGAATGCAGGGGCGTACAGTGAAGAGCCATAGAGTGGTGTAGAGGGCATTAACATGGAGTGCAGTGGTGCAGATTAGAATAGAGTGGTGTAGAGTGCAGTGACTTAGAGTGCAATGGTGTAGAGTGATGTAGCATGCAGTGAGAGAGTATAATGTTGTAGAGTATTGTGGCTTAAAGTGCAGTGGTGCAAAGTAGTTGGTGTAGGTGGAGTGGCATAGGGTTCATTGGTTTTGAGTAAAGGGGTGTAGAGTGCATTGGCGTAGAGAGCAGTGGTTTAGAATACAGTGGCATAGCGTAAACTGCAGAGGCGTAGAGTGACATAGCATATAGTTCACTGGGGTAGAGAAGAGAAAACTGGTGTAGAGAGCAGTGTCATAGAGTGCAGTGACGTACAGTAGATTATTTCAAGAGTGGAGTGAAGTGGCGCAGGTTAGAGCATAGTGGTGCAGGGTAGAATGCAGTGGCATTTAGTAGTGGCACAGAGTACAGTGGTGTAGAGGGGCATAGAGTAAAGTGGTGCAGTGTTGATTGCAGTGGTATAGAGTGGAATGGCAAAGAGTGGAGTAGAGTGGCATAGAGTGCAGTGGAATAGAGGGCAGTGGTGCAGAGTAGATTGTTTCAGAGTAGAGTGAAGTGGTGAAGAGTGGAGTGGGTCAGGTTTGAGTTTGCAAAATGTCTCCATTAAAGAGAAAGAGGCCGATCAATCGAAACACCTCTGTCTTTAGGATGATAAGAAAACAATCCAGGCTTGCATAGTTGTATTGTCGAAGTTTCGACCCTGATAATGAGTGTGGCAATTAAAGACCTAACTGGCGGGTCTATATGAGGACGTAAAAGAAGGACCATGAGCAACCTTCAGTGGTGTGGAAGAGTCATGGACAATCTGAGTGCATGGATGGGCCTATGAGCTTCTTCTCTAGCTTTACTTTTGGGCTGGAGATCTGATTACGTAGTAGAATCCAAGGGTACCTCTTATTCTCGGTAAAATCAACAATAGAAGAGCCCAAGAATGAATGAATCAGAATGGGTCACTGGATTCTGTGTAAACAGTCCGGTTCAGAGGTGCCCCTAATTACTCTAAATGAGGGATCACTCACTGAAAGGTAAACAAGTCAGAACATCTTTTCCTTCACTCGGTAACAGAGCAACTGCCAGCCTTCATGGGTAATAGCCGTCTTAGTCAACATGGCAGGAATAGTCTCTTTCAGGACTTGGTCTTTTAAAGAGTTTCTGTGCCAGAGAGCAGATAATGTCTCATTATCTGCAAGCCATAGAGTTTACTATGGCCAGGTACAGCCGAGTCCCCCTCCTCCCTTAACTCCCTCTCTTGGGGTCGTTGGCCCATTTCCCAGTGCCCACGTTGCTCACCGCCCACCTTCCTTCAAGGCAAACAACTTCATTAACACCAACATCGTAAAGTCGTAAATCCCGGGCATATTTATTACAACAAACAATCCCACATTTATATATTGACATTATATACACAATATGCAGAAAGTCCAGTCCGTTACATTGATAGGTACAGTATGTCTTATTGGCTAACCTTAACATATTTCTAATATATAGACATTCCTACCTTAAGCAAAACATTCAACAACATAACATCTTTTTGCGTATCCCTGTTTGAGCCTAAGGCAAGGTCAATTACTGGCCCAAAATCCTGATCAAGCTATGGCCAAACTCCTACTGGAGTGACCTTGCGCAGGGGGCCCCGTTTACCGGGAGAATACCTCCCCCCGGGCACCCCTTAGTCCAGAAGATTATCTCCATAAGGGGACCGTGCAGTTATGCACAGCTTGCCTGCACCCTTGTGCACGTCCAGGGTGGCCAACCAGCCTACCGGAAAGCCTAACTCCCCTCCCCCCGCACCCTTCCAGCCTACCGGCTGTAACTGCCCCTGGAGTTCCATGAGAGACCATCTGTCCCTCCCCCTCTGGCGTCCCCATTTTACAATGGTGCCACCCGCTAAGGACCTTAAAATTTAGCTCAACAATCATGACTTTACCGTTGACCAAGGAATAACATCTCTAAATACGACAAATGTAACTCATAAAATGAAGAACCTGCAAATGAAAAATATTATCTGACATAGGAAAAAACACAACAAAACATTGCACAACAACTTGTGCTTCAGGGGATGGTGGGTAGGTGAATCTGGTGGGACCTCCGGACAAGGTCCTGTTGTGCACTGCATTATGCTGTATGGGCGTCGGGGAAAGATGACGTCCTCGCCGCTCCTCAGCTTTTTTATGGCCCCCTAACGCCAAAGCCAGTTACAATCGGCTTTCCCGGCGTTGCTACGACACGCGACCCAGAAGCAACTCTTACCGCTTCTGGGACCCACGCCGACCCGCCAATCATAGAGGGAGGCGAGGAGCTGCATCACTCTTGTGCATGGTGCAGTGCCACCTCCCTGCTGGCTCTGCGGGGGACCGGCACAACTGGCATAGATGCAGCATGTCCGATGCCGTCCCCAGTCTTGCTATAAGGCCAGGTACAGCCGAGTCCCTCTCCTCCCTTAAGTCCCGCCCTTGGGGTGGTTGTCCCATTTCCCGGTGCCCAAGTTGCTCATCTCCCATCTTCCCCCAAGGCTAACAACTTCATTAACACCAACATTTGGATTAAGGGTCGTAAACCCCTGGCGTATTTATTACAAACAATAATCACACATTAATATATTTACATTATATAAACAATACGCAGAAATCCAGTCGTTACATTGATAGGTACAGTATGTCTTATTGGCTAACCTTAACATGTTTCTACTACATAGACATTCCCATCTGAAGCTAAACATTCAACAACATAACATTATCTTTCTACGTATCCCTGTTTGAGCCTACGACAAGGTCAATGACTGGCCCCAGATCCTGATCAAGCTATGTTCAAACTCCTATGGGGTGACATTGCGCAGGGGGCCACGTTCACCGGGAGGATACCTCCGCCTGGGCACCCCCTACCCCCAGAAGATTATCTCCAGAAGGGGCCCGTGCAGTTATGCTCAACTTAATTGCAGCCTTGTGTGCTTGCGGGGTGGCCAACCAGCCTACTGCAAAGCGTAACTCCCCTCCCCTGCACCCTTCCAGCCTAGCAGTTGTAACTTTCCCCTGGAGTTCCATGACAGACCATCTGTCCTTCCCCCTCGGGCAGCCCCATTTTACAATGGTGCCACCCGCTAAGGACCTTAAATTTAAGCTCACCACCTTACCGCCAAAGGCCAGCATAGTTGCAAGACTATCTGGCCTCCCCCCTCTGCCCCACCGAAGGTCATGCCCTGCTCCGTGACCCTACTTACCAGGCAAGAACGTTCTCCATGAAGAGCTCATTACCTAACTTGGACAGGTGAATGCCATCCTGTGGGAAGCATGGCTGCCCCCCAATGCAGCCATGCGCTATCGTCTGCAATTTCTGAGATCTGAACAGTCTATCCATCTTATTATTAATTCTTTTAACTGAATGGTTCAAGGTCCGCACAGACTCATCCCCCCTCCACTGAAATCTTGGGATCAAATGTGATCAACCAGTATAGACCTAGGGCATCGTTTTGCCAACCAACCCACTTCAGTGATCAAGGTTTCCACCAAACTCCTTCTACCCAGTTGTACTAGGTCGTACCCCCCCAGGTGCAGAACAAAGACTCTAGGAGGAATCCCTTCTCTGTCCAGCAGGCCTAACACCAAATCCCTGAACTGGTCAAAGTGAAGGCCCCTGCTGTTTTTGCCATGTTCCAAGGCGAGGATCTGGCCCAGCGTGGATCCTAACTGATGACGAGCCACCGCGAGCTTCCCTCCCACGTGATAGGATGTAGAAACTGCAATTTGAAAGAGAAAGAAAATACTGTCAGTGAAACTGTACTTCCAATTCTAGAGCATATGCAGCCATACATAGCGCTTGTAACAATTTGAAGACCACCTGGCGATCCTGTGCCCCTTGCTCTTAGAAAATCCCCTTGCTGCCCCTTCAGTGGCGGCCCCTATCCTGAAAGAGAGGTTTCCAAAACTGCTGGGGTCTAAACCTGTTTGCCGCATGGCAAGCCCATGACCCTTCTGAACTGAAATCTATAAGTGGGGTACCATTCGCGTGAATTAACAACAACCCCCTATGCTTTTAGGCCTGTGCTCCTAGAATGCCTCTAACCTGGTGATGGGGCAGCAAGGTTCCCCTGTGCCCGTCGCAGCACCACCCCATCCCCTCTGGCCTCCTGATCGGTCTTAGACCTGTGGATTGATATGAATAATGAGTCTCCTTATACTTTCACATGGCTAAACTGCAACCCTCCCTGCCAGTCCTGTTTATTCTTTGCCACCAGTTCCCCAATCCTGAACGCCTCGTAAAACTCCATTGAAATAGCGGCCCTAGACAGTAATGCTTCCGCTTCTGTGTTGCAAACCTGACTAACACCTCCAGTATTGTGGCCAAAGTGTTGGTGGCCTTGGGCCTAGCTGTGAACCTTGCAGACGCTGCCACCCTTTTAAAGCTTTCCGCACTATATATGTATTAGTGGGGTCTTTTCTGGCCTTCACTTGTGCAAAGAAGGAGATAACCGCTATGTGCCGCCTTGCTGCTGCCACTTAGTGCCCCTCATCTTTCATTGCCCTCAGGTAGGAGAACATTGCCCCTGTGTCATGCCAATTCCCCTGCCATTCATCCCCACAAAAATTATAGTAAGCCCAAAACGCCCCTTCGTAGGCCCTCCTGGTCCTGGGTGCTAGGCTAGCTGCCACAAGGTCCGGTAAGTTGGGGCATCAAGCTACCAAAGTTGTTCTGGAAAAGGCATTTGGTTCTCCGCCGCTTCAGGGTGATGGGACCTGAATACCTGCATATTAAAGCAAGAGAGCGCGTCAGCAGCACGATTTAACACCCCTGGAACATGTTTGGCCCTAAACAGCTTATTCAGTTTCATGCACAACAGAATGGTTTCTTTTAACAGATGCAGGATCATCTTACACTTTGCTGATTGATGATTGATGCATTCAACTACAGCCATGTTGTCTGACCAGAAAACCACTGATTGGTTCCTCAGTTGCTCCAGCCAGCCAGACAATACGACCATGATGAGAAACAGCTCCAAGAAACCAACATTACCTGGTAACCCGGTTTTGACACAGCATGCCGGCCAGCGTTGTGCTACCCATTCGGTAACTAGTATGGCACCAAAACCTTCACTACCTACAGAGTCAGTCATCAAGTATATCTCCGTATATGGCGTGGCCGGTCCGGGCCACAGTACCTTACCATTGAAGTCACGCAGGAATGCCATCCAAATCTGCATGTCCTGCCTGACCTCGCTGGATGACCTGGTGTTATGATGTTTTTCTTTGAGTCCTTTGTAAAACAAAATTGTCCCACACATTTGCCACTAAGTTGGTAAGAAGTGGACTAATGGTACCAGGTTAGTTTTCGTTATTTAGCAATACCAATCACACAGATATAAATGGAACAGGAAGCTAAATTGTAAGACATATCCAACCAATATAATCATTTAACCACCGAAAAATAAACCACTATAGCACACATTACTTAAATTCAGGTCAAGAGGTTAAGAAGAAAGCCAGAAAATTGTTTTTTGGAAAAATATATATCATTTGTGTATTTATTCAAATATTAATAGTTTGTCACAGTCATAACAAATCATTTAAAAAATATACATGAAGTATATTAGACATTTCATTAAAAGCATAAAAAGTCACAAAGAATTGACAAAACAAACATTGGTTTAAAAGTTCATAAGAACAGGGGTCGACGCGGCGTTTCGGTTACGGGCTAACAATAAATAACCTTCTTCAGGACCAAGTTCTGTATTTAATAATGGCTTCCAGATATATCCTGGAGTGCCGGGAGCCGGTTGTAAAATCCGGTCAGTAACTGTTGTGAATTCACGATGCTTTTGATCTAACATACGCTGTATTGATCTCTTGTATTTGTACAGGGAAGAATCACGCTCAGGTAGTAGGAGCCACCGATATTGGTTTTCAAATATGCCAGATTTTATTGACTGGCAGCTTAATATTATCACAAGCTTTTCAATTGGCTTGTGTATCAATTTTGGCGTTCATACCCTGGCGGGGATTCTCCTGCCGCTGGGACTTTGAATTCGGCCTCCCTGCTCCTACTCCGTCAGCGTTTTTTCTTTGAGTCCTGACATGGCCTGTGCTATGGAGTGTGAGAATGGTCGTGCCATTGGAATGACTTTCAATGTAAAGTTTAACTGTGCCACAGTCTACTGTAGCTGATGCAGTGTAACCTTCTCTTTTGCCAATCATTGTTGTAGGGCTGACCTGAAACTCGTGATCTTTTCTTTGGGCAGACGTGGGCAACCTTGAGCAGGATCCAACTCTATTTCCCAAAATTCTATCACAGGGGACGGCCCGACAGTCTTACCTTGCGCCAGTGGTACCCCAAAATCCTGCATGAGTGCACAGAATTCCTGCAGTGCCTAGTCACAATCCTGAGAGCCTGGCGCTCCCAGGAAGAGCAAATCATCCAGGTAATGCAAAACCTACCAGTGCCCAGTCACTTGCCTGAAAACCCATTCCAAGAAGGAACTGAACTTCTCAAAGTAAGCACAAGAAACAGAGCACCCCATAGGCATGCATTTATCCATGTAGAGCTTCCCTTAGAATTGGAAACCTAGCAGATAGAAATCTAAAGGGTGCACCGGCAACAAGCGAAAAGCTGACTCAATGTTTGACTTTTCCAGAAGCGCGCCAGGGCCCAGACCTCTGAGCATCTCAACTGCCTGATCAAAGGATGAGTACCTGACCATGCACAGTTCTTCATCAATGGCGTTGTTCAAAGACTGGCCCATGGGAGATGAAAGATTATGAATCAACCTGAACTCCCCTGGCTCTTTTTTGGGGACCACCCCCAGTGGAGAGCAAACAAAGCCCTCCACCGGAACCAAGTCAAATGGACCTGCTACTCTGCCCAGGCGTAATTGCTTTTCAATTTTTGCTGCCGCCATCCCAGGATTCGCCCTCACCTATAGCTGATTCTGGACTTTTTTGATAACCTACGTAGTCAAGCGCGGGAATTATGAAGCCATCTCTGAAACCGTCTAACAAGATTCTGGCAGATGTAGGGCAATTGTACTTGTTCAACCACGGGATCAAAGCACTGGTTATTATGGGGGACCAGGACTTCGTGAGGGAAACACAATCATTCCTATTTCTTACCCCCTCTATCCTTTGATTTTTTAAAACACTTGGGGCCAGATGTAGGTCGCCAATTACCGCTCGGTAAGTGTTGTATTTTCTAGAGTGGCAACACAGTTTGTAGTTAGTGCACTTGAGTATTTAGTACCACTTAATAAGTGTTGGGGTTCAGGACAGTTAGGACAATTTTCTAGTAGTGCATCCCTAAACAGGATTGTTTTGAGCCGCTTCCTGGACTGGATTCCTTTCGGAGTTGCTCAGGTAACTGGATCCAGAGCTGGGGGACTATGACAGAGAAAGCTCTGCCCCCTTTTAGGGCTTGTACCATGGACAGGACAGATGACAGGCTTCAGAGGATCGCAGTGACTGTCGCGGAATATAAACCTCAAGGCATTCTTCTATGAAGGTAGGGGCTTGGCCGTAGATTGCTTTGTGGGCGATGCAGAGGCCCTTGAATTTAGATCTTTGCCTTATAGGGAGCCAGTGCAGTTTGTCCAGTAGCGGGGTGGCATTGGACCTTCTAGGGAGCCTGAGGATCAATCTGGCTGCATCATTCAGGACCACCTGTAATCTGTTTGCCAGTTTCTGAGGAAGACCAATGTATAGGGCGTTGCCGTAGTCTAACCTCAAGACGATAGTGGCCGACACTATTATCTGAAGTGAGGATGTGGAGAGAAGGGGGTCCAGTTTCCGCAATTGCCTAACGAGGCCGGTGCAGGGACTGACCACAGAGGAGATTTGGTTGGCCGTGGAGAGCTCGGAATCAATTTTTATACCGAGGCTCTTCACGACCGGCATGGGTCGGGGGGCGGGGCCTAGCTCTTGGGGCCAGAAATGGTCACCCCAAGGGGAATATGTTGTGGGGATGACCAGGATCTCTGTCTTGTCAGGGTTGATTTTTAGTGAGTTAGCTGTCATCCAACTCACAGCAAATCTAAGGACGTTTTGTGCCCGGGCCTGAGCAAGTGGGGTGTAATCAATGCTGAGGAGCAGTTGGGTGTCATCTGCGTAGTTGAAGATTTTACAGCCCATGTTGGCTAAGGCTGCTACCAAGGGTTGCAGATAGACATTAAAGAGGAGTGGGGACAGGGCTGAGCCCTGGGGACTCCACAGCTGAGCATGCCTTTATCGGACACCAACTCCACCCGTGGAATCCTTTGGGACCGGCCAGATAGAAATGATTCAAGCTACAGCTATGCCAGACCACCGATACCCAAGGTGGGGAGTCTATCCAGTAGTTGAGCATGCTGACAGTATCAAATGCTGCTGATCAATCTAATAGAATCAGGGCACACGGTCTTTTACTATCAGCCATGGCTCTAAGCTCATCAAGTACTGATAGCATGACCAACTTGGTGCTATGGTGTGCCCTGAACCCAGCTAGGCGCCCCTGGAGAAGGTGGTGGTCTTCCAGGAAGGCTGAGAGTGTTTTAAGAACATGTTGTTCTAGGACCTTAGCCAAGAAGGGTAGCTGGGAGATAGGACTATAGTTTTTGGGGTAGGCCGCATCTGCCCCTGGCTTCTTCAGGAGGAGTATCACTCTCGCTTCCTTTAGGTTCGATGGCAGATACCCAGTCTCCAGAGAGTGGTTTAGCATGGTAATAATTTGTTTTTCTAGACGAGGTCTCCTGCCTTGCTAGAAGTGTCTTTGATCTGCCACTTTTGACTCTCAAACCCAGAAAAAGGCATAAGATGATTGCTCGCTAGTTAAAGAGAGTTGGTTAAAAAGTGAAAGTACTCCAGCTTCGTTTACAAGGGCTGATTGGAATTGGAAATTAAGAAGGAAAAAAACTGAGACAGGGAGATTGGAACCACATTCCCGATCCTTCCTTGTGAAAGAAATCCAGACCTCAGATGTGTGAGCCGAAAAGGTGGATATGGTGTACAGGGAAATTCAAACAATTGCAGTTGGGTCCCTAGGACTGGACAAATGGTGCAACATGTGTCTTCAGCTGCTTTCCTGAACATCTAGTCTATATGAGGATCTAAGATCTTCGACCCACTCTGGTTAATTTGAGCAACATTGTTTTTTGAATGATTCTTAGGGAGCCATGTGCAATGAGAGGTTAGGAAAGCACTCTCTAAAAACCTTGCAACTGAAAAGCAGCAAAAGCAGCTGCTTCCCTTTTAATGAAACCAACCATAAACAAGGGTTCTTTCAGGTGTATTTTATTAAAGCAGAGGTCAGATGGATATATAGGGTTAGCTTAGGATGGAGTCTCTTCTTTTCAAATGCCAAAGAGCCAATACACCTATTTCAAAAACACAATTGCCTGTGACATAGGGCGAAGATACTCACAGATCGTCTCCATAGCATCCTTTACATTTCTGAGAAGAGAGGTGGATCTCTTACTAAAAAGGGTTGTGGCTGAAGGTGGCCAAGGCAGTCTTAAACTAATGGTGTGACTATGCTTTCTTTGTCATGGCTCTGGAGGACTGCCTAACTCAAAATAGTGGCTTTACCTAAGATACAATACTCCTTCCAGGGCCTACCTCCTCCCCTCTCAAATGGTGAAATCACACAGTTACAGACCTTTGCAATCGTTTTGTCTGTGGTGAGAATGAGCCACTATTGTACAAACGAACATGTACGGTGCATCCTCGACAAGGGGGCCTGTGAACGTCAGATCTACGCCACTTTTACAAATTGTCTCAAGTGTGCTGTGTGATTGAATGGCTCGAGCAAAAAAGACAAGTTGGGTGCTTCATAGACCAGAATCTGTCAGCCTGCCACATTATTGGAGGTGCTCTGGATTCAGAAGAAGGGAACCGCGCCAGATTATTTACACTTCCTTCATAACCGGAGTAATCATTTTAGGGATCGCTGTAGGCGAAAACTACCCATTATATCCAATCAGAGGGAAAAGGATCTCACATTTACTACGTGCCCCCAAACAGACCATCTTGTGTCTTTAGGGAAGTGCAATGACGTCAACTCTAGATCTATGGCTACAGTTGCTCCGGCAATTTCTGGTCCTAGAAAAGGTAGCATCCGACCTGAGCAGGGAGGTTCATAAGTTTAGCAGAATGTGGGAACCAGTACTGACGTATCTCAACAACGACAACAGAGGCTTGACCTGCCCAAATAAACTTCAAGGTTTGGGCTTATTGGTCAATAAGAAGTATATATTAATGGGGAGCCGGAATACTTATGTTATGCTATCTGGAAAAGCGATATCTCAGCATAGCGTGTCACTATGTGGGCAGGGGAGGAGTTGTGGGAAGGTGGGTTGGGACAGGGCTTTCTTAACGTTCAGGGTGGGTATTGCAGCCTTATATTGTGTATAAATAAAAAATTCAATAAAAATTATTGAAACTTAAAAAGGGGTGGTGACGGTCATTTCAGGCACATGATCTTGTAAGTCTAACACAATTGCTTTGGTCACATAGAGAGTTACATTTGGTTCAGAGTTAATGATGTAAAAGAAAGTCGAATGGTTAAATCAACCTCTAAAGATGGAACTGGGGGTGTTTATAGGAATTGGCTAATGGAGCAGGGCATAGGAGCACTATATTGTATGTGATATCTAGCATGGAATAATATCAATCAATCAATAAATCAATCAGAGTGAACGTGAAAGCGCAGTACTTACCTGTGAGGGTCTCAAGGCGCTGAGGAGAGGGGGTGCCACTACAGCTCGAAGAGCCAGGTCTTGAGGAGTCTTCTGAAGGTGAGTGGGTCTTGGGTCTGTCGTAGGTGGGTAGGGAGGGTGTTCCAGGTATTGGCGGTGAGGTAGGAGAAGGATCTGCCACCGGAGGTTGTTCGTTGGATGCGTGGAACAGCGGCGAGGGCGAGGCTGGCGGAGCGGAGCTGGCGGGTGGGGGTGTAGAAGCTGAGTCTGCTGTTCAGGTAGGCAGGTCTGCATTGTGGAGTGCTTTGTGTGCTTGGGTGAGGAGCTTGAAGGTGATCCTCTTGTCGACAGGGAGCCAGTGTAGGTCTCTCAGGTGGGGGGTGATGTGGCTGCGTTGGGGGACGATGACAATCAGTCAGACGGAGGCGTTTTGGATGCGTTGTAGTCGTTGTAGTTGTTTGGCTGGGATTCCAGCGTAGAGTGTGTTGCCGTAGTCCAGTCTGCTGCTTACGAGGGCTTGTGTCACCGTTCTTCTTGTTTCGGACGGGATCCACTTGTAGATCCTGCGGAGCATGCGGAGGGTGTTGTAGCAGGAGGAGGAGACTGCATTGATCTGTTTAGACATGGAGAGGGAGGAGTCGAGGATGAATCCTAGGTTGCGTGCGTGGTCGGTGGGTTTCGATGCTGTTCCCAGTGTGGCTGGCCACCAGGAGTCATCCCAGGCTGAGGGGGTGGGTCCGAGGATGAGTACCTCCGTCTTGTACAATATCAGCTTCAGATGGCTGTTCCTCATCCAGTTGGCGACGGCCTTCATTCCCTCGTGGAGGTTGGTTTTGGCAGTGTGCGGGTCCTTGGTGAGGGAGAGGATGAGCTGGGTGTCGTCAGCGTAGGAGATGATATTAAGGTCGTGTTGGCGGGCCACTTGTGCGGGGGGGGCATGTAGACATTGAACAGCTGAGGGATGAGCCCTGGGGGACGCCGCAGATGATGTTGGTGGCCTCGGATCGGAAGGGCGGGAGACAGACGCTCTGGGTTCTGCCGGAGAGGAAGGACGTGGTCCAGTCAAGGGCCTTCTCTTGGATTCCGGCTTCTAGGAGGCGTGTCTTTAGAGTGAGATGGCAGACCGTGTCGAAGGCGGCTGACAGGTCCAGGAGGATGAGAGCTGATGTTTCTGTGGCAGCGATGAGGGCTGTCTTGGTGCTGTGGTTTCGTCTGAACCCGGACTGGGACGGTTCCAAGATGTTGCTGTCTTCCAGGTGGTGGGCCTGTTGCATTTTGATGAAGGTGACGTGGGTGCCTGTGGAGAAGACAGGGACCAGCGTGTGGCCAGCGGCATGGGTGGGTGCGGTGACGAGTTGTCTGAGGCCGAGGTTGGCGAGGTTGTCGAACAGGGTGGCGGAGTTGGCGTCGTTGTTGTTCTCGAGGTGGAAATTCAGGTACCCGAGGAGGATGTAGTCCGTGGAGGCAAGTGCGTGGGTGCTGGCGAGGTCGGCGATGGAGTCGATGAATTGAGCTCGGGTTCCGGGGGTCTGTAGATGAGTGTTCCTCTGAGGGTGGTGTTGGGGTCGGTGTGGATCCGGAAGTGCAGGTGTTTGGCGGTGTTGAGGGTGTTGTCTGCGTGGGTGGCGAACTTGAGGGTGGTCTTGTGGGCGATGGCTATTCCTCCTCCGATTCCGTTGGCGCGATCCCTGAGGGTGATCTTGTAGCCGTCAGGGATGGCTATGGGGATGCCGGGTGCTGAGGAGTCGTTCCACCAGGTCTCGGTCAGGAAGGCCACGTCTGGGGCGGAGATCTCGAGCAGATCCTAGAGCTCGACGGCGTGTTTGCGTGCGGAGTGGGTGTTGAGGAGTATGCAACGGAGGTGATTGGGTCCACAACCACTACGTTGATCAACTCAATTACATGATAAGTCTAGTATAGATGGATGTTGAGTTAAGAAGAGTAAATGTATGCTTACCCTAGTGGTAGTCGATGAAGTGGATGCAATGTTTTGGTAGGCTGATTGTTCTAAAAAATAACCAAAAAACAGCAATGTTGATGATGCAAATTTGAGATTTTGTTGGGAAATTAAATTGAAAGGTTGTCACCGTGGAGTGGCGAAAGAGAGATTTTTAATTTGTAATGGTTGCACCATTTTTAGAAACTTCTAGGATCCTGAAGGACTGCTTTTGAGTTGCCCTGGCTTCTAAAACATTTTCTGATGAAATTTGACTTTTGCCATATTGAATAGAAATATAATATATAACATTTAAGCTGTTCCGTAAGTTGGTGAAAACGTGGCTCTTCAGTCAACTGTAGTTCCAACGGGCCCACCATGCTAACCTCCATTTCCTCCTTCTCTGCTCAGCGCCGGGACACTCCCGTCGGGGGTATCCGTGCGCTCTACAAAATGCATAAAAATGTTCTTTTTAAAAAAGCTGTCTTTAGGAAGGAATGTCAATTCTGGACCCAAAACCACCATACCATCCTGACCACTGTTCGTACCATTGACACTCATTACCAGTTCTAACATTTTCAGAAAAGTACTCCTGGCAGAGATTATTAGCTATGTAAGCATTAAATAACTACGTTTGAAATTCCGGTTTGAGTTGTTCACAGCGTTGATAGTTCTACCCAGCGCTGATACCCCCCCACATGGTGGTAAGGCGAACGCAAGTGATGAAAAACAGTGACAATTCAGCTCCAAAGCAATGTTCAAAGGGAAAGCTAGACCCTAGGTAGGCCCTCACTCTTAAAATTAAGTTGTGTGAACAGTTGGTGGTTAATGCATATTGTAAAGCGTATGCTGCATGTGAAGGAGGTGTATTGGCAGAGGAGAACCATTTTCAATAATAGAATTGATTATTTATTTAACTTTCCCTCTGCACCATCCCTCGAAATCCTCCCCCCCCCCGCTGCACCACTGCTGTTAGCTGCCTGGACCGCGGCTGGGAGAATGTGGGCCCCACCACTGGAGAAGCAGGGTACGCTGCAGGGTAAGATTAAGGTGCACTGCCAGAGCTCTAAGTAAACCTGGTACATTGGCAGCGCAGTGTGTGAGTCCAGTTATGAAGAAACAAGGTGCTTCTGCAGGTCGGAATGAGGTACATCGGAAGAGTGTGTGTGTGTACCCTAGGCATGGAATTATGAGGCCTGTGTGCAGTGCTAAATTTGCAAACAATAAGTGTCAGGGCCCTCATCAGGAGGCCTCTGCAGGTTGCAACACCCCTTGCTCCAGCCAGCACTGCCAACAACAGTACACACACAACTATGAACCATCACATCCCTTCAAGTGTGATAGTTAAGACTGTTCCAGGCCCCCTAATCTATAAGATTGACTTGGGTCGCAGGTATTCGTAGTTTTTAATGTATATTGAATTAATGAACAACTGTTGTTCTGCTCATCTCTAAATTACTCAAACAGCACCACCATGTGGCAGACTGTCATAAGTGCCAGTGTTAACAATTAAGTGGCAGTGCCCAGCACTGGAAACTACCGGCACAAATTAAGCGGTGGCTTTGTGTGAATTTCAGTCATAACTGAGCAGGTGTGTTTGAGGTCAGTATTAAGGTACAATGACGAAACTGTATGTGATGGAATCAGTCATATGATACCAAGCGATGCTGTAGGTCAGGATTCGGTTGCTGAGGCAGAGATTTGAGTGGATCCCAGTGGACGGCTGCAGGTCATCATTGAGGGGCACTGCCAGAGCTGCAAGGGGGTTAATTCACCAGAATACCAAGCAGTGATGCTGGTCAGGATTGAGAGGCATCCGCCTGGATTGTATGTGAGCTACAGTACCGGACCAGCATGTACCAATGCAGGCCAGTGCTAGGGTACAGTGGCAGACCTGTGTGTGGGTTACAGTACTGGAACAGCAATGACCGGTGAAGGGCAGGATTGAAAGGCATTGACAGAGCTGTAAATGAGTTAAATACCTAAACAACAAGGAATGCTGCGGGCCCAGGCTGAGGTGCATTGGCAAAGCTATGTGGATAAAGCAGTGGATTGTCAGGGAATTCTGGAGGTGCAAATTGAGATGCACCGACGAAGCTGTGCGTGTCGGTTAAATTACAGAAATGTCAGAATTGAGGGCCATTGGCAGAGCTGTATGTAGATTAAAGAAATGGAGAAAACACATAATGCTACAGGTCAGGACTGAGGTACATAGACAGAAAGACTGCTCCTCTATTGCTCTTAAATATTTCCCTATATCCAAATATTCTCATTTCCAACACAGCATTGTGGGAAAGGGTACCCAAGTGGCACAGGTGAGGGAATCGTCTGGGAAATGTTTCCGAGAGTCAGATGCCGACAGCAAAGGCATTCCTGGAGACAAAGCTAGAAATTTGATGTTGGAGGCCGGCTCCTTCCGCGGGGCAGGAAGCCCCCTGGGACCCGTCACCGCCATTATGAAGACAGGCATTTTCCAAGTGGATTAGAATCTCCGGGGATTACCAGGCCGCGTTATCTCTTCTGGACCCCAGGGGAGCATGTTATGGGACAGAGTGCGGGATAATCCCCTGTGATGTGTCAAGAACCCCCGCTAGGAGCCCCCACTCTTCCAACACCCCCCCTTATCTGATCACAGCTGAGCCAGGAGGGAGGCATGGGCCGAGGTGTCACTCTGGGTGCCGGTGGCAGAGGGCGGGGCCTGCTCTCTGCCAGGGGGACAGTCCTGGGACAAAAGGCGCGCTGTTGTGGCATCAACAGGGGGCAGGCGAATGCCCTGCAGGGGGGAAGTGTGTGTCTACGTAACAGAGTTCATTAAGGCATCACTCACTCAGAGCGAAGGTGAGCGAAAGTTTAAATCCCCCGCCCCTCTCCCTCCTTCCCGGACTATTGACACCTTTCTACAACAACCCCCTGTACCCAATGCCAAAGCAGAAGAAAAAAAAACCAATTATAATTTCTTTTGTATGGCATCGGGGAGACTAATTATCCTATGCAATTCACAAATGACGCCACACGAAGTGACGTCACAGGACGTGATGCAATGCCTATATAATAATCTTTACTTAAAAGGTGTGGGGCCTATTTTACAGAAACAACGGCATAATATAATCACAAAGAAATCTGAAAAATATATATTTTTTTACTTATTAGAAATACGTGTATTTGTTCCACACATCAAAGATGCAACTGAGCATGGAAATGATTAGTAGTACAAGGAAATATGCTTTCATATTTACGGCAGACTTCCGTGCTGCAAAATGCATACATAGTTTTTCTCTGCATGTTTATTTTTAAGTAAGCTGCACCGTGTACAACGAACTGTGGAGAAACAGAACAGTAAAAACTGCATTAAAGAGCACCCTGCTACGCCTGGCGGTAATCCTTTAAATACTGAAAATGCGGCTGGATGCAGACGTTACCAGGGGCGGTATCATAGCCCCTTTTGAAATGCACCGCACGGAATCGAATAATACGGCAACACCACGTGTCAACTCAGAATGTTGTGGGATTTCCCCATACAAATTCCCATAGGTTTTACCCAGAGACACTTGTGCTGGAAAAAGTGCAGCATTTTCACACCAGTTGTTTGTCTGATCCTGGCAAAAACGGTTTTTTGTGTCCAAAGGGACACTATCAAGGAGTCACTCTTTTCTGATATGGAAACCCATTTTTAGTACTGTACAAGGATACGGGTGACATAAATAGTAGCAAAAGTCATACCTTGCTCATAGTCACCCTGACGCAAAAAAATGCCCTGCTGCTGTTTGGATTATAAAGTACAACATTATTCAGGGTTTGGTGGGTCCCGGTGTCACTGCACCTGCCGCACCAATGCAGGTTACGCCCATGAATCAAGGCACAGGCACCATACTGTGCCACTGCACCTACTGCACCAATGCAGGTTACGCCCATGAATCAAGGCACAGGCAGTATACTGTGCCACTGCACCTACTGCACCAATGCAAGTTACGCCCATGAATCGAGGCACAGGCAGTATACTGTGCCACTGCACCTACTGCACCAATGCAGGTTACGCCCATGAATCAAGGCACAGGCACCATACTGTGCCACTGCACCTACTGCACCAATGCAGGTTACGCCCATGAATCAAGGCACAGGCAGTATACTGTGCCACTGCACCTACTGCACCAATGCAGGTTACGCCCATGAATCAAGGCACAGGCACCATACTGTGCCACTGCACCTACTGCACCAATGCAGGTTACGCCCATGAATCAAGGCACAGGCAGTATACTGTGCCACTGCACCTACTGCACCAATGCAGGTTACGCCCATGAATCAAGGCACAGGCACCATACTGTGTCACTGCACCTACTGCACCAATGCAGGTTACGCCCATGAATCAAGGCACGGGCAGCATACTGTGCCACTGCACCTACTGTGCCACTGCACCTACTGCACCAATGCAGGATTCGCCCATGAATCAAGGCACAGGCAGCATACTGTGTCACACAGAAGCTCTTGTTGAGTTGCCATACAGAGGCAGGACAGACAGGAAGGGACCCATGCCTCTATTCAACCCCCCTCCCATTAGGCGAGATCTAGCTATTTCCTGCAGTCAACCAGACAAAAAATGTAAACACTTCCAGGATAGCTTCAGGGCAGAAGGTATCTTCCTTTCTGAAGGCCAGTCGTACATGCACCACAAACAAAGAAAACACACAGCATTTTTAAAAAGAAAAAAAAGCTACGTTTTAGAAGGTGGAAAGGTGATGTAGCAAAAATGTAAGGAGGAGGAGATGAATATTGGTATATATCGCTATTTTCTTTAGGTAATTAAAATCCAATTTTTTGTCATATCAGCATTCACATAATATACTCTACCGTTTGCATAGCACCATAGTGCTTACTTAACCGTGGCACAGTGTTTGTAAGGGGGTGTGTTTTTCCATAGATTGGCTGTATATGGTTGGTTGTGTAGTTAGTAAAAATTGCTAATCGTTTAGTGTAGTAATGGTTTGTGTTGGTTAATGTGAATGTTACATGAGTTTGATCGTGCCAAATATCGATATAGTGTATCATATGTTTACAAAGGTGTGCTGAAACTCTTTGTCAGATTTTGTGTTTTTGCTAGGCCGGTTTTGTATATAAATTATGACATTTTGGACAAAACGTTTCCAAATCTGGAACATACTCATGAAGAATACATGTGCTCTACCCACGAAAAGTTTGCTGAACGTTTGTTCAGGGTTTCATGGTTTAAAACTCCCTGCAGTTTGATTGGATGGAAGAACCTACTGGGGCTGATTATCAAAGATTGTGTGTACCCAAGATCAGAGCCGGTATCTAAGCATAAATTTACATTCTTTATTTCTGAGTCAGGAATGTCAGATTGTCATCTTCACAAATGAGATTTATCAATATGGATATTCTTCCTGTGTGGTGGCTTTGAATCTGTGGTTATTTCTGGATTGATCTGTCAGCAATTTTTGATCAACGCCCAAAAACTTGTATGTTTTGAGTGTACTGAACAATAATTTGCAGGTAGCTTTCACACCGGTAGGTGCACTCTCATATTTATCCTAGTCAGTGGCAAGGATTTAGGAGTCCCGGTTTGGGAATGAGGTGGAAACACCAACTGATGTGGTGCAGGGGGAGGGTTCTGTCTACAGGAAATATGTGAACATGCAAATTTGCACTGAATGTAGCTAGGTGGAATTGACACACTTATTTTATTAGTTGTAGGGAAACACATGCATTTAAAGAAACCCACGACTATTGTAAATGCACCTTTGCTTCTGCCAAACATTTTTGAGAATCCCAAAATTTGGGCATTTGCTCAAAATATACTAGTAATCTCATGGAAGTAATGGGATTTGTTTTTCCAAAACGTTTGTGAATCTTGTTCCAAGTTGTGGATTCAGTCCATGGTAGTATTGTCACTTACCACTACAGCAAACAGAGAGATTCCGGCCTAGGTGTCAGACTGGCTTAGAGGCTGAATGTGTTCATGACCTGGTCATTTGAGTACTGCTGATATGTTTGAACAAAATGCTATAGTTTTACATTAAGACAAACACATACATATAGAATACATGCATAAATTCACAAACCGGCACCTTCTCTCTGTATTTCCTCTCATACACACAAACACACACGAACATGCAAGCAGCCTTATGCACATATGTACATACACAAACAAATGCATGTACAGAGACAGACATAGAAAGACAGTTTTTCACACAGTAATTTATCCACAGAGACATGTACATACATAGTAGAGGGACACAAACACAACTCTCCCATGGCTGATACCAAGCCCAGCTGCGAAAGGAGGAGAATTATGCGTGGGGCTAGCTACCCTACCATGTAAACAAATCCTAGCTACAGAAATGTCAACCAAAAGAGATTGCAGCCTTGGTGAGAGAGGAATCTCCTTCACAGAGAGCTATGACACCTTCTGGTGAAAGCCAGAGATCCCAGAAAGCCACAAAGCCGTTTAACCTGCTTTCGACCAAAACCATCAGCATCAAGAAATGGAATGAGAGGACCATGTATGAGACAGACAAGACACCCCAAGCAGAAGTGAAGATTGAAAAATACAACCTTGCCATGCTTGGCATCAGTAAGATCAGATGGGCACAGTTCCGGCAGAAAAGACTCACTCCAGGAGGAATCCTACTGTATTCTGGACATGAGAAAGAGAAAAACCCAAATACTCATATAGTGGCACTGATGCTAATGCCAGCAGCCAACAGAGCTTTGATTGAATGGGAGGCCCATGGTTTCAGAATTATCACAGCAACCTGCCGCATGAAGAAAAAGAGGATCAACATGAATGTTATCCAGTGCTACGCACCTACAAATTACAGCAAAGAAGAGGAAAAAGAACAGTTTTACATACTCTGGTCCATCCTGGAGAAATGCCCTGAGAGAGACATCACCATACTGATGGGGGAACCTCAATGCCAAGACTGGAAGCAACAACACTGGTTTAGAAGAAGCCATGGGCAACCATGGATTTGGCAACATTGACGAGATTGGTGAAAGGCTCGCATATCTCTGTGCCCTGACCAGTCTGGTAATAGGCTGTGTGTATTCATACACAAAAGAATACATGAGTGTCATCAGATTATTCAACAGAGAATCAGATCGACCATGTCTGCTTTGCCATTAAGTACTGGCGGTCCCTGTAGGATGTGAGTGGTGAGAGGAGCGGACAAGGCTTCAGACCAGCACCTTGCATTGGCCAGCCTAAAGCTAAAGCTTAAGAAAGCATGGATGGAACTGATAAACCAACGTCAGCGATATAACACCACCCTTCTCAAAGATACACAGAAATGGAGTGAATACTCAGTCATGCTCAGTAACAAGTTTCAAGTCCTGCAAGAACTAGAGAACGTCAGAGACTCAGTAGAATGTCAGTAGTGAGAGGTCAAAGAAACCGTTACACCAACCTGCCAGGAAGTACGGTGTACCAAGAAACACCAGCATAAAGAATGGCTCGCCATTGAGAGTCTCCATAAAATCCAAGAGAGAAAGGAAAAGAAAGCTGCAGTCAACATCAGCTGAACAAGAGCAGAAAAAGCGAAAGTTCAAGGCAAATACATCAACACTAATAAGGAAACAAAGAGAAACAAAGAGTAGACAAGCGAAGATTCATCTATGGTCTTGCCGCAGAAGCCCAGGAAGCTGCAAGCCACGGAAACTTGAAAGAACTCTTCGACATAACAAGGAAAACTCTCAGGCAGATACAGAAAGCCAGAAAGACCTGTTAAAGACAAAGCTTGGAAGACAATCATGGGTAATGAAGGCCAACAACAAAGATGGGTGGAGCACTTTGAAGAACTGCTGAACCAGCCTGTGCTGCAGTCCCTGCCAGACATGCAGCCGGCTGACAAGGACCTGCCAAATTACTTCAGCAGACCACCCGATAAAAGAAATACAGCAAACCATCAAACATCAGAGAAATGGGAAGGCAGCTGGACCTGACTACATTCCTAGAGAGGTGCTGAAGGCAGACAGTGAAACATTTGTAGACATGCTCTACCTCATGTTTGGAAGAATCTGGGAAGAGGAAAATGTGCCATCAGACTGGAAGGAGGGATATCTCATCAAGATCCCAAAGAAAGATGATTTGAGTAACTGTGCAAAGCACAGAGGTATAACTTTTCTATTAACCCCAGGTGGTGGTTGGTGAGGGAAGCAGCAGGCTGAGCCCACATAGATTGCTGCTAGCATTCGTTCCCTGTGATCTCTCTCCCTTACATATATCGTGCACAAGTTTGCTGGCTTGGGCTGGATGCACTGCTCGATTATGGCTGCTAGCTTCTTTGGTGTTTCTGTGGTTCTGTGATTCTGGCATCTTCGTCAGAACATTCAACGCTGCAGTGAAGAGGAGTAGGCAGCAAAATCGAAGTTAAAAGGGCAGGACTGACTCCAGCTGACTGGCTGGGTAGAGGCGCACTTCTGAAAAGAGAAGCCGGACCAGTGGATGGAGAGAGCAGACAGAGTGATCTGCGAGTGGCTGGCAGGCCTCCGATATTCAGTGATAAGCAAGAATCAGGCACAAGGAATCGTGGTGGAAGGCTCGGTCCAAGGGATCTAGTGGGGTTCAGCGTTAGCATGAGGCAGCATCATTTAAAGTTACCAGCTTTAAATGATGCCAAAATATGCCTCCAACCCAGAAGTTAAAATGACAGACAATGCAAAGTTGCTTGGCACCAACTGCAAGCAGGAAAATGGGGCAGAAAGGTCGCTGTGAAATGGTGGAGAAACGTCTATCCCCCAGCCATGAGGCTAATCAGGATCAATCGAAGCAGGCAGACCAATCTGAAGTTAATGTTTCTCAAACTTCTCCATCCGCTAGCCCTTTCTCAATAACAAAGCTAAATACTGAGTGGGCAGTGGGACACAAGGAGGCATCCACAGGTGTTCGATAGCCAGATGCAGATGGAAATTCAGCTGGAGTTGTAGAGTCCACGTCTGTTCCTAATGCAGGCCTGTTAGCTAAGGTCAAGGAGTACAGAGTGTTCCAGAAGGCAGCATGCAGCCAGTTGGATAGGGAGAAGAAACATAAACAGCAATGCAGCAAAGGGGGGGTCAAAGAACAAATGCCAATTCTCAACAGAGAGACAGCACTGAGAAAATAGAGGACAATCCTCAAATATCAGTCTACAGAGGGAAAAGAGTGATCCAGGCTGAGAGTGCCAATTTGGGAGAGAACTCTTTAGTCTTTGAGGGTCAAGGTGTCCCTCTGCATATGGTTGAGTCTGCTGATTGTAGTAAAGGAAGTACTGACTGGACCGCCACATTACCGGCAGTGTCTGTAAAGTCACTGTTTGTGACGATCTTAGCAGAAATTTGTGAGCTTAAGCAGCAATAGGCACAGAAGATCAAAATGATACAGTAAAGGTTGACTAAGATTGAGCAGAATCTTGAGCAATTTCCGAAAAGGCTGCAAGAGGCAAAACAAAGATCACTGACATTGAAGATAAAGTGGGGTCCTACAATAAAGATGTTCTGGCAGAGCAAAAAAAGCTTTGCTATTTAGAAAGTAAGGTCGAAGAAATGGAGCATCATGTGAGATGCTCGAACCTCCGATTTATTGGGATGCCGGAGGGGAGTGAGTCTCAAGGGTCATCCAGAATGTGCCTCAGTTGATGGATTCTCTTATAGGAAGTATATTTTAGCAGACGCACCACCCTATCTGACAATCATTAGGGCACATAGGTTCCAGCAGATCAGCCCCTGAATGCAAAATATCAACAAACAATTTTGGTAAAAGAGCAGAATTTGACCGTAGTGATTCACAAAAAATCATTTTTGGTAGCAGATAATGTTCCTATGAGGGTTTTCTTGCATTTATCAATCACAGCAGCCCGGCATCTAAAATATTTTCAAGGGTTGGCCAGATAATTTAAACTTGGGGGCGCAGGCATCTCAGGAGATGTGGTGGTTAAAAAATTGAAAAAAGCAATATGTTAAAGTTATTACTAACAATGGTAATGGGCTGGGGAATAGACATAAATGTGGTGCATTGCTGAAATGGCTCTTTTCAACCAGTCCTGATGTAATCTATTAACAGGAAATGCATTTCAAGAGCAACTTTCCTAAAATGCAGTTACCAGGAAGGTTCCCGCGAGTTTATTTCACCTTGGCAGGGGTGGCAATTCTGTTTTCAAATACAGTGGAGTGGTAAATGAAAGAGATAGAGAGGGACACCAACAGCAGGTATATCTGGATGAAGGCTCAAGTTAAGGATAGGATGGTCAACGTTGTGACTTATTATGGCCCTGTGATAGATGAGTCCCAATCATTGGAGCAAATCTATAATTTGGCTATGAAAGAGAGGGGATGACAGAAATGGGAGGAAACTTTAATTATATCCAAGACTTAAAGAAAGACATCTCAAAAAAGGCTGAAACAAAAAACAGCCAAGTTGTGGAAAATAACGAAGCAGGATTTTAGGTTAGACGCCCCTTGGCAGGTGGATCACCCTGAATCTTTACAATATACATGCTACTCTAATAGATTTGGTTCTGACTCTCGCTTAGATTATTTTCTTATGACAAATACAGCGAAATGGTGGTCTGTGGAAATTGTAGCAAACTCATTTTCTGGTCATTCAATAGTTTCCCTCCAAGTAAGGATGGGTCCACTTCCAAAAGTATGACCAAATTGGTATTTTGATAGACTGTTGCTTTCAGATCAGATCGTTGGAAGAGATGAGGGGCTTTATAAAGGAATAAAAAAAAATTGCAATACCGCCTCTGACTTTATGGTTGGGGAGTCAATTAAAGCTGCTTTTTGGGGACAGGTTATAGCTTATAAACCGCTGTGTAGTAAGCTTCATCTTAGAAGAATTCAGGCACTTCAAGCAGTAGTTGATAAGGGCAAGAAATAATTTTTGGCAACTCAGAGTAAACCTACATCTTTAGCAGAGCACACAGAAAAGAAAGACTAGTTGGATAGAGCAAAACAAGACCATAAAGATTTATTTTTGGTAGAAGAAATTGCGGGAGATAAAGCATTTGAGCCAAAGTTATATGAGGAAAATCAACAAAGTTGGAAATATCTGGCTTGGTCTACAAAACCAAAAAGAAGAGACAGGTTATAAATAAAATAGACAATCCTGATACCAGAAGTATGGAATCAGAGGAGGGGGCAATAGATGAGGTGTCTTTACAGCATTATAAGGATATATATGAAGAAGTTGAGGTGGTATCCTGAATAAGACTTGATCAATATTTTGATACACTCCAGTTACTGAAACTATCGAGTTCTAAAAATAAAATGCTTTGACAGAAAAAATTGTGCGATGGGAGGTTGTCAATGCCCTTAAAATATGGCAAATACGAAAGCTACTGGGAGCGATGATAGCCCAACTGAAGCTTCTAAAACATTCACAAAGGAGTTGCTTCCTTTCTTAACAA
This sequence comes from Lissotriton vulgaris, assembly GCF_964263255.1. Taxonomy (NCBI): domain Eukaryota; kingdom Metazoa; phylum Chordata; class Amphibia; order Caudata; family Salamandridae; genus Lissotriton; species Lissotriton vulgaris. The sequence goes on along the minus strand of NC_141699.1, from coordinate 384,020,780 downwards.
CAATGTTTAATCAAATTAGAGAGGGGATGGAGATCACATATTCTTTTAAGGAATAGAAAATCATTAGCTTTCTTAAAAAAGATAAAAATGTGATTAATGCCAACTAGTACCGCCCAAAAAACTACTTGGTAAACACAGACTACAGGCTTTTTATGAAAAATTGAGCTGAACGGGTTGCTTTAGGAGCCTAGGTAGGTATACATAAAGATCAGAATGTGCTCCTGCTCAAAAGATCTATGGCAGAAAAGCTAATTTTTTGATGCAAGCAATATATTATTTTTCAGTAAATGAGGAAAAAACAGCAATTTTAATGATGAATGCCGAAAAAGCATTTGATTTAGTACATTGGCAAGCATTACTTTATATTTTAGAGAAATTTGGATTCCCAGCCCAATTTTTAAGCATGCTGAAGAATCTGTATTTGGGGCCAGAGACTAAGATTATTGTTTCCATCTCAAACAAATCAATGATTTTGATGCAACGCAAATGATAGAGGCAGTTGGGTCCACACTTTTCTTCATGTCCTTGGTTGCAGCCATTTTGGAATGAGGGGTTTTCTGAAAATTAGTAAAACGATTCAGACAAGAGTACTACCAGAACCTACATTGGTATTATTTGGTTCATCTCATTTAGTGGGTAGGATTAATACGTTCTCAATATTTTATCTCGATTGCAATAACAGTGGCATGTTAGTTAATTTTGAAATACGGGAAAACAAACAATGTCCCCTCTTTTAAGTTATGGGCTGAGAAAAGGACTAGGACAAAAATGATTGAAGAGACATATGCAAGAGGAATGGGGGCCCTCCCAAGGTTTTTAGCAATTTGGGGGAATTGTATGGTTCTAGATTTTTCCCTTTCAGTTATCAGGATCTACTTAGTAAGTTAAATACAGATCTGTTGACGGTTTGAAATTTGCAATATGATTGGGATAAATGGCATTTTATTATCACAATTGCACTTTCTATATCAGATGCATGGCAAGATTTTGGATGGAGCAATGCTGTGAAATGAAAGCGATGTCAGTGTTTTTATTGCACGAGAGCACTTTATTGTCATTTCATGTCCATTATTATTTATATAAATTTTTCCCTTGGGGATGTATTTAATGGTTTGTGATTGTCAACATGAGAGTGAAAATTGCACTTTAATACTATAGATGCACTTTATATGTCAGATATATGCTATGAGTATTAGTTGAGCAATGATGCTAATGGGAGCATGTATGTGAGCACTTTATTGCCCTTTAATGTCCATCATTATTTAAATGCATTTTTCTCCTGTGCTGTAAAAATTGGTATTAATTGATGTTTATATTCGTAATATGGTTTTTGTTTATCCTGCTCAATAAAAAAATATAAAAAAAACAACAAAGTGTTCAACAGTGTCATCCTGAACATAAAAAATGATGTTCAGTTGTGAGACCAGCAAACTGGCTTCTGCAAAGATAGATCCCGCACAGACCAGATTGCAACATTTTGCATCATTATTGAGCAGTTGATGGAATGGAACTTCCCCCTCAATGTCATCTTCATCGAATATGAGGAAGCATTCAACAGGATGAACAGCAAGATCCTTTGGAAACTCCTCCACCACTATGGTGTGCCAGATAAACTTGTAAGAGTGATCAGGAATTCTTACTATGAAATGACCAGCAAGATAGACCATGGAGTCCATGGGGGACAACACATCGAAGCCTTCCAGTGAGGACCGGAGTCCGTCTGGGTTGTTTGATTTTGGGTGTTGTCTTCCTGCTGGCCAAAGATTGTATAACTTGGCCTCAACATCCACAGGGGAAAAATCAAGATCCTCAAGGCTAACACAGCTAGCACAACTGCAGTCACTCTTGGAGGCAATGCACTGAAAGATGTTGAGGCCTTCACCTACCTGGGCAGTGTCATAGACAAATAGGGTGGCACAGATTATGAGGTCAAGGCAACAAATAGCAAAGCAAGGACTGTCTTCACTCAGCTAAAGAAGATCTGGATGTCCAAGAAACTAAAGCTGCAAACCTAGATCAGATTTTTTAACACCGACATAAAATTGGTCTTCTGTATGGAGCAGAAACTTGGAGGACAATAGTGAACACCACCCACAAAGATCAGACCTTCATCAACACCTGTCAGAGGAAAATACTCCAAGCCGCTGGCCAAACACCATCAGCTACAACAACCAATGGCAGCAGACTTTTCAACTCACTGCTCATGAAAAAATCATGAGAAGACGCTGGCCCTTGATAGATCACACACTCCACTAGCCTGCATCAAACATCACCAGGCAAGCCTTGACCTGGAACCCTCAAGGGAAAAAGAAGAAGGCCAAGAAACCCCTGGCACTGATGCCTCAAGGATGACTGCAAGGAGATGGGTTAAACCTGGAGTCAGATTGAAAGAAATGTCCAGGCTGGAGGGTGTTGGCTGATGGCCTGCCTACGCACCAGAAGGGATAGTAGGCATAAGTAAGTAAGTAAGCAAATACACACACACAAATGCATGGACAGAAACAGACACAGAAAGGCAGTTCTTTACACAGTATTTTATCCACAGAGACACTTACATACATACTATAGAGACACAAACACACACATGAACTCATGAACATGCAAGCATAAACACACACATACATCCATGTAATTCATATACACAGACATGAAAAACACAATGAAAATCATATATAGATGAATAACCAGTTACATTAATACAGACAAACAATGCTACAACCTACTCTAGGAATGAGCAGCACACAGAGATGCTTAACTTGTACCTTGCACTCTTATCTTATTATCGTGCTCACTCACTAACACTCAGGCATGAGCAGACTTGCAGCCTGCACATGTTCACACACCAACTTGGATACATGCATACATACACCTACACACACACGTGGATGCACACATACACATACACCCATGCATGGATGTACACATACACACACACATATATATAGGCCAACTCCCACCCATAAATATATGATTTAATTAGAGATTTGACAATAGCAGATCTGTAGATATGTTTCAGCCGCACTTTCAATAAAAAGAAAAGTAATTAATTGATTTGCTAACAATTTTCTCATCAATTGGTGAACGGCCATAATTTGGCACATTCAAAGCGGATACAGCTACGTTTTAACATGCAAAGTTTCAGACAAACTTCTGCAGTGGGAAAAAAGTTAAGGATGGGGAATAAAATATAAGCATTTCCCATTTTATCTCCCATATACAGTTTTGCTCTATACCACTGCAAAAAGTGCTTAGCAGATTTATAAGAAATGCATATTCCTTTATAATGAAAATGTAAGTATTTCGTAGGATAATATAAAGCCTTATATCTATCTATCTATCTATCTATCTATCTATCTATCTATGAAATTTGGTTTTATATATATATATATATATATATATATATATATATATATATATATATATATATATAAGAACACAGAATTCCCTCACTTCGGATCTGCGAATGCGGTCAAAGCCTCCACGCCAACCACAGGAAGGAAAAACGGACCACCAGTTCCGCAAGCATATTTCTTTATTTCATTTCACAAGCCATTTTTCAGCGACGCGTTTCGGGCACGAGTGCCCTTGTTCACGCTGCATATATATAAAACCACATTTCATATATAGATATATATCAGGCTACACTCCAAATGCTTTTGTAGGCACCATCAGGAGAAAAACAGATGCTTCAATACACTGGTTGCTGGTGAAAATTAAATCCTTTATTTTCAATCAATAAGTGCTAGTGGTAAGACTCGTTTCGGCGATCCCAGTCACCTTGCTCACATAAACACCTTTGCAGTATTTAACTAAGTATTTAAAACCCTCCCAGATGGTCATGTGTTGGGCTGTCACCTGACTCGTAGTGAACATAGTAGAAATACTAGTGTAGTTCACAGCAGCAAAAACAACAATTGATGGACAGAATGCAGAACAATGTCATACATTCACCCCAGTACAGAGATCTAGGCCTAAATCCATAATTTGTTCGCTCACCAAACCACCCCAGTTCAGATATGGCCATATGCAAATCAGCCTTGACCCTGTGCCTCATGGGAACAGTCCAGCCCGAACTGCCAAGCCATGTCTTCCCTGGACCGGAATCAAGCATCCTAGGTCCGATTTCTGGCTATCAGCCGTCTTCAGCCAGGATAGCTTGACTCCAGTGGCATGGAGAGCACGGAGAACGTTCACAGCAGGGCACTGGCAACAAATATTGCAAGTCAATCGTTTTGTGAAGCAATTAAACCATATAACAGTTCGAATACTATCCCCCGGTAACTTAATTTATTAGAGTCTGATTAATGCATTAAAAATATAATTTACAAAATTGCAGTACAAATACTTAAGATCGTAGTAAAATGCAAAAATTGCTCGAGTATACAACTATTACAATTAACATGTAGATCATAGGTGTATACACAATACATTTATAAGCAATAGTTGCCCTACCTATGGTTGACAGCCCAAAAAGTGAATAAAGTGCTAAGTGCTAAAAAAAACTCTCAAAACCCCATCCAGGGCTAAAAAATAATGTAAATAAAGATGTTCCTAGAGAGAAAGCAGTAGCTATTCAATTGTATACATCACACACTAATGTGCTACTCAGATGGAATACAATACAGATAGTCATTTGATTTTGCTGATTAATGTAAATCCATATTTGGGGAGCCCCCCAGGCTAACAGTCCTAAGAGATCCCTCTCGGTTAATATAAATTAAGCCGACAATAGCTGAAAAAATACTCAATAGTAAATTTGGCATTTAAAATTGAAATCATGGACAACAAGACTCTATCAATGTTAAAAATCTGTGCAAATTGCGCCAATAAAAAAGCATTAAACCATCTATATATATATATATATATATATATATATATATATATATATATATATATATATATATATATATATATATATATATATATATAGCAGTAACTTCCTCCCAAAAAGAACGAAGCAGGACCCGGAGGGGAACAGGTGAGGCAGACTTTATTATTCAGACAGCAGTCGTGGTGGCGGCTAATGCATTTCGGCAAGGACTGCCTTCTTCATTGCCCAACACCTAATGCAAGTCTTGTGATGTTCGGAAGCTCCTGCTGCCTCTAGATGACTGGCGTAGGTCCGCCCCTCCCCTCAGTCATTGCTGTGCACCGGTGAAAGTTTGTGGGTATATCCAGGACTTCAACTCCCAGGATGCCAAATGATGAAAAGCGCCCTGGGCCGGTGTAATGGGGAAAGTGTGGAATGGAATGTCCACGGCGGCACCTGTGAGCAGGGCGAAATGACGGCAGCAGCCGCCCTCTGAACAACGAGTCCGTTGTATATATATATATATTCACTGAAAAAAAAATAGATTTCATTGACGTTATAGTTAGTTGGACATTTCACTCATACAAAACCAGTGAAATTCCGCCGTTATAGTTAGTTGAGTTAACTATAACTCGCATCCCCGCAATGCACTGCTGATGACGTCACATATTACATCATTCATGACATGGTGAGGGACATCACTGATGACATCTCAAATTACATCACTGATGACATCACCCAGTGACTGTGTGTTTCTGTAAAGTTTGAATATGTTTTATATATATATGCCAAGCTGTATTGAAGAATGAGTGGGTGTATAAGTGTCTGGATGGAGGATTTAGTAAGTGCATGACTGACTGTTCAAGTGAGTGATTAAATGTATCTTAGTGAACGCATGGGTTAGTGATTAAACTGTGTGAATGTCTGGATCAGTCTATCTATTGCTGTGTAAGCTGCTGCATTGTTGGTGAGTAGCTGCATGAGTGTCTATATGGATTATTGTTGGGGGCGTGGCTACGAAGCCACCTATGGCAGACGCGGGAGCCGAGAGCTCCGCGCCAGCTGGGCAATTTATCCTGATAAAGAGGTGCTGCGGCCCAGACCCGGGGCGCTCTCCTGGGGCCTCAGTTGAGGGAATTCCTGAAGGGTCTACAACAGCCTTGTGGTGCCTGCATGTCATGTCCTGAGGCGGAGATGAGACGGGCCGGGCGAGGCTGTAAGACAATGGCGGCCAGAGGAGGAGAGGCAAACTGCGTCACGGCGGGGCACAACTGATCTGCAGCACTGGGACGGGCAGAGGGGTCTCTCGGCGACCCGGCCGCAGACTGCAGGCCTGAGATCTCTCCATGGGACAACAGGGACTTTGGCCTGTGCCTGCTCGACGCACTGAACAGAGCTGCGGCCGGACCCGCAGGTGTGCAACGGGGAACTTAGGAGGAGGTTTGAGCAGCAGGCTTGGTGGACGGACTGAGCTGCCGCGGGCAGCAATCATAAAGCAGGGCAACAGCTTACACGAGTGCAAGCATCATGTATTTTACGGACATTAAGACAGTGCGAAATCACCCACAAGGGTAAGAAATAAGGCAGACTTCAACTCCCAAGATGCCTTCATCGTACCTGAAACGCGTCTGGTACGATGAGGAAGATGTTAACAATGCTCCTGTGAAAGGTCTTTTGCTGGCAAGATGCTGTTAATAAAGAAGAGAGCCTAAGTACAGCGTCGTGTGGTTCATACCGAAAAGTTGGATTCTGGATTCAAATTTATTTGAAAACGGCCAAATCCAAGGTCGTGGAAGGAGCCCACTACTCCGGTGGGTCCGTATGTGGTACCACAAGAAGGTGCGGCATTACTACGGGACGAACAGTGGATTCCTAAGCAGAGAGGAGTTTACCGAAGCTCTGGCAGCAATCATAAAGCAGGGCAACAGCTTACATGAGTGCAAGCATCATCTATTTTACGGACATTAAGACAGTGCGAAATCACCCACAAGGGTAAGAAATAAGGCGAACTTCAACTCCCAAGATGCCTTTAGCAACGCCCATCGGGGCGGGAGTGAATTAATTGTATAAATGAAGACACGCTTTGCAAACGGTTTCCCCATGTCTCCGAAATGCCACTGAAGAAAGGACATTCCGTCCTGAAACGCGTCTGGTACGATGAGGAAGATGTTAACAATGCTCCTGTGAAAGGTCTTTTGCTGGCAAGATGCTGTTAATAAATAAGAGAGCCTAAATACAGCGTTCGTGTGGTTCCTACCGAAAAGTTGGATTCTACATTCAAATTTATTTGAAAACGGCCAAATCCAAGGTCGTGGAAGGAGCCCACTACTCCGGTGGGTCCGTATGCGGTACCACAAGAAGGTGCGGCATTACTACGGGACGAACAGTGGACTCCTAAGCAGAGAGGAGTTTACCGAAGCTCTGGCAGCAATCATAAAGCAGGGCAACAGCTTACACGAGTGCAAGCATCATGTATTTTACGGACATTAAGACAGTGCGAAATCACCCACAAGGGTAAGAAATAAGGTGGACTTCAACTCCCAAGATGCCTTTAGCAACGCCCATCGGAGCGGGAGTGAATAATTGTATAAATGAAGACATGCTTTGCAAACGGTTTCCCCATGTCTCCGAAATGCCACTGAAGAAAGGACATTCCATCCTGAAACGCGTCTGGTACGATGAGGAAGATGTTAACAATGCTCCTGTGAAAGGTCTTTTGCTGGCAAGAAGCTGCTAATAAATAAGAGAGCCTAAATACAGCGTTCGTGTGGTTCCTACCGAAAAGTTGGATTCTGCATTTGAATTTATTTGAAAACGGCCAAATCCAAGGTCGTGGAAGGAGCCCACTACTCCGGTGGGTCCGTATGCGGTACCACAAGAAGGTGCGGCATTACTACGGGACGAACAGTGGACTCCTAAGCAGAGAGGAGTTTACCGAGGCTCTGGCAGCAATCATAAAGCAGGGCAACAGCTTACACGAGTGCAAGCATCATGTATTTTACCGACATTAAGACAGTGCGAAATCACCCACAAGGGTAAGAAATAAGGCGGACCTCAACTCCCAAGATGCCTTTAGCAACGCCCATCGGGGCGGGAGTGAATTAATTGTATAAATAAAGACACGCTTTGCAAACGGTTTTCCCATGTCTCCGAAATGCCACTGAAGAAAGGACATTCCGTCCTGAAACGCGTCTGGTACGATGAGGAAGATGTTAACAATGCTCCTGTGAAAGGTCTTTTGCTGGTAAGATGCTGTTAATAAATAAGAGAGCCTAACTACAGCGTTCGTGTCGCTCCTACTAAAAAGGTGGATTCTGCATTCGAATTTATTTGAAAACGGCCAAATCAAAGGTCGTGGAAGGAGCCCACTACTACAGTGGGTCCGTATGCAGTACCACAAGAAGGCGCGGCATTACTACGGGACAAACAGTGGACTCCTAAGCAGAGAGGAGTTTACCGAAGCTCTGGCAGCAATCATAAAGCAGGGCAACAGCTTACACGAGTGCAAGCATCATGTATTTTACGGACATTAAGACAGTGCGAAATCACCCACAAGGGTAAGAAATAAGGCGGACTTCAACTCTCAAGATGCCTTTAGCAATGCCCATCGGGGCGGGAGTGAATTAATTGTATAAATGAAGACACGCTTTGCAAACGGTTTCCCCATGTCTCGAATGCCACTGAAGAAAGGACATTCCGTCCTGAAACGCGTCTGGTACGATGAGGAAGATGTTAACAATGCTCCTGTGAAAGGTCTTTTGCTGGCAAGATGCTGTTAATAAATATGAGAGCCTAAGTACGGTGATCGTGTGGTTCCTACCGAAAAGTTGGATTCTGCATTCGAATTTATGTATATATGTATATATATATATATATATCACGTACACACTGCTGCTCGAACGACCCTCGACCAGACAACGCTGATGCCGTCGGTAGCAGCAGCCGCTACCTTAATGTCTGTAGGTACTGGATCCCACCAATTAGAAGGAAGCAGAGACGGCACACCAGGAAACCTTGCACAAACCCTTTATTGTGCACTCGTTAACGAGTGCACAATAAAGGGTTTGTGCAAGGTTTCCTGGTGTGCCGTCTCTGCTTCCTTCTAATTGGTGGGATCCAGTACCTACAGATATATATATATATATATATATATATATGGCCTAATTACGAGCCTGGCAGTCCACAGGGTGCCAGACTTGCTGGTGCGCGGCAGTGGCGGTCTTCTACCTTGGGATCACTGCAACCTCCAGGGTTCAGGGATCCCTGGCGGTGGCGCAGCAGTCTTGAGGCCTTAATATGCTTGGCGGGCTGCTGAAGACCTGCTAATCTTATTAAGAGTTTCCTCACAGTCACACTTTTCTTAGCGGTGCGATCGCCATGAAAAGTGTAATGGTGAGGAAACAAAGTGGGCCCTACTGGGACACCTTGTGCTCTGCACCATGGGGTGCCTACAGGGGACACATGTTGTTCTCCCCTGTGTGTATGCGTCCCAGTACCTGCATGGCATGGACTGCAGCAGTCAGCAAAAACCTGCTGCCCAGTTACTTCTTCTTATTGTATTCAAGGTTGAATCCTAATGCACTAATGAATAGCTTATTCCGTCTTCGCATGCCTTTCCTCTCTTGTAGCCCTGCTCCCACACTAGAGAGCGTTGAGCTTGAGCAAGACAACCTTGAAAATGTGATAACAAGTACCCGTTCTGCAGGTGGTAGCTCATTCTTCTGTGTCTCCTTTGTTCGCCAGTGCCGGAACTGGAAAATTCCAGTCTGGGCGGGTCTTTAGGGGTCTTGGAAATGCATATTATGTTTTACCAAGTGTTCAGAAGTCATTCCCTCAACAGCTATCTTATGAGGCTAGTCAGACTGGGCTCCGCTGCAGCGCAATACTAATAAATAACTTTGGTTTTATATTCCGCTGTCTGACCGATTCTTCATTTGTTTGGAAGGCTGAGTGGTGGTCACAAGTGACCCGGGTGATTCTATTGGGTCATTTCCTTCATTTAGTGACGGAACAGGGACTCCATCGGGCTGACCCATCTTTGCCCACAGACGGGGAAGGACGGGTCAGCCAGATGAGGAGGACGGTGCCAAGTCGGGTCAGATGGGCGAATCGGGGACCCTGCATGATAGAGCCTAGTACTCGCAGCTGCCCTGCCTTTCTGATCGGGTGGTGCCTCGTCCAGCGGTCATCCCGGCTGTGGTCCTGAAAGGCGAAACCCTTGGATCTGACCGTTTGGTCCGAAAAGTCTGCATTGGAAAATAACATTGTTTGACTTGTGTGCACCAGGTGAGTTTGTCTTTATTCGTGGTGAATGTGGCACCGTTTTAAATAATCTTGGGTATGGTCGAAAGACCATTTCTTGGTTTGTTTGAACTTGGTAGGTTGTGGACCATTTAGATAAAGAGTGTCTGTAGACACTCTGCCAGGCAACATAATGAATTTGGCTTACTCTTGAAAATGCCTGGGGCTTGAGCCTGTCTCTTTGGTGCAGTCTGAGGACGAATCTTGGTTTCCTTGGTTTGATGTGGTCTGAGGACCAACTCTTTTAAAAAATAAGAAAGATTTTTTAAAAAAATATTTGCGAGTTACTCATTTGGTACGAATAGTGAACCTGTCTAAGAGGCCTTGTTTGAGCAAATTGTGGTGTTTGGGGAGCTGTTGTTGTTTTGCTGAGGCTCGACTGGATGAAAGACAACCCGTCCTGCACCTTCGGAAGGCACCTTGAGTTTTGTATGCCAAGCACGGCATAGGCCCTATCATGTTTAGTACATTGTGACACAAATATATGAGGGACAATGCGAAGCTGCAGTGGCCACTAACAGGTACCTTTGATGACAAAAACTGAATTTCCTGCAGGATAGATTGCTTGCAAAACAAAGTAGACAGTCGATGTTTTATTCTCTTCAGGTATGGCAAATGGAAGCTAGGCAATGGCATATGAGAGCAGAAAAAGAGGCCCGGAGAGGGAAGATGTAGACAATGACTCAGAAAACAGTAGTGTACGATAGAGAGAAAATAGAAAAAGGTATAGAGTGTGCTGATAGAAAGTTTTGATTGCAATGTGACAAGTCGCCCGAGAGAAAGGCGATACATTTGTGGAGGAGCTGTTAGATGCTTGACCTCCACCTCCCTTTGCCCTGCAGAGAATATACCCTGTTGTCCCTCTGCCTCAGTCTTCCACCCCTCCTGCTTCCACCTCTGGTTCTTCTGCTCTTGATCTGGCTGCATCAGCTATGGCACCTCCTGATCTTTCTCTAGCTTCACATCCCACAGATGCAAGACTGCAAGTCTCCCTGCTATGCCTATTGTTTCTGCTTATGCTCTCTCTCCATCTCTCACACCCTCAACACAGCCATTAATAGGGCTAGTGCCTGCCCCTTTATTACAATGTGTCTTCCTCAAATGTCTCTTTCCCGACATTGCTGAGGACTGGGACACCAGTGAGTGGACCGGACGAAGGGAATTGGGCAGCAGCCCGAGAACGAATGGGGCGGGTGCTGAGTTGATCTGATGTGGGGAATGAAGAGAAAAAGATGGTGGCTGACCAGGCCACACAGTGGGCCCGGAATCCGATTTACAGCATGGAGGATGTGTGGAGTGTGGTGAAAGATTATGAGCCATTTGTGGAGCAGCATGCCCTCGAGCATATGTCGGCCATACTAATAGGGTTGTGGGAACACTGTTTCAATAGTGTCGCACCTCAGGTAATTTATGACATCTGAGACCGTGTGTATGCTGCCAACATGGCTCCTAATGACGTTTTTAGTAATGTTGTCACACTGATTGTTTATCGAGGTAGGTTACAACAGAAAACCCCAATGACGGCGTCCCAGTTTCTGATAAAGGAAGTACATCCTATTTTTCACCCTGAGATACCAGAGCTGTGTAATCAGTATGATGCTATTATCAGACAGCGAGTAGAGTCCCACTTTCGAGAACAATGAGTTTACACTCTATGGAAAAGGAGTGAGGTTTTAGCTCTTAAGGGTCAGTTGCCAGACCCTAGGAAAAATGCAACTGCATATTACAAAGAATTGAAAGAGGCCGCCTCGTCAACAGTGATGACGTTGGCAGATATTGAGATGTTTTTCGGTTTGTTTGTACGAGTGGATATTTGGAGACAGGTGCAAACACAGGACCATGTTGTGGAGTTGGGCGGCACTTGGGACAAGATCAGGGTATGGGATAAAGAGAGGAAGCCTGGTGAGAAGCCTTGGGCTGAGATACTAGTTTTGCCAAGTTGTCAAGTTGTAATATTACTTACTTGCAATCCCTCATCCCAACTAGTTGAGCAGATTAGAATGAGTAAGCAGGATGCCGTCAGAAGAAAAATTAAAGTGTATCTTATTTTTTTACTAGGTTTGAAGGTGTGTGTTTGGATTTCAGTGGGCAGGATTTGTCGATGGAGGGAGATTTGTTACGAACCTGCTTCCCAAGATCGCGACTCTGTTACAGGCTTCGGAGAGCACTTGGACTGCATCCTCCCCTTCAGTGATATTAAGTATGGCACAGTATTATGAGGATAGGGAAAATGAAGAGAAGGAAAAGGTGGAGAAGAAGAATAAAGAGTAGAAGATGAAGGTGTTGATGCAGCAGGCAGCTAGGAGGAACGGCAGGGGACGTGGCAATGGTCTGGCCCTTCAGTTGCCAAGCACTAGCAGAAGTAGTGCACCTGTTGGGCCGAATCAGTGTGCGTATTGTAAGGAGGAAGGATACTGGCAAAGTGAGTGCTCAGAGTTGTTATCTAAAGTTGCGGCCCCCAGAGGACGGGGTACTCAAGGACGTGGTCATGTTGGAGGTGGTCGTGACGAGGTTCGGGTGGATGAGTCGTCACAGGGTCGCTCTGATCAGAACTATTTTGATGACCCTTGAGGAAGATAGTACTATCACGATGATTATGAATTTTTACAAGGTGACAGGGATGTCTTAAAGCTAGGACAGCCAGGAACAGGGTAAGGGACCAGTCCAGATACCTGTCGATCAGCGTGGTCCTATGTTACAGCGGATTTGCACAGCTCTATTAAAAATGTTTTGATAGCTACTGGTGCAATGAATAGCTCTGTTTCTCATTCACTGTTCCCCGGGCAGCTCTGTCTGGCCAAAATAATGTTTCAGTAGCCTTTTCAGGTGTACCGGTTGTGAGCCCCATTTCCAAACCCATTGCTTTGTTTATTGGCCCTTTTACAGTAGATTCACCATTCTTATTGACAACAAATTATGGAGAAAATTTAATGGGACTAAATTTGTTGAAAAAGTTGCCTGCCAAATGTTTTTGTTCTCCAGATGTTGTCTATATGACATTAGGAGCAAATGTGGCTAGTACCAAACTGTGTTTTTCCAAAGATGCGCCCTCCCTGCTGAATTCAAAGATGTGCCACCCATGTTGTGGGCTACTGGTGGTTGCTGCAGATACCTCCGGTCTCTATTAAGGTCAAAGACAATGCTGTGTTGCCTCGTATTCCCCAGTACAAAATACTGCAGGTAGGGGAGTGAGCACTATTGCAGTTTATACAGGTTTGATTAAACCCAGAGTCGTTGAAGAGACAGCAGCGAATGTCTGTAATAGTCCTATTCTTCCTATTCTTAAGAAGGCACCGTTGGATTCCTCTGATGCTCATCCTGATGTCTATCGTTTTGGGATTGATTTGTATGAGGTTAATAAAATAGTGGTCCCTCAGTTCCCAGTGGTCCCCGACATCACCGTCCTCCTGACGATGAGTCCTTCCACTGCCAAAGTCTTTTCTGTGACTGATTTAAAAAATGCTTTCTGTAGCAGTCCAATTGATCCAGATATCAGGTACCTTTTTGTATTTACTCTGGCTAGCAGAAGTTTACGATTCTATCGTGCTCCTCAGGGCTATACTGACTGTCCTAGTCAGGCTTTAAAAGGCCAACTGGATTCTCTCACACTTCCCCCAGGCAATGTATTACTGCAGTATGTAGACAACCTCTTAATCGCTTCTGACACTGAAGAAGGTTGCAAAGATGCAACGGTTAAATTAATACTACATTTTACACAGCAGGGACATAAAGTGTCCCTTTCAAAGTTTCAATATTGTCGACAAGAGGTCACCTATTTAGGTCACCTACTGTTGAAGGAGGGAAGGAGAGTAACACTTGAACACGTTCATGCTATTGTTAAAATGCCCATCCCTAAGACTCAAAGGGATGAGCAAGCTTTTATCGGCATTACTTCGTCCTGTTGCCACTGGATTGCTAGCTATTCTTTACTAACAAAGCAGCTGTTGCAGCTAACCACTAAAGATGTCCATGAACACTTACCCTGGATGCCTGAATGTCAACAAGCTTTTGAGCAATTAAAAGTTTGCTTTGCTCTGCACCTGTGCTTGGCACCCCAGATTATGCTCAGCCGTTCGTGCTTTATGTACACGAGACGGTTGGTTGCGTGCTCTCTGTTTTAACACAAACCTTTGGAGGTAAGCAGAGGCCATGTGCTTATTTTTCCGCTTTGCTTGATAATGTTGTGAGAGCCCTCCCGAACTGTCTGAGAGCCGCCATGGCCATGGCTGCCTCTATCCAACAATCGGCAGGGCTCGTCCTTGATACCGATCTCACAGTTATGATACCTCATGCTGTGGCACACTTTTGGACAAAACAAAGACACAGCACCTAACCAGTGCACGTCCGACCGGCTATGAGCTGACCTTCTTTGCACCACATGTCATGATTAAAAGATGTTCCACTCTGAACCCAGCCACGCTACTACCCCTCTAGTCTGAAAGTGAGGACAGAGATATACATGATTGTATTTTCTGAACAGAAGTGGAGACAAAGGGACCAGTAGACCTGACTGATGTTCCCTTATCTGACCCACAAGGGGAACTATATGTTGGTGGCTCTTGTTTTAAACTACCAGTTGGCACTACCACTGCAGCATCTGTATTACTACGCTGCATACTGTAGTTGAGACATCACATGTTCCTTATCAATCGGCCCAAGCTGCAGAACTAGTTGCTCTCCTTCGAGTTTGCAAGTTAATTGAGGGACTGACTGTCAATATTTATACTGACAGCCAGTACTCCTTTGGGGTTGCCCATCATTTTGGGGATTTTTGATTCACATGGGTTAAAGAACCAGAACGGCCCACTGATACATAGGCTTTTGTCAGTCCTGACACTTCCCAAAAAGTTAGCAATAGTGAAGTACAGTGCCCACAAGGCAATTACTGATGAGGTGGGGAGGGGAAATGCGTTTGCAGATCAGACAGCTGAGGAGACATTGAGATCTATGATGAAAAGAATGTTTGTGGCAGGTCCTGCTAGATGTGTACCTGACAATGCGATGTTTGAAGATACATTGGAGAATGTTAACGAGATTCAAAGCAAGGCAACAATTGAGGAGTTAGCAATATGGCAGGAGAGAACAAGACGTTTAGATGAGGAAGGGTATCAGAAAAGCAGAGATGGATGATACCAGATGCATATGTACCCCCTGTAGTCACAATGGCGCACAGGTCAGCCCACATTAGTGCAAAGGGAATATGTAAATTGTTAGATACTGTATGGCAGAAATATAACATCCCTAAGGTAGCTGCTCATCTGGTGAAGTACTGTATGGTCTGCATGATACATAATCCTGGAAGAGGCACCTCTACACCTTCTGGTAACTTTGCACAACTTTCCTTCCCTTTTGAGTTTCTCCAGGTGGATTTCATCGAAATGGAATGAGTCAACAATTTGAAATATGTGTTAGTGGTTGTTTGTGCATTCAGTAAATGGATTGAAGCTTACCCCACTTTCGGTTTGCCCCATTTGATTTGAAGTAACAACGGAAGTCACTTCAACTCAAAGTTTATCCAGTTGGTGTGCAATCGTTTGCTCATCAAGCAGAAATTCCTCGTAGCAAACCATCCCCAATCCGCAGATTTGGTTGAGAATTACAATGGTACTCTCAAACTGAAGTTGGCAAATATCAAAGAAAGCACAGGATTGCAATGGCCAGATGCGTTACCCCTAGCACTGTTGTCCACAAGGGCGACAGCCCACTCTAGACCAGGATTGTCAGCATACAATGTCATTTTCGGCTGCCCGGCAAATGTCTGGGGTGTCCCACGACCCCATTGTTTTTCTGAGATAGAATACGCTTTGCTTGCGGACTACTTGTGCGAGTTGACTAAAAATGTGCATTCTATTCATCAACGGATTCACAAGGCTCTATCGCCAATACCTGAGGGGCAAGGCCACGATATCCAACACAGTGATTATATCTTGGTGAGGAACTACCAGAGGAAGGGAAGTTTGGAGCCGCGTCGGAAAGGAACTCTGCAGGTCCTCCCCGCCACCTGGATGACAGTGAAGGTGGACAGCCGGAAGCATTGGATACATTTGTCCCACTGTCGGAGAGTCCCGCTACCTCTCCCCTATGACCAGTGGGTCCTTGACAGCATAGGGGACCACAAGACAGAGAAGGTGCCACGCTTTGTTCCTTTTTCGGATGCTCGACTGACATGAGCGCAAACGGAGGAGGAGAACGATGCTGTCTTGAATGAGGCGGTTCCCCCAGAAGTAAGTACTGCCCAGGACCCTCCTCCATCTGGCCCACAGGAGCTTTAGTCTCAGTCCTTTGGCCCTTCTGAATTTAAGATCCTTTTCCGTAAAGACACAGTGCCTGGAGTGGCTGGGTACAATTAACACCCCCGACGGAGGGACAGTGCACCAAAAGAAAGTCAGATTAGTAGGGATGGATCGCATGGATGAAGAATAGGGTGCACGTACCCTGTCTGCAGTACCAAAGAAAGATCAGGGAAAGGGAGATTGGTGCATTGTCAGAGACAATGGACAGGATAAGTTGAGGGCGTTTTCCCAGCAGGGAGGGTACCCTATCTTGAACGACATGGATTTCTTCAGAAATGGCTGTGATCGCGCAGCTCCACTGAGAAGTTCTCAGTAGCACTACCATAGATGAACAATAGGAGTATGCCAGCGATTCTCTGACTGACGCTGTGTTTTATGCCTCTCTTCTTTGTTTTATCATCATTGGCTCCATTGTATGACCTTTCCTTTGGTAGTCTAATTAATATTTTTTTTTACTAATTTGGCCACCTAATTATGGATGAAGAACAGCCCTTAGCAGCCCCACGTTTTGAGCAAAGTGGTCCTGGGTGGTCTAGCTGGACTACTAAAAGCAAGATAGTCTTTGTAGTAATTGTTCTTATCTTTTAAGAACTGCATTCAAAATTATATGATTTCTTCAAGAGAAATGTCTTGTGCATTCAGTGGTACTATTCCTGTTCCCCTTGAGCATGTATTTGTCACTTTGGCCCCTCATAAGGAGAGGCACAGACACACGTACATTGACAATGTTTTCTTACAGATACTCCATCAGGTGCACCATACCTCTAATGTTACTGATTGCTGGGTTTGCAGCTTGCTCCCTTATGTGATGCATAAACATGATTTATTGATGTCCCTACCCTTTTCTTGTTTAGGGAGCTGTGAGGCATGCCTTCAACTGTTTACCATGGTGTATATCCATTTCTATACTCATGCAATGAATATGAAGTATTACGATTATGAGACTGTATTAGAATATATATGCGTGTACATCAGGGGTTTACTCCAAGAGAACAAGGGGCCCCTAATACTTTGCATCCATAATGATGCAAAGTATCAATATTTACAAAGTCAAAAAGAATGTAACGTGGCTCCAAATGAAATTATGGATTTTCAAGATTTTAATGTCACTGACTACCTCAGGTCCTTTCAGATGCGTAATTTTACTCAGGAAGAGGCAATGCCAGTGCCAATAGTTAACACAACAGCTAATTTCTGTGTCCAATGACTTTGGGAGTGTTAAAGTGGGAAGGGGTATTTGTTAATATACTTATGACCTGAGCACGACCAATAGTCCACCTTTACTTCCACCCCATAATGTTTATTTTGTTTGTGGGTCCCAGGCTTATGTACGGCTTCCCAAGTTGTGGTCTGGTATATGTTATGTCTCTTTCCTCCTACCCCCAGTATACATAGCACCGTCTAGTTATCACAATGTAATCCATAGACAGTCCTTTGGGTTGGTTTGATGCTCGCATTGGTCCAACACTCAATAGCTTCAAGTCTGACTGATGTAATACCATAGACTATTTAAGTGATCAAGGGCCAGATGTAGGTAATCCCATTTTACCGACTCTAAAATTCAGAATTTTACTGATTCGGTATTTTAGATTCGGAAAATGGGATGTAGGAAAAAATTCGGTAAAAAATACTGATTCGGCAAAATTCGGATAGTCCGAATCGGTATTTACCGATTCGGTATTTACCGATTCGGTAACACCCATTCAAACATATGGGCCTCCAGGACCATAGGAATGAATGGGAAGTATCGAATCGGTATTTAACGAATCGGTAAATACCGAATCAGTAAATACCGATTCAGAAATACAAAATACACCCAATTGAGCCTGTCAACCAATCAAGAACACTCACCACACCCCACAACAAAGCAACAGAGGAACCAACCAATCTAATGCACCTACCCCACCCCACCATCAGGAAGAGGCCACACCCATGCAGGTGCAGAGCAACTGAACAGCATTGAGAGCAGTGAGACACTGAGGAACAGGTTGCCCAGAGCTGAGCTGAGCTGCACAATGGAGTCCCAGGATGCCCAGAAGGATGGAGCGGAGCGCAAAAGGAAACTTAAATTCAGCACAGCTGAACTGCGGGTGCTGGTGGAGGAGGTTGTGAGACACCACACCCAGCTCTTTGGCAAGCAGTCTCTGCATGTTGCAGAGTCTGTTAAAAGGAACACCTGGCTGGGGATCCAGTCCAAGGTGAATGCCATCGGGGTCACAACCAGGGACATTGATGACCTGAAAAAATGGTGGTATGATCTTCGGATCATAACCAAAAAAAAGCTGTCAGCCCAGAAAAAAGAAGCCAGTGCCACAGGAGGAGGAAGGAACCGTGCACCTGCACTATCAGACTTGGAGCTGATGGTGGAGTCTACCCTGGAGCCAGAGAGTGTCCATGGGATAGGGGATGCTGACAGCTCAGCCAGAGCTGCAAAAAAAACAAGGTAAGCTGCATGGACATCAATCCCCACCCCCTTCCCTGTCCCCCTTCCCCAATGTGGTTGTGTGCATCACACTCCAGTACAGGTTTTAGGATTTACCTGCAATGCATCATGGGAGATGTAGTCATACAAACGTACATCAATACAGTCATCACAGAAAACAGCAAGGAATGCCAAACACTACATCCATTATCAGTTGAGGACTATGCAATTGTGTGACAGGAATGTGATTTAATAATGACACACAGGTGTACATCATCATTAAGCCAATGTTTTATCTGTCCACAGGAGAGTCATCGCACAGCACAGAGCAGGAAAGGGCACCGGCCTGAGAGGAGTAAGGACGCAGCTACAAGTGCAGGGCAAAGCACTGTTCCGCCACCCACACCCACAGCGCAGGCAGCAACAACACCAGAGGGACCCACCACAGCCTCGGTCACCTCTGCTGTTTGGCTCACAACAGTTGGAACTACCAACACTCTCCCCCTCACCAACTTCAGTGTCATCTGAACTGGTAAGGCCAAGGAGGCATGATGTGCCCCCTCTCAGGATTCTGGAGACATCCGATGAGAATGAGGGGGAGGGTGACACACATACAGATCCACTTGAGGCAGACAACGCTGGGCAGCAGACCACATCTGGAGGTGTGCCTAACGTTGCCAGACGCCGAAGGGCACGGGAGAGAGGTGATGCTCAGGCTGGAGAGGGGGCCTTCTGTGGTCTGGAGGCCACTATGGTTAAAGTCTAGCACCTGCAAGCAAAGGGCATATTAGCAGTACATAGACAGGTGCGCAACTTCAATACCAGGATGGGCAACATTGACCGGGGGATTGGCTCCATGGCAGACAGCATTTAGTCCATGGCAGAGGGATTGAGGGACATGTTGCAGTGCATGATTGCTCTCTGTGAGAAACTAGATTCTGACCACACAGAGAGGCGCTGGGATCGACAGTGCATGCGGCAACACACCAAGGCCATGGACCGGCTTGCCACAGCAACCTCCCTGCTATGTCGGCGCTCTGTCGCCATGCAAGATGGCATTGTGCACTGCTGCACGGATTTGTCTAGGAGGACGGGGAGAGTAACCTCTGCCATGGAACTACTACTTACAAACCAGGCAGCCACTGCAGGGGACACAGGCGTTGGGGACACTGAAGACTACACCAGCAGGAGTAGCTGTAGCACTCCTATACCTGACATTTGAAGAAGTAGCAGGCGCCAATTTGCTGACCCAGGTTCCACTGCCACCATTGCCACCCAGACTCGTGCATCCCGCACTGTTGTGCGTGGGCGCAAACAATGATGATGCCCACAACCCACAGGACATGTCACAGTGAGGTAACCTGTGACCACCCAGTGGGGTATTCAGACATTGAAGTAGCATGGTGTGCTATCAGTAAATTGCCGTAGTGCCCATTAAACTACGTAATTCCAATACAAAGCCTAGCTGTGTCTCCTTACTTACTTAGAAATAGCTGCCTGTGATCTCTGCCGGTCTCAGTCTCCCATCTGAGGCTTGCACTGCTCCTGCTTCATAGGGCTCTGGCTGTTCAGTTCCATCATCAATGTCCTCATGATATGTCATTTCCACTTCTGTGCCTTTCTTGGTGGCAAGGTTGTGTAGCATGGCACAGGTCGCAATGATCTTACAGCAGACGATAGGAGTGTACTGCCGTGCACCTCCACTCTTGTGGAGGCAGCAGAACCTGCTTTTTAGAAGTCCAAATGTACGTCCTACAATGCTGTGTGTTGCTCTGTGTGCCACATTGTAACGCCTATCACTCCTGGTAGATGGATTAAGGTAGTGGGTGAGCACAAAGGACCACACAGCATAAGCGCTATCGCCTAGGTGGAAAAGAGAGTGCCATTACTTACATACTCATTATACATTCATCTGCAATAACTATCAGGGTGTGTCACTGTTAGCTACCTAGCAGGTATCCTTCCCCAAAATCTTCAGCAGCAAGACGTGTGTAGATCCCACTGTTCTAGAATATGTAGGAGTCGTGGGTGCTCCCAGGGTATTTGGCCACAATGTATGTTATGATGTTGCCAGCGTTGCATATCACCTGCACATTAATTGAGTGTGTTGACTTCCGGTTCCTGTATATGTATTCTGGTGCTGCAGTTGGGCAGTTTGGGATGTGGGTGCCATCTATACAGCCTATGACGTCACGTGAGGGAAGTGTACCAGTTGATAGAAATCAGTTTTGGTCTTCACCAGTTCCGCATGTGTGTCAGGGAAACTAATGTAATGATGCATTCTCCGCATCATGGCCTCCAGGAACTTCCTGAAGAAACGGGACAGGCAGCTCTGGGACACCCCACCTACTGCAGCAATCACACTCAGGTAACTCCCAGATGCAAGCAGGTGTAGGCTACAAAGCACCTGCACATGGGGTGGGATGGCGTGCGCCCTTGGTGTTGGGTACTCCAGGAGTGGGTACAGGTCACTGATCAAGTCCAGGATGGTGTGGGGGTGAAGCCTGTACCTGTGCAATATCTCTGGCTCGATGAGTTGGAAAAGCGTAATCCTCTGCCTGTTGATTTGCTCCTCCCTTCTCCAGACCCTCTTTCCTGCTGCCCGTAGCCGCCTTGCAATAACGTAGAATGCCGCCATTCTGGTCAAACTGTTGCGTTTTGGGTCCTTTTTCATTGCCCGCACCTGGTTACCACCTGCTTTTACTCCATGGTAAATACTGACTCATAAATACCAAATTTCATGAAATTCAGTATTTTTGAGGTTTCCAACATCTCAATGGTCATTTTTTACCATTTCTTATTTACTGATTTGGTAAATAAGAATTCGGTAAATTAGAAATCGGTATTTAAGTATTTGGAAAATAAGAATTCTGTAAATTTCGAGTCGGTAAAATACCGACTCGTATTTACCGAATCGGTGTATTTTTGACTCCTACATCTCAAGGAGCCAATTCCGGTCGGTAACAGCTGAAATTCGGTATTTTCGGCCGTTACCGACCAGTAGTGCCTGCCTACATTTGGCCCTAAGTGGGGGAAGGAAAGGATGGGATCAGCAGGGAGGGAGATCTACAAATGAACACACAATTACTGATCTGGATATGTCTGTGGTAAAATCTCTACTTATAGTTACCTTCCCCTCTATTCTGGAGTGCAAGATTCCTACCTGAAAATGAAAATAACTGTAAGGAAATGTAGGTTGATTCTTCAACTTTGGTACTAGTGAAGTGTTGATATGGAGTACTACCGGAAGAGAGACAGAACATAAATATCCTATTGCTAATGGAGATCCTAAACAACTCTTAAGGTGCGGCACACATACCCCATTGTTTGTATGTATGTAGGTATGTATGTGTCTTGTAAAGCGCACTGCTGCCCTGAGGCGTCGTGGCGCTGTAGACCGCTGGGGAACCTGTCCTGGCTATCCCTGTGAGATGGTCCCTACTGGGTATCTCCAAGGTGAAACCAGGCATCCCCGGCGAATGTGGGGGGCCGTTGTAGAGATGAGGCAAGCTAATGCCCAGAGTTGCAGAGTGTGATTCCTGGTTAGAGTAGGCACTGAGGTGAGAATTATCAAGTCCGCTGACCCTGGTCCACCACCCTGCGCGTCGGGAATTGAACCCTGGTCACGGGACGTTCTCTGCTTCCGGGTCTGCCGCCTCTAACCAGTGAGCCACACCACTCCACACCACACTGTCACACCAGGAATCACAGAGGTGGCATTCGTGAGTCCTCGCGCAATCCCAGTCTAATCCCCTTTTAATAAGTCTAACACAAAGCACATAAAAGAAATTAATGCAGATATCAATCCAATAATGAATTTGTTATATGAAGAGATGCACAGAATTCCTCAACACAACACAGTCAACATATTCATATCATAAATTGAACACAGACAAAGGTCATCAGCTTGTACACCAAATGCCTGTTGGCATGGAGCAATCGAGTTAACGTCACTCCGCATACGAGTAATCACCAAGTATGGAAAAAGACAAAATGAAAGTTTCAGGATAGCTTCCCTCCGCATGAGTGAACTAATCCACTTGCCAACAGAGAGAAGCTGCTCAGTGATAGTAGCTTTTATCCTCTGCAAGGTCTCGTCCTAGACCAACCAACAACGGAGAGTTCGAGATAAAAAAACAGCTCTCCCCATCTGCAAGGGCAGTCAAGACCCACCAACAGCAGGGAGAACCGCAGTCACAGCATGACACAAGGCCCAATAACGAAAGAGACCCCAGTGAGCAACCAAGCTTCCTGGTTGGTCGACAAGGGAAAGTGCTGTACCACACACACCCTTACCCGACCAGCTCATCAGGAAACACAGGGGGATCAGCAGAATAATCTGCAGCGCTCTCTGCCCCGGAAGTCCAATTATAGAGGAAATGCGGTCCGCGTGATGCCGCTACGCGATTCCACCCGCATTGCCTGATAGGAAGTGTAGTTTACACACTCCCGTTGTCAGAGGTCTTACTGATGCTGTTCACATGCCGATGACCATTGATTGCAGCGTAGGAGTGTATATTTGTCCCAAGTTAGAAGGGTTATTAACACAGAAGACAGAGATCAGACAGACACTACTCTGCAGCAGTTTGCTATGAAGGGTATTTTGCCCTTCTGGGGTCCTATGTCCAATAACCTTAACATTTACCGACTCACAAGGGATGTGGAGGGAGTTATTAACACCATAGCAGGAATTCACATCAACATTACAGCTGAGCTTCACTCTATGAGACTTGTTGCTCTTCAAAACCGGATGGAGTTAGACATCATCCTTGCTGAGTGAACATACCGAATGTCTATGCAGCAGTACAGAAGTTGCACCGACTTGCATCCAATATTCACCAAGAGAAGGGCACCTGGTCCCTTTCTGGTTGGTTCTGGGGTTAGATACCACCCTGAGGTTGGAAAATACTACTTTTCCTATTAGCCATTGCTGGTGTCATTTTTGCTTGTTGCCTGTGTATTAATTGTCTCCCTACCTTCTGTAAATATTGTGTTAGCAAGTTAAAACCTGCACCCAAGGTCCCAGGACATGATACTAAGCCCTCAGCTATGATGATGCAAGCTGCCCATGATTTGATGAATATTGATGAGGGTATTTTTGAATATTAGCAGTATGTGTATTGCCTCACATTAATGACTTACTTTTTATGTTAGTAGTTATAAGTATCTTAGAGCATTGTTAGCAAATGCTTAAAGGAGGGTCTGTTGGACGGCAAATGTGTCTAGTCGACTCCTTCTAGCATTGTGAGAGTTAAGTTAGCATTTGTGCGCCATTTTGTCTTTAGCCGCCATATTGTACTATGATCAAAAATAAGCTTCTGTTTTATTAACTGTCTGCCTCAGTGAAAAGCTGCTGCCCAGTTACTTCTTCTTATTGTATTCAAGGTTGAATCCTAATGCACTAATGAATAGCTTATTCTGTCTTTGCATGCCTTTCCTCTACTGTAGCCCTGCTTCCACACTAGAGAGCTTTGAGCTTGAACAAGACAACCTTGAAAATGTGATAATCCGTTCTGCAGGTGGTAGCTCATCCTTCTGTGTCTCCTTTGTTCATCAGTGCCCGAGCTGGAAAATTCCAGTCTGGGCGGGTCTTTAGGAGTGATGGAAATGCATATTATGTATTTCTAAGTGTTCGGAAGCTATCTCATGAGGCTGGTCAGACTGGACTTAGCTGCAGCGCAATACTAATAAATAACTTTGATTTGTATTCTCTACTGTCTGAGCGACTCTTCATTTGTTTGGAAGGCTGAGAGGTGGTCACGAGTGACCCAGTGACCCGATTTGGGTCATTTTCTTCAAGGGTGTTTTTAGATTTTAAAGTGAGTAAGGTTATTTGGTTGGCAAAGGTATTTTTAGGGTTTAGAGTGAGTAGGGGTATTTAGTGGCTATGGCATTGTTAGGGTTTAGGGTGGGTAAGGGTATTTGGGGGGAAAGGGTATTTTTAGGGTGGGTAGGGGCATTTGGTTGGCCTGAGTACTTTTAGGGTTTAGGGTGGGTAAGTGTATTTGGTTGGCAAGGGAACGTTTAGGGTTTAGTGTGGGTAGGGGTATTTGGGTAGCAAAGGTATTTTTAAGGTGGGTGGGGTATTTGTCTGGGTGGGGTATTTTTAGGGTTTGTGGTGGGTAAGGGTTTAGGGGTAGATAAGGATATATATATATATGCAGCTTACCTTGTAAATATATATATATATATATACATATATATATATATATCAATCAATCAATCAATGACACTTATAAAGCGCGCTACATACCCGTAGGGTCTCAAGGCGCTGGGGGGGGGGGGGGGGGGGAGCCGCTACTGCTCGAACAGCCAGGTCTTCAGCTTCTTCCTGAAGGAGAGGTGGTCTTGGGTCAGGCGCAGGTCGGTCGGGAGGGAGTTCCAGGTCTTGGCGGCCAGGTAGGAGAAGGACCTTCCTCCTGTAGTCGCTCTTCGGATGCGGGGGACGGCGGCGAGGGCGTGGTTGGCTGATCGGAGGTGGCGTTTGGGAGCGTAGAAGTTGACTCGGCTGTTGAGGTAGCTCGGGCCTTGGTCGTGTAGGGCTTTGTGTGCGTGGGTGAGGAGGCGGAAGGTGATTCTTTTGTTGACGGGGAGCCAGTGAAGGTCTCTCAGTTGTCCGGAGATGTGGCTGGTTCGTGGGATGTCGAGGATGAGTCTGGCTGAGGCGTTCTGGATCCGCTGGAGTCTCTTCTGGAGCTTGGCGGTGGTACCGGCGTAGAGGGCGTTGCCGTAGTCCAGTCGGCTGGTGACGAGGGCCTGGGTGACGGTCTTCCTGGTCTCGGTGGGGATCCACCAGAAGATCTTCCGTAGCATGCGTAGGATGTTGAAGCATGCCGAGGAGACGTTGTTGACTTGCCTGGTCATGGAGAGGGAGGAGTCCAGGATGAAGCCCAGGTTGCGTGCATGGTCTGTCGGTTTGGGTGCGGTGCCCAGTGCGGGAGGCCACCAGGAGTCGTCCCAGGCGGAGGGAGAGGAGCCCAGGATGAGGACCTCCGTCTTGTCCGAGTTCAGTTTCAGGCGGCTGGTCGTCATCCACTCGGCTACCTCTTTCATCCCTTCGTGCAGGTTGGCTCTGGCGGCGGCGGGGTTGTTGGTCAGGGAGAGGATCAGCTGGGTGTCGTCAGCGTAGGAGATTATGCTGAGGTTGTGTTTGCGTACGATGGCCGCGACATTGAAGAGGGTGGGGCTCAGAGATGATCCTTGGGGGACGCCGCAGATGACTTCGGTGGCCTCTGACTTGTACGGTGGTAGGCGGACTCTCTGTGTTCTTCCGTCGAGGAAGGAGATGATCCATTCCAGCGCCTTGTCCTGGATTCCGACGTTGCTGAGGCGCCGTACTAGGGTGCGATGGCAGACCGTGTCGAATGCCGCGGAGAGGTCTAGGAGGATGAGGGCCGCTGTTTCTCCGTTGTCCATCAGGGCTCGGATGTCATCGGTGGCGGCGATGAGGGCAGTCTCGGTGCTGTGGTTGGCTCGGAAGTCGGACTGTGAGGGGTCGAGGGATCCGTTAGTCTCGAGGAAAGCGGCCATCTGCTTGTTGACGGTCTTCTCGATGACTTTGGCTGGAAACGGGAGGAGCGAGATGGGGCGGTAATTCTTGAGGTCGGTGGGGTCCGCTGTTGGTTTCTTGAGTAGAGCGCTGAGTTCGGCGTGTTTCCAGCTCTCAGGGAAGATGGTGGTGTCGAAGGATGTGTTGATGATGTCTCGCAGGTGGGGTGCGATGACAGCGTCGGCCTTGTTGAAGACGTGGTGAGGGCAGGGGTCGGTCGGTGATCCGGAGTGGATGGAGTTCATCGTGCGGATGGTGTCTTCGGTGCTGATCGGGGTCCAGGCGTGGAGGGTGGTGGTGGGGGGTGGTTGTTCGGTCATGGTGTGCGTTGGTTGGTTGTTGAAGCTGTTGTGTATGTCCGCGATCTTGTTGTGGAAGTATGAAGCGAGGGAGTTGCAGAGGTCTTGCGATGGGGTGATGTCGTTGTTTCCTGCGCTGGGGTTGGAAAGCTCTTTCACGATGTTGAAGAGTTCCTTGCAGTTGTGTGCGTTGTTGTCCAACCGGTCCTTGAATGCTGTTTTCTTGGCGGCGCGGATCAGCTGGTGGTGTTTCCGGGTGGCAAGTTTGAAGGAGGTCCTGTTGTCCGGTGTCGGTTCCCTTCTCCAGACTTTCTCGAGGGCTCGGCAGTTCTTCTTGGAGCTCTTGAGTTCGTCGGTGAACCATGGGGCTTTCTTGCTGCCGGGTCTGCTGGGCGGGGTCCTCAGTGGGGCGAGTTCGTCCGCGCAGTTGCTGATCCACTTCGTGAGGTTGTCGGCGGCCTGGCTGGGGTTCGCTGAGCTGGCAGGAGGGTGCTGGCTCAGGGAGGTGGCGAGCTGGTCTGCTGTGATCTTGTTCCAGCTTCTGCGGGCGGCATGTTGCTGGTGGTGGTGGGTCGTTGTTTTCTTGAAGGTGAAGTGGACGCAGCTGTGGTCCGTCCATTGGAGCTCTGTGGCGTGGCTGAAGTCGATGTCCTTGCTGGATGAGAAGACAGAGTCGAGTGTGTGTCCGGCGAGGTGGGTGGGGGTGGACACCAGTTGCTTGAGTCCCAGGTTGGCGAGGTTGTCGAGCAGGGTGCTGGTGTTGCGGTCGTTGTTGTTCTCCAGATGGAAGTTGAGGTCTCCCAGGAGGATGTAGTCAGCGGAGGGGAGGGCATGTGGGCTGACGAAGTCGGCGATGTCCTCGCTGAATTGTGTGCGTGGTCCAGGGGGTCGGTAGATCAGGGTGCCTCTGAGGGTGGTGTTCGGGTTGGTGTGGATCTGGAAATGCAGGTGTTCGGCGGTGGTCAGGGAGTTGTCGGTGCTGGTCGTGAGACGGATGGTGCTCCTGTGGATGATGGCGATGCCTCCTCCCATCTGGTTGGCGTTTCGGTCCCTCCGGACGATCTTGTAGCCCTCTGGGATGGCGATGGCGATGTCGGGAGCTGAAGAGGCGTTCATCCAGGTCTCCGTGAGGAAGGCAACGTCTGGAGCTGCTATATATATATATATATGTATATTTTCATATACATATAAATACAACCACACATACATATATATATGTGCATGCATGTGTGATCAAGACGAATCGCATCATGCTGCTGCCCATTTTGGAGTAAAGCACTTTTTTTCATCCTTAACTGTGGTCTGTACCTGTTTGTGCTGGTGTTCGTTTGATTCCGTGTACTGCAGGATTGTGGACTTCGATATAAATATATATATATATATTTCGTTAAGTCCAATGCAAACGTAGCAAGAGCGCAGCCACGCCACGCCACGCCACACAGAAAGATCGAGTAAAGCCACAGACTCCGTGCTCCTGTTGTTAGTGCATTTATTCGTGAAGAATAAACAGCCCACCAGTCGCCATGTCGCGTTTCGCCTCAGCCGAGGCTTGATCACATGTCATGAGAAGGAGGAAGAAGGTACTTTTAAATAGCAGTTTAGTCACATGACTGATAGTACATCCTGTCATCGTTAAAGGGGTATACATCAAAAGGTAATGCTGGGTGCAGTGCCCTTATTAATGTCCCAAAAACCAACTATACCAATATATAAAATGCATATCAATACTGTGCATTTAAATGTGAAACCAGTCAGTTAGCATGACAAAAGTTAGTCTATACCATGAGGCAAATAAATGACGTGTTTCATCATTACAAGCATAGAATTTCTAAAACTAGTTCAGTTTATCAAAGAATATAAATATATGTATACAAATATATAAAAAAATATGTTTCTAATTTCATATATTTACATCATGTGCAAAATTTGCATAATTATTTTCATCAATTCACCTTGTAAACGTTCATTTCAAACATTGCCTCATATGTCCCGTGTCTACTTTGTCAATAATGTTGACATTTCATCAATGTGTTAGAACTACTGACTGGTAAATCGTGTTGTTAGCCAAAGATACCAGATTTTGGCATAGTATAAAAAATCATACCCAAGTGGGTAAGGAATGCACATAATATCAGTCAAATATCAAAAGAGTGTACATCGCTAAGTACCTCCCAGCGGGTTGCTAAATGGAAACATAAAATAAAGTGCTCGTGCAAAAAATAATAAAGAAAAACTATTCAATAGAGTTTCATCAGTTAAAAAATGCAGGCTGCTGAACCAGAACACATACAATTAGATTGTTTCATCAATGTTCTATCCAATCCAATAGGGAAAACAAGGAGCCTGTTATAAACAGGTATAAAGGTCCTCAGTGCTATTCAGCCCCCCAGGTTGTTTACTGTTTAACTCGAGGATATAGCGGGTTTCCAGTAGACGCAACTTGCTGTCTCTGTCACCCCCCCTCCTCAAAGGTAGGACTGAGTCCACCACATAATATTGCAGCTTTTCGGGGTTGCTGTTGTGACATTTCTCGAAATTCCGAGCTACTGGATAAGCCTGGTCTTTTCCAGAGATAGCCCTGAGATGCTGAAGGATGCGTTTATGTGCCGGGAGGCGGGTACTGCCTACGTATTGAAGGCCACAGGGGCAAACCAATATATAGACCACAAACTCCGTTTTACATCCCAGCTTCTGTCGGATCTTAATGGGCTTATCATGGAAGGGACTTATGTAGTGGGTTTTATTTATGGCGTGCTTACAGGCTTTACAGATCTGGCACTTTTTAAACCCTGTGATGCGTTCCCACCATTTCTTCGGAACGTCTAAGGTGTTATTACCAATAGCACTGCCTAAGGAAGGAGATTTTCTGAATGTGATCTCTGGTTGACTTTTTACTAGATCATCAATTGTTTGATCTCCTTGCACGAGATTCCAATTTCTGGAGAATATTTTGCGAATCTCAGCATGTTGTTGGCTGTAGGTGACTATGGCCCTACACTGGATTTTTTCTGTTGATGGAATTTCAGTTGTATTATTCATTTCTGGACATTTCTGTAATAGATGTTCTCTTACTACTTTTGTGGTCTTCAAAGTAGCATCATCTATGATTTTAGCACTGTACCCTCTGTCTAAAAACCGCATTTTACACTGTAGTTGAGCTGTTCTACACTCTTCGTCATTGCTACAGATGCGTTTTATTCTTAGCATCTCCCCGTAGGGGATGCTATGAATAAGGTGACGCGGGTGACTGCTAGAGGCATGCAGTACCGTATTCCCAGCGGTACTTTTCCTGTGCAGCTTGGTTTCAATTCTTTTGTTTGCAATATATACTTCTACGTCCAGGAAATTGACTGAGACATCACTGATTGTTGAAGTGAACTGAAGATTTAAATCATTAACATTCAGCTTGTTAACAAAATCAGTAGCACTATCCATGGAACCTCTCCAGATAAAAAATAAATCATCGATATATCTGAGATACAGAATAGCATGTTGTTCCATTAGTTGTCTGTGCTGCCCCATCAGGGTTTGCTCCTCCCACAGTCCCATGTGTAGACACGTGAAACTGGGGGAGAAGCAAAATCCCATGGCCACCCCTCTGAGTTGCTGATAGGTCTGGCCCCCAAACATAAAGAAATTCTGTTGCAAGCATATGTTGAGCATCCCCATTAGCATCTTATTATGCTGTGCTTTGGTTATGGGTCGTTTGTCCAAAAAGAATTGGGTTGCTTTTAAGCCATCAACATGCCTAATAGATGTATAAAGTGAACAGATGTCCAGTGTCATCAGTAAATAGTTCTCATTCCAACCATGTTGAGATAGCTTACTCAGAAAATCGCTCTTGTCTCTGATATAAGAATTGAACCCCTTGACCCATTCTTGTAGAAAGAAATCGATGTACCTGGATAGGTTTTCCGTCGCACTGTCGATTGCCGATATAATCGGTCTCCCTGGTGGCATAAGAGGGTCCTTATGAATCTTTGGCAGGAGGTAGAATGTCGGAATCACCGGGAATTCTTTTTTGAGGAACTTAAATTCCTCCATGGAAATCAGACCACAACTACGCCAACCCATCAATTTCGCATTGAGATCATTCCAAGCCATTTTCACAACTGAAATATTGTTTTTTCGATATCAGGCAGTGTCGCTGAGTTGTTTTTCAGCCTCGGCTACATAATTGTCTCTTGTCCATAGGACAATATTGCCCCCCTTGTCTGCTTGTTTCACAACTAGATTTTCCTCAGACTTTAGTTTTTTCACCAATAGATTATAATTTTGATTTTGTCGTGCAATGGCTTGGCTCTTTTTGTTTGTACTTATGTAGAGTTTCTTGAGATCCTCCACCATTAGATCCTGGTAAGTATCCAGGTTATTGTGTGCCGAAATGGGGTTAAAAGTAGATTTCGGCCTGAAAGGTGTTGTCACTTTCTCTCTACTAGTACTGGTGATGGCAGTCGTTGATGGCATATTAGAGTTAAATACATTCTGTTCTGCTTGTAGTTCCCAGATTTCCTCAAAGGAGGAGGCATCCCCAGCTGTAAGTAGATCAGGGTTCAAAATTACAGTGGTCTCATCTTTACTAGATTTTGGTCGCAGGCGATGGAATTTAGTCAATTTGAGCTCCTCACAAACCTATATATATCCATACGTGTGCCAGCGTAATCAAAGGTCTGTGGTGCACAGTAGGAAAGCCCCAGGCTAAGTATCTTCATTTCCTTCGGGCTCAAAGTAATGTTTGTCAAATTGATTATTGAGGGGCTCCCTGTTGGTTCCCCCGTTTTTTGTGGGACCACTTCCGGTTTGTTCTCTTCTCGGTTGTTCCACCTTTCTTTGTGGCGCTTGCGTCGCTCTGCTCGTTTTCTGTTTGCGCTTTTCCTGGTTGAGCAAAGGCAACTCTTGGTCTTAGGGTTTCTCGTCTGGCCTCGCACAGGCGACTCACCTCCTGTGCGGGTGTTAGTACTGTAAACCCCAACGGTGCACTCCGTACTTCACCTTCAAATTCACTACCTTCCGTTGAGCTTAAACTTACTGAGGAGGCTGAGCTTACATTGCCTTTAGTGTTATTGGCACGTTTGTTATTCCCTCGTGAGTTTTGGTAGTTATCATTTTTTTCAAATCTTCGTGCAAACGTGAAGATGCGCCCATTTAGGTAGTCCAACCTGTCCCTCTCAAATTTAAACGCTTTGCGCTTTTTAATGATGTCTTCCTCCTTCTGTAACCGGGATTCCATTTCTTCTCTTAACTTTTTCATGTTCGCCTCGTCATCACCCAGTTTTTCCAGTTCCGCCTCTACCATTACGATTTCGTCTTGGATTTTCAACCGATCACTTTCGGCATATTTAATTAAAATTTGCATCAGTTTTGCCGAGGATTCCAAATTAGACGCTGCCCATTCCTCGAGCATGCGAGGATCCGGAGCTTCGTAGCTGGGGGCCAGGGTGATGCGGAGACCGCGTGGTACACGTCCGACTTCCAGATACATTGATAGGGATTTGTTCTCCCACCACTTGGAAGTCTCTTTCTTCATTAGCTTCTCCAGCTTGCGGAACAAATCGCGCGCCGTTGGATTTATAGCGCTAGCAGAATTTCCCATGGATGTGGATGCTGCTGCCCCCCCAGCTGGGGTGACAAACACAAGTTCAGCAGCCTGCTCCCTACTCCTTAACACGGCGGCTGACATGGTGAATTAGGCTCGTAAAGCAAACTCCTAACAACAAACGTATTCAGTCAATATGAGAAGCTTCCCAACGACTGTAAACGTGCACACTCCTCACTGCGTTATTTTCGCCGCCGTACCTTAACCTGGATGTTGAGGTGTCCCCGTAGCGTTCAGACACTGGACTCCTTCGGTCAAAATTCGGCGTGTGCTTCCTACGCAGGGGCTTCTCGCGGCTTCCTCCGACCAGAGTGCTGAGTCCGGTTCCGGGTCACGGAACCAATCACTTCCTGCCGCTTCTCGCCACTCGCTGTGGAGGGGCTTTACTCAGTGCCTCGGAAGTTTGTAAGGCACACAATATTTCGTTAAGTCCAATGCAAACGTAGCAAGAGAGCAGCCACGCCACGCCACACAGAAAGATCGAGTAAAGCCACAGACTCCGTGCTCCTGTTGTTAGTGCATTTATTCGTGAAGAATAAACAGCCCACCAGTCGCCATGACGCGTTTCGCCTCAGCCGAGGCTTGATCACATGTCATGAGAAGGAGGAAGAAGGTACTTTTAAATAGCAGTTTAGTCACATGACTGATAGTACATCCTGTCATCGTTAAAGGGGTATACATCAAAAGGTAATGCTGGGCGCAGTGCCCTTATTAATGTCCCAAAAACCAACTATACCAATATATAAAATGCATATCAATACTGTGCATTTAAATGTGAAACCAGTCAGTTAGCATGACAAAAGTTAGTCTATACCATGAGGCAAATAAATGACGTGTTTCATCATTACAAGCATAGAATTTCTAAAACGAGTTCAGTTTATCAAAGAATATAAATCTATGTATACAAATATATAAAAAATATGTTTCTAATTTCATATATTTACATCATGTGCAAAATTTGCATAATTATTTACATCAATTCAACTTGTAAACGTGTTTTTAGATTTTAAAGTGAGTAAGGTTATTTGGTTGGCAAAGGTATTTTTAGGGTTTAGAGTGAGTAGGGATATTTAGTGGCTATGGCATTTTTAGGGTTTAGGGTGGGTAAGGGTATTTGGGGGGAAAGGGTATTTTTAGGGTGGGTAGGGGCATTTGGTTGGCCTGAGTATTTTTAGGGTTTAGGGTGGGTAAGGGTATTTGGTTGGCAAGGGAACGTTTAGGGTTTAGTGTGGGTAGGGGTATTTGGGTAGCAAATGTATTTTTAAGGTGGGTGGGGTATTTGTCTGGGTGGGGTATTTTTAGGGTTTGTGGTGGGTAAGGGTTTAGGGGTAGATAAGGATATATATATATGCAGCTTACCTTGTGTATATATATATATATATATATATATATATATATATATATATATATATATATTACCTACTGGCGGTCGCCAGTAGGTATATATAGTTAGGATTTTTTCTCTATGGAACTTTTGAAAATTCTATGTCTAATAACTTTGGCGTTTGTGGACGGAATCGGCTGAAATTTTCAGGAAAATGGCACATTTTGTTTCTGAGCAGCCCCTGAAAATTTGGTGGGGTTTCGTCGAGGGCGGGCTGAGAAAAAAGGGGGGTCCCAAAACGCGTTTTTTGCATTGAGTTTTCCATAGGGCGGTTGGACTCACTTTTAGCTCGAACGGCTGAATGGATTTGCACGAAACTTGGCAAAATTGTAGGGACTGTTAGCCCGATGTGCCTTTGCTAGGTCTCAATATATGTGCTCCAGTAGTTTTTGAGAAATTAACGTTCAAACCAAGATATATATCTGTAACAGCGCTCTGGGCAGCGATCCGGTCCGCTTACTTTTCGCTTATCGGAACTTTGCGCGCAGAAAGCTGATTGGCTCTCCGGTGTCTGTCAACATTCTAAACAGTCCGGAGCGGACGCCATCTTGTCTCTCGGTAGGATCGAGAGAGAAGAAGAGGTGGAAAACGAAAGGGGAATTTAATGAAAGGGGGCAAGGTATCCCCCTCTTGACCCCCTAGGAATGTTGTTGGGGTTATTAAAGGGTCCCGTGGGGAAAATAAAAAAAAAAATGATTTTTCACGGTAGAAGCGCGGCCGCGAACTGGTAGCGAAACGGGAATTCGCCATTTTGTGCTTCGTAAATTAAATTACTAGTTATAAGTGGGTGCGGGAGACGTATCCTAATCCCCTATGTTTCCTGAGGGTGGGTGAGGAGGCTGATATATGTTGATACATCTCTTCCAGCGGCTGTGCGTGAGCTTTTTTTTTTTTTTTGCTGCGTGACAGTCCGGAGCGGCCGCCATCTTGTCTCTCGGTAGGATCGAGAGAGAAGAAAAGGTGAAAAACTAAGGGGGAATTTAATGAAAGGGGGCAAGGTATCCCCCTCTTGACCCCCTAGGAATGTTGTTGGGGTTATTAAAGGGTCCCGTGGGGAAAATAAAAAAAAAATGATTTTTCACGGTAGAAGCGCTTCACGGGCCGTGAACTGGGCCGCAAACTGGTAGCGAAACGGGAATTCGCCATTTTGTGCTTCGTTAATTAAAGTACTAGGTATAAGGGGGTGCGGGAGACATATCCTAATCCCCTATGTTTCCTGAGGGTGGCTGAGGAGGCTGATATATGTTGATACATCTCTTCCAGCGGCTGCGCCATCTTGCCTTTTTTCGAATGCCACAATTTTGTCGTGCACGGCAGCCATTTTAGATGCCAGGCTGGTTCCAGGCTATCACCTAACCCTGCGGATGTAGTTTATGGCCCCAGCTGTAGAGAATTCAGACATGCCAATCCTCCTGATTCAGGCGTGTGAGTACTGATTTCAGTGCTAGTCTCCCGCCTCCCGATTTCTGCAAGCAAAAACCCGGGGGCATATTACGAACAACTAGCGATAATTTTTGTCTCTAACTTGTTTAGAGACAAAAATTATCGCCGCACATCGGCGATGTTTATCGCAGATAAACCTTGCTATTATCGCAGAAAAGTCAGCGATATTCATGTATTATCGACCTAATGCTCTTAGCCATGTTATCCACCTCCCATTGGATAACATGGCTAAGAACTGCTCAGGGCAGGTGTTAGATTTTGGAGATATTCGCGCTTAGCGCGAATATCTCCAAAAGTTGGTAATAGAAGGTAGCGATGTTAGGGACTGTTTCCAGTCGCTAACATCTTGGCACGCCACTTTGCATGTCATTAGTGATAAGTATCACTGACATGCAAAGCGGGGCCCAAGATGGTCGCTATCTCCTTTTAGCTGTCACTAACTGGTGTTAGCGACAGCTTGATAATAGGGAAATAATTTTATCTCCGCTTTCATGGTTTTTAAAGCCAAAAAAGCGGAGATAAACCCCCTTGATAATATGCCCCACGATTCCTTGGGGGTTTCAGCTGACAGGGCTTGGTATTGTGTTACATGGTAATTTTTCCATGAAACGTCAGAGGGTCGATGCAGGGGTTCTAGAAGAGGTGATAAACCATTTAAGCCTCATGAACAAGCGCATGGTCTTTTAAAGATTTGTGAAGTACTCGGGGCGGCGGTGTGTGTGTGCCCTCTTTCAGGAGCGGGCGGGGGGGCACTGCCAGCAACTTGCCAGGTCAGGTAGTGTTCAACACGTGCATCACCCTTTCTCTGCCTGCTATTGCGCTCCATGCTTCGGAAAGGTAAGAAAAAGAACGTGCATTTGAGTTTGAAATGTCCGATCCTGCAGCAGCACACTTCCAAAGCCCACACATGACAATAACCCGATTCAAGGCCCCATTCACCCGTTTTTAAAAAAATAGATAACACTCCAACAAAGTAAGGTTATAAAACTTTATTAACTACTAACTTTAACAAACGGAACAAAAACTAAAAACATTTAAACATTTCTCAACACAAAAAGCAACAATGGTTAGAAGCGGTCTTTTGTGCGAATAGTCCCAAGGCAGCACAACGTGCAGAGTTCTGGACGGCACCCAGGTGATGTCGCCTGGGTGCCGCACTGGTTTAGGGATCCTACAATGCTGCTCCGAAAATTGGCGTGGGGCGTCCCGGGTGGGGCGGGGGGAGGCCTCGTCAGTAGCGGTCTGTTGTGCGAATAGTCCCAAGGCAGCACAACGTGCAGAGTTCTGGACGGCACCCAGGTGATGTCGCCTGGGTGCCGCACTGGTTTAGGGATCCTACAATGCAGCACAGAAAAACAGCGTGGGGCGTCCCGGGTGGTGCGGGGGGAGGCCTCGTCAGTAGCGGTCTGTGTCCAGTGTCACATGGCTGACACAACATGTACGACAGGCACCCAGGTGATGTCCAGTAAACTGCCGCACTGGTTTTGGTATCCTACAATGCTGCTCCGAAAATTGGCGTGCGGCGGCTCGGGGGGGGGCGTGGGGGAGCCGGCGTGAACGGGCCTCCCCAGGTGGCGGCCATCTAGCTGAGTTGCGCTCGCTCTTGCGGCCACAGCGTCTCGCTCACCATGTTGTTGAGTTGCTCCCACTCTTGCAGTGCAGCGATAGGCGGCTGCCACATGGCTCTTAAAATGGCGGACAGCTCCTCGGTTTTAGGCCTGGTCCACTGAAATGGCCCTGGGACACTTTGGAACTCGGACGCTTGCCTGCTAGGGCTTGGGCTCCATTCTCGAAAAGCGTCCGCTCAGCCGTGAAGATTGTATAAAAGTCTTGGGGGCCCCCGACTCCCGCAGGCTTCCGGTGGGGAGCGGCTGCCATGATTGCTCGCGGAATGACCACGACGGAGCCACGAGATGGTGGTGCTCTCATGCTGACGCCAGCTTCAGTCTGAATGATCCAGAAACAAGGTGGGACTTTCATCGTTTGGGAAAAAAATTTTTCTAAACCAATGAAAAGTGTTATTTTTAGGTCATATGACCAAGCCTTCCATCTTTAGGAAACCAAAAGTAAAATGAACCAATGAAAAGTTTTATAAACAAGTCACATGACCTGTTATGCGACATAGGGCTACAAAAAGCGTAGAAAATCCGTTGGCACGTGAGGCGGCGTCAGTAGCGGACCGATGTGCGAATAGGCCGAAGGCAGCACAACGGGCCGAGATCCGGATGGTACCGAGGTGGTGTCCAGCAAATTGCCGCACTGGTGTGGCCATCCTACAATGCTGCGCCGAAAGACGGCGTGTCCAGCTGAATTGCGGTCACTGTTGCGGTACAGTGACTCGAACGCGCCGAGATCCGGATGGCACCGAGGTGGTGTCCAGCAAATTGCCGCACTGGTGTGGCCATCCTACAATGCTGCGCCGAAAGACGGCGTGTCCAGCTGAATTGCGGTCACTGTTGCGGTACAGTGACTCGAACGCGCCGAGATCCGGATGGCACCGAGGTGGTGTCCAGCAAATTGCCGCACTGGTGTGGCCATCCTACAATGCTGCGCCGAAAGACGGCGTGTCCAGCTGAATTGCGGTCACTGTTGCGGTACAGTGACTCGAACGCGCCGAGATCCGGATGGCGCCGAGGTGGTGTCCAGCAAATTGCCGTACTGGTGTGGCCATCCTACAATGCTGCGCCGAAAGACGGCGTGTTCAGCTGAGTTCCGGTCACTCTTCCGGCACAGTGACTCGAACGCGCTGAGATCCGGATGGCACCGAGGTGGTGTCCAGCAAGTGGCTGCACTGGTGTGGCCATCCTACAATGCTGCGCCGAAAGTCGGCGTGGGGTGCCCCGTTGGCTTATGAGGTGATGTCAGTAGTGGACTGATGTGTGAATAGGTCGGAACCAGCACAAGGCGCCAAGATCCGAATGGCAAGTCCTGGATGTTGAGTGCCTCAGTTGAGATTTCTGAGCAGTGCTTGTAGGACTGTCTGAAGCTTATTTGCACCTGCTGCAGCTTCACTAGGTCCGGCGGAACTTTTTGCCTTTTCCTTTCTGCTTCTTTTCCTACAATGCGTTTCATCTGAAGACACGACCAGGTCCCTGAATGTGTGCAGGGGGACGCTATTGATTGAATGAACGCGCCGAGATCTGGATGGCACCGAGGTGGTGTCCAGCAAATTGCCGCACTGGTGTGGCCATCCTACAATGCTGCGCCGAAAGTCGGCGTGGGGTGCCCCGTTGGTTTATGAGGTGATGTCAGTAGTGGACCGATGTGTGAATAGGTCGGAACCAGCACAAGGCGCCCTGCACTGTTGAGCCTTTTTCAATGCCTGTTTTTTGTTGTTTCCCCTCCATCAAAAACAAAACAAAAATACAAGGCGCCAAGATCCGAATGGCAAGTCCTGGATGTTGAGTGCCTCAGTTGAGAGTTCTGAGCAGTGCTTGTAAGACTGTCTGAAGCTTATTTGCACCTGCTGCAGCTTCACTAGGTCCGGCGGAACTTTTTTCCTTTTCCTTTCTGCTTCTTTTCCTACAATGCGTTTCATCTGAAGACACGACCAGGTCCCTGAATGTGTGCAGGGGGACGCTATTGATTGAATGAAAATGGCGGCTTGACACAAAGCTGACTCAAGCGTTACTGTTGGTGCTATACAGACAAAAATTGGTTTTCAGTTTGTACATTCTTCAGGTTTTTTTTTTCCATCCAAGTCTGATTGAGAGTTTGTAGAAAAATGGCTTCAGATTTTCCACATACTACTCTTCAACATTCTTCCTAAATGTAACAATGTGAAACTCACTAGGAGAACGGCTGTTTCTGTTTCCTTTCAAAATGCTGCCACCAATATTTTCTGAATGGAAGACACCATCTTGTAGCATAAAGGGCCGAAAGGGGTTCTGGTCTGGCCGATGGTTGGTGGAGACATTTTGACTATATCTTGGACCTGCCCGGCCTCGCCCAAAATGGCGCCGGTATAAATGGGACTCGTAACTCTTTGCCCGCAAATGTATATCTAGAAAATGTTATTGTAAGTGGCCCTGTCGTATTTTAATTACAAAATGTACGTCCACCGATTCCGCAACTGTTAGACACCTTTGTTCTTGTCACCTAATGGCCCGCTCGTTACGTTCTTCTACAGTGTAAATGTCTCCTCATCATATACGATTTCAGTTTGCTCCGTGGCCGGCCCACGTGGTTATAGGCCCGTATTTGTATACTGACATTTTCACAATAAAGGTTTTTAAAACAAAACACAGTAGTAGTATTTTCATTTGTAAAGTTTTTACTTTTAGTGACTGTTTTCGAATCAGTAAAAGGCAAGTGAAATAAAGCAGTCCAATTACATGACGGATAAAAGGTATAATATGTAGGAACGCAGTAAAGATAAATGGTCAAGGGCAGTTGTGTTTTTCATGTCTGCAACATAAAGTGATCGATAAGAATCTGATAATCAGGCGTATCGGCGACTAAGACAGCAGGCCGAATCTCTTTTACTCAACGGCTCCGTCATGGAAGGAAGAAACGCCCTTTTTCTCGAAAAAGGAATATATTTTACTTGCAAGACAGTTGTAAATTTTCCGGGAAAGTACATTAGCCTGGAATATTATAACATATGTTTGAAAAAAAAATATTGTTCGAAAATAATAAAAAGCGTAATTTTTAGGTCATATGACCAAGCTTTTCATCATTAAATTAACAAAAGTAAAATGAACCAATGAAAAGTTTTATTAACAAGTCACATGACCTGTTATGCTTACGTTACGCGCTGCGCGCCGCGCCTCGGATCACTTCCGGGTGCGCTAACGCGGCGTGTCATAAAACGCATTACGCGACAACGTAGGTCAAGAATATAGTCTAAATGTCTCCACCAACCAGCGTTCAGAACACAACCCCTTTCAGCAGTCCAAAAAGTTCTGTTAAATGACAACAGAGGGGACAGGCAACAAGAACCATCAGTCAAAGAGGGGAGGGCAAGTTCTTCTCTTCCGGGTCATGTTGGGGCGCTACCGGAACTGATCGAATTGGTAGTCTACAGTGTTTCTGGATGTTTCAGACTAAAGCTGGCGTCAGCATGAGACCACTACCATCTCGTAGCTCCGTCGTGGCCATTCCACGAGCAATCATGGCAGCCGCTCCCCACCAGAAGCCTGCGGGAGTCGGAGGCCCCCAAGACTTTTGTAGAATCTTCACGGCTGAGGGGACGCTTTTCGAGAATGGGACCCAAGCCCTAGCAGACAAGCGTCCGAGTTCCAAGGTGTCCCAGGGCCATTTTAGTGGACCAGGCCCAAAACCGAAGAGCCGGCCGCCATTTTGAGAGTCCTGTGGCAGCCGCCTATCGCTGCACCGCAAGAGCGGGCGCATCTCAACTACATGGTGAGCGAGACGCTGTAGTCGCAAGAGCGGGCGGTAAACAGCTGAATGGCGGAAGAGGCACAGTGTAGCAAAAGCGGGCGGAATGGCAACTAAAACGATAAAGGGGCGCCCCACTACAGCTTGTCTTCAGGTCAAACGGATTGTGGGACAAGGTCCAGAATTGAAGAGTCATCAAAAGGCAAAAAGTTCCGCCGGACCCCGGGAGCCGGCCGCCTATGTCGGGGGCGATCTCAGGCTACACCAGTGCTATAAGACTTGGGGAGGGTGTCGGAGCCAAGCGTCTTCTCCGAGTCCATGGCCATCACACCGCCCCTCAGGGGCCTCCGTCAAGCTGTTTAGGAAGGTAACATATCACATTGTTTTCTAATGCAGTCAGGTCCACAAACGACACTCACTTACTTTGAGAATAGTGAAGCTGCAGTAGGTGGAAATAAGCTTCAGACAGTGTTACAAGCACTGCTCAGAACTCTTAACTATGGCACCCAACATCCAGAACTTATGCTATTTGAGAATGGTAGTGACATCGAAGCATCTCAGGGACCAAAACCATTAACGTACTTTCACGTATGAAAATCTTACTTGGGGAGGGGGCAGGAGCGAAGCGCCCCCTCCCAGTCAGCGCCACCACACCGTATGTTGAAAATCTGAAGCCATCGTTCTACAAAGTCAACCAAACTTGGATTGAAAAATCTAGAAAAATGTACAAACTGAAAACCAGTTTTGGTCTGCATAGCATCAGTAACAACGCTTGAGTCAGCTTTGTGTCAAGCCGCCATTTTGATTCAACAAAGCACAGGCATTGAAAAAGGCTGAAATTCAGAACTCTAAACTATGGGACCCAACATCCAGGAGCTTGCTATCCGGATCTTGGAGCCTTGTGCTGTTTTCGATCTATTCACACATCGGTCCACTACTGACATCATCTTATAAACCAACGTTATGTAAATAGTTTTTTAATAAAATGTTTTACCCTGTTTCTTTGCTGGTGTGTTGTCTATATTTTTAATATTTGCATAGGGTTTGTCGTTATTTTGTGCGGGATGGGTGATGGAGCCGAGCTGTCTTGCAGCCCTCATGGTGTGGAGCTCAGTTCATCTCACTATTTTCGTATTTCTCAAGAAGGGTTGTTCCTAATATTTCTATTTTAGCGAGGTCAAAAAGAGATCCAATTAGTGGCCTACTGATTTTGCTCGATTACTTTTATTTTTTTACACGATTTTTCACTATCTGCAAAGACTAAACAGAGTATTGCGACTTTGTGCTTGTTTGTAAATAGAGAATGATCCAAAGAGAACCAATTCTAAAACAGTAAATGCTTGGACAACAATCAATCAAATGGAGAGACAAGGAGGCACGACGGATTACAACGGGGGTAAAGGCCTGCGTTAACTACCCTTCAGTATCTGCAAAGAGAGAGTACTACTAAGGCAAAAGAGGGGAGGGGGGGGGTGCAGCGTTCAAAGCACATCAGCGTGCATAAATACGAAAATGTTTTTATCTATCACGTACTTGACATTTTAAAGCTTTTCATATTTGCTATTAAAAAAACCAATGAAATTCACAGAAAAAACCATAGGTTATAGTGGATATATAGTTAGGAATTTGCATTTACAAAACCTTGAAAATTCAATGAAAAAACCATAGGTTATAGGCCATATATAGTTAGGAATTAGCATTTACAAAACCTTATTTTACTCGCATAAAACCATTGAAATTCCATATATAGTTAGAAGCGCTAACTAAATATCGCGCACCCGCAATCCACTGCTGATGATGTCACATATTACATCATTCATGACATGGTCAGTGACATCACTGATGACATCACTGATGACATCTCAAATGACATCACTGATGACAACTCAAATGATATCAATGATGACATCTCAAATGACATCACTGATGACATCACTGATGACAACTCAAATGACATCACTGATGACATCTCATTTGTCATCACTGATCACATCACTCATGTGATAATACAATGAACCTCTTCAGACTCTAATATAACCTTACATACACTCAGTATAAACAGACACTCACAGACTGTCAGTCATCCATGGAGTTACTCACACACCTAGTCAGTCATGCAAAGAATCAATCACACCTCCATTTCCTCAACTATACAGTTATACACATCTTACTTATTCAAACATATAATAACACATATTTACTCTCTTATATAATCCCTGATACAAGCTCACAGTGATCGATACAGCCACTCACACATTCACTGGCTCTTATGTTCAGTTATTTATATATCTCAACTCTCACATGTATTGTGTTTTACATACGTACTTACTTGCACATGTAGCAATGAGAAATCCATTCACTCACCAACACACCCATGCACAGTCAACCGCCCATATAGCTGTTTCCACATGCACTCTTGAACTCATACTCCTAGTGAATCAACTGCTTACACATCTATGCACAGAGTCACGCACCTCCCAGCCACCCACACACACACTCAGCCTCCCATTCAAATACTTGGGCAACCAATCAATAACCCATATGGCCACTCTTATAGCTACTGATCAACACATGCAGCAGCTTACACAACAACAAACATACTGATGCACGAATTAAGACAGTTTAGTCACTAACCCATGTACTCAGTGAGACACATTTAATCACTCACTCATACAGTCAGTCATGCACCTACTAAATTCTTCATCCAGACACTTATACATCCACTCATTCTTCAATATGTGAAACATATTTAAACTTTACAGACACATACAATCACTGGATGTTGTGATCAGTGATGTCATCAGTGATGTCATTTGAGATGTCATCAGTGATGTCATCAGTGATGTCACTGACCATGTCATGAATGATGTAATATGTGACATCATCAGCAGTGGATTGCGGGTGCGCGATATATAGTTAGCGCTTCTAACTATATATGGAATTTCAATGGTTTTATGCGAGTAAAATAAGGTTTTGTAAATGCTAATTCCTAACTATATATGGCCTATAACCTATGGTTTTTTCATTGAATATATATATATATATATATATATATACATATGTATATATATATATATATATATATATATATGTATAGTTTCATATACATATAAATACAACCACACATACATATATATATGTGCATGCATGTGTGATCAAGACGAAACGCGTCATGCTGCTGCTCATTTTTGAATAAAGCACTTTTTTTCATCCTTAACTGTGGTCTGTACCTGTTTGTGCTGGTGTTCGTTTGATTCCGTGTACTGCAGGATTGTGGACTTCGATATAAATATACATATATATATATATATATATATATATATATATATATATATATATATATATATATATATATATATATATATATTCTTTATACTTACCTTCGAAATATTTACATTTTTGCTGTAAAGGAATGTGTGGTAAAGGCATATGCGTTGTCAAATTTTGTGCGATGAAGACACACACGGTAAAGACGCATTCGTGGTTAACACCCTGTTGTAAAGTCATGGGTGGTAATGGCATGCGTTGTTCCGACATACAACCCTGTAACCAACTTTGAAAGACAGAGTCATTGAATTTTCATGATGACAGGACCAGTATGAATATTATTGGTGTAAAACAAAAAAGTTTAATAGTGAACAAGTATTTAAATAAAGGAAAATCAAATCGGCGAATTTCAATTTTGTTTAAAAAAAAAAACCCACAATGGATGTTTAGGCATAAGGCATGTGGTTGGGAGCAGGACCTAGTATGGTACGTGGGAGGTTGATCACTTTGTCTACTCAGATCTAGTGTCATACCAACGTTCTGCATGGCTGAGGTGTGTGTGTACAGCAGAGGCTGTATGCATGGGCAGTGTGGTTCGAGCCACGTCTGTAGGACGGCCCCTGCAATAAACCACTTGGACCCATTGTCAGGTGGGGGCAGGCCTGATGAAGGCCAGTGCCTTTGTCAAACCCCATACACAATGTGAAGGCTCTGC
Organism: Lissotriton vulgaris; assembly: GCF_964263255.1. NCBI lineage: Eukaryota > Metazoa > Chordata > Amphibia > Caudata > Salamandridae > Lissotriton > Lissotriton vulgaris. The sequence goes on along the minus strand of NC_141699.1, from coordinate 383,976,361 downwards.
ATGATGAGGGCTGGATGCAGAGCGTGGCCCAAGGCAATTACCGGTATTCAACCCCAGAGAACATGGGCAGTGCGTGACCAGAGGCCAGGCCCTCCATCCAATCCCTGCTATGCACTCCTAAGGGCCATGAGCTGTGGGGATGGGTGCACCGTGCACGCTCACTTGTCCTTGGGCCAACGTTAATGTTCCTTAAAAAAAAAAATCATAACAAAACCGAGATAAAAATAAGTTAGGGTTTGGAAAACACAGACATTTTGCTTTGTCAGGAGAATTCCCAGAAAAAACAACAGTTAAAGTGACGTTATGTTTTCAAAGAAAACCCTAAAAAAAACTGAAATTGACCAATCATGGCCTTCGAAAGAAACCATAACCTGCATCACCACCATGATGATGTAATATATTTATCTGCTAGCGAGATTTTTCACCTTTCTATCATCAGTTGAGGGTGAGTTAAGGTTCCAGTGGAGTTTTATACTTGCATCTTTTTACATTTCATAAAAGTAAGTTTACATTCGAATTCTTGAAATACATGAACAGTGTCTACAACTTTAGCATATAGATGAGACCTAACTTCCAGTCCAGATATTGTCTCAAGATTTCTATAACAGAATCTGGGGGCCTAAGCTAGTGGTGACCCAGACACCCTTATGTACTCCAGGGTTAGGGGGTCTCCACTACTAACTCCTCTTGTCAAGCTTGGGATCACAATCTTTAGAAGTGTGTAACCTGCCAAGGGAAGATGCCTGGGAGCCTAACTTGAAAGGAAGAGATGACTGGCAGTTGAAGAGGGTATCAGAGGAGCCCTTACACGAGGAGGACACTGTGTTGAAGAGAGGTGCAGCAAAGGGACCGTGGCAGTGATGAATTATGAGAGCTGCTGCCAGCATCGGATTGGTAACGGGGGAATTCGGGCAATGCCCGAAGGGCTGGGGTCCGAATCCCACCTGAGGGCTGCTTTTGCGCAGCCCGGGGGCTGATTTGGGCGGTGTCTCTGTTGTTCGACTATACCGCCAGCGGCCCAGTGGGTGTCTAAGTAGCCTTTCTGGAGGGAGATGGGTGCTCATTACCTCCCATATAGCAGCAACAGGTAGAGGTGTCACCCCTTTTCTCTCGCTGGGTCTCCCTTTAATGTAGGCATACTGAGCGGGGCAGGGGGCCTGAGCAGAAGTGGCCTTACTTGTTTTCAGTGATGTTTCACTAGTGTAAACTGATGCGTGTAAATCCCCCCCCCCCCCTCCCTTTTTACGTAAAATCCGCTGAAGCAGTGATTTGAGGGAAGGCATTATGCAAATGTGGGCCGATTTTTTTATGCGTGCCCAGGGCGAATTTTAATCCCAATCCAACCCTAGCTGCTACAAAAGTGGGCGGGCGGGGGCACAGCATTGCTCACGATTTTGGGGAGGTCTAGATGACCCAAGTGCCCCTAAAGCCCGGGATGTTTCATGGAAGTGCCTGTGATTCAAAGGTTATGCTGAAGTTCAACAATGTACCCTGGGGTTATACCACTGCACAAAAATATTGACCAGATGCGTGAGGCACTAACTGAAACCTAACTACATCCGGTGGTCACATCTCACTGATCTGTGTCTAAGAGGATGGTGCACCCTCTCACCTGATTGGACATCACTCGATGCTAAGTATCACCATTACGACCAAGAGAAGGTTCCCTGCTGGTTTGGGTGGAGGGTTGAGTTTGGGTCCAAGAAAGGTCCATCAATGCAAGTTCATTGGTCCGCAAGAAATGCTGACAGCTGCTCCATCACTGATACCGGTGGTGCTGATGCTCACTTGTCTGGGAGTACACAGGTGCACAGACCATGGACCACAGCTGAGCCCAGTTATGGAGCAGATGAACCATGCTTGGAGTCCACCACCTCTAGCGACATACCCTGCTGATGGCCGACACATGTAGGCCCGGGATGCGCCACCTGATCTGCACCAAGAGATAGACCAGGTATTGTGCACTCTCGCACTCCGGATAGGCAGGAAACCTTACCTCTTTGAAGTTAAATCTAAACAGTTTCAGGGCAAGGGAGGGGTCAAGCTGATCAAAGGAGGTGGGACACAGCAGAGTCGGCTATCCCTAGCAATTGCATCCCACAAGGCCTCGCAGTCCATTTTGCTCATTTACCGTCTGAAATCTGTCCTCCGGGAACACTAGGGTCTTTTCACTAATCTGCATCGTGACGGGCAATCTGAATATTATGCACAGTATTATATTACATATGAGAGTGAAGTACTTTTCTTTTAATAAGGAAAAGCACGTGCTTTAAATAGATTTTTTTTTGATTGAGAGTTCTGAGTTGTTACGCCCACCCCCCTCCCTGTCGGGATGCTGGGTAGGATGTAGTTACCAGTGAGTGCTGCTTCTGTGTGAAATGCTACTCCGAGGCTCCTGAGCGGGCATGTCTTTAGGAGCGGAGGAGGACAGAAGGGTGCACAGGGTCTGCCCACTGCCTGGACTGAAGCCTAACATCTAAGAAGGATGCATTTTGTGAAACACCTGAGAAAAGACAAGAAGGACCACATGTCCCACAAGCCCAGAGGGGTCTCACGAGACTTGCTGAAGGTTTTAGCCATCTTAAAGCAAAGAATGTAAGTTACTCATGGTCCATAGCATCCTCACTAGGCAATCATGATAAACAGATGTTGCAGGTTGTTGGAATCTTGTTCTCTCATCTGTTCGCCTGTGAACTTCAGTTGGCAAGACATCTGGGATTTCAGAGAAGTTTCCTGCCCAGAATAGACTTGCACTTGTTTGTTGCACAGGTGTCATCCAGCTGTTGCAGACTGCAAGTATTAGCACAGCCATATTGTTTTATGGAATGCTCATATCAGAGACAGTGAATACTTAAATGAGCGGGCTAGAAATTACACACACCAGATTAACAAATGCTTTCATGTTACATTTATCCACTTGAATGGAAACCAAGCTCAAAATGTAACTTCCGAATTTTGAAGGGAACTCTCACTGATAAATACACTTATTGTTATCCCAATGGCCAATCAGTTACTCCATGAAAACGTAACTGTATTTCAGCGGAGAAGACAGGCTGAGTTTAAACCATAGTAGAGAGTGAAACTACTAAAAGTGCCAGCAGGTATAACCTAGGCAATACTTCAAGTTAAAACATTAATGTTCAAACTATAGTTAAACTGAAGCTAACCTTTGCTTTTTTACAAATCAACGCTCTGGTGTTGCAGATTAAGCCAAGCAGAGTGACCAGGTGTGTGTGTCAATGAGCTCCAATGAAGTCCGTCTTCCTTGGGAGTGACGCACCGCCCACCTCCTGCAGGGGCGGCCTTAGGCATGTGCAAGCTGTGCACCTGCACAGGGCCACCAAACCCCAGGGGCCACCACGGCAATATATATCCTTAATATATTAATCCTCTGAAGATGGATACATATTTGCGTGGCGGCCCTTGGCAGGGATTTTGCGGCCTCCGGCTCTGTTACAATTCCAAACAAACTGACCCCCCCTCTTCACTGGCCTCCGCGCTCCGCCCCGTCCGGACCCCCTCTTCGGGGCCTCTTACCTACGCTCCCTGCCCAGGGCCACCATGAGCCTAGAGCCGCCCCTGCCTCCTGGCACTACTAGTACTGCCCATTAACTACTGCAGGAATCTTCTGTATCAATCAGGATATGGTGCATTCCTGCTGCCTGTGTTGGCGCAGAAACTGCTGCCTAGCGCCATTGCAGGCACCCTTACACTATCCTGCAAGGGTGCCTACGTTGCAGACTAGATTGTTTCTGTGCAGTTAGAGACACGTTCCTGCACAAAAAGAATCCTCTGTTTTTGTCCTCAGAATGCAGCACATGTAGAAAGAGGAGAAATAAAGATATTCCTCCTTGTTACGCCTCCCCTAGGAAGGGGTAGCATTTTACGCATTCCCAGGTTTGTCAGTGTTTGTAAATCTGGTAATGCGAAAAATCCACAGGTGGATGCATGGGAACACCCACGCCCCCCCTTGGAACGACTTGTGCTGCTTTGAGTTACTCCAGATTTACCAAGCTACGCAGGGCCAGGCGAGGTGGGAGAATTGGCAAATATCATTCTATGTTTTAACCCCTTGCCTGCTGGCTACATTCCCCCGCTGTGCTGGGGGGAGGGGGGGCGCGTGCAGCGCTCCCATGCTCATGACATTCTCAGCTCGTCATGAGCTACAGTGCTCCTGTGCTCATGACGAGCTGAGCTCGTCACGGCCACACCCGTTTCTTTAGAACGCTCAGCACAGCAGGGTAACTAGCCTAGCGTGCAAGCGTTCTAAAGGAGCTTGTCATGAGCACCGGAGCACTGTAGCTCATGACGAGCTCAGCTCGTCATGAGCATGCAAGGGGTTAAGTCGCTCTGTGTCCCCTTACGCGGCCCAAGGGGAATGTAAAATGTTGATAAATATGCCTCTCAGCACTTTCACTCCACCACAATAATTGCGCATCTATAACGGAAGGGAGCTTATAAAATCCATACATACCACTGTGCATACCTAACACTCTCAACATGCACAATAGGAGCTGTAACCAGAAAAATTATTCAAAGTGGGCGACAGTGAAGCAATAAAAAATTGATAATAATATTAAGAAGAATTAGAAGAAGAAGAAAAAGGAAGAATATAATGTATTATTATTAGTAGTAGTAGTAGTAGTGGGGAAGTAATGATGATGATAATAACAATAAGAATTACAACAGCAATAATTACGTTTATTATTATTGTTAATAATATTAATACCGATAACGATAATGCTATTAATAATGACAATAATAATAACCCAGCTAATATAATAATAGTGATAATAATGATAATGATAATAATAATAATTATGATGATGGTGATAATAATAATAACAATGATAATAACAACAATAATAATAATACTAATAACCTCTTAAGCGCCGCTGACGACCAACGGTCGTCACGAGCGCTACCTCCCCAGTGCTGCGCACGACCATTGGACGTCCATTCAGCACTAGTTCCAATGGACAGCGCAGCACTGGGGAGGGATATTTGCAAAGCAGCTAAGGTGATAATGATGGTGATGATAATAACAACAACAACAATAATAATAATAATACTAATACTGTGCAGCCGTGTCTGCACGTCTGGGTGGGTTTCTGGCCATTTGTGCCTCGGTCTCATTTATGCAGCAGGTGCAGACAGACTGGGGCCCAAGAGTGTGAGCGGCCCAGTGCATTCAGGGGCCCTTCATCGGGGGCCATGGCACCCACTGTCTGGCTGCATTAGGGCCCTCGGTACCCTCCCCAGCCACCTCATGCACCAGAGCCGCCATGCAGCTCCACGTTGACAGCTGTAAGACAAACAGCCCCCCGTTAAATCTCACTTAATGCTGATGTATGAAGAGCTCGGCTGGTGTCTACTGAGCCGCGCGGGCTCGGCTAATGGCAGCAGCACCCCCCCATCCTCCCCTCACGCGCACCTCCTAATGATAATGCAGATCTAGCTTAATTTCTTTTAAAACATCTTTTTTTAATCACTTGTGGTTTTCATCTTGCAAACTGTTGGCGAAGGACCATGGTCCGCGGATGCCACCCGCGCTGACTCTGAAAGGGAGTCAGTCGTTTTCTGTGACTGTGAGCATGGTGGGAGCAGATGAAGGCTTTCTGAGGGCTTCTGGCGGGGTGAAGTACCACCGTGAACTCACTCTTTCAAAAACCTCACATGGGACAACTTGTGATCTGTGGATTAGAAGAATCTCCAGCACCAGCCATTGCATAGCTTGAGACCATTACACAGCAAGCAGAAAAGGCAACAATCAAAAGTGGGGTTCCTAAAGCTCCCCGCTATTACTGTCATAGCTTTATAGGCCAAAGCCGAGGGCTATACAGGTTACTAAAAACCCTGGGGCCTCATTTACGCCGCTGGTGCGTCCCTTTTTGTGAGGCACCAGTGGCGTAAAAAATGTGCCTTATTGCGCCATGTTTACAAAGTGACGCATCTAGGTAGATGCGTCACTTTGTAAACCCCTGCGCCACATTATACCTGCGCCAGGTCTAATGTATGTAAGGGGGGCGTATTGACGCAATAAAAGGTCATAGAAGTGATGCAGTGAAATCTATGAGATGCGTCAAAATCTTGCGCCTGCCTCACAGCAGGCGTAAGACAGACGCAGGCCCTTTCACATCGGGCTTGCCCCATGTGAAAGGACACATTGCTGGAGCTGCGTCACTTTTGTGACACACTCCAGCAATGCGTCACTTTTGCGCTTACAGATATGTCAGAAATACTGACGTATCTGTAACTCCTTGCGCAATGATGCGTCATAATGTAAATATGACGCATCATTGGTGTCGCAAGGAGGGCGCAATGAAAACTGACGCATCGCTGTTTTCACGCAGCGATACGTCAGTTTTCATAAATGAGGCCCCTGAATCCGAGTTACAGCCCAGGAAGCAGTCAGCGGTTAATAACAAGGAGATGGCCTTTAACAACCAGTACTGCCCAAAGCAGAAGACGCTCTGCATGGATATTACAACATTCTACCCTCTCATGATAGAATGTTCTAAATTAAAATGGAAAAAACAGAGACAAACTATGAAATGTTGAAGCAGAAGGTCTATACAAGCTATTATTGTCCATGAGTAACTCTGTTGTCTTCAATGGCACTCTCAACATTCCATTGCTCCTATACAGAATTACAGCTCACTGCCATGTGCTGTAATATTTGTTAAATAAAATCTAGCTTATAACGAAGGAAGGGCCTTTAACAACAGTTATGGCCGAGGCAGTAGGGGTGTAATGCTATAGAACATTCCATCTACCGAGGGTAGAATGTTATAAAATTTAAAAAGGCGAGAAACAGAAATGCAAGCTTCAGAATTGTTGGTCAAAACGTCTATGCCAGCCATTATTGGCCTTGAGCCACATCATAGTCTTTAATTAGGCTCTTAATATTCCAAAGTTCTAATATTTTAATATTCTAGCATTTTAATAAGTACATGAACCCACTCTCCTTCATTTCAAAATTAAATAAACTAAACACAAATCCACAACTTGGGACAAAACATAGGTCCATAACATGAGTAAGTTACTTAATAAACATGCTTAAATGGTGGAACTGAGAAAAATAGTACACTGGCAGGGGCATATTCTCAATTAATATTACAGCGTTATTGGCACTTTATCGTAGCCAAAGTTGTGATAAAACGAACGCATCACAAGCAGGTGATAACAGCCCATATCACCAGTTTACCTGCGATATTAGCCGTAGAAAACATCGCCACAGATGACCTCGGCAACTATCGCTAATGAGTAGGCCTTCCCGTGCCAAAAGCTGCGACAACACCACTCCGTAACATTCTCAACTACCAGCCAGATCGGCGATAAGATTACAAAACAGGCGATAAGGCACGTTAGCAGCAGGAAATTAATACCTGCTCTGACCTGGTGTAAAATCGGACGACAGCCTGGACCACAAAAGGGAGCCCAGCCCAGAGCCACACGTGAAGAGCAACAGATGCCATGGAGCCACTGATCATGCAGCCTGGACACCCAAGCGGGCCACAACACTCACCACCACCATCCCCAGGACCACACCCCACCCCCCCCGGACCCTTACCAACCTCCGGAACAACACTGAGGTACCACAGGCAATGACAGCGACCCATTGAAAATGCACCAACCTCACATACTCAACACCAGAGATTGACATTGCAAACAACCGGCTCAAAGGAACAACCAACATCCCACCTCAGACAAAGCTGCTGGCCGTGCTGTACTTGTTGGCCTCTGGTACCTACCAACCAACAACTGCCAGTCAGAGGAGTCCTATCAAAGCTCCTCAAACCTGTCCTTGATGCCATCACCAGATTGGTACCCCAGTACCTATCCTACCCCCACACTGTGCATGAAAAGCTGTAGACCAAGCAAGCCGTCTACACCAAAGCTGACTTCCCGCACGTTGTGGGTCAATTGACTGCACACGTGTCTTACTGGTGCCCCCTGGCAACAATGCACACAAGAACCACAACAGAAAGCACACGCATCCCATCAATGTGCGGGCAATAGCGTTCCCCAGGAAATCTCCACCAATGTCGCTGACAACCACCCAAGCAGTGTGCATGATTCCTACATCTTCCGACAAGTCCATCTTCAACCGGCGCTTCCAGGATGTCACCTAAGGAAATGCACTGTTCGTCGGCAAGTACCAAATGAACACAGCACACACCTCAAATCCACAATCATGAAACACACAACACTGGGAATGCACACGTTACAAACTCACTTACAACATGCCAAACCACATGCCCACCCGCCAGACACAACAGCATAACTTACTGTGGAAACCTGCGCCAGCCATGTACATGAGCTATCAAGGTCATGGCACCTCAGCCACACAATAGCTGAATGTGATGAGAGGCGGAAACCAGGCATGTGCGAAGAAGGCAGGTGGCCCACGAATAAGAAGGTACCCATTGCCAAGTGTGGCGTGGTTGTGAAGGCCAGACTGCAGTATGCAGACCACACAGATATCCATGTCGACATACACCGCTGGTGTTTTGAGTGTAGTGGACAGTGGATGCAACCATGTCATCCCAGCTGCTGGGGAAGATCGTGGAAATGCAGCTTGCTATGTCCCCCCCGTAAGCGTGAGCGGAGCGGGCAGGCCCGGCTTACACCAGGCCAGCGTAGGGGTGTGAATAAAAAGCACTTAACTCTGTCTGTGGTCGTCTTCCGGAATACCCAATGTCTCAACCAGGGCAGCGCCCCTCAGCCCGCTTCAAGGTCAACGCCATCGCCGTGAGCGGTATGGCCTGTAATCCTGTGTGCCTGCAGCACCCCAGGCCGCTGGTTCCCGAACTCGACTTGCCTGCCCCTGCGCACCCAGGCCTCACTGCTCACCTGATGACACCGGCGTGTGTCAAAGAGGGCCCACCACATGCCGGTGCAAGCTCCAAGCCTGAGGCATGCGAACCTGGCAACCTGCTTCGACCATCACGGCCTCAGTGAGCAAGGCCTGCAGTACTCCTTTCTCATTGACATACTCTACGGGCTACAACAAACAAAGAGATAGGTGGAGGGTCCGAGGGAATGTTTAACGACCTCAGCACAGTTACAATCCCCCTGACAATCATAACTAAGAGAAAACAAGCCTATGTATTCACTACAACACAGCAGAACGAACACCAGGCTAGTTCTTCAACTGTTTCGATCTAATGAGTCTCTATCTGTTGAGTAGTCACATAGTTTATCACAGCTATTTAATTTTCTATACTTTAGAGCGGTGCTCCATTGTCCTGAGCTGCTTGCCAGGTGAGGAGAAGCACGTTCCCCTTGAAACTAAGGTGAGCCTATGATATTCTGATAAATAGGTTGTAAATGAAGGTCACTTGACCATATATGATAAGAACAATAATCCAGTTAAGTCAGCGGTAACCCATACTAATGATGGTTTGTTATCCTACTCTGTTCTTGTGTTTGTCTATGTGTGTGTGCTATGGCGATTCGACATCTGGACCTCTTCCATCTAACTAGGAGGAATACCAGAAGTGAACAGGTGACATTTACCATTGTTGTTCACTATTGTTTTTTAGTTCATCACGTAAGAGCAGTAGCAATTAAGTTTATGGGTCCTGATGAAGCGGCAGGTACCAATTTGGACCTTTGAATGTCCGCAGAAACATGTCGACCAGATAACCCATTCAGAAGTTATTTGTTTGAACCATCTGACTTTTTTGCACTCTATTGTTTTTATTGTTGGAAGTGCACGACTCCAGAATAAAGTTATATTGCGTACACTATCCAATTTTACCACAAGCACATTTCTTTATTATTTTTCACCAATCACATATGCACTGCTTTCAGTTACGAACAAACAACATCCACCAATCATCTTGTATAGTAACACCACCAAAACCAACCATCTCCTTATAACATCTCTGGAGATGGTAAAATACCGACTACCTACTGTGAAGTAGACCAAATGATGAATTGGGCGGTACAGGAAGAGTAACTGATGGACATTTTTTCACAAAGGATAAATGTCCAGTAGTCTGCTCAAAGTTGGAAGCATTCACATAGTCATCTCTACACACACATACTCTACAGGCTGACACAGCGGACTAGTACGTCACACATTTGGAACTGAGTCTTGATAACACTATGGCAGATAACAATATTTATAGCTAATTTGATGTCATTATACTCCCTTCGATGTGGTGCCACCAGGTCTTAGTAGTGCATCGCAACCACACGTTTCTGTGGGCCCATGCAGACTACTGCCCTCGGCCTTCGCTATGCCGGAGTAGGTCATACAATTGGAACTGAGCATCGATTTTTCAATGGCAGTGGACATATCATTGCACACAAGGAGAGTTTTAAGAGGATAACGCGTTGCAGTCAGGAGGGAAAAAGGATCATCGTTACGGAGGTGATCGAACACTACAGACAACTGCCCTGGTGTCACTAGCTCTGTGCATCGCGAGCCAACGACACGTGGCTGCGGTCCACTGCTGACCGCTGCTTTCGGCTTACACTGCGGTCGAGTAGGTCACACATTTGGGACTGAGTCTTGATTTAGCAATGGCTGAGTTCTCATCATTGTACCAGTGTCATTGCAGACTGCATCCCCTCTCAGCCCCAGTGCCACTAAGTCTGTTCCCTGACATTCATGGAAATGCTTTGGTCGATCTTTGGTGGCGTCTGAGTCTATGGACTGGGGGTTGTCTCCATCCTCATGTAGCTGATACCTAAATGGTGGTGAAAACAAGGCTGCAGCATTCCACTCCTGCATTTTCTGCTTCCGGACGGCTTCTGCCCTCTGCATCATGCCCCGGAGGACACCCTCCACTGCCCCCGCAACCCTCCGCCACATTAATCTCGGACATCAATGAGGACCCGCTCAGTCCGCGTTGCCCTACCTCAGTGCACTGCAAGTCACCATCCCATGTCAGGGTGCCTGTGCCGGCCGCTGTGCATCCGGGGACACTAACTCTGTGCAGCTGAAGTCATGGACCCTGTCTGATAGAAAATTGGATGGGTCTGTGATGATGGCCTTGGGATCATCAACGCCATGTGTCTGTGGCCCTACAAAGTCCACTGCCTCCGGCCTCAACTGCGGTCCACCAGGGCTCACACATCAAATCGAGTCCTGACCGGCCCGGATGTCGCATCACCGCAGGAGGCACACACCACCACCGCCAGGAACAACTCTAAGTACCAGTGTTGAAACAATCGTTCTGGCAGACTGACGGAGTTGCTCACACCTGTCTAGGATGCCATCTTCTGCCTGATCCCCTGCTTAGCACTCCAGGTGCCACTGACTCAGTGCACTGCACCCCTTGGACCGTTACTGATTGAGTTTTGTGCTGTGGAAATGTTGCACAGTAATGTCACCTCAGGCAGTGTGGGTGACCTGGGACGATGATGAGGAAGATGAAGCAGGTTTGACACCCCCCACTGCAGCTGCATCAGGAATGTCCCGAAGGAACTCAATCCTAGACAATTTGTTCACAAGAGCACGCTTAGCTCTAGTGCCCCAACCTCAGTGCACTGCAACTCACGGACACTTCTGTTTGCTCCTTATGTGACCTCTGGACTTGCTCCAGCTACCTCTATGATGCTCTGCAGTTGTCTCTGTAATGCTGGTGTTTTCTGTTTCCGTATTCATAGTGTTCACTGTTGTATTTGTTGCCAGCACCAACAACTCCCTGAGGGCTGGCTTACACTCACCCCACACACATCCAGCACAGGCTTCACTGTACATGTGACCCTGCCAATAAAGGATCCGGGCGCACGTGCCTGTAGCTTGTTCTAAAAAGTATCTGCGTGTGTCCGTGTGGTCATGATGTGTGCAAGAGGGCCCCGGGCCCTACAACATTACATTGTGCTGTGTACAGCGGACACAAACCATGTCATTGCAGGCAGCGGGTTAGTGTTTGGAGATGTAGCTTTGTCGTTAGTCACTCAGTACGTAAGAGGGGTGTACTGGGCCATCGTATGGGGGTCCAGTGTGGGTGTGTGGATGGTAATTCCGGGGCTCTGGGCATCGTTCAGTACAGGAAATTTGCAAAGGCATGTGTCTCTGTCGCAGTGTGGGTCTCTTTTGTGGGGTGTAGGTGGTCCCTGATGGGACTTTGACACCCCGTATGTGATGTAGTTCAGCTTACATGAGCTCTGAGCCCACCTGCACCTGTTTGGATACCTCCTTTTGGAATTCTGACACCTGGCACTGGAATGCGATGTGTGCCTCGGTGGTGTGTTGGGAGCCAGCTGTGGTGGTGACAAAACCACTTTTATAGAAAGATGTGCCATGACACTGTGAGTTCATGCATACTAAACTTCACCTCTCCATTTAAAACTTATGGGAAACTGGGCTAACAAACCCAATACCCAGCATACCCCATTCTGTCCTATGGGCAGGATGGCCTTTGACCAGTGAAAAATTAAATGGAGTGTTTTTCACTGTCAGGACATAGCACACAGCTCAGTATATGTCCTGCCTTTTACTTATACCGCACCCTGCCCAGGGGTTACCCGGGAACTACCACAGGGGTGCCCACTGTGTAGGCAAAAGGGAAAGTAAGGCCTGACAAGTGGTTGCACTTGTCAGGACATGTTGCTAACTTAGCAAACTGCGTGCAGGCCCTACACTGCAGGCCTGAGTTCCCTTCTCCGCACACCTTTGCATTACTAGCCCTGGCACACACAGTGCGCATCACTAGGGACTTTACTAGTAAGACAATCATACCAATCATGGCCAACCAATTGCCATTACACTTTACACAGAGAACACTTGTAATTTGACACTGATTAGCAGTGGCAAAGTACCCAAAGCATCTACATTGGCAACTCTATGTCAGGAAAACGGTTTAGGGTGAAAGCAAAAAGTTTAGGTAACTTTAGCCAAAAAGGCCAAATCCTACAGTTAGGTTGAAGGGATAGGGTTTTAACCCCTTCGAAGCTAATGACGAGCTGGGCTCGTCATGGCGCTTACCTGCCGTGCGCTGATGACAAGGCCAGCTCGTCATGAATAATGGTGATTTTGGTTCTGCAGCGCAGGACGGGAAAACGCCTAGCAGCCATGTGGTTAAAGCAGGAGAGGTTGTGACATATGAAGTGGGTTGTCAGCATTTTGCAGAATTAGAATAATAGAGTTTAAGGCAGAAACACATGAGACTAAGACTATATTTATACTTTATTCATATAAGACAGACTTGGCTATTTAGCCAAACCGACAAGTCTAGGAAGGCAAAATGTTGTTCGCTTAAAAAGGCAGGAGTGGCTGCAAGTGCCGGATGTGATCTGTCTTCTCTTAGTATGTAAATGTTATGCATGTTTATGGCTTCATGTCACCTTTCTGTTCCTGGACTTCGCTTTTATCATTGTTTTTGGGTGTGTTGGTCCAACTGGCTTAAATAAAATAAACCAAAACCGCAACTCTCAGAATTTACTGAAATGTAAAAACAAAGTCCAAAAATAAAAAAGTGGTTTCCCAGGACGTGGAGTCATCTGGTTACCTACCCTATATGCGACGGAAACTGAAGTACCTGTGGTATTGTATGTTGTGTGCGTGTATGTCTCGTGTGTGTGTGGCGCGTGTATGTATGTGGCGCGTGTGTGTGTGTGCACGTGTGAGGTTGTGGAATGTATGCGTGGAAGAATGTAGTGGGAGGGAGTCAGTTACCGAAGGGGAAGGTGGAGGATGCAGATGTGTTCGTGTCGCTGTATACTTACTACTTCATGGAAATAAAGAAGAATTGAAGAACTACTTCCGACTACTGGCTATCTTACTTACAATATATGGCGACGAGCGGGATTTCGCAGCGACATTGAACACCAATTTACGGAATTTTTTTTTTCCTTGGAAGTATTGGATTATTTTTCATCTTTTAATTTTTTTTTCAATTGAATATTATTTTCGTTACGACGGAATTGCTTGCTGAACTTTTGAGTAGCAAATTGGTATGTTTTCTGAACTTTTACCTTCTATAACGTCGTTTTCTTGTGCATCTTTCAAGTGGACTCGCAAGGAACGTTCTGCGCGTGTGGATCGTTGCAGCTCAAGCGGAAACATTCTTTTGACTTTCCGTAGCTGATGGTTTACCACAACGCATCATCGTCATCACGTGGCATCGTCATCATGCATAACGTGCGGCCATTTTGAATATATTCTTGTTTCCTAGCAACGAGCACTTGCAACAAGCATTCGTGTCCATCATTAGCCGAGTGCCGATTTTTACGCTAACGCTAAACAGTCAAGTGCCGATTTTAACGCTAACGCTAACATACAAATTAAATGCGTTTTTAATGCTAGCGATATCAAGTGCATGCCGATGTCAACGCCAACGATACTAGTGAATACTCTACATGATGGCATCAACGTTCAGAGTCAATGTAAATCTTTGAATTACATAAATTACTTTATTTAAAAAAAATTACTTTACAAACTTTGGTGAACATTTTGCACAAAAAGGAATATTAACTGTTGATATTACTTGAACTTTGGTGAACTTTTTGCGCAAGTATTCTAAAAAAAAAAGGGATTTTTTTTTTCAGTTCTAAATTGTTGTTTTAATTGTATTTATTAATTTATTAATTTAAAATGTCTTCAATTCATCCACCACCATTCTTTTTAGCAGAGTCTGGTGAGCCTCCTATTGCATGGGATTTATGGCTTGACATGTTTGAGGCTTATGTTGAAGTTTTAGCTGAAGAAGAATCTTCTCAAGAACGGAAGGTGTCTTTGCTTAAACATAGATTAGGTGCAGTGGGATTAAGGGAGTTCAAGAATTTACCCAAGATTGAAAATGCTGGTGATATGGGTGTTTACCAATGTGCTGTTAAACAAATGCAGGAGAGGTTTGGAAGGAAAATTAATGTTGTCATGGAAAGGTTCAAATTTTATTCGAGGGCTCAAAAAAGCGATGAATCTATTGATCAATACGTCTCAGCTTTGAGGGGTTTGGCTGTTACGTGTGAATTCGAAAGTATGACGTATGACCAAGTTTTACGTGATCAAATCCTTATGAAAACCAAATCCAAAAAAATTCAAGAAAAGTTATGGTCATCAGGGAGTACTTCATTGAAGAATGCTATTGAAGTAGCTAGAGGTGTGGAAATTTCTGACCAGTGTATTCGTGAGGTCAGAAATGAGAAAATTAGTCTGATTCAACTTCAATTAATGTGATGAATAAGAGTGAGAAATTTAAATTCAAGAGTGATAGTAAGTCAACAAATTATTCGTCTTATCCTAATAAGAAGAGTAATGAAAAGAGTTTTGAGAAAAGTAATGAGTTGAAGAAGTTTGCATGTTTTAGATGTGGGTCTTCTACTCATCTAGCAAACTATAAGTGGTGTCCTGCTCTTGATAAAATTTGTACTAATTGTAAAAAAAAGGGACATTTTACTAGAGTGTGTCGCAATTTTAAAGCTAAGGTCAATCTCCTACAGGATGATGAGCAAGATGACATTAATTGTGTTCAATTTGATAACCAGGACAATACCTTTCACGTAGTAGGTGAGATATGCAGTGTACATGACGAATCAGTTAAAGTGATGAGTAAAGTTAGAAAGTTACCGTCATGTTTTGTTAATATTGATGGCCTAGAAGTAAAGGTTATGGTTGACTCATGTGCATGGTATACCATTATGGGCATGGACTTGTTTAAATCTCTTTGGCCCAACAGGTCACTATTGGGACCTGATGTAAATCCTGGAAGTTATACTGGGCACAAAATACCTTTGGAAGGGTTTATACTAGCCAAAGTAAGTTTTGGACACAATTCATGTCAAGGCAAAATTTATGTGGCCAACAAAGGTGCTACTATTTTGGGGTGGCCACACATATTTGATTTAGGCATGAACATTGATCCTAGGTTGGATTGTCCTGTTTACTCCATTCAGGATGAATGTGTTGAGAGGGATAGTTATTCAAACCTCCAGAAAAAATTTCCCGATGTATTTTCTAATGGAATTGGTAAAATGGTTGGTTTCAAGCACAGAATCATATTAAGAGAAGGTGCATGTCCTGTTAGGCAAAAACTTAGGAACGTACCTATTAGTTATAGAAAAAAATTGGGTGAGATACTTAAAAAGTTATGTAAGGATGGTATTGTGGAACCAGTTGAAAGTTCAGATTGGGTTTCGCCAGTCGTGATTTCTCTTAAATCTAATGGCGATTTGCGTTTATGTGTCGACCTAAGATGTTTAAATTAAGCTATTTGGGTTGACACATTTCCTCTACCAAATTTGCAAGAACTTACATCTTCTGTCGGTGGATCTTCTTGGTTTTCCAAGATAGACTTAATGAGTGCATATCATCAAATTGTATTGGAGGATGATTCTAAACACTGCACTGCCTTTATTACCACAGAAGGAATGTTTAGGTATAAACGTATGCCATTTGGCCTTGCAAGTGCATCTGCGGTTTTTCAAAGAGAAATGTGTAGGGTCCTACAGGGTATTGAAAATGCTAAAGTCTTTCAAGATGACATTTTAATATATGGGAAGGATAAGGAATGTCATGACAAAAGTTTATTTGAGGTTCTGGATGCGTTAAGAAAGAGTGGATTGACTATTAAAAATGAAAAATGTGTGTTTGGAAAATCCGAAGTAGAGTATTTAGGACATGTCATATCCAAAGATGGTATTCGACCTAAGGTTAGTCATGTGGACGCTATTTTGGCTGTTCCTGAACCGACAAGTAGAGAACAATTGATGTCATTCCTGGGACTAACAGAGTTTTACTCACGTTTCATCGAAATTTATGCCTCAAAGGTTGAACCTTTAAGATCACTGCTGAAAAGAGGTGTAATGTTTACATGGGGTGACCAACAAAAAACATGTTTTGAGAAAGTGAAGAATGAGATAGTTACAACACCATGTCTTAAACCATTTGTGCCAACTGCCGAATGTATTTTATCTGTAGATGCATCTGGATATGGAATTGGTGCTGTGTTTTCTCAACATGTTAAATCTGAAAAATGGGTAGTAGCGTACGCTTCACATACATTGACAAAAGCGGAACGGAATTATTCCGTAATAGAGAAAGAGTTGTTGGCTGCTGCATGGGCGGCTGAGAGATTCAGGATGTATGTGTGGGGGAGAAAGTTTAAGATTTGCACTGATCATAAACCATTGGTGAATATTTTAAGGCCTGAAGGTGGGAAGAATCTTACTCCGAGGTTGGCTCGTTTAGCCTCTAAGCTACAAATGTTCAGTTTTGACATAGAATATATTCCGGGTAAAGACAATGTAGTTGCTGATGGCTTGTCAAGATTACCTAATGTAGATTTGACTGATGTTGAGACAAATACTCATTGTGAGATAGCGTTTACCACTAAGGATTTATATCTTATAGGTGTTAAGGACATTGATTGTGATGTATCTGAGGCGTCTTGGATGAGTGAGATGGATAAAGATGTGGTTTTGAAAGAAGTTAAACGTTTTATAGTTGAAGGTTGGCCAAGATAATCCAATTTACGTGGTGAGTGTGCTGCGTTTTCAAAGATCATAGATGAATTATGTATTGTTAAGGAGATTGTTTTAAGGGGTGACAGAATTGTGCCTCCAGTTGGTTTAAGGAAGAACATTGCTGAGAAAGGTCATTCAGCACATGGTGGTATGCCCAGCTCAAAAAGGAGGGTCAAGGAGTGGTTTTGGTGGCCAGGTGTTGATTCCATGGTGGATCGATTAGTGAGGGATTGCAGAATTTGTGGTACTAGTGATAAAGTGGCTAAACCATTAAATGTACCATTAACCATGGTGGAGTTACCTGAATATCCATGGCAAAAAGTAGCCATTGACTTCATGGGGCCATTTTCAGCTTTATCATCTGTAGACTGTTATGCCATTGTACTAGTCGATTATTATTCGAAATGGGCCGAGGTAAGAATGGTGAGTGGGATGACTACAGAGGTGGTTATTGAGTTTTTGGAGGACGTGTTTTCAAGAGAAGGTGTACCAGAAGTCTTAGTTTCTGATAATGGTCCCCAGTTTGTGTCACAGAAGATGGAAGAGTTTTTAGTAGTAATGGGCATCAAGCATAACAAATCATCCCTGTATCATCCAGAACGCAACGGTCAAGTTGAGCGCTTCAATAGGGTGGTTAAGGAGGTGATTGAATTGGCATTGAGTGCAGGTCTACCTTGGAGGAAAGCCTTACAAGAAAGATTGACTGCATATCGAGTGACTCCGCATTTTGCTACAGGGAAGACACCATTTGAGATTCTGAGAGGTAGGAAATAAGTATGAGCGAATTTTGCGAATCTCGCGTTCGCGAATTTTGCGGATTTGCGAACTCGCAATCCGCAAAATCCGCGAATTCCCGGATTTTTTTTTTATGTTCGCACGGGTTTCTGCAAGTTCGCGAGGGTTTTGTACAATTTCGCAAACTGCGAAATTGTACAAAACGCGTGCGAACTTGCAGAAACCCGTGCGAACACAATGTGCCCAGTAGGGTATGTGCCTCTTGTGTGAATAAAAGGTCAGAGAAAGATCAGTTCAGCAGATGAAGAGAAAGAAGCTCCTGTTCACAGGAACAGCACGGGTATTGCGCTCGTGAAAGTCAAGGATGCAAAGCCTATCCAGCATCACAGCTGATTTTCCACGGTAGATTTGGGAAGAAGGCACACCTGTCCAGCCTCGACGACGCTCACGATTGTTTTTGAGCTAATGAATGAGTCACTGAATTTGAGCATGTGTGTGTTACTATGCAATCGCCCCGAAGGGCGCAGGGGTGCCTTGAGTGAGCTGCAGACCTGTGCCCAGCCATGCAACTATTTTACAATGGCGCCAGCAAGCTGCCAGCGCCGTTGTAAAATAGTTACAAAGTTAGCTTGCACAGGAAGCACTTAGATAAAATAAAGCAGCACCTGCTTCGTTTTATCTAGTGGTTCCTGTGCAAGCTAACTTTGTAACTATTTTACAATGGCGCTGGCAGCTTGCTGGCGCCATTGTAAAATAGTTGCATGAGTGGGGGTTCAACTTTTGAACCCGTTACGTTCGTGGATTTTTTTTGCGGATTTTGCGGGAAATCCGCAAAATTCGCGGATTGCGGATTTCCCAAAAATCCGCAAAATCCGCGAGCGTAACGGATTTCCCGCTCACACCTAGTAGGAAACCATTTACTGGTTTGGTTCCTTGGTGGTTGAGGAAGAGGAATGATAAAATACAGTGCAATGGGAAGAATATTGATGCAGAAGTCAGACTTGAAGTCAAAAAGTATCAAGATCGCAATCAGCAGTATCATGGTAATAAACATACTTGGCCTTTGGTTAAGATTGGTCAGATGGTTAGGGTAAAGAATCCTAGGAAAGTGCTGAAAGGTGAAAGTGTATGGTCCAAACCCTTGAGAGTAATGAAGGTGTTTGGTAGCGCTGTAGAATTGGAAGATGGTAAAAGGTGGAATTTTCGGCAATTGAGTTTTTGCAATGAGAGGGATGGTGTGGTAGGTGCACGTTTTGGTGGTATTGATGATGGGTCGTGTAGTGGTTATATGTTAGGTGATGATTTTGGTCTGGTAAAAGAGAGTAGTTCGGGTAGCTGTAGTACTAGTTGTGATACGGGTAGTGGTGTTAGAGATGTTGTTGATGTTGGATCATCTCGTACCAATATTAGTGTTGAAGGTGGGAATCTTCAAGGTGGAAATCTTCGTCGTGGTGACAGAGTAAGGAAGATCCCTGTCCGGTTTTCTGATTTCAAATTAGGATATTTCTTTTTGCGGTGACTTAAGCTTTTTGAGGAGGAGGGTGTGTGGTATTGTATGTTGTGTGCGTGTATGTCTCGTGTGTGTGTGGCGCGTGTATGTATGTGGCGCGTGTGTGTGTGTGCACATGTGAGGTTGTGGAATGTATGTGTGGAAGAATGTAGTGGGAGGGAGTCAGTTACCGAAGGGGAAGGTGGAGGATGCAGATGTGTTCGTGTCGCTGTATACTTACTACTTCATGGAAATAAAGAAGAATTGAAGAACTACTTCCGACTACTGGCTATCTTACTTACAATAGTACCACAATGATCTTTCCGTAAGTTACTATTGTGGAGAAGTGTGGCTCAATGGTTAGAGCAGGCAGACCTCGATGTAGAGCTCTGGACAGGGACCAGGGTTCGAATCCTGCCCCGGCGGGTCTCGGGCTCATTAATTCCCCTGACTGGATATTCTTGCCTCAGTGCCTATTCTGATCATGGGTCCCACGCTGCAACTCTGGGCAATAGCTTGCCTAGTCCTCACAACGCGAGGGATGCCTGGTCTGCACCATGGGGGTGCCCAGGAGTGGACACTTCACAGGAAAAGCCAGGAAGGGTTCCCTTGCGGTATTTGTACAAGCGCTGGGAAACTGTGCGCTGTACAAAAACATTTACATATATGTATAGACTTGGGGTGCACCAGCGTTTTCTAATTGAAAGCCTTGGGGTCACAGAGTCTGCCACATCAACACGAACTATATAAGGACCTCAATGAGTATCAAACATGCCCATTAGGGTGAACTTCAGTCATACATGTGATGCCCCCTCAAAGTACCTGTGTTGTCTGCTGGTCCAGCACCTCTGCTAACATGGTTAACAGTCCCACAGGTAACGAGTGCAGTCAATACAAACTTACAAGTACACATGTGGGTGGGGGAAGGAGAGTATTGCTTGAATTTTACAGCAACAGAAGACTTCGTTAAACGTACAGGTGCACAGGCAACAGAGCACTCACTTCTTGATGCTAAACACACAGTAGGCCAAATATTTCATTAAACAAAAACTTAAAACAGATGCAGTCCCCAAAACAGTGCACGATAATCAAAAGTTGAATATGTGCAGACAACAAAGCATGACATTTAACTTACAGTTTATTGTTTACTGCATCTAGCAAAATGTTTACAACGCTGCATGTAACTTTTAGTCCGCCCATCAGTGCATGAAGCTAGAGGGTACATATGTCCGCAAATTGTCAACAAAACAAGCACACTGTGAACTTTCATAGGCATTAGCAGAGGATGGGATTCTGCAGCGTTTCTTTCTTGGTTGGGCCTCGGCCTCTGACCCGGAGGAGGGCAGGTCAGACCCTACCCTGGCTCTGGGGACTTCTCTTGCATCATGGAGCTGTGGTGTGTGCTCCCTCCCTGGTGTGGCTCTTTGTGTAATTTAACTGGTATTCAATTAAAGAGCTTCAATACCTTCATGTCGAATAGAGCGAGGGTGGGGAGGGGTTTGGGTGAAACTACGGGAGAGGGCGAAGTAGAGGACTGCGGACGCATGGAGAGGACGTTAGATACAGGTACTCTTTAAGAGTGCCTGTGGAAACTGAAAAAAGAGTACCTGCGGCCAGTGGAAGGACACTGGCCACGGGGAGCAGTAGTTGGTCTAATCTTCAGGGCTTAAACTACGACAGAAGGACATCGGAGGCCAGGAGGAGCCACTAACCAATAAGAAGACAGGAAACAAGAGTGACGAGGAAGCCAGCTAATGGTCAGTAAAGGTAAGTAATGGGCGGGCTCTAAGCTCCTTTTAGGATTTTTTTTTCATGACGAGAGATTTCAAAAGCACAGCGCAAACGATGTGCAGACAAAACATTAAAAACATAGATTTTGCAAGCAGACTACAAGTGCTGTGCAGGTGAAACCTTAAAAAATGACTCCTGAGTGGTAAGATTATTGCGTTATTAGTCCCTGACAAGGTATCGATTATCTGGTTCACCAAATTATGTTGTACATTGTACATCACACATTTAGAATAAGGTGGGCGGTATTTCCATCACAGTTGTAACGCAGTAGACAGTCAAAATGACAATCCACACCACTGTATGTTAATAAAAATTAAAGATATGTAGATGTAAGTATGTTTGATAACTTGAATGGCTTAAGTACACATAATTATTAACATATTTCTGTATTTTTATTTTCTTATCTTACTCCCTATAGGTCAAGCACCACAAGCAAAAAAATATCTGGTGAGCCATTGCCTGGCAAGTGCACCAGCAGGGGTCTGTAAGCGCTGCAGCGTCCATTGCAGTAAACAATGGGGGGAACTTCAGTCGGGAACCTGCCTTATCACACTGACAAAACTCTGTAGGGCCTCCAAACCACAGTCGCAACGGTCGCTGAACACCATGATGTGGCATATTCTTGCAGTGGCCATCCCCAACTTAGATTAGGAAATAAAAGGCCATGGAGCAGTGACAAGAGACAAAGTGTATTCACCAGAAAATATATGTATTCTGTTCTTAGCCATTATTTTCAATTTTCAGGTTGCCATATAATGTCACAGTTGTAATCGTTTAAAATATACTCTTTTCCAAGTACTATAGGATATGTTAGACTTTACCCCATATTTATGTTCTTTTTAGTGTTTGGCAGACAGAATATTCCACCAAAACATGGTGGACATCCCATCCACTGTATTACACGTGCTATAGGCTATATTGTACCTAAAATACGGCGAATGAGACATTCACCACGTTTTTGATGGAGTATCTCATCTCCCAACTTTAAATTAGACTTTTATAGTTTGCTAGACAGCTTTTCCATCAAACATAGTGACAGATATCCTGTCTACCTGATTACAAGTAAAATTACATATAATGTACTAAGAGATGCAATTAGGAGGACAAGATATTTTTCACATTTGTGACACGGTAACATAACCATCAAACTATAAATGAGCAAAGGCACAGTGTCAATACAATATTTGTAACTTTGCTGATGTCAGTGTTGGATTATGCCCACAAAAAATATTTCCATCCTACCCTTTCATCAACTGGTTCTGAGCACTTGGACCTGGCTCCTGACTCTCATCCCTCTCTGGTGCCGTGCCTTCAGTCTCCTGGGAACGCCTGTGAGATGTCACACCTGTGGACATATAAGCGTACATTAGCTAAGCGCTACTGTCTCACAGTCTCTACAATTAAATATTTTTCACTTTAGCTTTATTCTGTCTGCAATCATTTCCCTAACTTGCTGGTAGCTGTGTTGTATGTCATGGTCTTACATTTCCTGACTACATGTCCCATGATGCATTGCTCCTGTATAGTGCTAGCAGTACTGGACTGGGGTTCACTTCCACAAAGGGTAAAGGTAAGGATGATGGTATGGGGGGGAATGCTGTGCATGCGTCTTACCTTTTCTGCTTGCAGATCTGGCTGAGCTGTCTACTTCTCCCAGTCCGCAGACGCTGTCAGGTTCTATGGTTGAGGCCACCATCTCCTCCAGGTCAGTAAGGGGGGGGGGGGGGGTACTGGGTTCTTGCCTCCACCAGTTTTGTTTGCCTGCTTGTGGTGTTCAGCTAATTTGTTTTTGTTTGGCTCCTGAGGTCGTAGAATCTCTTTTTCAGGTCCTCTGTGTCTCTGGTAGTCACTCCAACTGCATTCACTTTGTCAAGTATGTCCAGCCAGAGTTTCCTTTGGGCAGATTCTGCCACAGTGAGGGGCTGCCTGCCAAACAGTTTTTGGTGCACCTTCAACACCTCCTCAACAAGGACCTGCAGCTCCATGCTGCTGAATTTCAGTTTCCTCCTCCTCTCTGGCTGCTCTTTGTCTTTGCTGCTTGCCATTTTTCAGTTTTAAATGTGCGCAAAACTCTTTCTGCTGCTCAGGGACTCTCTGCTCCAACTGCCTCTCCAGAACCTTCTAATTAGTTGCAGCTGCCTGCGTAGCCACTTCCTGGTAGGGAGGGAGAGGGGGATAGCACCTGATTGGCTGCCTTCTGAAGTTTCACTTTTGTTTGCTTTCCGATTCGGTATTTACCGAATCGGTATTTACCAAATCGGTATTTCCCATTCATTCCTATGAGCCTTTTGGCCCATTGGAATGAATGGGGAATACCGATTCGGTAATTACCGAATGTCCGATTCTGAATTATACCGAATCGGTATTTTTTACCGATTTTTTTATCTACATACCATTTACCGATTCTAAAATACAGAATCGGTAAAATTCGGTATTTTAGAATCTGTAAATCTGGATTACCTACATCTGGCCCAAAGAGAGTTCCAATATGCAACCATTAAACAAATCAGGTTTGAAACCTAAGTCGAATTGGACACCATCTTTAAATTTAGTAAATAAAAATATTGAACTCTTTGAAAAAGTTGTTGATAAGAATATTGAGGATCTTTTGTCCCAAAAACTTAATTGGCAGAACAACCTCAGCCCTGGTGAAAAAATTGCCTTGAATAACCTAGAGAGAAGTAAGGATTTAACTATAAAACCAGGAGATAAAGGGGGTTGCATTATTGTAATGGATACCGAGGACTATAACAATAGGATGCTTCTCCTGCTGAATAACACTTTACATTACCATAAATCAAGTAGAACAGAATGGAACGAGTTGATAAAAAAAGTAGGAAGATTACTTGATTTTGCCAAAGATTATGTGATTTTATGTATAGACGAGTATAACTTTTAAAAAAATAGGAACACCAGAATCCCGGCAATATACGGCCTTCCTAAAGTACAGAAGGATCTGGCCAGTCCACCGATGAGACCCATTGTCTCCAGCATTGATTCAGTAACAGAGCCCCTTTGTAAATACGTGGACAAATTTCTTCAACCATTGGTTATCTGTCAAATGGCATAGATTAAGGACACCACTGATATGATCAACAAAACTGAACACTTGCCCTACAATATAAATACACAGTGGTTAGGGACCCTAGAAATAGAGGCCCTCTATACAAACATCCCTCAGGATGATGCTATCACTATGTTGGAGGGCCTCTTGAGTGAAAATGGTGGAGAATTGTCCACTCATTCAGCATTTATTGTAGAATGCGTGGAAATTATACTAAAGAATAACATATTTATATTTAGGAATGACTACTACAGGCAGGTCAAGGGCACCAGCATGGAAGCCACCTGTGCTCCCAGTTTGGTCTGCCTGTATGTGGCAGCTTTTGAAAATAAACACATCTTTAATACTGCGGCACCATTTTACGAGAACATCTCCTGTTGGTCGGGGTATATTGATGATGTGTTTTTCTTGTGGACAGGGACATCCGAAGATCTTAACGACTTCATGAATTGGCTTAACCTTGGGGATGCTAATTTACAATTTACTTCGAATTACGCCAAGGAAAGCATGGATTTTCTTAATATCAAGATTAAACACGTAGAAGGCAAATTATCTGTAGAATTATACACAAAGCCAACTGACCTCAACACAATGCTCCATTATAGGATATAATAATAATAAGTCCCTCTTCTCACATGTTTCTTAACGGGTGGCAGCAGGGCATGCCTCACAATCTGATTTGCACGCAATTCAAGCCGAAGGTAGATTAAATTGAAGAATAGACATGTTGGTTAAAACTGGTGTGCATCCCTCCACTTTCAAGAATCATCGTAACTTTAGCCCTACCTAGGGATTGCACCCGCATAAAAGAATGTAAAAATGTAGAGAAAGAAGATTGTTCAATGATTCACACAATCGGAGCAAACATCGGAGTCCCTCGCAAGATTATAAATGACACATATCTATTTAGTAAGGTTTTAGATCAGAATAGACATGTAACAGTGATTTTTTAATACTGTATGTTCACGAATGATGTCAACTTCTTGAATGATGCATTTTGGGAGATGTGGTCCACCTAGAGACTAAGGTCATGACACATCAGGAAGCGTTTGGACTACGGGCGAATCGGGAGGGAGAATACAAGGGTGGAGGGTTTTTAAACAACACGTGGGTGGTAAATGATCCGTCACACTAATCCGAAGAACCAGGATGAGGACGCTAGACGCTAGTAGATCGTTGTATTAGGTAAGCGAAAGGGTAGAAAGAGGACATGTTTGTATAGCGATCTGCAAAAAACGTAAGAAGGAAGGCATGTCTTGTGTTCTTTAGAACTATATTTACAGCGAGCACGGCGCAGTTAGAACAGTTCAATCTTTAGCATAAAGCAGCGCGTAAGGTTTGACTAATGAAGAAAACACTCTGAACAAAGAGGGCGAATACTTAGGGACGGATTATGTTTACGCTGGATGGGAGGGTAAATAATTGGCATTATTTATATGAGAAGGAATGATGTGGGATACTTGGATTTACACCCTGTATATAGCAGATCAGGCGCTTGATGACTGAAGTACTAAAATGGTTGACACATGAACACATAGCATCAGAGAGTCACGTTAAGATTACTGTGATTTAAACTTAACGATGAAATGACGTTGTGAGGTGGCGCTTTTTAGATATAAAGTGTTAATAATGTGTTTTGTATTGTGATTAATTTGTAGTGACCCCCGAAGAAGGGCACATGGAGGCCCGAAATGCATTGGGTTTTTTAACTGCACAATAAACGACTACTTGTGAAGGACTTCTTGCATCTATCGCATTCTTTCAAAGAAGCCTGGATTGGCTCAGTCTGAATGTCAGAAAACTGAAAATTGGTACCTGAACCCGATTGGTGGAATGAGGATTAACAATGAACTAAATGTTTAAAAAGGAATTTAAAGATGGACAAAAATGGTTTACAAATTTAAGGATTGACAAAGAAGAATGAATCTTAAGTGCACGCTAAACAGCGGCACAAAGCTGTGCATTTGGCTTAGGGGCTGTAAAAAGTCCCTCTTCTCACATGTTTCTTAACGGGTGGCAGCAGGGCATGCCTCACAATCTGATTTGCACGCAATTCAAGCCGAAGGTAGATTAAATTGAAGAATAGACATGTTGGTTAAAACTGGTGTGCATCCCTCCACTTTCAAGAACCATTATAGGAGCAACCATCCTAGTTGCCAAAAGAATAATATCCCATTTGGGCAGTATCTAAGAATAAGCCGAAACAGTACAGATGTAAGAGACTTCAACCGACATGCTGATGCTCTAACAAAAAAATTACAGAACAGAGGCTATCCTAGAAAATTAGTTAGACAAGCCTACAAAAGACCAAAGTACAATGATAGAGATTCCCTATTTAGTGAAAAAAACTGAGAAAATAAACAATGCAGACGCACAGTTGATTTTTGTGACGAATTTCAGTTGCGCTAGCAATCAGGTGAAGAACATCATTAACAGAAATTGGTGATTACTAAATGACAAAGAGAATGTAGATCTGCCCAAACTGATGTTTAGCTTCAAACAGAATTGTACGATCCATAACAGATTTGTGTATACATATAGGGAAGACACAACGCAAAAATAACTTAGCATAAATAATGCCCCTTTACCAGTAGGGAATTTTTCTTGCTGTATGTGCAAAAATTGCAGTAGTATGATGAAAGGCGTTGAGGTTGTGTACAATGACATCACACATAAGGTAAAAAAATGTATTAACTGTAAAATAAAGGATTTAATTTACCTTATAATGTGCCCATGCAAGAAAGGCTATATAGGAGAGACGTCACGAGAACTAAGGACCAGAATCACAGAACACAAATCAGCAATAAGAACAAAAAACAAATAGCTCCATTAGTGGAACATTGGATCACTCACAACCACACAATACATGAGTTAAAGTGGTGTGGGATAGAAATAATCCAGCATAGCATAAGAGGATGAAATAGTTTCGTTAAGAGGAAAAAGCATGAATAATTTTCATTGTCCTACTTTAATTCTTATAGAAATGGATTAAACAATAAAGAGGAATGGGAGAGATTAATTCTATAAAAACGATGGGCTCACTTTAATCCTCATTACGAAAGATGACTGTAAACAATGGTGTATACTGTACGATTAGGTGTTGATAATGGTGAACCAAAAAGGAATAATGAGTAAATGACGTCTGCCATTGTTATTTGATACTTGTTACTTATTTCGCCACAATATTATTTTGGATTAATGTTAAAGGAAAATGAGTTTTGACTATGACATAATATGTCGCTTGAGCCCCGTTGTAATAAGTGTTCTTCAGTCTGAATATCAACAATATGGTCTCTGTAACGGTTCATGAAGACCAAATACTCTTAGACTGTCCAAATTAATTATGTTATTGATTAGTTTTATTGATTTGTAGCTAGTAAACATGTATAACATTTAGACCACTATGTAGGAAAATATAGTGGTAGATCCCGGTAACATTATTGTAACATTGAGTCATTAATAAGTTCAGTGATGATGAATTATGTATAATATGAATGTTAGCAAACAAATTAAGAGTCCTGGGTAATATCAGTATGTTAGTGGATAAAACGAAAACGTATTCCAATATGGCCGCCAGATAGCGATGCTTAAGATTCCATTCGAATGCCTGAGCTCGCGGGGTGGGCCGGTTTAAGTCCCTTCGTTCGGTAACAAAAATACAGATTTCAGCTGGTTAGATCACTAATAATAAAGGAATGAAACTAAAAAAGCATACAGATTTAATATCTGTTTTGGCTAACACACGAAAGAACGTAATGTGTACTTCCGGGGACAACACACCGGACCCGTGTAAATGGCATCGTATTCCGGAAGTAATTCTTTCTAACACTTCTGGGATTGAACGTTGGAGCAGGGAGGCCGCTTTTAATTTATCAGGTATGTGTGAGAATCAAACATAGCGTAGTAATAATAGCGAGGATATGCAGAGTGCCATGCTAATGCGTCTGCGGTACAAAAGAGGGGGTGGTGATGGACGGAGCATCTGAATCAATCAAACACTCACACCCAGTCAAAAGGTCTGGGTTTAATCCATCACCGTTCTTTAGCCCACTCTGCCACCCCAGTTCAGACATGGCTATATGCAAATCAGTCTGACCCTGTGCCTCATGGGAACAGTCCAGCCCGAACTGCCAAGCCATGTCTTCCCTGGACCGGAAACAAGCTTCCGAGGACCGGTTTCTGGCATTACAGCCTTCTTCAACCCGGCTTGCTTGAATCCAGTGGCAAAGTGCCGCTTTTGGCCACCATAAGTGTGGCAGGGTATGCTCAGACGTGAGCTTACGTCCCGGAGGCAGAGCTTGCGGCCCAGAGGTGGAAATTTCAGCCATGGCTAAATACCCACCTCTGAGCCTGAAGCTCCGCCTCCAAGCCGCATGCCCCGCCTCTGGGCCGGAAGCTCCGCCCCCAAGCCATAAGCTCCGCCTCCGGGCCAGAATTTCCGGCCCGAGTGCGGACGTAAAGTTAGTAGTCTTAATTCTATTCTGTGAATACCGAAAGTAGTACGTTCATTCTGTGAATCCCGAAAGCAGTAAGTTCACTTTGTGAATCCCGAAAGTAGTAAGTGCATTCTGTGAATACCAAATAGTAGTAAGTTTAGGATTTAGTCTTAAGTTCATTCTGTGAATCGGGCCCCATCAGTTTGAACAAAATAATGGAAGCCGGGGAACTTAAACAGCTGGTAGTTGGTCCCACTCACCTTTAAGGTCACATTTTAGAGGGGATATATTCTAACAACTCTGATGTATCCTGTCTAGAGGTCTTTCCCCTGGCTTGGTCCGATCATAGAGCCATCATAGTCGGGCTGAAGGAACCATTAGATCCAAAACCAAAGATGGTTCCACTTAAGTTGGTGGAAAAAAGGGTATGGAAATCTTTAGATAGGTTTATTCTTGAGGAGGAACTTAAAAACACTCTACCTCCTCCCCCTCGCGATATTGAAAAAGCTACCAAGGCCTACACAGACTGGCTAGATAAAGCATGCAAAAAATTGGTTCCAATAAAAAAGTGGACTCAAACGCCAGAAATTGGCCTGTAAAAAACTTGAACGGGCCTTGAGGAGAAGGTATGGTACTGTCGATAAAGTGAATTATAAATTCAGCCTTAAACAGTATAAAGTATAAACAGTATAAAGACCTGTTTACTGGAAACAAAGAAGAAATTCTTTTCAAATGAAATCCTCCAAGCAAAGTCCAACCCCAAAGATTTTTTCAAAACTATGAAAAGGTTAACCTCTCCACACATCATTAAAAATGTCAGTAGTCCTGAACTATGTGAAAATTTGGCCACCATTTTTCAACAAAAGGTGGAGGCTATATTTTCCACATTTACTCCTGTGCTGAAAGGGTCTGATCTTCACCCTGTGAGTTTTAACCAGGCTGATCTGAATTCTGGATCAGTTTTTGATCATTTTACCCCTCTCGGGTTAGAAGAAACTGCTAGACTTCTGTCTTCCGCTAGCTCAGGCTTCCCTATTGACCCTTGCCCGGTCCCGATACTTAAATCTATTTCGGAAGTCATCTGATCTGTGTTGAATCCTTTGATTACTAACTTTTTCACTTCTGGGATTTTTCCGAAAGCTTGGAAGAAGGCTTCAATTCTCCCCCTTTTAAAAAAGCCTACCTTAGATTCTACAGACCCTGGTAACTATCGGCCAATTTTGCGACTTCGATTGCCCGCAAAAATCACTGAAAAGGCCATGAATGTTCAGCTCAGTAGCTTTTTTCATTGCAATAATGTGCTTGATCCCACCAAATATGGCTTTAGAGCTGACCATAGTACGAAATCGGCACTATTCAAATCTTGTGATGAGGTAAGAGAGGCTCTGGACTGTGGTGGGAAGGCTATACTTATAATGTTAGATCTCTCAGCAGCCTTCAACACAGTCCACCATAAAGTTTTGATGGACCGGTTATCGAGGGTGAGGGTATTAGGGGTTGCTTGGAAACTCCTTCACTCCTATCAGAGAGAACACAAACGGTCTACTTAGATAATAACAAATCTCAGCCTTTCAGCCTGCCTTGCGAGGTGCCTCAGGGGTCGTCACTGAGCCCTACGCTCTTTAATATCTATGTGATATCCCTGGCAACCCTGATTAGATCGTTTGGTTTTCAGCTGACTTCTTAGGCTGACGACACACAAATTGTGCTATCCTTCAATGACGGTCAGGTAAAAGAAACAGGAGTTTGCTTCCAGGACTGCATGAAGGCCATTGCAAGTTGGATGTCGGCGGATTGTTTAAAACTGAATTCCAACAAAACTGAGGTGATTATATTTTGAAACAACTCTTATGTTTTGACCCCAGACTGGTGGTCAACAGATATGGGAAACAATCCCACCCCCACTCTTAAAGTGAAAAATCTAGGAGTAATAGTGGACAATAGACTGAATTTCTGTGACCACATTAGTTCAGTTGTATCCTCCTGTTTTCTGATTTTGCGAGTTTTAAGGAAAATAAAACCTTATCTCTCAGACGTTAACTTTAGGATGATAGTCACAGTCCTCGTAATTGCACACCAGGACTACTGCAATAGCATCTATCTGATGCCCAAAAATAACTTCTCAAAAGGCTTCAGATAGTCCAAAATGCATTGTCTGGCATACCCAAATTTGTTTCAGTCTGAAGAGAATTACCTCGCTTACACTGGCTCCCGGTGAAACAAAGGGTTTGCTTTAAGGCCCTTTGTATAGCCTTTAAGGCCCTTAATGGTACTGGCCCCAACCATCTGAGGCAAAGGTTCAAATGGTACACCCCCAGTAGGACCCTACGATCCTTGGGTGCAAAATATGTAATGTAATGTAATGTAATGTATGTGTCTTGTAAAGCGCACTGCTGCCCTGAGGCGTCGTGGCGCTGTAGACCGCTGGGGAACCCGTCCTGGCTATCCCTGTGAGATGGTCCCTACTAGGCATCTCCAAGGTGAAACCAGGCATCCCCGGCGAATGTGGGGGGCCGTTGTAGAGATGAGGCAAGCTAATGCCCAGAGTTGCCGAGTGTGATCCCTGGTTAGAGTAGGCACCGAGGCGAGAATTATCGAGTCCGCTGACCCTGGTCCACGACCCTGCCGCGTCGGGAATTGAACCCTGGTCCCGAGCCGTTCTCTGCTTCCGGGTCTGCCGCCTCTAACCAGTGAGCCACACCCCCCCACCTTTAAAAAAAACAGCTGGGGAGGTAGATTTATTACCTGCACATCCAAGGCGTGGAACGAGTTGCTGTTACACCTAAGGAATGCTGCCAATCTACTCTCCTTCAGAAGGGGTCTGAAGACCTGGCTGTTTTCTCATTGATCGATTCGACCAACGTTTGGGTAGAGCTCAGCGCCAGGACACCCTAGGGTATTTGCGCGCTTCTTATAAATTCAAATACCATAACATAAGACGGGTGGTCATAAGACCTATAAGCACCTTTTCTCCCTTGGCATTTATTTCATCATTAAACCTTTTGTTATTAAAATTAGACCAAATAATTTTCAAGTTACAATTCTGCTCCAGCTCTATCAATACCTAATTATTTTTTTGATTTATTTATTTTTTATTGGGTATAGGTTACATCTACATTCGACTTAAACAAATGTATGATCTTATGGACTATGTGCTCCTTCAAATAAGTAAAATATACTTCTAAATGTAACCCAGGAGATATGATACAAAACCTTAAATCATTGATGTTATAGATGACTCTTTTGTTCTAGTCCTGGTACTTTCAACTTGACACAGGGCAGAGACTGACACCTGCCATCAGAGTTGGGGTTTGCTGTGCATCTCTCTTCTCTTTGCTTTTCATTTTCACTCTTTTTGCTGAGAGCATGTGATGCAGATGGTCTAAGCAGAATCCTTAGAAGACCCAAAGGTTAACAGAATCCCTTCCAGAAGGTTAAAAGAAGGAGTTATGTTATGTTATGATAATTGAATTTGTATTGCGCAGCGGTTACCCTGGGGTGTCCTGGTGCTATATACTGCCTAGCTGTGGTGAAAAGAGGGTCATTGGGTAAACAACCATATCTTCAACTTCTTCCTAAAATGAAGGAGATCCGAGGCATTCCTCAGATGATATGGCAGCTCATTCCAAGCCTTAGAAGTACAAGCAATAAAACTCCAGCCTCCCCAATTGGTCTTTTTAATCATGGGGGTTAAAACCTTTTTTGCTCCAGTCGATCCAAGAGTTCTAGTGGGAACATACCATTTGAACTTATTCTTCAAATGGTCAGGGCCTATACCATTAAGAGCCTTAAAAGCTGTACATAAGGTCTTAAAGCGGACCCTTTGCTTCACCGGAAGCCAGTGTAGCCTGATTAGCTCTTTTTTCACTGAAACGAATTTGGGAGTGCCCAACACCAACCTGGCTGCTGCATTTTGTGCTATCTGAAGCCTATTGATGTCCTTTTTTTGGCACTCAGATAGATACCATTGCAGTAGTCCAGTCTTGACATAACAAGTGACGTGGCCACTGTCCTGAAATTGCTTTCTAGGAGGTTAGGTTTAATTTTCCTTAACATTCGTAATATTAGAAAACAGGCAGAGACCACGGTACTGATGTGATCGTTAAATGTCAATTTACTGTCAGATGTAACCCCCAAGTTCTTAGCTTTCAGTGTCGGTAAAGGCAGTTACCCAAATCAGCTGGCCACCAATCTGGAGTCCAAACATGAGGGTTGTTTCCAAAGACAATGATCTCGGTTTTGTTGGAATTTAGTTTTAAACAATTTGCTATCTCCTTCATACAGGCCTGAAAACGCACTTCTGTTTCCTTTTTCTCGCCGTCATTAAATGATAACACTATTTGAGTGTCATCGGCTTATGAGGTTAGCTGAAAACCATAAGATTTTATTAGGCCAGCCAACGATCTCATGTAAATATTGAAAAGCGTGGGGCTCAGTGAGGACCCCTGAGGGACCCCACAGGGAAGTCAGAAAGGATGGAACTTGTTATTATCCAGGTCGACGGTCTGTGATCTATCAGAGAGAAAGGAGTACAAGAGTTTCCACGCCATCCCTTGTACTCCAGCCTCCGACAAACGGTCCATCAGGACCATATGATGGACTGTGTCGAAGGTTGCCGACAGATCTAACAGAATCAATACCGCCTTTCCTCCACCGTTCAGCGCCTCCCTAACTTCTTCTAAAGATGTAATAAGAGCCAGTTCTGTGCTATGTTCAGCTCTAAAACAATACTGTGTTGGATCAAGTAGATGGTTAGTTTGAAGATAAGAACTAAGCTGGATGATCATAGCCTTTTCAATGATTTTTGCTGGCAACGGTAGCCGCGAAATAGGCCTGTAACTACTGGGATCTGAGGGGTCCATTGTTGATTTTTTCAGAAGGGGAAGAATGGATGCCCTCTTCCATTCTTTAGAGAAATACCCAGATGCAAAGATATTATTGAACAGGGGGTGTAAGGCAGATCCTAAAGTTTCCGAAGTAGTTTTCAAGATCGAAGCTGGACAGGGGTCTGTGGGGGAGCCTGAACGCAATGAATTCAGAATTTAAGGTTTTCTGATCTTTCTAAAGAAATAAAAAGATCAGATACAGGCCCCTTATTAGATTCTGTCAGATCCATTTTGCGGGTAAGTGACCTTTCTTCCTTCTGGGCTGGCAAAAAAGAGGAAAATATGCATTCCCCCTTATGTTGGAAAAAAGTAGCCAATTTATTGCACAATTCAGGGCTACTAACAATCTCAGGAGTATTAGGTGAGGTAAGTTTTTTAACCGTTTTAAATAATACTTTGGCGTTAGACTTCGCTAGAAGAATTTCATGTGAATAAAAATCCTTTTTGGTTTCAAGAAACAGTTTTTTATAACATTTAAGACTGTGCCTGTATATATCTTTATCTGAATTTATGTATTCCTTTCTCCAAACCCGTTCGAGTTTTTTACATACCAGTTTCTGAGATTTAAATTTATCTGAATACCAAGGGGCCGAAGGTTTGGCACGCTTGGGGATTCACCTTTTTACGGGAACCAGTTTTTTACATACTTTATCTAACCAGTCTGTATATGCCGCCACAGCTTCATCTACCTCCAGCGGGAGAGGGAAAATTCCTCTTATAGCTGGGCCCCCTCTAAGTACTTCCATATTCTTTTTTCTAGCCTCTTTGTAGGCCTGGATTTGAATTTAGTGGCTGTTGATTCCTGCAGCTTAAAGATAATGGCCCTATGATCAGACCAGGCCAGGGGTAGAGCCTCATGCCAGGCCAGGTCCGAATTATTAGAATAAACCCCATCCAGAGTATGCCCTTTAAGATGCGTAGGCCCTTCCACTAACTGCTTCAGTTCCCCAATCTCCATTATACTATTAAGGTTAGAGGTGTCTGGGTCCATGGTATCTTCGAGGGTAAAATTAAAATCCCCTAATAGCACGAACTATTCGGAACACATTCCATCTTCAAGTAGAGTGCCTATTGTTTTCGGGAACTCGGCTCTAGGGCCTGGAGGGCGGTGGAGAAGTAGCCCTTTAACGTTTCTATAATGCTCCATGGTAAATTTAAAGGAAAGCGCCTCACAGCAAGTGTTAGAGGTTGGATGAAAAGTGGGATTCATAGTGTCATGATAAAAAACAGCTAGGCCCCCACCCCTCCTCTGCGGCCTATTCAAGGTAAAGCATAGAAAACCTGGGGGAGTTGCTTATGCCTACTCCGGGCCCGAAGCAAGGGGTCATACTTGGAGTGGATCTTTGTTGGAGAGAGCCCTGTTTGACTAACCCAGAGACAGGTTCCTACTGAATATTTAAATTGGAGTATAAATGATGCCTGCATACATACACCATGTCTGTGTGTATCAACCTACAATGTAGCAGGTGTGATGATGAATTCCTCAGAGTCCATAATTCAGTGGGTCTGCTTGATAATCATCTCTTCCAGAAGGTAGAGTGCCCCACCATTTGGGAACCACAATGAACTGGTAGGAGAGAACATTGGAGAGATATAATTCATATATACATAAGAAGGGTCAGAAGGGAATATTTAATGACCATGCATTGCTATCATCCCTAACGTGTAGCAACCTAATAAATGCAATAGCAATGGGTCAGATAAGGTGGAACTATCTAAAAACTGTGTGATCAAATCAAGGATACAGTCACAAAATCCACAAGGAGTAATTCGTGGTGAAAAATAATTTTTCCCATAAGATACCCATCCTGTACCACCCTACATCATTTGGGAACCTTCACCCGAAGGAAGTGGTAAACATTCCCTGTAGATTAGGTAGACTGTAGCCTAATCTGGTGGAAGGAAACTAGGATATAGTGGCTAATTGAGTGGCATCAGGGAGTAATCTGACTAGCAGTGCAAAACATAAATGATAGTGGTGCTAAGTGCAAAATGAGTGAGTAAGATTGGGTTGTGGAAGTGGAAGAGGACAATTTTAATAGAATCCTATCCACACCCAAGGCTAAAAACAGAGCAAAGTAGTGTTCAAAAAATGACTACTCAGATAGAATTGTAGGTCGACCTGTTTCTGCGCTGCGCGTTCCCTGGCCGGCTTACCTGTCCGTCGGTACTCCTGACGTCCGTCTGGGCTGTCTTCGTGGGAGGTACCTGGACGGACAGGAAGCCGCCATAAGAACGCTACCATTAGGTGCCCTAGCGTCACCTGGTCACGTAAGAAAAGCGTCAGGGTCTGAAGGGATATGTAGTTCGTCTAAATTATGTCAGACGTAATGTGTAAATAAAATTACAGAATGGAAAGCTGTCGTCACAGTGGCACGGAACTTGTAGCGCACTCCGAATTCACACCGTTTAGGAAATAAAGTTGAAGTGCATGCCGAAAGGATTCTACCGCACCAAGTCCTAAAGTCACATGATCACGTCACAGAGACGCCAGGGTCTGATGGGGGATGTAGTCCGTCTGGATTTTGTCTTTCATCGGATGTGGTAATAGAAACATGAGAGGGACTATCGTCATAGTAACAACAGACGTGTAGTGCAGATTTAATGCCGCTTGAAATGCCTGTTATCTTCTCAACCAGTCATATGTAAACGACTCAATATTGGTAGTAGTCGTTTATTACTGCTTTGGAAATGTTGCAAATTAATTACGTGCATATTGGGGGGCTATATTAATTCACCTGAAATAAAGGACAGTATTCACACAGTGGTGAGGATTAAGAAAGGGTAGAAGCCCCTTGTAGTGTTTCAGTAATAAGATGAGGTATAAATGACCCAAGTGTAAGATGAATTGTGAAAATTGTTAATTATCGAGCGATCATTTAGCAGGCACTCTGTAAGCTCATTTCACAATAGCCTCACTGCATGTTGCACACCTCAATTGTAAATGTACCGGCATTGATGTTGTTTACTTTACGGGCAGCGATTGGAGGACTGGACTTTAGCGATTGGATTGCAACCGGATTATAATGACATCCACGGGATGTCTTCGTTCAGTCCCGTTTTATCAGTCTGCAGTTTGTGCACCCATCTTTGTTCTTTTCTAAATAGAAATTAACTAATGTCTGAGATATGTGTGGGGATCACTGGTTGTTCCAACACGGTCCAGCGTAGATTGGTGGGTAGATGGTGGATTGATATGAAGTGGTTAGTAAGTCTAGTTGCTTGTTTGTTGCAACGGATTGAACTCTTATGTTCTGATATCCTTAACTTCACTTTTCGAGTGGTCATACCCACATATCTCTTTTCGCATGGGCAACTGATTAGGTAGATTAAATTGGCACTATTGCAGTTTGTGAACCTGCGCTGTTCCCATGCTCGTCCGGTGCCAATGTCAATCATTGTGGACCTTGAGGTCTGAGGACACGCAGCACATTGGCCACAAGGGTGATGGACAGTGACTGCAGGCATATCCCATAGGGTACCTACGGCTCTAGGTGTTTCACATCTTGGTCTCGTATGGACTAGTTTGTCCTTCAAATTATGTCCCCTTTTAAAGGCAAAGAGTGGGGAAGGCAATGTGTCGTTGCCTGTGTTGAGAATTCCCCAATGTCTTTTAACAATCCTGGTAACTTGATTTGAAAGGGTACTGAAAGTAGTGTTTAGGGGGTAGAATTTCCAATAGGCTGGCTCTATTGTTGTTAGACGCTCGTTTTTTAGATTGTTTAATCAATCTTTTAGGGTATTCTTTGTATGTCAGATCTTGTGCCAACCCTTTAGCATGTATCTCGAATGACGAGCGGGTAGAGCAGTTTTGTTGGATGCGTAAAAACTGCCCATAGGGCAGATTATCGCGCAGAGACTTCGGATGGCAGCTATGATAGTTTAACAGCGAATTACGTGCCATTTGTTTGCGGTAAAGTTCCGACACCAAACCTGCGGGCGTGCTCTTGATCAATAGATCTAGAAAGGCCAGACTATGGGTGTTATGTTCCATTGTAAACTTCAAAAAACGATTTCTCTGGTTCAGCCATTCATGGAACGCCTTAAGCTGTGTAACCGTTCCTCGCCACACGACGAAGATGTCGTCTATGTAGCGTTTCCATACTCGCAGACACCTAAGATGGGGGTTGGTGTCTGTGAGCACGTGCTCCTGTTCAAAATGGTGCACGTATAGATTAGCGAGACTAGGGGCAAAAACGCTGCCCATACTAGTCCCGCTAATCTGTAAGTACAGGGAGTCCTCAAAAGCGAAGAAGTTCTCTGTCATAGCCAGAGTGGCTAGTGTCATGATGATATAATTCATCCCTAGCACTGATGCATGGTCAATAAGCAAGATCTCAATGCTCACTAATCATAAGGGACATCCCCAGCACTGAAGGCTTCAGGTAGAACTACTGCGCACATGTTTGGAAAGACTGCCAACCAAACTTAAAGTCATTGTTCGCACCAAACCTACAAAGCAAGGAGGTCATTCCCAAGAGGCCCTTATTACACACAGTGACAATAAAGGAGAAAAAGCAACCACACAGGGCCCTGAAACAAAGGCATTTTCTGAAGTACCTCAATCAGAAAAACCTGACTGAATCCTGTTTTCTAATAATGGCACTATGAATGCGTTAGAAAACAAAATCATGGTATAGCCCTTGATCTTGAGCTCCTGAGAGCCAATCGAAAAAACTTGCCAGGAAAATCACAGTGTCTATGTCCTCTATGGGTCACCAAGGGCCCCACAGAGTCAACATCCACTTGATTATATGGGAACCATGATGCTGGATATGCAAGCCCGGCCACGGCCTATAACAATTCTACTGGGAGGCATGCACACTTCTCTGTACGGCACTCTTCAAAACCCGTGATATTTGAAGAGCAAACAAAGCCTCACACACAGATTCTCTTAACAAAAAAGAAAAGCACATATTTGCAGAATGACATAGACTAAAAGAACTGTCTAACACACTATATATTCCTTGGAATTATAGCGGGATGGGCAACCGGTCAAACCATTAGAAAATATACAGCTACTTACTACGTAATAAAGTCAATGCAGTTCTGATCTAAGAACCCCGTTTATGCAAATCAGAAGGGACTAGGCTCAAGAAGCAATGGAGAGGACATCTAATGCACACTTCATTCTCCTCATATGCCGGGGAAACACTAATATGGTTCAGGTTGTGATCCCATTGTGATCAGTAGGAGCATATTAATCCAGAGGGCAGATACGTGTTAGTAGATGGTCAATTAAACGGGGGACCAGTGATAAGAGTAAACATCCATGACCGCAATGCCTAGAAGGCTGAATTCCTGAACATCTTTAATAACCAATTCACAAATTTGATACCCTCTCTGATGATCTGGGACTTCAATTACTTTAATTGCAAACAATAGACAAATCATTCCCCTATCCCTAAAACAACAGTGGAACAGTGGAACTAACATCTATTTGAATGCAAGTTTGAATCAGAAACTAGAATCTAACAGGTGTCTGGAGAATTCTACAGCTCTAGGATGGTTTTTTTTTAACCTTTCTAGTGCACAAACTTCTGTCTTGTTTGGATTTGTATGTCTCTGAACTGCATACCTGAGTGGCTAGTTGATGAGGATGGATAACTGGACGAGAAGCTAAAGTGCTGTTGTTCATTGATGTTACATGTGGCCTGGGGCCAGTACATTACACATATACACTCTTGAAGGATGCTAGCAAAGTTCCTTATGTAGAGCGTTGAGAGGCAACCTGAAATAAGTCATTCCTAACTACTTCCTAGGCAGTGTGGGAGCCACAGAGGACACAATGACTAGAATAGTAGACCTTATCAATCAATCAATCAATCAATCACAGACATTTATATAGCGCACTACTTACCTGGAGGGTCTCAAGGCGCTGGGGGGGGGGGGGGGGGGAGTGCTGCTACTGCTCGAATAGCCAGGTCTTGAGCTTCTTCCTGAAGGAGAGGTGGTCTTGGGTCAGGCGCAGGTCGGTCGGTAGGGAGTTCCAGGTCTTGGCGGCCAGGTAGGAGAAGGACCTTTCTCCTGTTGTCGTTCTCCGGATGCGGGGGACGGCGGCGAGGGCGTGGCTGGCTGATCTGAGATGTCGTTTGGGAACGTGGAAGTTGATGCGGTTGTTGAGGTAGCTAGGGACTTGATCGTGTAGGCCTTTGTGTGCGTGGGTGAGGAGGCGGAAGGTGATTCTTTTGTTGACGGGGAGCCAATGCAGGTCTCTCAGATGTCCGGAGATGTGGCTGTGTCGTGGGATGTCGAGGATGAGTCTGGCTGAGGCGTTCTGGATCCGCTGGAGTCTCTTCTGGAGCTTGGCGGTGGTTCCGGCGTAGAGGGCGTTGCCGTAGTCCAGTCGGCTAGTGACGAGGGCCTAGGTGACCGTCTTCCTTGTCTCGGTGGGGATCCACCGGAGGATCTTCCCTAGCATGCGCAGGATGTTGAAGCATGACGAGGAGACGGCGTTGACTTGTCTGGTCATGGTGAGGGAGGAGTCCAAGATGAAGCCCAGGTTGCGTGCGTGGTCTGTCGGTTTGGGTGCGCTGCCCAGGGCGGGGGGCCACCAGGAGTCGTCCCAGGCGGAGGGCGAGGAACCCAGGATGAGGACTTCCGTCTTGTCTGAGTTCAGTTTCAGGCGGCTGGTCGTCATCCACTCGGCTACGTCTTTCATCCCTTTGTGAAGGTTGGCTCTGGCGGCGGCGGGGTCGTTGGTCAGGGAGAGGATCAGCTGGGTGTCGTCAGCGTAGGAGATGATGTTGAGGTTGTGTTGGCGTGCGATGGCTGCGAGGGGGCTCATGTATACGTTGAAGAGGGTGGGGCTCAGCGAGGATCCTTGAGGGACGCCGCAGATGACTTCGGTGGCCTCTGACTTGTACGGTGGTAGACGGACTCTCTGTGTTCTTCCGTCGAGGAAGGAGATGATCCATTCCAGTGCCTTCTCCTGGATTCCAACGTTGCTGAGGCGCTGCACTAGGGTGCGGTGGCAGACAGTGTCGAAAGCCGCGGAGAGGTCTAGGAGGATGAGGGCCGCTGTTTCTCCGTTGTCCATCAGGGCTCGGATGTCATCGGTGGCAGCGATGAGGGCGGTCTCGGTGCTGTGGTTGGCTCGGAAGCCAGACTGTGAGGGGTCGAGGGATCCATTTGTCTTGAGGAAGGCGGCCAGCTGCTTGTTGACGGTCTTCTCGATGACTTTGGCTGGGAACGGGAGGAGCGAGATGGGGCGGTAATTCTTGAGTTCGGTGGGGTCCGCTGTAGGTTTCTTTAGAAGGGCGCTGAATTCGGCGTGCTTCCAGCTCTCCGGGAAGGTGGCGGTGTCGAAGGAGGTGTTGATGATGTCCCGCAGGTGGGGTGCGATGACCGCGTCAGCCTTGTTGAAGATGTGGTGAGGGCAGGGGTCAGTCGGAGATCCGGAGTGGATGGAGTTCATCATGTGGATGGTGTCTTCGGTGCTGATCGGAGTCCAGGTGCGGAGGGTGGTGGTGGGGGGCGGTGGTTCGGTCGTGGCGTGCGTCGGTTGAGTGCTGAAGCTGTTGTGTATGTCCGCGATCTTGTTGTGAAAGTAGGAGGCGAGGGAGTTGCAGAGGTCTTGCGATGGGGTGATGTCGTTCTTTCCGGCATTGGGGTTGGAGAGCTCTTTTAAGATGTTGAAGAGTTCCTTGCTATTGTGTGCGTTGTTGTCCAGCCGGTCCTTTAATGCAGTTTTCTTAGTGGCGCGGATCAGTTGGTGGTGCTTCCGGGTGGCAAGCTTGAGGGCGGTCATGTTTTCCGGTGTTGGTTCCCTTCTCCAGGCTTTCTCGAGGGCTCAGCAGTTCTTCTTGGAGCTCTTGAGTTCGTCGGTGAACCAAGGGGCCTTCTTGCTGCCGGGTCTGCTAGGCGGGGTCCTCAGTGGGGCGAGTTCGTCCGCGCAGTTGTTGATCCACTTCGTGAGGTTGTCGGCGGCCTGGCTGGGGTTTGCTGAGCTGGCGGGGGGGTGCTGGCTCAGGGAAGCGGCGAGCTGGTCGGCTGTGATCTTGTTCCAGCTTCTTCGAGCAACCGGTAGCTGGTGGTGGTGGATCGTCGTTCTTCTGAACGTGAAGTGGACGCAGCTGTGGTCCGTCCAGTGGAGTCCAGTGGCGTGGCTGAAGGCGATGTCTTTGCTGGATGAGAAGACGGCGTCGAGTGTGTGTCCGGCGAGGTGGGTGGGGGTGGATACCAGCTGCTTGAGTCCGAGGTTGGCGAGGTTGTCGAGCAGGGTGATGGTGTTGCAGTCGTTGTTATTCTCCAGGTGGAAGTTGAGGTCCCCCAGGAGGATGTAGTCGGCGGAGGGGAGGGCATGCGGGCTGACGAAGTCGGCGATGTCCTCGCTGAATTGTGTGCGTGGTCCCGGGGGTCGGTAGATCAGGGTGCCTCTGAGGGTGGTCTTCGGGTCGGTGCGGATCTGGAAGTGTAGGTGTTCGGCGGTTTTCAGGGTGTCGTCGGTGTTGGTCGTGATGTGGATGGTGTCCCTGTGGATGATGGCGATGCCTCCTCCATTCTGTTTGACGCGGTCTCTTCTGGTGATCTTGTAGCCCTCTGGGATG
Source organism: Lissotriton vulgaris (assembly GCF_964263255.1). Taxonomy (NCBI): domain Eukaryota; kingdom Metazoa; phylum Chordata; class Amphibia; order Caudata; family Salamandridae; genus Lissotriton; species Lissotriton vulgaris. The sequence continues at coordinate 383,933,984 of NC_141699.1, read as the reverse complement.
GCGATGGCGATGTCGGGCGCTGAGGAGTCGTTCATCCAGGTTTCCGTGAGGAAGGCGACGTCAGGAGCTGTGGTGTCGAGGAGGTTCCAGAGTTCGATGGCGTGCCTGTGGACGGAGAGGGTGTTGAGCAGGATGCACTTGAGGTGTTTGCTGCTGGTGTTCGGCTTGGTGGGTGCTGGTGTAGATCAGGTCCGGATGCAGGTGAACTTGCAGGTGTGGCAGCTGAATGGTCCTTGGGTGCGCCTCGGGGTGGCTTGGTAGCATCCAGGGATCCCGCCGGTGTTGAGTGCGATGAGTTCGGTGGCGTTGTAGGACAGTCGGGTCGTCTTCCGTCGGTGGGGGCCAGGGGTCCTGGCGCTGGGCGCAGTCCGGTCGCGGACGGGTGCAGACGGGCTTACCTTTGGCGCGCCTTCGGCGCACAATCGGCGCTCCCGCTGCGCGTGACCGCTGCGCGTTCGCACGGTCGCCATATATTGCGAAGTGCGAGGGAGGGCGGGGCAGCTGGGAGGCGGGAGCGGGGAGGGTACAGAAAGAAAAAAGGGGGCGTGGTCAGCGGCGGTGGCGGGAAGCGGGGAGCGGGTAGGGAGGAGACGGGGCAAAACAGGCAAGAATAAAAACAAATAACAATTAAACAAAATACACTAAAATACAAACAGTGTAGAGGGGCACACGGCGAGATAGCGGGGTGCAGGAGCCTGAAGGTCAGGCGGGCACAGCGCTAAGCCGGGGGAGACCACGCCGCTCGGTGGCAGGGGGCGTGGTCACACGGCGGCGGCCGGGGCAGCGAAGCAGGCAGGCGGGAGGCACACGCAGCAGCTGGTGGCCGTGCGGCGCGGGGGTGTCCTAAACTAGGTCACACTCACCTGCGTCGCACAGTCGCCATATATGGCCAAGTGCGAGGGAGGGCGGGGCAGCTGGGAGGCGGGAGCGGGGAGGGTACAGAAAGAAAAAAGGGGGCGTGGTCAGCGGCGGTGGCGGGAAGCGGGGAGCGGGTAGGGAGGAGACGGGGCAAAACAGGCAAGAATAAAAACAAATAACAATTAAACAAAATACACTAAAATACAAACAGTGCAGAGGGGCACACGGCGAGATAGCGGGGTGCAGGAGCCTGAAGGTCAGGCGGGCACAGCGCTAAGCCGGGGGAGACCACGCCGCTCGGTGGCAGGGGGCGTGGTCACACGGCGGGGCACCTTAAAGGTGGTTGTGAGGGAAATGTGGATTAAATCAACACGTTGTCTTAAATTGGGGCCATATGTACGAACACATTTTCCCATAGACACAGAATGGGTAAAACCCTTTGATACATCTGGCCCTTAGTCCTTAATTATGAGATTGCAGATTTGGAAGATACCATTAAAAATATGGAGGTGAGTCTTGAGACGACGAGAGATGACATGACAGAATGGACTTGCACACGTGCTTCACACTCGGAGAATATAGACCGACTCAGACCGACTCAGACTATTTTACAGTAGCAAATGTAGCGAGACAATATAGTTGGTCGCCTTTTAGCTTGGTTGACAAACGATGAGTCCTCTCACTCTGCCAAAGTAGCACTGCCCTGTGAGAAGTTGGCCTGGTATATAATGCTCACTAATTCTAGTGATCACTTTGTACCATGCCAAGCAACCCTTATGATGATTGGTTGTAAGTCAACCTTATAGACCCGTTATCCTAGTGGTAACGTGGAGAAAGCAGTCTTAGGCTAAACTCTGAAAGGCATGTGAAGCCAGCTGTATTACCATACACAACCCCCTTGAATACCAAATGAAAGGACACCACACAGATATATATTGAAAATATATATTGATTTATTAACTAAAAGTATCCCCTGGACTCTTTATGAGCACAGAAGCACAAGCGTTAAACACAAGACAGTTTAAAATACACAAAAGTTGCACAATATTGATGAGCCCAAGGGGCCACCTAAACCATATACTAAGAAAGTGGTATAAGAGATACCAATCGGAAAGGAAACAGGCCTAGGGCCTTGGGAATTGCTGTAGCTATTTGAGACTAGCAGTGACTAAGTCGGGAAAGGCCCGCGGGACTCGGGTGCAGTGTTTAAAGTGCACACACTCACCAATGCAAAGTCCATGGTGCGTAAAAAGTACAAAGTTAGTTAGTTCTGAACCTTCCGAGTGACCTAGAAAGCTGAAACTTGAGACACAGGCCCTAGAGGTGTGTACCAGTGTAGGAACACCGGCGGAGCTGAGTTACCTCACCCACAGGAAGCGGGTGCATAGGGTCGAAGTAGTGTCGGGTTTCGTCACGCTGGTCGATGGTGCTTGGAGCTGAAGATACTGCAGGAGGCCCGATGTGAAGAGTTCCGGTGAATCCAAGGGTGGATCTGAAGTTGTGAAGACCTGAAAGCAGAGGGGACAATGTTCAAAGTCACTAGCCAGTGACTAATGTGGAACCAGATTGGAACCAGGCGATGTCGGGTGCAAACAGGCATTGAGGTGTAGCTTCTCTCTGCAGCCACGTAGACACCGGGGGTCAAGGACGTCCAGGAGTCGGTCACGAGCTGTCCCACGCAGGCTTCTCGCTGTTGGCGGTATCAGCAACTTGATCGGAGCAAACAGGCCTTGGCTAATGCAAGCCACGCATGAGTCAAAAAAGGCTTAACACTCGGACCAGCAAGGTCAGAGCGAGTGCTCCTTTTCACAGGAGCTAGGGCAAGTCTGGAGCAACCAGACCCGCAGTGTAGTTCATAGTTATAGTTGCCAAGATGGCCGCCGACCACGTGGCTAGTGGCCGGGATGGCACGTTGAATGGCACAATGCAAAAGGGCCCCACGCGGATCGTGGAGATGCTGGGGGGCTGATCTTCGGTGCAAGGGCTGCTCGGAGGAGGGGGCTCCCAGTCCCCAAAGCACAACATCGAGGGTGCCTCGGTTGCTGCGCTGTCAGCTGTTTGGGTGTCATCCAAGAGGTCCGGTCCCACGTCTCTCGGTGCCTCCACGGGTCCCTTCTTTGCAGGGGCTGTGGATCGGGCTGTGAGAAGTCTGGGAGTCTGGGTCTTGTCAGGCTCTGGGCTCGGGCTCCGGCGGAAGGCGGCGGCAAAGCAGACATTGAGTTGCTGGTTGGTGCCTGCTTTCACAGGGTGGCCACTCCTAGGCCACAAGGGAGATTCTCCTCAGTCTTCTGAGCAGCAGAATGTTGAAGTCCAGTCTTCTTCTTCGTGTAAAGTTGATTCAGGATGATCTGCTGTGCAATGGCACTGCTCCCACTCTTATTCCCAATCTGAGGGGTGGATCACCTACTAGGTCCCTCCTCTGGGTGGGACCAGGAAGGGGGGTGCTTACACCCCCTTTCCTTTGTCCAGCTCCTCGCCAGGCCTGGGTCTGGAAAGTCCCAGGACCGGTTTGGACTGGCTTTTGCACGGGGACACCTTGTGTGCCCCGGGCATGTCTCAATCTATTCAGCCCTGTCCTACCCAATACACAAAACCCTGTCTGGGGTGGTGCTCACACCTTCCAAGGCAGGAAACCCTTTGTCCAAGCCTCCCTCGCTGGAAGGACTCCCAGCAGCAGGAGGTCAGACTTGTGTCTGTGGTGGCAGCATCCATTTTGTGATGCTGAGGCTCGGGTTAACTTTAACCGGGGTTAAGGCTACACACATGTTGTGTCCCTCTAGAAGGGTGGAATGCTATCCCTGTCGACAGAACTGTTGAGGGGATAGTATTCCAATTCGTATGACACCTTACTTGACATGTTTTGATAAAGCCAAACCAAAGATAGCATATAACCGCGGGGATTATAATGCACGTAAGAGTATATGGTATGGCAATATCCCGGAACAGCTAAGGGAGTGGTTCCTGACAGCTGCAGACAGTCTCAGATCGTGCTAGAGCACCATCTCACATATTTCCAAGCACTCTGCCTCCAGGATTGATGAGGCCTTCCATAGGAGTGGCTGATAGGAACATATGTGTCCAGTTTGAGGTCAGGCATATGGATACTATACCTAAGTAAGAGGTGATTACACCGACTTACCCCAGCTGAGTGATCAGCCAGTTGTGTCAAAGATGGAGGCCAGGCCAGGGGTGGCACAATACATGCTGCAGCCCCTGGTAGGCCTTGGAAACACCTATGCCCTGGGTACCTAGGGTACACTGTTACAGGGGCCAATAAGGTGAACCAGTTCCAATTGTGTATGCACCTAAGGTACATGGAGTCCACTTTAAGGAGAGAGCAATCAGCCTGAGGCCCTGAATAGCAGGATCCCAGGTCACCTAAGACAAAAACCAGCTAAACACCAGGCAAAAAGTTTGGGGGTAACCATAGTCAGATATCCACCTTCCTACATAAACCCCCCCCCCAAACGAAAGGAGATAAGGCTATCCTTGACCAGGTAAGCCTATATTGCTTAAGTGGCCATATAAGGAAGTACCAGCTCTGGCTTGGTTACCCCCTGTCTCATGGTCCACTAAGCAATCCCTCACCCTAAGGGTATCTGAGGGTCTCCACCATAGGGAATCTCTACCTGTGGATGTCTTTGCAAAGTTAAAGGCTGGTGTTGGGATGGAGTACTGAAGTGAGATTCCTCTGTAGGACTCAGCTTCCTCCAATCACTCTCCACCATGTGTGCCTTTCTTTCTTTGACTGAGTTGCACTGTGCTCTCAGGGTCAACTTCTGGCTACCTAAAGCTGGAGGCTGAGTCCCTCTGTTTGGCTTACTGGCGGGACAGTTCAGGTTTGGGCCCTTAGGGTCCCAGGTTTGGCTGTGCCCAACAATATCCATCTGGGGAGGTCCCTAACTACTTTTAAGGGGGATCCCTCAGGAGTTTTTAAAGTTTGCACCTCACTAGGGCTACTAGTTTCGGTGCCCCTAATCTGTTGATGGGGTGCTTTATTTGACAGGGGGCCCTTTGGGTCTCACTTTCCTTCTTGTCCTCTGCAGCCCTGGGCTGAGTAAGGCAAGGTAGAGAGGGGCAGGTTACCTGCTCCAGACTGGGTCCCACCTGAGAAGGGTCCACTGCCATCAGAGGCTCTGTCAGACCAGGCCTAACAACCTCTGGGACAGTTCCTTCATCAGGGGTAAGATCAGTTCCCTGAGGAGGCTGATTTTTTCCTAAAGTCTGGTGGGAGGGAGATTTCTCTTCCTCCTCAATGCTCTCTGTTTGGGTTGAGTGATCCATCATTTCAGGCTTCACTACCCATGTATCAGTTTGAGTTTGGGCTGTGGCCATCACAGCCCCACCAACCTTTTCAGGAGGAGACTCAGTTTGGGTATGGGCTGTTACTATCACAGCCCTGCTACTCTTTTCAGGAGGAAAGTTAGTTAAAGATGGGGCTGAGGTTTGCTCAGCCCTCCCAACCTTTTCAGGAAGGACATCTTGGATTGGGGCTGTAGCCATCACAGCCCCACTAACCTTTCCATGGAGATTTACCATTCTAGAATGGGTTTGCTGTTCAACCTCAGCCCAGGCTGAGATTTCCAAATCATTACCCAGTAGGCAATCTACAGGCAAGTTTGCTGACACTGCCACTCTCTTTGGGCCAGTGACACCTCCCCAGCTAAGATTGACTACTGCCATGGGATGATTGGTTTCTATGCCATCAATGTTTGTCACCTGATATTTGGCATCAGGTAAAAGTTGCCTTGAGGGGACTAGACATTCAGCCACCATGGTGATGCTAGCCCCTGTGTCTCTGAAGGCCTCAACTTTCAAACCATTGATGAGGGGCTCCTGTCTATACTTGCTCAAAGTGTTTGGGCAAGCAGTGAAATTGGCAAACCCCATGCCAGTCTCATAGACAAGAGTATCTGAGTTAGGGGACCTGGATAGGCCAGAGTCCACCTGTCCTCCAAAAGTAAACCCACCCAAATTATTGGGGGTGCTCCCACCACCTGGGGGACCACTGCTAACAGTGACAGGAGGTGTTGGAGCCTTACCTGGAGGTATATTCTCCTTATTGCCATTCATGGGACAACAGCTGTCTGTTTTGTAATGCCCAACCTGTTTACAGGTATGACAATAACGCTTTTTCTGGGTTAAAGAAGTGTCTTGGGACCCACCCCCATTCTTGGAGTTTTGGGGCCCTGGGGAAGTCTTTTCCTTACTTTTATCCCCACCCTTCTCTTAAGGCTTGGTAGTCTCTTTCTTGTGGTCACCACCCTGGTTCTTAGGCCTGATCATGGTTCTGACCCATTTGTCTGCCCTCCTACCCAATTCTTGTGGGGAGGTCAGATCAGAGTCAACCAGGTGCTGATGTAGAAGCTGATTTTGACAATAATTTAAGATTTGCTCTCTCATAATTAAATTATACGATCCTGTATAGTCAGTAACCTTACTTCCCAGCAACCAGCCCTCCAGAGCCTTAGTGGCACACTCAACAAATTCAGACCAGTCCTGAGTCTGTGTCTTCTGGGTATCTCTGAACATTAACCTGTACTGTTCAGTGGTTAAGCCTAACCCATCAACCAGAGCACTCTTCAGGACCATGTAGTTTCTAGAATCCCCATCACTAACTGTGAGGAGTCTGTCTCTGCCTCTACCTTCAAAGGAGAGCCACAAGATTGCTGCCCACTGCTCCTGAGGGATCTGCTGTACTCTGCAGGCTCTCTCCATTGCAGTTATCCATTTGTGGATATCATCCCCAGCTTTGTAGGGGGGCACAATCTTACTCAGGTTTCTGTTATCAAAAGACCTGTCTTTATCCTTGTGGATATTGCTGCCCCCAGTGGGTTCTATTACCCCACTCTCTCTAGGCTGTCTTGCTCTCGCAAGTTTCTCTTGGGCCAGGGCAACCTCTAACTCTTGTCTCTGGATCCTCAATTCAGCCTCTCTCATTTTGGCCTCATGTTCCCTTCTTTAAGGGCTAGTCATCTCCCTTCTGGAGTGACCATGAGAACCTCTAGAAGCATGGGAGTTGTCAGAGTCACCTGAGTGAGTCCTTCTCCTCCTAGGCTTCTGGTTAAGTCCACCTGGGGGTCTGAATGGGTTGTTCCCAGATTCAGTCCCAAATAGGCTTAAGTTAGCCTGGTTCAGTCTACTGACCAGTACCTGACTATTTCTGTCATCATCTGACTCACTGCTCCCCCTTCTGTCTCTTCTTCCTCTTCCTCCTCCTCATCTACATGAGGAGCTCCAGTGATGGGGGCTTCCTCATCTACCAGGATTATAGGGACAGGGGCTTCTGCCGTGTCATCCTCAGAAGGATGGCCTCCTTCAGCATTCCCTGTGGGGTCTGCCTTAGAGGTCTTTAGAGTCTCAGACTGGTCCAAGATCTCTCTAAGGTGGTCTGTGGTAGGGGAAGGCCCTGTCCTCAGACCCCTTAAGGCACAAAGCTGTCTTAATTCCTTAAAGGAAAAAATAGCAAATTTGGATGGTGCCCTTGGAGGGTCACTCTCAACAGGGACGTTCCCAGTGGAACCCTCTGCTCCAGACATTGCTCTAGTGTGGGTGGATATGTTGCAATCTACCTACACTGGTGTTTACCTACTAAACCTATCTAGTAGTTGTAGTCAGGGTGTGCTACTCCCTTTCCTCTACAACAACTAAGTTCAGTAGAACTTAAGTATACTAGTCTTGTTTTATATGTACCTAGCAGGTACCCGTATGATCTTTCAAATGATAATCTCAAAGATTGTAATGGTAAAACAACAGCAAGCTCAGGTCCCAATCCGCTGCTCACCAATGTGAGAAGTTGGCCTGGTATATAATGCTCACTAATTCTAGTGATCACTTTGTACCATGCCAAGCAACCCTTATGATGATTGGTTGTAAGTCAACCTTATAGACCAGTTATCCTAGTGGTAACGTGGACAAAGAAGTCTTAGGCTAAACTCTGAAAGGCATGTGAAGCCAGCTGTATTACCATACACAACCCCCTTGAATACCAAATGAAAAGACACCACACAGATATATATTGAAAATATATATTGATTTATTAACTAAAAGTATCCCCTGGACTCTTTATGAGCACAGAAGCACAAGCGTTAAACACAAGACAGTTTAAAATACACAAAAGTTGCACAATATGGATGAGCCCTAGGGGCCACCTAAACCATATACTAAGAAAGTTGTATAAGAGATACCAATCGGAAAGGAAACAGGCCTAGGGCCTTGGGAATCGCTGGAGCTATTCGAGACTAGCAGTGACTAAGTCGGGAAAGGCCCGCGGGACTCGGGTGCAGTGTTTAAAGTGCACGCACTCACCAATGCAAAGTCTATGGTGCGTAAAAAGTACAAAGTTAGTTAGTTCTGAACCTTCCGAGTGACCTAGAAAGCTGAAACTTGAGACACAGGCCCTAGAGGTGTGTACCAGTGTAGGAACACCGGCGGAGCTGAGTTACCTCACCCACAGGAAGCGGGTGCATAGGGTCGAAGTAGTGTCGGGTTTCGTCACGCTGGTCGATGGTGCTTGGAGCTGAAGATACTGCAGGCGGCTCGATGTGAAGAGTTCCAGTGGATCCAAGGGTGGATCTGAAGTTGTGAAGACCTGAAAGCAGAGGGGACAATGTTCAAAGTCACTAGCCAGTGACTACCGTGGAACCAGGCGATGTTGGGTGCAAACAGGCGTTGAGGTGTAGCTTCTCTCTGCAGCCACGTGGACACCGGGGGTCGAGGACGTCCAGGAGTCGGTCACGAGCTGTCCCACGCAGGCTTCTCGCTGTTGGCGGTGTCGGCAACTTGATCAGAGTGAACAGGCCTTGGCTAATGCAAGCCACGTAGGAGTCAAAAAAGGCTTAACACTCGGACCAGCAAGGTCAGAGCGGGTGCTCCTTTTCACAGGAGCTAGGGCAAGTCTTGAGCAACCAGACCCGTGGTGTAGTTTGTAGTTGTAGTTGCCAAGATGGCCGCTAACCATGTGGCTAGTGGCCGGGATGGCGCGTCGAGTGGCACAATGCAAAAGGGCCCCACGCAGACTGTGGAGATGCTGGGGGGCTGATCTTCGGTGCAAGGGCTGCTCGGTGGTGGGGGCTCTCAGTCCCCAAAGCACAATGTCAAGGGTGCCTCGGTTGCTGCACTGTCAGCTGTTCGGGTGTCTTCCAAGAGGTCCGGTCCCACGTCTCTTGGTGCCTCCACCGGTCCCTTCTTTGCAGGGGCTGTGGATCGGGCTGTGAGAAGTCTGGGAGTTTGGGTCTTGTCAGGCTCTGGGCTCGGGCTCCGGCGGGAGGTGATGGCAAAGCAGACATCGAGTTGCTGGTTGGTGCCTGCTTTCACAGGGTGGCAATTGCAAAAACAACAAGTGATGGACCGAATGTGGATCAATGTCACACATTCCCCCAGTCAAAAGATCTGGGCCCAGATCCATCGTTTTTTTGCACTCCACACCACCCTGGGTTAGACAATGGCGATAGGCAAATCAGCTCTGACCCTGTTGCCCCATGGGAACAGTCCAGTCCGAACTACAAAAGCCATGTCCTTCCCAGAACGGAATCAAGCATCCGAAGACCGGAGCGGTTTCGAGGTAACACCTCTCATCAGCCCGGCTAGCTTGACTCCAAGTGGTGTGGAGTGCCTGGGACCCACGTCTGGGCATCCCCAGCGCACTTAGGGCGGCAATTGCAAAAACAACAAGTGATGGACCGAATGTGGATCAATGTCACACATTCCCCCAGTCAAAAGATCTGGGCCCAGATCCATCGTTTTTTTGCACTCCACACCACCCTGGGTTAGACAATGGCGATAGGCAAATCAGCTCTGACCCTGTTGCCCCATGGGAACAGTCCAGTCCGAACTACAAAAGCCATGTCCTTCCCAGAACGGAATCAAGCATCCGAAGACCGGAGCGGTTTCGAGGTAACACCTCTCATCAGCCCGGCTAGCTTGACTCCAAGTGGTGTGGAGTGCCTGGGACCCACGTCTGGGCATCCCCAGCGCACTTAGGGCGGCAATTGCAAAAACAACAAGTGATGGACCGAATGTGGATCAAGGTCACACATTCCCCCAGTCAAAAGATCTGGGCCCAAATCCATCGTTTTTTTGCACTCCACACCACCCTGGGTTAGACAATGGCGATATGCAAATCAGCTCTGACCCTGTTGCCCCATGGGAACAGTCCAGTCCGAACTACAAAAGCCATGTCCTTCCCAGAACGGAATCAAGCATCCGAGGACAGGACCGGTTTCGAGGTAACACCTCTCATCAGCCCGGCTAGCTTGACTCCAAGTGGTGTGGAGTGCCTGGGACCCACGTCTGGGCATCCCCAGCGCACTTAGGGCGGCAATTGCAAAAACAACAAGTGATGGACCGAATGTGGATCAATGTCACACATTCCCCCAGTCACAGGGCACAGGGTCAGAGCTGATTTGCATATCGCCATTGTCTAACCCAGGGTGGTGTGGAGTGCAAAAAAACGATGGATTTGGGCCCAGATCTTTGGACTGGGGTGAGTGTGTGACATTGATCCACATTCTGTCCATCACTTGTTTTGTTTGCAATTGCCGCCATAAGTGCGCTGGGGATGCTCAGACGTGGGTCCCAGGCACTCCACACCACTGGAGTCAAGCTAGCGGGCTGATGAGAGGTGTTACCTCGAAACCGGTCCGGTCCTCGGATGCTTGATTCCCTTCTGGGAAGGACATGGCTTTTGTAGTTCGGACTGGACTGTTCCCATGGGGCACAGGGTCAGAGCTGATTTGCATATCGCCATTGTCTAACCCAGGGTGGTGTGGAGTGCAAAAAAATGATGGATTTGGGCCCAGATCTTTGGACTGGGGTGAGTGTGTGACATTGATCCACATTCTGTCCATCACTTGTTTTGTTTGCAATTGCCGCCATAAGTGCGCTGGGGATGCTCAGACGTGGGTCCCAGGCACTCCACACCACTGGAGTCAAGCTAGCCGGGCTGATGAGAGGTGTTACCTCGAAACCGGTCCGGTCCTCGGATGCTTGATTCCGTTCTGGGAAGGACATGGCTTTTGTAGTTCGGACTGGACTGTTCCCATGGGGCACAGGGTCAGAGCTGATTTGCATATCGCCATTGTCTAACCCAGGGTGGTGTGGAGTGCAAAAAAACGATGGATATGGGCCCAGATCTTTGGACTGGGGTGAGTGTGTGACATTGATCCACATTCTGTCCATCACTTGTTTTGTTTGCAATTGCCGCCATAAGTGCGCTGGGGATGCTCAGACGTGGGTCCCAGGCACTCCACACCACTGGAGTCAAGCTAGCCGGGCTGATGAGAGGTGTTACCTTGAAACCGGTCCGGTCCTCTGATGCTTGATTCCGTTCTGGGAAGGAAATGGCTTTTGTAGTTCGTACTGGACTGTTCCCATGGGGCACAGGGTCAGAGCTGATTTGCATATCGCCATTGTCTAACCCAGGGTGGTGTGGAGTGCAAAAAAACGATGGATTTGGGCTCAGATCTATGGACTGGGGTGAGTGTGTGACATTGATCCACATTCTGTCCATCACTTGTTTTGTTTGCTTTCACAGGGTGGCCACTCCTAGGCCACAAGGGAGATTCTCTTCAGTCTTCTGAGCAGCAGAATGTCGAAGTCCAGTCTTCTTCTTCGTGTAAAGTTGATTCAGGATGATCTGCTGTGCAATGGCACTGCTCCCACTCTTATTCCCAATCTGAGGGGTGGATCACCTACTAGGTCCCTCCTCTGGGTGGGACCAGGAAGGGGGCGTTTACACCCCCTTTCCTTTGTCCAGCTCCTCGCCAGGCCTGGGTCTGGAAAGTCCCAGGACCGGTTTGGACTGGCTTATGCACGGGGACACCTTGTGTGCCCCGGGCATGTCTCAATCTATTCAGCCCTGTCCTACCCAATACACAAAACCCTGTCTGGGGTGGTGCTCGCACCTCCCAAGGCAGGAAACCCTTTGTCCAAGCCTCCCTCGCTGGAAGGACTCCCAGCAGCAGGAGGTCACACTTGTGTCTGTGGTGGCAGCATCCATTTTGTGATGCTGAGGCTCTGGTTAACTTTAACCGGGGTTAAGGCTACACACATGTCGTGTCCCTCTAGAAGGGTGGAATGCTATCCCCGTCGACAGAACTGTCGAGGGGATAGTATTCCAATTCATATGACACCTTACTCGACATGTTTTGATAAAGCCAAACCAAAGATAGCATATAACCGCGAGGTTTATAATGCACGTAAGAGTATATGGTATGGCAATATCCTGAAACAGCTAAGGGAGAGGTTCCCGACAGCTGCAGACAGGCTCAGCTCATGCTAGAGCACCATCTCACATATTTCCAAGCACTCTGCCTCCAGGATTGATGAGGCCTTCCATAGGAGTGGCTGATAGGAACATATGTGTCCAGTTTGAGGTCAGGCATAGGGATACTATACCTAAGTAAGAGGTGATTACACCGACTTACCCCAGCTGAGTGATCAGCCAGTTGTGTCAAAGATGGAGGCCAGGCCAGGGGTGGCACAATACATGCTGCAGCCTTTGGTAGGCCCAGTAAACACCTATGCCCTGGGTACCTAGGGTACACTGTTACAGGGGCCGATAAGGTGAACCAGTTCCAATTGTGTATGCACCTAAGGTACATGGAGTCCATTTTAAGGAGAGAGCAATCAGCCTGAGGCCCTGAATAGCAGGATCCCAGGCCAACTAAGTCAAAAACCAGCTAAACACCAGGCAAAAAGTTTGGGGGTATCCATAATCAGATATCCACCTTCCTACATGCCCAACTCAGGAAAGAATGTGGTATACAAACATATACATTAATGACACATTACTTAAACATTATAAACAACACATAAACTTCACTCCCACTCCTGTACAGAGCCCTACCCCAAACATGAGAGTTTTTTCATATCAGACCTAGCTGAAAAAGCTACACCCAGTACAGGTTAAGAAAGATGAAGCCCTACTTGCTGTAGCCAAACATAATACTAAAACTGAGTCTATGGCAAGCAGTAAAACGGGAAACAACCTGTACAATGCAGTCATCACATTGCACTACATTTACAACGCAGTCATTACATAGCAACATCCTTTACAACACTCGTCACTACAACGCAACCATTACACTGCATGTCATTACAACGCATGACATTACAACGCATGACACTACAACGCAGGCGTTACATTGCATGTCATTACAATGCATACCATTACAAAGCATAGTACCCCTACACTATCCAATACTTGCCCTACTGTTGCACCCCATGGAGTTATAATAACAATTTTTACCCCTACACTGTCCAACACTTACCTTAAATGCAATGTAATGGTATGCGTTGTAATGGTATGTGTTGTAAAGGTATAATGCGATGTAATGGAATGCGTTGTAAATGTAGTTTAAAAAAAATTGTTGTAATGGCATGCAATGTAAATGTATACTTTGTTAGGGATGTTGTGGTGTAAAAGCTGTGTTGTAAAGGCATGGGTTGTAAATGTATGCGTTGTGATGTCCTACATTCCAGTAAAACACTTGGCAATTATGTTTTATTAACCGAATTGTAAACCACATTTCAAAACTGTAAGGAAATGCCTCTTTTCCCATGATCACCCCCTAAGTTTTGGACCAATGCTGCTAGTTTTCGATTCTGAGTGTGCAGTGCACTCTCAGACCTGCTAACCAGACCTCAGTGCCAGTGCTTTAACCCTGAAAAGTGTATGTTTGACTTGCTTATACCCAATTGGCATAACTTAACTTACTTATAAATCCTAAAGTAAATGGCACAAGGAGTAACCAGGGCCTGTTAGTTAAAGTGCCTCTCCAGGGCTGCAATACTCATTGTACCACCCCAAGTGTGACTGCAGACTGGTAGGGTAGTTTTAAACGGTTAAATTGATGTTGACGTTTAAACTAATGCAAAGACCAAACCTCCCTTTTTATGTTTAAGCCATCTTGAGGACATTCATAAAGCTTTCCTGGGAAGTCATTCTGCCTGTTGCTTACCATTGACTTTGTGGTTTGTAACATACATTTTTTAGCTTTATATTTACTGTCTTTATTTGTTTTAGACAGTCCAGAGTGAATTTGTCACTCCAAAGGAGCAAAGACTTTTCACACTAACTCTCCTTGTATTCTTCCATGACTGCTCATTCTGTAAACAGTCCTGTCAGTCTTGTTCTTATCTTCTCACATTTTCTGTGCATTCAAACACAGAGGTCAAATGTCAGGATCTGTCTTCAGAGGAAGCATGGTGTTTACTTTTCTTTCTCTGGCTTTAAAGTGAAAGGATTTATGTGACAATCTTGCTGGATACTCGGGGTAGGAAACGCTTTTCCTAGCACAAAACAACATTTGAATGAACTGTGCAATTATTTGTAAACTGTATAGTTTTATCAGTTAAACTGTATGTCTGTGCGAATGTTATGGTAATTTCAATTGAAAATGTTTTGTCTATAACAACAGTGTGCTGCCACACCATGCATACACCAATCTACGCCACTCCACTCTGCATTACTCCATGTCACTGCACTCTACTCTGTACAACTCCACTTTATACCACTCCACACCACTGCACCCTAATCTGCTCTGCATCTCTTCACCACGCCACTGCACTCTAAACCTCTCTATGCCACTCTACTCTCACCACTACACTTTTCATCACTGCACTCTACGCCACTCCAGTCTATGCCATTCCACTCTACACCATTTAACTCTACTCCACTCAGCAACACTGCACGCTAGGTACTCTATGCCAATACACTGTACGCCGGTGCACTCTATTCTGTACCAGTCAACTCTATACACCTGCATTCTACGCTAATCTACTGTATGCCACTTTAATGTACTCTGCACTACTGCACTCTATGCCACTGCACTCTACACCATTACACTCTACACCCCTCTATGAGACTGCACTCTACCCTGCACCACTCCACTCGACTCTAAAACAATCTACTCTATGCCACTGCACTCTAAGCCACCCTAATCTAAACCACTGCACTCTAATTTGTTCAACTGTACTCTATGCCATTGCACTCTATGTCACTGCACTCTACACCAATGCACTCTATGCCGCTCTACACCACTGCACTCTACGACACTCTACTCTGCAACACTGCAATCTATGTGACTGCACTCTGCACCACTTTACGCCACTGCACTCTCTGTCATTCTACGCTATGATACTCTGCACCACTGCACTCTAGAACAATCTAATCTACACCACTACATTCTACGATGCTGCATTGTACTCTGCTAAATTCTATGCCGCTTCACTCTACACCACTGTATTATGCAACATGCTATGGCAATGCACCTACACCAGTCCACTCTACTCCATTCCATACCCCTGTATGCCATTCTATGTCAGTGTACTCTATTCTGCACCACTATATGCCGCTGCAGGCTATGCTTCTGCAATCTACTTTGCACCACTGCACTCTGCACCACTGCTCTCTACACCTCTGCACTCTATGCACTCTACTCAACACCACTCTACTGTACACCACTGCACTCTGCGCCAGTGCACTCTACTCCACTTTATCTCACTGCACTCTACTCATCAGTACTGCACTCCATACCATTGAAGTCTACGCCATTCTACTCTGCACTACTCCATTCTATGCCAATACTCTCTATACCACTGCACTCTATGCCACTGTACTCTGCATCACTTCACTCTATGCCACTGCACTCTATGTAACTGCACCCTACTGCACTATACTCTTTTCTGCACCACTCTACTCTGCACATCCCATTGCCACTCTCCTCTACTCTGCACCACTGCACTCTATTATGCAGCACTCTAATCTACACCACTGCATTCTACTATGCTGCATTGTACGCCGCTGAATGATACGCCTCTGCACGCTACTTCACTGCACTCTATACCACTATACTCTGCACCACTTTACGCCAATGCATTTTGCACCAGTCCACTCTACTCTACGCCACTCCACTGCACGCTACTCTACGCTACTTCACTTTATGCCACTTCACTCTACGACACTCTTTTACACTCCACGCCACTCTCCTCTATGCCACTAACTTTTAGCCAAGCTGAACAGCAGCGACGCCGGTGTACAGCATGGCTAAAATACATTGACAATGCCAGTAGCTCTTGTATAGGCGAGACTTATTGGCTTCGCCAATGCTTATTAATATATATATATATATATATATATATATATATATATATAAATATATATATATATATATATTTATTTATATATATATTCACTGAAAAAACCATAGGTTTCACACCAGTTATAGTTAGGAATTAGCATTTAAAAAACCTATTAAATTCACTGAAAAAACCATAGGTTTCACACCAGTTATAGTTACCTGGAAATTTTACTGACATAAAACCATTGAAATTCCCACGTTATAGTTAGTTGGACTCACTATAACTTGCGTGCCTGCAATGCACTGCTGATGACGTCACATATTACATCACTCATGACATGGTCAGTGACATCACTCATGACATCACTGATGACACCATCCAGTGAATGTTTGTCTTTCTGAAAAAGAATTTTTTTTTATATGTATTTGTAAAGTACGATGCAAGAATAAATGGTTAAATAAGTGTGTAAATGGATGTTTGTTTTTAAAATAATTGATTGGTTAACTTCCTTATTAAGTGTATCTTAGTGAATACATATATTAGTAAGTAACTTTTATATATTGAAATGTATGTATCAGTGTTTCACTTTGTGTATAAGTGGCTGTATGGGTTGGTGACTGACTCACTGTTTGTATGTGTTTTCAAGACAGCATATGTACAGGACTGTATGGATGGATGAGTGTGTATATGTGTATGCTATTGAGTAAACGACTGTCTCACTATTGTCTTTTTCAGTAACGACATATGTTTTAATCTAGTATATGTGAGTATTGATTTATAAAACTGAGTATATATGAGAGTGAGAGATTATAAGAGTTCCTGTTTAAATTAGTATGTGTTTATATAAGTGATTGTTTAAGAGAGTAAGTATGTGTAAGTATTCTTAGAAGTAAAGTGGTAGTGTGTGTATAGCTGTATATGCAAATAAATGAATGTTCATTAGTTTTTTTGCATGTGTGAATATGTGTATGAGTAACTTTTGGATGACTGTCAGTGTGTAACAGGATGTATAGGTGTATCACTACATATAATGAGTGAGTATATGTATGAATGACTATATAGAACTGTTTGTGAATGAGTGGATGTGTATATAGATGGTGGAATTACTGAATTGTTTGTTGTAACTGGTATGGGTATCTCCACTTTTTTGAAAATGTTAAATTCTATTCTTGAATATGTGTTTCAAGACTTACATTACACTGAAAGGAGGACTCTCACTCTGTCACAAGGATGGTGTCATCAGTGATGTAATGAGTGATGTCACTGACCATGTCATGAGTGATGTAATATGTGACGTCATCAGCAGTGCATTGCAGGAGCGCAAGTTATAGTGAGTCCAACTAACTATAACGTGGGAATTTCAATGGTTTTATGTCAGTAAAATTTCCAGGTAACTATAACTGGTGTGAAACCTATGGTTTTTTCAGTGAATTTAATAGGTTTTTTAAATGCTAATTCCTAACTATAACTGGTGTGAAACCTATGGTTTTTTCAGTGAATTTCATAGGTTTTTTAAATGCTAATTCCTTTCTATATCGAGTTTCTAACCTATGTTTTTTTTTTACAATTTGCTGTTTTGTGTAAGTATTCATTTTTGAGTTTTTTTTATATCATTTTTTCCTGGGGCGCTCTGGGTGCGCGCTCCGGTAAGCTCTCCGGTAAGCTTTCCGGTAAGCTCACCGGTAATCTCACCGGAAAGCGCACCCAGAGCGCTACTTTCGTTCGTGAAAAAAAATATGAATGAAAAGTTAATAATAATGCAAAACATTTCGTACCATACAAATAAAATCAATTTTTTTTATAAGGAAAATAATTATGCATTTCCGCAAAAGTATGATGACGTCACTTCGGCGCGCAACGTAAGCGCCCTCAGAAGCGCCTAAGTTCGCGCCGCGTATACGCCCCCAGAAGCGCCTACGTTCGTACCACGTATGCGCCCAGGAAGCGCCTACGTTCGCGCCGCGTGTGCACACCCGGAAGCGCTCCGGTGCGCGTAGCGTAAGCACGTCGAGTCATGTGACCTTAAAATAACACTTTTCATTGGTTGCTAACAGTTTTTTTTACAAAGAATGAAATCCCCACCCATTTCCTTCACTTCTTCTTTCACTTTGTGACTGCAAGACCTGCCTTTTTGCTCCTGGATATTTCAAGGTTTTACAATGGCTGCCAGACAATCCAGCAGTGAGGATGAACCAGAATTCATCAATGAAGAGCCTCCTCAACGAAAGTTAAGGAACATTTCATTTGGAAATTTTTTAAAATCCCACCTGGCCAAAAAAAGTGAATGCTCCAAAAGTGGAGTGCAGGATCTGCAAAGAAGAGCTGTCACGGGGTAACCCCTTAAAAAAGTACTCATTTGGGAACTTCACAATGATCCCGCATGTGGAGAGGAAGCACCCCCAGAATTTTGCCCGGGAAAGTGTCAGGGCTCTGACACAAGAGGTTCCCAGTGATTGGTCCTCTACATCCACCGGAGGAGCAACTTCTTCTGGGAGGGGGCAATCGCAGGAGCAGGTGCCAAACATTCAACCTGCATTTAACAATGGTGTCCTCAGATGCAGATACTGCAATCAACTCCTCACCTATGGGGAGCAAAGTGTCCAGCTCATGGTTCGAGCATTGGAGAGCCATCGCTGCCCTTCCCATCCCTAATTTTTTTTGGTTTTTTTGCTCCTGTTGAGCAGTTTCCATTCCCTGTTTTTGTTCCTGTTTAGAAAAAAGAAGAAAACCTCTTTTCAGAACTACCTCCAATTCTCATCAAAGAGCTATATTCTTAAAAAAATGAAAAAAGAGTAAGTGAAATAGAGTGCATTAATAATGGAAAGGAGAATGAGTAAGAAAGAACAGAAAGGTATGAGAGGAGAAAGGAAGTGAAGTAGGAGGTCTGAAAGAAGGTGAGTGTTAGGAAAGAAAGTAAGGAGAAGAAGAGTGAATATGGGGAATGTTGATATTCAAAGAAAATGTTGAAAAAGAACAGGGGTGTGGAAGGATAAAAAAAGATGCATTGCTGGAGTTGAAGGCAGAAGGCCTCATTTATGAAGCCATGCGTCACTTTAACGCCACTAAAGCATCACTTTTTGTGACGCAACAGTCCAATAAAAAATGCACCTTATTTATTCCTACGTCAGGTGTAATGTATGCAAAAGGGACGTATTGACGCAAGAAAGGGTCGTAGAGGTGACACAGTGAATAAACTGGAGGCCTCATTTCTGAAAAGTGACGCATCGCTATGTGAAAACAGCGATGCGTCACTTTTCTGTGCGCACTCCTTATGACATTCCAGATGTGTCATATTTAATGTATGACGAATCAACTCGCAAGGAGTTACAGATACGTCAGTATTTCTGACATACCTGTAAACACAAAATTGACGCATTACTGGAGTGCGTCACAAAAGTGACGCAACTCCAGTAATGCGTCCTTTCACATGGGGAAAGCAACATGTGAAAGGTCTTGCGTCAGTCTTACACCTGCTGTGAGGCAGGTGCAAGATTTTGACGCAACAGCATCCTAAAAGTGACGCAGTGAAATCTCATAGATTTCACTGCGTCGCTATTACGAAGCTTTTTGCGGTGGAACGCCCCCTCTGCATACATTATACCTGACGCAGGTATAATGTGGCGCAGGGTTTAAAAAAGTGACTCATCTACCTAGATGCGTCACTTTTTAAATAAAGCGTAACGATGCAAATTTTTTACACCGCTGGTGCATCACAAAAACTGACGCACAGGCGGCGCAAAACTGGCGGCGCAAGGCACCTTATTTATTCATATTTACAAAGTGGCATTTCTAGGTAAATACGTCACTTTGTAAACCCCTGTGCCACATTATTCCTACGTCAAGTGTAATGTATGCAAAAGGGACGTATTGACGCAAAAAAGGGTCGTAGAGGTGGCACAGTGAATAAACTGGAGGCCTCATTTCTGAAAAGTGACGCATCGCTACGTGAAAACAGCGATGCGTCACTTTTCTGTGCGCACTCCTTATTACATTCCAGATGTGTCATATTTAATGTATCACGAATACACTCGCAAGGAGTTACAGATACGTCAGTATTTCTGACGTACCTGTAAACATAAAATTGGCGCATTACTGGAGTGCGTCACAAAAGTGACGCAACTCCAGTAATGCGTCCTTTCACATGGGGAAAGCAACATGTGAAAGGTCTTGTGTCAGTCTTACCCCTGCTGTGAGGCAGGCGCAAGATTTTGACGCAACAGCATCCTAAAAGTGACGCAGTGAAATCTCATAGATTTCACTGCGTCGCTATTACGAAGCTTTTTGCGGGGGAACGCCCCCTCTGCATACATTATACCTGACGCAGGTATAATGTGGCGCAGGGTTTAAAAAAGTGACCCATCTACCTAGATGCGTCACTTTTTAAATAAAGCGTAATGATGCGCATTTTTTTACACCACTGGTGCGTCACAAAAAGTGACGCACAGGTGGCGCAAAATTGGCAGCGCAAGGCACCTTATTTATTCATATTTACAAAGTGGCGTTTCTAGGTAAATACGTCACTTTGTAAACCCCTGTGCCACATTATTCCTGCGTCAGGTGTAATGTATGCAAAAGGGACGTATTGACGCAAGAAAGGGTCGTAGAGATGACACAGTGAATAAACTGGAGGCTTCATTTCTGAAAAGTGACGCATCGCTACGTGAAAACAGCGATGCGTCACTTTTCTGTGCGCACTCCTTATGACATTCAGATGTGTCATATTTAATGTATGACGAATCAACTCGCAAGGAGTTACAGATACGTCAGTATTTCTGACGTACCTGTAAACACAAAATTGACGCATTACTGGAGTGCGTCACAAAAGTGACGCAACTCCAGTAATGCGTCCTTTCACATGGGGAAAGCAGCATGTAGCATGTGAAAGGTCTTGCGTCAGTCTTATACCTGCTGTGAGGCAGGCGCAAGATTTTGACGCAACAGCATCCTAAAAGTGACGCAGTGAAATCTCATAGATTTCACTGCGTCGCTATTACGAAGCTTTTTGCGGGGGAACGCCCCCTCTGCATACATTATACCTGACGCAGGTATAATGTGGCGCAGGGTTTAAAAAAGTGACCCATCTACCTAGATGCATCACTTTTTAAATAAAGCGTAACGATGCACATTTTTTTAACCGCTGGTGCGTCACAAAAAGTGACGCACAGGCGGCGCAAAACTGGCGGCGCAAGGCACCTTATTTATTCATATTTACAAAGTGGCGTTTCTAGGTAAATACGTCACTTTGTAAACCCCTGTGCCACATTATTCATACGTCAGGTGTAATGTATGCAAAAGGGACGTATTGATGCAAGAAAGGGTCGTAGAGGTGACACAGTGAATAAACTGGAGGCCTCATTTCTGAAAAGTGACGCATCGCTACGTGAAAACAGCGATGCGTCACTTTTCTGTGCGCACTCCTTATGACATTCCAGATGTGTCATATTTAATGTATGACAAATCAAATCGCAAGGAGTTACAGATACGTCAGTATTTCTGACGTACCTGTAAACACAAAATTGACGCATTACTGGAGTGCGTCACAAAAGTGACGCAACTCCAGTAATGAGTCCTTTCACATGGGGAAAGAAACATGTGAAAGGTCTTGCGTCAGTCTTACACCTGCTGTGAGGCAGGCGCATGATTTTGACGCAACAGCATCCTAAAAGTGACGCAGTGAAATCTCATAGATTTCACTGCGTCGCTATTACGAAACTTTTTGCGGGGGAACGCCCTCTCTGCATACATTATACCTGACGCAGGTATAATGTGGCGCACTTTTGTTAGTCCTTACTACACGATGGGGATCAGAAAACTTAGACGAACCCTTGGGCAAGATTCAGGAACATTTGACCTGCACAAAATCCCCTACCTTTACCTTGAGCTGTCTTGTGCAAGGCTGAATGTACCTTTTCTGGGCTTCAGCTCTTTTCTTGTTAACATCTTGTAATTTGGCTGTTTGTAAACTGAATGTACCCATCCATCCTCTTAACATTTTTGAAGAAGGAATGTGACCCCTGAGTAAAATGAATGGAGAGACTTCTGTGTCAGAGTTAGGAGTAGTGCGTACAGCCCATAATAAATGTGTTAGCTCTTTTTTGCAATCAAATTACTAGCCTTGGAAAGTTGTATATTCTCCTTGATTACTCTATTAAACCTCTCAATAAGACTATTACTCCTAGGGAGACAGAGGGATGTCTTGGTATGTTTTATGTCTATGAAGTTTAAACATTTCTCAAATTCTGAGGATGTAAATAGACAACCATTGTCAGACACTATTTCATCAGGGACGCCATCCCTCGCAAAAAGAAACTCTAAAAATTCTATGATGTAAGAAGTTGTGGGAACTTAAACAAATTTCAACTCTGGCCAATGACTGTAGTAATCTATGATAACAATACCATAATCGGAACCACCATATTCAGACAATTTCAGAGGACCAATGATATGTATAACTAACTTAGAGTATGGTTTTGGAGGAACCTCAACAGCTTGAATGGGGCTGGGAACTGTCACTTGAGTCTTGTCACTAATAGCACAGTAGAGACAATCTCTTACAAAATGCCAAGAACTAGGGTTTTAGTGGATAGGAACTAAAGGCGCTCTGCAAATTAGGGGAGGTCAGTTGGATACAAGCCTATTGGTTACGGTGCTAACAGGAAAGGGGCGACCCTACTAACCCCTTACTTTGTGGTGGAAAGACCAACCACATACAACAATTGCAACAGTCCTGTGCACACGTACAGATCAAAACTACACAGTGTATGCGCAATCAAAACACATTTAGGACAATATTCGCAGTAGGTTCCATGGTTCCTTTAATGTGTCACAGCACAAAGAACAGCCAGCCGACACGTGTTTCGTCAGAGAAATAGTGGTCTCCGACTCCTCAGGGCTGGAAATGATACAAAAGAACTTACTCAGCACAAAGTATACATAATTAAGTCAGGTAAACAAACTCTCATTATGGAAAAAAACGGCATCACCCAACACACGTGGAAACCACATCACAATTAAAGCCCAAACCTTTGGACTTGGGCAAACCCCAAATAGGGCCTTGTAACGACCGGATTCTTAGACCAGATGGGATAAGCTCCTCAGAGCACCTCCAACCCAGTCGGAACGTAATCACCTCCCTCCTTAGAACGTATTTACAATAGGTATATATTTAGATTTCTTGCACCTAAGGATGGGGAAATAGCAATATACATGCATAGGTTTTCTACAATATCCCACTCATACCAGTCTCACGGCAACTTAGGCCCAGACTAGTCTACCCTGGGGCAGTTCTGATTAATTACCATTACACACTGACCACAGTCAGTGCTCACTCGGCAAGTCGCAATCCTGTGTGCCTACACACTAGTCTGAAGTCCTAGTGCTCTCTTCCTCACAGCCCGGTCCACAATCCGGCGGACCTAAGCACTAGTGTCCCCCCTAGTGTTCTCTCACTCACAGCCCGATCCGCAGATCTACACACCAGTCTCCCACCTGGTGTTCTCATTAACGCCGCTTACCAACGACGATCACTCTCCTATGAATACCTTTGGAAGGAATCTCTCATTGGCTACTCGGGAAATGGTACTACAATAACAGGGATTACCATAACTTGCCAAATTAAAGCGTGTACCATCTATTCTTCACACCAAGAGTCCCTCTCTCCCTCATTGCTCAGTCACCTCTTACCTGACCGGGAATTACATCCGTTCATGAAAACAATGCCTGACTAGAAGACCAGGTTACCCTGATTGAACAAGAATACGAGGCACATGTTGGTTCACTAAGAACTGGGGTATTTTATTACAATGACCATAAAAACACAATACTATACTATAACATATATCCTGCAAAGAAAAGTGAAAGGTTAGAATGTGCACACGACACTATAGGTTATGGACAGACGTCACCTTATGGACACGAAGTCGGGGTTCGGCAGTCATTTAGGTTCCCTTCTCGTCTGTGCCTTGGCTCGTCTTAGAATCACACCTCAGCAGTCACGAGTACACATCTGCACCGCTATGCTCTGCCTTCTCTGCTTTCCTCCAAGTCACTGGATCCTTCCTTTAATTAACTGCTGTCTCTCTCTCTCTCTCTGGCCGTTCTGCACTACTTCTCTTTCCTCTTCAGTCTTTCTCAGAGAGTATCAGCTTCATGATCTTTCTCGGACTTCAAAATGGCGACTGTCTGCCTGGAAATAATTAACCAACAGACACCCCCCGGGAGGCCAATTGTCTCCGGCTGTGATTCAGCATTGGAACCTATTTCCAAGTATATTGATTTCTTTTTAAAGCCCTTTCTACCTCAGGTTAAGTCCTACCTGAGGGACACAATTGATTTCATCAACAAATTGCAAGACACTTCAGTAGATGGTGAAAACGAACTGATGGCCACAATGGACGTCAATTCATTGTATACACAGATTCCTCAAGATGAGGCTCTTGAAGTAATGGAATATTACCTTGAGCAGCGTGAGAGACCCCATAGGGTCCCCACCGCCTTCATTATTTCATTGGCAGAAATTTCTTTGAGAAGCAACTATTTCAAATTTGAAAATGAATTTTTTATTCAGATCAAGGGGACAGCCATGGGTTGTCCCTATGCGCCGGAAATGGCGGTACTGTACATGGCCCAGTACGAAGAAAAATTCATTTATCAAAATAACCCCTACAGTAACAACATCAAACAGTGGGCACGGTATATCGATGACATCTGGCTACTGTGGCAGGGTAGCCAGATGGAGCTGGACAACTTCTATCACTGGGTGAATGCAAGGCACCCAGACATAAAATTCTCAATTGATTCTAGCAATAAGAAAATGACCTTTCTGGATGTGGAAGTAGGCATTGAAGGGGATAGGTTCTCAACCTCATTATTCAAAAAACAGACAGACAAAAACACCATTTTACATTACAACAGTGCGCATCCCCAAGGTCTTAAACAAAATTTACCATATGGCCAATTACTAAGGATTAGACGAAACTGTTCTGAAATAACCAACTTTGAGACACATGCAGCTACATTCTGCGATGAAATGATCAAGAGAGGCTACCCAAAAAAATTGCTAAAGCATTCCGCGAAAAGAGCGAGATATACCCTTAGGGAAGAGCTCCTTCAAATAAAACCAAAAAAGGAACTGAACAAACTGGTTTGTGTCACCACATATGGGGCCCATACCAATAAATTCAGACAAATAATACTGCGAAATTGGCACCTACTTGAGGGTTTGGAAAACCCCCTGGAAAAACCAATCTTCGCGATGAGAAAAAATCCAAGTATTGGCCAACAAATCATCCGGGCGGACAGTTATGTCGCTAAGCCAAAGAGTGATCTTATATCACAGTGGAAATTAAAACCCATAACTGGACACCACAAATGCGGTACGTGTGCCTCCTGTAGTAGCACCGTAGAAGGAAATGAATTCATTCACAGTGGCATCAAATGGAGACATGAGATGCATACAAACTGTAAAAGCAAGAACGTAGTTTACGCAATAATGTGTGCCTGCGATAAAGTATATATTGGTAAAACCTGCCAACAAGTGAATGCCAGAATTACACAACACCGATCACGACTAAAGAAAAGAGTCCCAAATGCCCCAATGGTTGACCATTTCACGGCCCTTGATCACAAGGAGTCCGATTTCACTTGGACAGTGCTATCAAGCGTTGACCCTAAACATAGGTCGCCAGATGTTGAGCAAGCGCTGCTACGTAAGGAAGCATACCTTATCATGAAGTTTGACAGCATCAACAAAGGATTAAATTCAATGAGTGAATTGAATAGACTATAAGTATTGCCTTATTTCACTACAACTCCCAGAAGGCACTTCCCTGGTGCTCTCGCAACACTCTCCTCCTATTGGTTCAAAAAGTTTTAAGAACCCGACTGGTAACAGCCGGTCTAAACAACACTGAAGATTCAGACTGAGGATTGTAGCGAGAGGAGATGCAAGCAAAGAATTAGGTAAGCGGACACTTCCAGAACGCTTAAACTAGCTTTAGAATCCCAACTTCAAGTACAGCGCCCTTGAAATGTTCCTTTAATGTTGCAGATAAAAAGAAAACTGCACGAGTATTGAATTACAAGAAGGATTAAAGATACCATCTAAAGCGTGTGAAGAATCGCGGTGAGTGGCTCAGCGGCTCACTACCCAGAGCGATTAAAAATAATGTTTTTTCACCGCCCCGTTTTTAAATACAGGCAGAAACTATAATGGCATTTGGGTTACTTATTTTCACAGAAACACGTGAGAAGAGTGGTTCCGTGTAACCGTAACTAAGATAGAAGGAAAATAACAAACAATATTGACCCTTCAGGAAACATTCAGAAAGGTAAAAACACTCTGCCTTGGCTTCGCATAATGGCTGACTATCATCATTGAATGATGTTGGATAGTTTTATCTAACATGAACCAATAACTTTTATATTTTTCTAGAAGCAGGCACACAGCTTTAATCAAAGATTCAAGTGTGACCTTTACCTCTACAGCTCAGAGGTAAGGCGCCTTGTTTTTTTAGCAATTCTAAAGAATTGAAAACCCAAGGAAGGGGTACTAATAAGCATACATATGTTTTTTATCATTAGGATAAGGATTGGAAAAAGATTCACTCAGCCCTGATGAGAGTGTGGGAACAGGTTACCCACACTTGAAACGCGTCGGCATAAAGGACTAAACCCCATAAGTTTGACATAAAGGATTAAATCCTAAATTTCTGAAGAAGTCTGTTGTTGACAAAGGGGACTGAACCTTATCGATTGAAAATAGCTGTTGGCATTTCAGTATTTTTGAAATGATTGCATGTATGCATTGATATCTATTGAATAATAAGTTTGACATCGTATTTGATTTCACTATTTTTTTCCACCTGTTTGTTTTAAACTCACGTCATATCATGAAATGAAATGTATTGACTGTTCTATGTTTGCACATATGTTTTTGTAAAAATCACTCACTTAAACGTGTGGCTATTTTTGTGGAGAACTCCTTTTTCTCTTTCTAAAAAATATCGCTTTTTTGTAAAAATAACGAATAAAAGGCATAAATAATTGCCGAGATGAACATGATAAAGTTGGTTAATTTCTTGCTCTAAATAAGTTGAGACTAAACAATTGGAAGTGTGGGTACTTTCTTCTTTTTCCAATGGAAATAATTAATGGCATTGATGCTAACGGCTAGCTGCCGCCTACAGACTGACTGACTCACTGCCTCATGCTTTCGCTAATATGGAAGCTTGTCCTTTCATGGAAAGTTACGGCCAGTAACCTGCCGCCCACCAATTCTTGTACCTCCCCATACCAAGGACACGCTCTCAGCCGGCCGGCCTGATGTTGTGTCTTCGGAGTGGAGAAAAATACAGTCTTTCGATAAGGGCCAGCCTGAGCCGGTTCTCTCCAGGCGAACAACACTTCGAAACTAAAACATTACACTTGACCTAGAAGCATCTCAAGCTGCCGGGCAGAAAGTAAGATGGAGTCTCTCCCGTTTGAGGCCTACAAGGCCCGAAATAAGCATAACTCCATAGAAGGTATACTAACACCCTTGCAAAAGGACGGATTATCACTAATACTAATGAATCTATCCCTTAACATAAGTTTATAAGCCCTGATCTAAGGAAAAGGGTACGAAAGTGCATTACTGTGTCTTATGAATAGGCCCTGTCTATAGTTCTAATTCCTGCACTAGAATGATAATAGACTAGAGTCACATCCAATCATCCTCCCTCAAAGGAGGGCCGAAAAAGTCGGTCAGAACACTTCACCCTTGACTCCAGTCTATTAATCATTCGCTATATGGAACTAACATCTGTGGAAGAATAATAGGAAACAAAACTAACTGATCTATTCCTCTTGCCGAATCTACAGTATTGGAGTAGGGAAGGATTGCACTGAATAAAGCAGCAATAGCTACTAAAACACTAATAGAAATCATAATACCCCCTAATATTTGTCGTAGGGAATGTAAGTCAGGTAACCAATTGAAGAGCCAGTCGAGCCAACCCTGATCAATGTGTTTTCTAACCTCCTCAGTCAAGTCATGAAGTTTGTCAATATGAGCTTGAATAGATTTGGTATGGTCAGAGAGATTGAAACAGCAAAGACCTTCAAAATCAGAACAATCATGCCCATGTTTTAACAAAAGGTAATCAATGGCCGCACGATTTTGTAAAATAGCTCTGCGTTCACCCTGGGCATCTAATAACATATCCGATAAAATGGTAGAAGTTTGATTAATTGATTTGATCATCCAACAGGCCATTTTCCCAATTGATTTGGCGTTATAAACAGCCAATGCTGGGACACCAATAATGGAAATAGCTAAACTAAGGTATTCCGATTTAGAATAAAGATGTAGGGAAGAATCACAGTCCTCATGTAACATCATAGCATCACGAACTATACGGGAATAGGTATTGGGATGTGAGGAAAACATTAATAAACTCAGTCTAGTGATGGCACACGGGCCTCCGGAAATATTTGCGGGAATATAGGGCCAAGAGGTGTTGCCACAAGAAAATAGCCAACCAGAAGGTAACAACATTGTACGGTAATGGCTAGGGGCAACTACTATACTTTTACAGGTCATATTATTTTTAACAGAAGTACATGATTTCGGGAGTCTTCGGGAACACAAAGTTCGTTCATGAGTCGAAAAAGAGGTGGCTGCTTTAAGTTTCAGTTTTACACATTCAGTAATTGCATTAGGATCACAAGTCAGGAAAAAGCACAAGTCGCCCTGCGTGATATTATAGGTAGTGATCTGAGAATGAATTGGGGGAATGGAATCTGAAAGAATACTACATAAAGGGCAATACTCGTGAGCGGCAAAATCGCCGAGAATTACATTGGGTCGGACATTTGATATATTAAAAATATGCTTCAAAGTCTCTATTGAGGCAGGGACAGCAACCAAGCAGGTCGCTAGAATATCAGTTACTGAACGCATAGGTGTCAAGCAGAAATGTGGAGAATTAGTAACTCGTTTAGCCAGAGTTGTCCAAAAGTTCGATGATGAATCCCACGCAGCGAAGGAACGCGGTACTCGGATTCTCGAATCAACCAAAGTCTGTGGGTTCCCTCCTCTCCCGACGTAGCAGACCAAAAGGAGTCCAACGCCGGCACATCCTGCAGCAGCAGTCCAGAGAATGATCTGAAAGAAAATCAAATACAGGCATTATTCATTCTCGTAAGTAACATTTGTCAGCCGGGACAGCTTCCCAGCTATCTTTCCCTGGTTTCATTACCAATATGGTATTGTCATGACCGGTTGCAATGACTTCAGCTTGTTCAGGGGGATTTTTAGGCGATTGCACCCATATTCTCGCTCCAGGATTGTCCGTAGAGCCAAAACCTTTCTGGCCTCGCACAGTTAGCAATGTTGGGGCAGTGCCTTTCTGAATCTCACCACTGAAAACAGGCATAATTAACAATTGAGCAACTCGGTCAGTCTTTTGAATCGATAAATCAACCTCACTGCTATTCAGCAGGAGGACCTTAATCTCTCCCTGATAATCACTGTCAATCACTCCTCATAGTACTTGAACACCTTTTAAGGCAAGGCCCGATCTAGGGGCAATCAGTCCAAAACTTCCAGCTGGTATACAGACACCAATGCCTGTTTCTATAATGATTCGATCTTTACTTTTAAGCACAGTATCATTCATGGCATGCAGGTCCAAGCCTGAGGAACCTGGGGTTGCTCTGCATGGAGCCAGGGCTCCGGGGGAAATTTCCCAATACATAACAGTATTGCCAACGGTGTCAGGTTTCGCATTAACATTTGGGGGAAACATACGCATCAAAGGAGATTCAGCATTCAGAAAAGGACGATTGTTCAGAATCAATATTGCTTGAAACAAATGATCTCTCCAATTTTTACACTTATTGTCAGTTAATTTTCGCAATTGTTCTTTAAGCAAACCATTCATTCTTTCAATAAGGCCTGATGCCTGTGGATAATATGGAATATGAAACACCCATTCAATATTGTTTTCCACACAAAATTCCTGTACCAATCTTCCACGAAAGTGGGATGCATTATCAGATTGAATTTGAAATGGAGCGCCATAATACAATATAATTAATTCCAATGTTTTAATGGTATTCACTTGGGTAGCTTGTTTGCAGGGAAAGGCCACCAAAAGGCCACTGTAGGTATCGACAATTGTACAAACATATTGACAATTTTTGCTCATAGGGAGCGGACCAATATAATCAATCTGCCAAATTTGAGCGGGCAATTTTCCTCGATGTAAATGACCTTTAACAATTTGTGGTACTTTTCGTTGTCTAGAATGTTGACAGATGGGACAATGCAGAATAGTATCTTTAATGTAATTTAAAGGAATATAAATTCCTCGATCGGCGGCCCACCTGCTAGTGGCTCTTTCTCCAAAATGTCCTGCTTTCTGGTGGGCCCACCTCGCCAATCCCGCCAAATCAGAATCTTGCATGTCCACCACTGCCTCAGCAATTTTAGATTTCTCATCTGCAATGTTATGAAAGAATTTGTCAAGGGAGTCTATCGGAGTATGAGCATCCACATGAAAGATTGTCACAGTACTCTGTGGGAGCATTTCCCAAATTTCTTGCCATAATTTTTTTCCCCACAGTTCTTTCAAATGCAATTCCCAAATATGAGAATGACAAGTTGGTAACCAAACCGCCAGTCCATTAGCCGTGGACCAGGAATCAGTAAAAATATGGCATGTGCCAGGTAATTCTTGTTTCAAAACTTGGTAAACTGCATATAACTCAGCAAATTGACTACTCTTTCCTTCACCAGTAGTACTCAACAATTTCTGTGTGATCGGGTTATAGGACACTGCCTTCCAATGCCGGTTCTCTCCAATGAACCTCGCTGAACCATCGGTAAACCACACATGTTTTCTGTCCTCCACGGACAAATCATCAAATGGCTTACCCCACTTGACAGGAGATTCCTGTATTGCAGGTACGGAGCAATCACTTCCAGTCTCATTTGATGGCGCCTGCGCCACTTGCTCATGTAATGCTGCCACACCTTTCGGACCCACATGTGCCCTGTCCTGAATGTACCATTTCCACTTAATCACACTCGCCTCTTGAGCATGTCCAATTCGATGAGTTTTCGGCGAACTCAAAACCCACTGCATAATAGGAATTTCAGGTCTCAAAATCACATCATGACCCAAAGTCAATTGCTCGGTATCCACCAGAGCCCAATAACATGCAAGCAACTGTTTCTCAAAAGGTTTATAACACTCACCAGCCTCAGGTAACTTTTTAGTCCAAAAACCTAATGGTACTTTTTGTCTGTCTTGTTTTTGCCACAGACTCCAATTTGCATAAAGACCTTGCACGGACACATTAAAATCCACATCACCCTCGCACACAGGCCACAGATCCAAGGCGTACTGAATGGCTTCTTTTGCCAAATTAAACGCATTCTGTTGTGGTTCACCCCATTCAAACACATTCTTTTTGCGAGTGACTCGATATAAAGGAGCCAATATCTGACTCAAATGTGGAATATGCTGACGCCAAAAGCCGAACAGGCCAATGAAGCTCTGGGCTTCCTTCCGATTTCTTGGGACTGCAAAATCTAAAACTTTTTGTTTAACCTGCGGGATCACCTCTCTGTGACCTTCATGCCAATTGATACCTAAAAACTTTACATTTTGGGATGGACCTTGTAACTTATCAGGATTCATTTCCCAACCTTTTTCACGTAAGCACTCAAGGATTTGATCTAATTGGGTCTGAACTTGATCTTGCGTTTCACCTTGAATTAAAATGTCGTCAATATAATGACACACATGAATTTGTGGGTGTACAGATACTTCGGACAAATGTTCCGCCACCAGCCGGTGACAGATCGTAGGACTGTGTACATAACCTTGAGGAAGACTTCTAAACGTCATTTGACGCCCATTCCATGTAAAACTGAATTGTTCCTGACACTCGGGGGCAATCAGAATTGAAAAGAAAGCATTAGCAATATCAATGGACGCTTACCATGTACCTGGATGCTTTTGGATTCTTTCAATTAAGGTAATAATGTCTGGTACTGCAACAGTCAAAGGGGGTGTGTGTTTGTTCAGCTCTCGATAATCAACAGTCATGCGCCAAGAATTATCACTCTTGCGCACGGGCCAAACAGGATTATTCCAAGCAGAAGTAACCGGAGTTATAACTCCTGCATCAACCAAATCCTGAATAGTGGCACTAATCTCTTCATGGCCACCTGGAATACGATATTGCTTCTGAGAAACAACTTTTGTAGCTTGAGGGATTTTTATGGGGGGCATTCGTAAAGGACCAACCCGTACGGGTCTGGACGATATGTAGTGTTTAGTTCCAAATTGATAACAGCCGTCATCTAAATGCAAAATCATTCCTTTTAAAATGTCAATTCCAATTATATACTCCAAGAGTGGTACACCTAATACAGAATATTCTTTTCGGGGAATTCTGCCTATTCTCATTTCAAGTGTAGTTTGCACTGCGGGAGTTTCCTTTCCACCTAAACCAGTAATTGTGAAAAATTGGCCTTTGAATTTCTTTGATTTACCATGAATAAGAGTGGCCTCCGCTCCTGTATCTACCAATGCTCGGGCCCTTTGGATATTACGATGTTTCCAAAAAATTTCAATATCTACATAGGGTCTATTGTCTTTGTGAGCCCACCTGCGTACTGGAGCTTGACCTATTTCCTAGTCATTCTTACTGCGTTCTGTCAACCAGGACAAATCAGGGTAAATGCTCTCATGTTTCTTGGGTATCAAAACATCTTGTTCATATCCATCTCCATTACAAAATGGATTCTTGTCATCTGCATAATGCTGTGAATTACGATTGGAAAGCCTGTGTCGATCCTCCCTTCTCCTCAACTCAGGGGACTGATCCCTTTCATCTCTATATCTGTTGTAGCCACGATCATCTCTCCCCCTTTCTTTTTCCCATCTCGCCCCCTCTCCTTCCCACGACGAGGGGACACATCACGTTCATATCGCCGATCAGCACATCGATCAGAATCAACCCGACGATTGTCATCACCACTGTCATCAGAACAACCACGATCACAATCATTTTTACGCACACGCCGGGCATCCTCCTTCCGATCCAAACCACGCTTGCGAAATATGTCCCATAAGCGATTATTAGGCTCACCATCAATGTCCTCCTTTTTCACACCATCATCCAACAGTGCCAGAAACATATCACGTCTAGAGAACTTATAATCTCCAGCAGTACGACCCTCCGGTCTGGACTGTCTCTCAGATTTAAACCAGTCACCCAACTCACCAAGCTGACGGACAGATTCAAGCACCATAGATAAAGCATTGCCAGTTTGATTAATTAACAAAGTCATCATAACCTGCTTATAAGCAACAGGGGAAGAACGCATAATGCAATTTCGCACAGAAGATGTCAATAAACCATCCAACAACCTGTCAGCAGTACTGAGAAAAATCGCAGTTTTCATCACCTCCTCTTTTAATCGCTGCGCCGCATCACGCAAAGTGTACCACGGCTTGTCATTGATAGGCCAGTCAGATTCAGTAGGGTATTTATGGCTACAACCATCAGTCGCTAACTGGAGCAGACTAATCTGGCCAGCACCATTGAAATTTTGAAAATGATCTTGTACAATGGAATCGGAACTCAAAGAGCAAAATTTCAAGGCATCTCCTGCATCTAACATGATACCTGCAGCGCCCAATTCATAAAGGCGCACCATCCACGTAAGTAAGGCCTCACCAGGCCGTTGTCGAAATCGTTGTAAAATATCACTCACCTCTTGTTGAGTAAAGTCTTCCAAGCTATCCAAAGCAATACCATTCGGATTACCAGGAGCTTGCTGTAATTTGCGTCGAAAAACCGGATGCGCAGAAACCTCCGGACGAGCATCCGAAGAAGCCCGATCCATAGATTTAGAAGAACGAGCAGGACGAGATACGTCATCAGAATGGGAAGAGCGACCACGGCCGCTAGAATCATCATTTTTATCACAAGAAGCAGATTTACAATCACGTCCGGAGCGAGAAGACTCGCATCTATCAGCCTCCTCAGCCGAGGAGCCAGAATCATTCGAGTCCCAGATATTACCATCCCACTCGTCGGGGTTCCAATCCAGTCCGGCTTTCGCCACGACTAGATGCACTTTCCGTTTACAAACACAACCACAATGGTGTCTATACTTATATTTCGCAATGCGAACAGCAGCCCTTTCGGCTATAGTCTGATAAGTCTCAAGTTTGTCGGCAAGCAATTTATTTTGACATCGCAAAAGAGTATGCGCATTTTGCACCTCAACAA
Organism: Lissotriton vulgaris; assembly: GCF_964263255.1. Lineage (NCBI taxonomy): Eukaryota > Metazoa > Chordata > Amphibia > Caudata > Salamandridae > Lissotriton > Lissotriton vulgaris. The sequence goes on along the minus strand of NC_141699.1, from coordinate 383,899,748 downwards.
ACTTCTCCTCCATATCCACAAATCGTTGCTGTAATTTCACAAATTTCTCATGAAGAATTATATATGCAGTCAAAACAATCCAACCTCTGCGTCCTAAAATAGGAAGCTCATCACCCTTCACTACTGGTGCCTTCTGCAAGCAAGAAACCACATCAGCTGGCTCCGCCAGCTCCAAACAAGAAGTCCAATTCTCACTCAAACCAGTAGAATCGGCCCACTCACGGGCCAAGGCCCGGTAAGGCATTGATTCCCAGCCGGGAATTTCAACAGGCAATTTAAAAGTAGATTTCGATTTTCGCGAAAACAATTTAGCACACAAAAAAGATATACACAATTATCAACAAATAATATGCAAAAGAAAATACGTACGAGCTGAGCGCAAACCAACAAGATCAAAACAATACAGCGCACACAGGCTTCGTAAACAGTTCGTGACGCCAGATGTAACGACCGGATTCTTGGACCAGATGGGATCAGCTCCTCAGAGCACCTCCAACCCAGTCGGAACGTAATCACCTCCCTCCTTAGAACGTATTTACAATAGGTATATATATAGATTTCTTGTACCTAAGGATGGGGAAATAGCAATATACATGCATAGGTTTTCTACAATATCCCACTCATACCAGTTAGTCTCACGGCAACTTAGGCCCAGACTAGTCTACCCTGTGGCAGTTCTGATTAATTACCATTACACACTGACCACATTCAGTGCTCACTCGGCAAGTCGCAATCCTGTGTGCCTACACACTAGTCTGCCGTCCTAGTGCTCTCTTCCTCACAGCCCGGTCCACAATCCGGCGGACCTAAGCACTAGTGTCCCCCCTAGTGTTCTCTCACTCACAGCCCGATCCGCAATCCGGCTGATCTACACACCAGTCTCCCACCTGGTGTTCTCATTAACGCCGCTTACCAACGACGATCACTCTCCTATGAATACCTTTGGAAGGAATCTCTCATTGGCTACTCAGGAAATTATACTACAATAACAGGGATTACCATACCTTGCCAAATTAAAGTGTGTACCATCTATTCTTCACACCAAGAGTCCCTCTCTCCCTCATTGCTCAGTCACCTCTTACCTGACCGGGAATTACATCCGTTCATGAAAACAATGCCTGACTAGAAGACCAGGTTACCCTGATTGAACAAGAATACGAGGCACATTTTGGTTCACTAAGAACTGGGGTATTTTATTACAATGATCATAAAAACACAATACTATACTATAACATATATCCTGCAAAGAAAAGTGAAAGGTTAGAATGTGCACACTATAGGTTATGGACAGACGTCACCTTATGGACACGAAGTCGGGGTTCGGCAGTCATCTATGTTCCCTTCTCGTCTGTGCCTTGGCTCGTCTTAGAATCACACCTCAGCAGTCACGAGTACACGTCTGCACCGCTATGCTCTGCCTTCTCTGCTTTCCTCCAAGTCACTGGAACCTTCCTTTAATTAACTGCTGTCTCTCTCTCTCTCTGGCCGTTCTGCACTACTTCTCTTTCCTCTTCAATCTTTCTCAGAGAGTATCAGCTTCATGATCTTTCTCGGACTTCAAAATGGCGACTGTCTGCCGGGAAATAATTAATGGCATTGATGCTAACGCCTAGCTGCCGCCTACAGACTGACTGACTCACTGCCTCATGCTTTCGCTAATATGGAAGCTTGTCCTTTCATGGAAAGTTACGGCCAGTAACCTGCCGCCCACCAAATTCTTGTACCTCCCCGTACCAAGGACAGGCTCTCAGCCGGCCGGCCTGATGTTGTGTCTTCGGAGTGGAGAAAAATACAGTCTTTCGATAAGGGCCTGCCTGAGCCGGTTCTCTCCAAGCGAACAACACTTCGAAACTAAAACATTACACTTGACCTAGAAGCATCTCAAGCTGCCGGGGCAGAAAGCAAGATGGAGTCTCTCCCGTTTGAGGCCTACAAGGTCCGAAATAAGCATAACTCCATAGAAGGTATACTAACACTCTTGCAAAAGGACGGATTATCACTAATACTAATGAATCTATCCCCTAACATAAGTTTATAAGCCCTGATCTAAGGAAAACGGTACGAAAGTGCATTACTGTGTCTTATGAATAGGCCCTGTCTATAGTTCTAATCCCTGCACTAGAATGATAATAGACTAGAGTCACATCAAATCATCCTCCCTCAAAGGAGGGCCGAAAAAGTTGGTCAGAACAGGCCTGCGTAGAGCGGAAATCACACAAATTGGCACAGGAAATCATATATTGTGCGAAGGAGCGCAGCATGAGACAAGAGTCAAGTAGTGCTCAATGAACAATGAACAGGGTGCCACCACGAACACCAGAGACCAAACAAATCAGTGAAGCACATATGACGCAGCCCCAAATGGAATAGAAAAGTAACATATCTAAAGTCAAGGTAGACTGTATGTAGAATCTAAACAATAAGAGAAATAGGGAGGGTAGTGGGGGAAAGAAAAGGACATCTGTACAGGAGAATCAATGTGTATTCAATAGATTGCAAAGGACAATAAATGACAAGGGTCAAAGTTGATTAGGAGGGACTTACTCCTGACAGGTGATAATTCCAACCCGGTCGGGTTCAGAAAGAAGGTACTAGTCTAGTGTATTATCTCAAAAGTAACAAACACTGGAAGGAAAAAGGAAGGGTAAAAATATAGCATAAGAGTGGACCTAATTAAGCACCATGTTACTATTTGAACTCAGCATGTAGCCATACCTGTACGTTGATGCTACAGATTGTGTAGACTATAATAGAGAAAAAGAGAAAAACACCCAGTAAGGACAGAGCCTCGAGTAACAGGACATTTGATCACATGTCAAAACTAGGTTAGTAAGAAGGAGTGAAGGGGGGGGGGGTTGAAATTAGGAAGTAATAGAAAACACGCTCACCGGGTAGGATAAAATGTACTGGTAACTGTGGGAAGAGTATAAAAGATACAGTGAGTCGCTCAGTTGCTCACACTATGGTACTTCACTTCAATGTGCCCGACATTTGCAAGTAGAAGCCTCACCTTTTGTAAGTATTGCGACACTCTACCGCCAATACGAGGTCAAAAGGGAACAATAATCCCACCAGCAAGTATACCTAAGTGAGATGACAAGCAAATCCACCCGGCAGATACCAAAATATGAAGGTAATGTAAATCATCACCAAAATCCAGTGCCCATGTGTTAAAGTAAAAGCGCACTCATGTCTGAGACCGCAATATGTTCAATGTTGGTCTCCAATGACACATGTGTGTGTCTCACTATATCCTGTGAGTAAAAAAATGTAGAACCAGCACGGAAATAGACACTGTGTCGCGTAATTCACACTAACAATCGTAGCCATAGCGTGGGGCTAAATTCCCGTCTTGTCGGTTTCAAATCAATCCGGAAGTGAGGTTGCAATCACCCAGTATTGAAATACAGTCGCGGGTCGAAAACAACTAGACCACAACTGTAGTACGCCCAAAAGACAGGAAGTGCGGTATTCCTCGCATAGTAAACCAAGACCTGATGTTGAGGAAGACTAATCTGTGACACTGACACATTGTTCACACCCCACAACATAGGCTTCCATAAATGCGGGTTCTGTGGTGTCTGCAGGTATGCCAAAAATAAAGTAAGAACATTTAATGGACTGAACAATAAGACTTATGAGATAAGGACTAACATCAATTGTACCACCAGATTCGTGATTTACATTATTGAGTGCAAATGTGGAAAGAAATGCTTGGGCAGCACCATCAGGTCACTGAAAGAGAGAATTGCTGAAACGTGAGGGCCTTACGCCAATGTAATGCGAGATAACCAGTAGCCACACATGCAGCCTTGAAAAGTGCGCAAAGGAAAAACAAGGTAAAGCCTACGGACCACTATTATGTCTATCTAGTTATAAGACTGGATACCATCAATTGTCCAATCTTAAGTTAATCATTCGCAAAACAAATTAATTGCAATCATTTTTTACTAAGAGTATCTCCAAGCAGATAGCCAAATGCACAGAACAATCAAATGTGTAATTCAACGTATTTTTTAATTAAACCACATTAAACCTTGATTATTGGTATCTTACATTAAACTGAACAAAACTGTACACAATTCATATATACAAACAAAACACATATACATTTGTTTTACATATATACACTTCTTTTAGGAACCAAACTCGCGGTTCTAATGCCCCACTTCTTTAAACAAGGATGTCAATGTATCATTCTTTAACATAACATTCCTTCACTTTAGATCACCAAAACAAAGCAAAACCTAATGTCAGGCGACGTCTTCCTCAGGGTCTGTCGTGAAGTAATAAGGGCCCACCTCTCGATACCTCCAATTCGGAATGTAATTACTACACAGAATCTTGGAGTGATCAAGCGAGGGGAAAAGGGAATTGGGAAGGGAACTGCGGGGAAGGAGATCTGAAAAGGAAAAGTTAGTAACAAAATATTCTGCAAATTCTAAGTTGGCTATGACCTTTGTACCAAGACTGAGAATATTCTAAAACACAAGCCTTTAAACAAGCTCTCTAAAAATCCGATAAGCCTCCTGCACAGTTGTATTCAAGAATCAAACTCTTTATTAATTCTGTTGTTAATTTTCAATCACTTGTAAAGAGCAACTTTCAATCCTTGTGAATTGCGACTTTCAATCACTTGTGAATAGCGACAGATTCTTCATCAAAGAAATAACACCACACTTCAGCAAATAAACTCCTTTACCGAAGTCTTGAAGGACTAACTAAATGAATACCACATAAACATCATCAGCAAAGAATAACCCTCTTTGGCCTCTTCGCCTGAATTCTCAAGAAAGGAATGCGCCTAGACAATTTGCAATAGAAACAGAATTTACGCGCATTCAAATAAGCTTTGCGTTCCCCAGAAATACTTTCAACAACCCTTGCCAGCAATGGATTGCAATTCTCTACTTGAGGAATAAAACATGAAAAGATTGAAGAAATCATCAATAATGAATTGACAGCTTTAATTATCACCTTTTAAAACAAGAAAGCAATTTCAAACATTTTTGCCATGAACTAGGAATTCCTATTCCCTACCTGTAGAGTACGACCTACTCTACCACTCTGATGAATAAAACATCCCCTTGAAATGCTCCAACACGATTCTTCTATACAGGAAAGCTGAAAACGGAGCAAGCTGGAAACTGCCACGCCCCCTGCAACGAACACCGAAAGCCTCCGGTGAATTCCCAATCCAAAACGCTGGAGCTGTGGGAAACAGGAAAGGGAGCAGGAAGAAACCACAGCCACTCCCTAGGAATCGTCCAGAATAGTGAGCGCAGGAGACAGGGCGCGGTCGCGTAAGTTAGCGTGCCTTCGGCGCTTACGCATGCGACTAGTCAACCAAACCTCACGCATTAGGCGTGAGCATGCCAAACCTCACGCATTAGGCGTGAGCATGCCAAACCTCACGCATTAGGCGGAACAGCAGCAGACAGCAGCTAAAGGGCTGGCGACCTGCGCAGATCTACTAACATGGATGCAAATGAAATGCACAAGCAGGTTTAAAGCACATCAACCACCAACGCCCTCCCAAGGAAGACCGATGCATTTTGCCACATGGGTAACCCCGAATGCTGAGTGGGGCGGGCCCTAGACCACAAGCCACCCTAGCCCTGACAGTACTCCCCCCTCCCAAGGGTGGTCTAGGGCCCGGCTTTAGAGGGTGAAGGAGGTGGAAGCGGCGCAACAAGCGCGGGGCATGGACATTGTCAGCCGGCTCCCAGGAGTCATTTTCAGCACCGTACCCCTTCCAGGAAACAAGATACCACAACTTGGAGCCTCGTCGCTTAGAATCCAAAATGTTCTGCACTTCATATTCCCAACTACCATGAACCAAAATCGGTGCTGGACGGGGGGCCAGGTTCTGGTTAGCAGGTTTAAGAAGGGAAGTATGAAACACCGGATGGATGCGTAGAGACCTGGGCAGCAAAAGTTTGAATGTCACAGGGTTCACCTGGCGCAGAACTGGGTAAGGACCAATGAACTTAGGATGAAACATACTCTTGTGTTTAAAGTTCAAGTTTTTTGTCGACAACCAAACTTTGTCTCCAGGGGCATACCCTGGACCTGAACGATGCCTTTTATCATACTGCTCCTTATATTTCTTTTTGCTTTGTAACAAACGATCTTGAATTCGACGATGAATAGTTTGCATAAGTTGTACTGAGTCTCTAACTGCCGGCACACCATCCCCATCATTGGGCAGAGTCAGTGGAATGGTGTTCGGTACGTAACCATAAAGTGCCTCAAAGGGAGATGATCCGGTTGAAGAATGAGGCGAAGTATTGTACGCAAATTCAGCAATCCAAAGCAAATCTAACCAAGATTTCTTAGAGTCTGTAACATAACATCTTAAGTATTGTTTCAAAGTCTGATTCAGTCTTTCAGTTTGCCCATCAGTTTGAGGGTGATAACTGGTGGACATATTGGAAGTGATCTGTAGATTTTTACACCATTGTTGCCAGAACTTGGAGGAGAACTGAGAACCACGATCTGAGAGTAAAATTGAAGGCAGTCCATGTAAGCGAACCACATGTTGCAAGAATAATTGTGCTAATTGACTAGCAGAAGGTAATTGCTTACACACAATGAAATGTGCATATTTGGTTAAACTGTCCACAACTACTAGGATCACAGTATGCTGATTGATTGATGGCAAGTCAGTAATGAAATCCAATGAGATGTGCTTCCAGGGTTCAGTTGGAGTTGGTAGAACCTGAAGTAAACCTTTTGGTTTAGTGTGATCGGATTTACATCTCGCGCAGACTTTGCAATCATTAGCCATCTTCATTACATCTTTTTGTAGTGTTGGCCACCAAAACATCCTTTGTATTTTCTCCACAGTTTTTCTAGGGCCTGGATGTCCAGCCATAGGATGCGAATGTAACCAGTTGAACACAGTTTCCTGTAATTGCAAAGAGGGCAGATAAACTTGCTTTCCGTGGAAAGGTATCCCTTCTTTGATTGTTTGGTCAACGTTGGGTTTCAGCCATGATTTCCACTGAGAAAGAGGAAAACTTTCATGAATATTCTCCAGGAATTGATCCGCCGAGAGTACACTGATTACTTTGCCAGGATCGATAATAGGTTGAGGAGTTCCTTCAAAGCGAGTCAAAGAAGAGTCTTTTCTGGACAAAGCATCAGCTTTCTTATTGTCTTGACCTGGACGAAAAGTTATTATGAAATCATACTCAGCAAAGAACATCATCCACCTGAGTTGTCGCGGGGTTAACATTCTGGCTGAACTCATGAACTGTAGATTTCTATGATCAGTGTAAACGGTCACTGTAAATTTTGCTCCCATAATGTAATGTCTCCATTCTTTGAAAGCTTCTAGTATAGCAAGTAGTTCTTTTTCAGCTATAACATAGTTTTGCTCTGCGGGATTTAGTTTTCGAGACATGTAGGCCACCGGATGCATTTGACCAGTAGTGTGATGCCTTTGAGAAAGAATGGCTGCAATGGCTACATCTGAGGCGTCAGCTTCTATGATGAAAGGTTTTTCTACATTGGGATGCATGAGAACAGGTGCTTCAGTAAAGGCCTTTTTTAGTTTCTGGAATGCGTTTTCAGCTTCTGAGGACCATTCAAATTTTACCTTCTTTCTCAACAAACGTGTGATGGGAGCTACCACAGCAGAGAAGTGATCAATGAAGCGACGGTAAAAATTCGCAGTGCCCAAAAAACATTGAATGTCTCGAACTGATGTTGGAGTGGGCCAATCAGCAACAGCTTTAATCTTTCTGTCGGTCATTTTCATTCCAGTTGGAGTAAGGAGAACTCCCAAAAATTCAACTTCTCGGACATGAAAATCACATTTAGATAGTTTACAGTACAAGTTATGAGACTGAAGAGTACTCAAAACCTTTTTGACGTGGCCTTCATGTTCAACTTCGGAATTGGAATAGATCAAAATATCGTCTATGTAAACAATGACAAAAAGATCCAAAAATTCCTTCAAGGCATCATTCAGAAAAAACTGGAAAGCTGCTGGTGCATTGCACAGCCCGAATGGCATGACCAAATACTCGAATAGTCCATATCTAGTTTTGAAAGCAGTCTTCCATTCATCACCTTGCCTAATACGAACCAAATGGTAGGCCCCTCTAAGATCCAATTTAGTGTAGATTTCTGCCTTTTTGACTTGGTCCAACAGAACAGGGATGAGTGGCAATGGATATTTATTTTTGACAGTGATTTTATTCAAGGCCCTATAGTCGATGCAAGTCCTTAATTCCCCATTAGCTTTTGGAATGAAGAACAATGGAGAAGCTGCTGGTGACTTGGAGGGGCGGATGAATCCATTCTCTAAATATTGATCAAGATATTGTCTTAAATGTTGGTTTTCTTTTTCAGACAGAGCGTAGATGCGGCAATTTAGGACACTAGAACCTGGTACGAGATCAATTTGACAGTCATAGCTACGATGAGGGGGAAGGAGAGCTGCCTTGACCTCACTAAAGACCTCTGTGTAATCCTTGTACTTTTCAGGCAAAAGTGTTTCCTTTTCTTCTGCTGTGGCCACTTGACTTAGAGTTGGTTTTGAAGTGTTTAAACAGGAAGTATGGCAAAAGTCGGACAGGAAAACCAGTTCTCTCTTCCGCCAATCTATGGTTGGGTTATGTAAACACAGCCAAGGCATTCCCAGAATAAAACCATATTGTGGTGCTTGGATCACATCAAATTGAAGCTCTTCCTTATGAGTTTGTTGCTTAGCATCTTCACAGAACATAACAACCTTGGAAGTTTGCATGGTTACTGGTCCTCCAGCTAGTACTTTGCCATCCACTGCTTGGACAATTTCTGGAGTTTCTTTTTGTTCACAGATAATTCCTAGGCGTTGGGCAGTTTCTAAGTCTACAAAATTACCTGTAGCTCCAGAATCAACTAAAACCTCCATCTGGCATGTTTCCTGAATTAACCTGATTTGCACTGCTAATCTGAAATGTGCTTTGTAGTTAGAGACACATGAGTTCACAGAAGGGAAGGCAATGGTTCCCAAGAGATCTCCCTTCAAACATCTTGGGCCAGTTAGTTTTCCGACTTTTGATCTGTTTTTTCCAAAGCCGCTGACTTACTAGGATTAGGAAACCTCCCTTTAGGCTTAGTCAAACAGTCTTTCACAAAATGACCTTTCCGACCACAATAAAGGCATTGTCCATTCTTTCTACGATTGTCTTTTTCTTCTTTTGACAAAGGTTGTCTTAAAGTTCCAATTTCCATTGGTTCTGAACTAGTCTCAGAGTTTCCGAATTGAGTTCTAGGTTTGACTTCTGATCTCCAATTAGGTTTGTCTGTCCTCTTTTTATCAGATCTTCGTTCAGAGAGCCTGTGATCTAAACGCAGAGTTAGATTAATCAGTTCAGAACAAATAGTTGGTTGAGGATCAATTTGCGCCAAAACATCCTTTAGATCATCTTTTAATCCTTGATAAAAGAGAGCTGCTCTTTTTTCCTCAGGCCAAGAAGTTTCGGCGATCAATCTATTAAAGTGAGACAGATACGAAACCAGATCCCTACTACCTTGTTTTAACTGAAGTAGTTCTCGATCTGCAGATAAAGTCACAGTACGTCGATCGAAAACCTTTTCAAATTCTTCCACAAACCTTTTCCAGTTATATAACAGAGTGTCATCTTGTCTGACCAAAGGAACAGCCCAGTTCGCGGCATCTCCAGTCAAATAAGAAATTAGAAATGCAATTTTAGACTGTGGGGTTGGAAAGGCCGCTGGTCTACAAGCAAAATGCAATTCAATCTGGGTCAAAAAGATCTGCACCTTGGAGGAGTCCCCAGAAAAACGTTCAGGAGCTGCCATAGGAATCTGGGGGGGCACTGTAACAGCTATATTCGTAGATCCCCTACTAGCCCCAGTTTCTTGAATCTCTTCAGGTAGAGGAGTACTCTGCAATTGAATATTATCTACCTTAGCTGCTAACAAAGCAGTTGCACTCATGGTTTCCTTTAAATCAGCTTGCATACGCATGATTGCCGACATTATGTCGTTGATGGTGGTCATTATGACTTCACGTACAGACCAGGAGGAAAATAATTCGTGGGCTCACTATTCTGTCAGGCGACGTCTTCCTCAGGGTCTGTCGTGAAGTAATAAGGGCCCACCTCTCGATACCTCCAATTCCGAATGTAATTACTACACAGAATCTTGGAGTGATCAAGCGAGGGGAAAAGGGAATTGGGAAGGGAACTGCGGGGAAGGAGATCTGAAAAGGAAAAGTTAGTAACAAAATATTCTGCAAATTCTAAGTTGGCTATGACCTTTGTACCAAGACTGAGAATATTCTAAAACACAAGCCTTTAAACAAGCTCTCTAAAAATCCGATAAGCTTCCTGCGCAGTTGTATTCAAGAATCAAACTCTTTATTAATTCTGTTGTTAATTTTCAATCACTTGTAAAGAGCAACTTTCAATCCTTGTGAATTGCGACTTTCAATCACTTGTGAATAGCGACAGATTCTTCATCAAAGAAATAACACCACACTTCAGCAAATAAACTCCTTTACCGAAGTCTTGAAGGACTAACTAAATGAATACCACATAAACATCATCAGCAAAGAATAACCCTCTTTGGCCTCTTCGCCTGAATTCTCAAGAAAGGAATGCGCCTAGACAATTTGCAATAGAAACAGAATTTACGCGCATTCAAATAAGCTTTGCGTTCCCCAGAAATACTTTCAACAACCCTTGCCAGCAATGGATTGCAATTCTCTACTTGAGGAATAAAACATGAAAAGATTGAAGAAATCATCAATAATGAATTGACAGCTTTAATTATCACCTTTTAAAACAAGAAAGCAATTTCAAACATTTTTGCCATGAACTAGGAATTCCTATTCCCTACCTGTAGAGTACGACCTACTCTACCACTCTGATGAATAAAACATCCCCTTGAAATGCTCCAACACGATTCTTCTATACAGGAAAGCTGAAAACGGAGCAAGCTGGAAACTGCCACGCCCCCTGCAACGAACACCGAAAGCCTCCGGTGAATTCCCAATCCAAAACGCTGGAGCTGTGGGAAACAGGAAAGGGAGCAGGAAGAAACCACAGCCACTCCCTAGGAATCGTCCAGAATAGTGAGCGCAGGAGACAGGGCGCGGTCGCGTAAGTTAGCGTGCCTTCGGCGCTTACGCATGCGACTAGTCAACCAAACCTCACGCATTAGGAGTGAGCATGCCAAACCTCACGCATTAGGCGTGAGCATGCCAAACCTCACGCATTAGGCGGAACAGCAGCAGACAGCAGCTAAAGGGCTGGCGACCTGCGCAGATCTACTAACATGGATGCAAATGAAATGCACAAGCAGGTTTAAAGCACATCAACCACCAACGCCCTCCCAAGGAAGACCGATGCATTTTGCCACATGGGTAACCCCGAATGCTGAGTGGGGCGGGCCCTAGACCACAAGCCACCCTAGCCCTGACACCTAAACCAAAAGGAGTGTGTGAGGTTTAACCACTTTTGACCTCTCTCAAAGATAGCACTCTCTTAAATAGATTTTTTATATATACAGTGTTCCACAATTTTTTGTTTAGGTGTCTTCCAAAGAGTGTGTCGACGCGTTTCAGCCTCTGTTCAATCCAAGCCTCAGCAGGACTACGAGGGCAAACATACTAGAACCCAACTTCCAATTTATTGTAGCCAAAGGTACAGAGTCCACTTTCTGATGCTAGTGTTTTCAATCATAAGGGCTTAAAATTAGAAATCTTTCCAAATGGGCTGCCACCCCACCGGACAAGTAAGCCTCCTCGACGCTTCCAACGGGTTCTTCTGTTATTACAAGACGGTACTGGATCACAGTTTAATGATACCAGGAGCTCTATTATTGTGCTCACAAAGCCGTTAGCGTTTCCTGAGTATAACAGTGCGCAAGGTCTGCACAAGGAATTCACTTTCTTTGGAATAGAAAGAATTGACCTATGTCCGAGGGGTGGCAATAGGGAATTGCATTTGAGGAGGAAGAAGGCAATGTGGATGATGCGTCTGGATACGGTACAACATGGGCTGAACTGTGATTCTTAAATGCAGTACTTTTTTGTTGACTAGTCTCTCTGAATGTTGTATCGGGATTTGTCTTTCCCTCGTGTTACCATTTCTGTATAAATACTAGACTTTGTACCATTCCGCATTTCAGTGTGGAGTATATGTTGTAAACTCCCACCTAACTATACATTTGCCATGAATCATGGAAACGAGTGTACCTATGCGACCTATGTACACCTGTTTTGGATTAACTTACCAGTATGGCCGCGTACCATACCTAGTCCCATATTATCACGCTCTTCAGATGTATTACGAGACGTTATGTTGTTTCCTATATATTTGGGGAACATTGTTTTGACACAGACTCATTTGTCACTTGTAGTTGTGTGTATTGTAATATGGGCGTTTTGACCATTTAACACCAGTGGGCCGGAGGTGGATGCATGGGGCCACTATGCACGTGTGTGCCACCTCCTGGAGTCATTCCCTTCCTTTTCCTTTCTTTTGTAATACTGTCTTTGGTACACTCTTAGCATATATCGAGGTTGGAACTTGATTTAGGTTCGACACACTCCAGGTAGGCCTTCCGGACATGAGACTTCCAGTTGTGCACCCATTTTTTAGGATGCATAGTGGGGTATATGGACGCTGATATCTTCGTTTAAAGTACCATTACTAGCTAAATATCAGAATGTCCTTTTGTCCTAACAAGGATTTTATACTTATGGGTGTACGTAACTAATTTTGCCCTTCATGATTATTGAGTCGAGTTTTTAGAGATGGGCATTTCCCTCCTTCATTTTGCGTTTCCGCACACTAAGTACACGGATTAGTCTTCCTCGACATCAGGTCTTGGTTTACTATGCGAGGAACACACACTTCCTCTCTTTTGGGCGTACTACAGTTGGATACTAGTTGTTTTTGACCAGCGACTGTATTTCACTACCGGGTGATTGCAACCTCACTTCCGGATTGATTTGTAACCGACAAGAAGCGGGGTCCTCATCGCTAAAGAAGTAAGTGAAGTACCGACTAACGTGGGAATTAAGCCCCGAGCTATGGCTACGATTGTTAGTGTGAATTATGCGCCACAATGTGTCTCTTTCTGTGCTGGTTCGCCATTCCCTGTTTTTTCTACATACAGGATATAGTGAGACACACACACGTGTCATTGGGGACCAACATTGAACATATTGAGGTCTCAGACATGAGTGCGCTTTTATTTGAACACAAGGGCACTGGATTTTGGTGATGTTTTACATTAACTCCGTATTTTGGTATCTGACAGGCGGATTTGCTTGTCATCTCACTTAGGTATGCTTGCTGATGGGATTATTGTTCCCTTTTGACCTCGTATTGGCGGTAGAGCGTCGCAATACTTACCAAAGGTGAGGCTTCTACTTGAAAATGTCGGGTACATTGAAGTGAAGTACCATAGTGTGAGCAACTGAGAGACTCACTGTATCTTTTATACTTCTCCCACAGATACTAGTACATTTTATCCTACTCCACCTCTCCGGCGTGGATGCCGGTTCGGAAGTATCACTGTCATCCCGGTGAGTGTCTATTCTATTACTCCCTAATTTCAAACACCCCCCCCCCCTTAACTCCTTCTTACTAACCTAGTTTTGACATGTGATCAAATGCCCTGTTACTCGAGGCTCCGTCTTTACTGGGTCTTTTTCTCTTTTTCTTTTTTTCTTTATTATAGTCTACACAATCTGTAGCATCAACATACAGGTATGGCTACATGCTGACTTCAAATAGTAACATGGTGCTCAATTAGGTCCACTCTTATGCTATATATTTACCCCTCTTTTTTCCTTCCAGTGTTTGTTACTTTATTGAGATAATACACTAGACCAGTACCTTCTTAATGAACCCGACAGGGTTGAAATTATCAGCGGTTCAGGGGTAAGACTCTCCTATTCAACTTGGACCCTTGTAATTTATTATCCTTTGCAATCTATTGAATACACATTGATTCTCTTGTACAGATGTCCTTTTCTTTGCTCCACGACCCTCCCTATTTCTCTTATTGTTTAGATTCTACATATCGTCTACCTTGACTGTAGGTATGTTTCTTTTCCATTCCATTTGGGGCTGTTGCCCATTGGTTTCTCAATTCTTGCCACTCTTGGACGTTGTGAGGTGACATTTGCGTGAATATGCGTCGTATGTGTTTCACTGATTTGTTTGGTCACTGGTGTTCGTGGTGGCACCCTGTTCATTGTTCATTGAGCACTACTTGACTCTTGTGTGTCTCATGCTGCACTCCTTCGCACGATATATGTTTTTCAGTGACAATTTGCGTGATTTCCGCTCTACGCAGGCCCTATTTTGGATTTGCCCAACACCAATTTTTGGGCTTTAATTGTGATGCGGTTTCCACGTGTGTTGGGAGATGTCGTTTTTTTTCCCATAATTGGGAGTTTGTTTACCTGACTTTATTATGTATACTTTGTGCTGAGTAAGTTCTTTTGTATAATTTCCAGCCCTGAAGAGTCGGAGACCACTGTTTCTCTGACGAAACACGTGTTGGCTGGCTGTTCTTTGTGCTGTGACACATTAAAGGAACAAAAAAATCTACTGCGAATATTGTCCGAAATGTGTTTTGATTACGCATACACTGTGTAGTTTTGATTTGTACTTGTGCACTGGACTGTTGCAATCTCTTACAAAATGTTCAACATGCTTATCAAGACCAGGCCACCAGAACTGCTCCCTAATCCTCCTCTTCATTGAATGCATGCCTATATGTCCCTCATGAGCTAGAGTAAGTGTTTTATTCCTCATACCAGCTGAAACTACAAGTGAGGCAGAGCAGAATAAAAAGTCATCAATTATTGATAGCTTGTCAAAAACATGTTTCAATTTATTAATGGATTCATCAAGAGCACACTGACTACTCCACCCTGTGTGAATTATATCCATCACCTTCTTAATGTCCTCATCACAGTCATAGGCATCTCTCCACTCAGTTTCTAAAATGGCACCACATGACTCAGAAATGGCAATACCAAATACACCATCTCCATTTGCATTGTCAAAATCATTTGTGTCATTGCCACTTGGCAATCTAGATAGACAGTCTGCCACAATATTCATTTTTCCAGGAACTTACTCTACTTTGAAATTATGTTCCAACAACCTATACTGCCATTTGGCAATACGGGGTGTCACCCTCTCTCCACCTTTTGTTGTGAAAAGTTGTACCAAAGGTTTATGATCCACTCTTACAGTGAATTTTGAGCCCCATAAGTAGTGTTTAAAATGGGCAATGCCCCACCAACAAGCTAAAGGTTCACGATAAATAACGGAATATGTTGCCTCTGCACCCTTCAGATCTCTTGACATAAACGCTACTATGTCATCTCTTCCATTCCTGCGTTGCATTAGTTTTTGCACCAAGACCCTTCTGACTCGCATCTGTCATGATTATGGTACTGTCATTGATGTCAAAGGGTTTAAGGGGAATGGCGTGTGCAATCTCATATTTAATTTTTTTAAATTCTTTGTCTCATTCATCACACCATTTAAAAATGACCATATGAAAAGTTTTTGATGAACAATTGGGTACACATCTGGCATAGAACTCAATTAGTCCCATGAAAGATCTAAACTGATCCTTGTCATTGGGAACACAAAACTCCTCTATAGCTCTGACTAAACTAGCTTTTGGTTCAACTCCCTTTTCAGATAATTTGTACCCCAAGTAATCCACAGAGGCTACATTTATTTTACATTTTTCCACACTTGACGTAACACCTTTTTCTTTCAAAGTGCTGAACACCTTATTTAACGTTACATCATGTTGACTTTGATCCGGACCATAAACCAAAACATCATCCTGAAAAGCCATCAGACCAGGGATGATCTTGAACATGCTTTCGGCAATCCTCTGGAAAACTGCTGAAGTTGATGCAAGACCAAATGGCATGCGTTTGAATTGAAACAATCCTTCTGGGGTGATAAAAGCAGTGTAATGCCGCAAGTCAGGATGTAAAGCGACCTGATGATAGGCTGATGTCATGTCGAGCAAACTAAACCTTTTTCCATTCTTAAGGGTGCTTGTCATCTCAGTCATATTCGGTAATGGGTGTTGATCTACTCAGATATTACGATTTAACTCACGAAGATCAACACACATGCAAAGGGAACCATTGGCTTTGTGTGACGATAGGAGAAACTCAATCGGATGATTCTATGGGTTCTATGACATCACTGGCACAAAGTTTATCTAATTCTTTTTTAATTCTAGGTTGGCGTCCATCAACTAATTTTATCTTGCGCTTGAAACCTTTAATCAAACTTAGCTTGTCATTAAAGATTTCAGGATGGGTAGATTTCCATGATTCCTCCTTAAAGAGCTGGCACTAAAACCAAATCCTTCTTCAATATAACTTGCTCGGGATCATTATAATCCAAAAAAATTCCTAAATTGCCTTGATCCTTCCAACCCAAAAGACATGTATTGTCTTTAGCAACATAGACAACCCCTTTAGCATAGTTTCCTTTGAAACATAGATTTGCATCAAATTCACCTATAACATTTATGTTTTTCTCTCAATAAGCAAAAGGTTTAACAAGAGAATGTCTTAAAACATGACCTTGTGATTTAAACAAATCTTTCCATATTTTATCACTTATAAGAGTGAATGAGGACCCTGAATCAGCTAATACTTTGATGTCCTTTCCATTCACTGTTAAAGTACACAGTGGTCGTTTAGTTTCTGATTCAACTATGGCAACAACATTAGCATTTTGAGGATTAGATAATATTCAAATTTGGTCTTCATCAGTTGAGGATGATACATCCAAGATTGTTCAATATTCAGGATTTTCTTCGTCAAGGACGTGCTTGGCTTACCAGATGATGACAATTTAGCATTGGATCTGCAGGCATTTGCGAAATGTCCTTTCTGTAGACATTTACTACACGTTGTATTAAGGGTTGGACAGAATTTAGCATTTCCGAGGTGAGAACCACTCCCACAATGGTAACATTCCCAATGTTTATTTGTGGGTCTAAAATTGGTATCAGTGTTTGCATGTCCATCTCTTTTCCCTTTATGTTTATCCTTAGAAAAGAAATTGGGTTTACCTTTAATGGCAGAACTGTCTGTGCTTGACTTTCGGAACTAGGAATAGACATTTGTTTCAAATGTGAAGAAGTGCTTTCAATTCTTGAAGCGTTTTTCTAGCGATTTTTGTAGAGACAGGTTTGGTTTGTTTAAAAGAGCCTCCTGGACCTTTTTACTATTAGTCTTTTCTACTAACTGGTCCTTTATCATTTCTTCCTCAAAAGTTTTATAGTCGCAGGATTCTGCCAAAATACATAATGCACCAACATAGAAGTTGCCGACTCACCAGGAAGCTGTGCCCTTTTTCAAAATGTATGTCTTTCTAATGTAATGTTCTTACAGGCTTTGAATCTATTGTCAAGAGATTTAATTGCTGTAGCATACTCATCTTCTATACCATCACCTTCACCTCCACTTAATAGGACTACTTCCTTTGGGGTGTGTTTAAGAATATGGCGACCTTCGGATCCGAGACAGTGTCTCAGAATTGCAAATTTCTTCTGGTGCGTGAAAGAGTCACCATCAAGAGCATCCAAGTATGCTTCAAAACTTTCTTTCCACTTCTCCCAATCTAACTCAGGAGAAGATGGATTCTGAGCAAATTCTGGAGGAGCTGATAAAGATTGTTGCATGTTTGAAAGAATAATCTTTGTAAAAAGAATGTTATAATACTTTGTTGCAGTTGATAATTGACTAGGAAAAAATGTACTCTCAAAACAAAATTGTGTCAGATCACACAATTAAGAGTCATTATGGAGTTCTATTTCGTATTCTCCATGCTTTTATCTACTTTTTGCAAAATAATAAAATGTAAGTTATTTGACACGCAGAGGTAATTAGTAGCATGCGTGTCGCTAGTGTAAATAGCAACAATTATAGCACATTGCACAGTTCCACTTAGAGTTGTATTATGCTTGAAGATTACTTTTTTTACTTCGTTAGCGTGCGCATCGCCGAGACAAGAGCAAACACGCTTATTACTTATAATGGTGAATCGCGTATGACTTCTGTTCAAAATGTTATCAGGGTGCGCAGCGTTATGTAGCAGCTTAACATGCTTGAAACTTCGATCTGCATATGGAGATCATTTTGGACTTCCTGATCCAAAATGGTGCAACTTTGAACCTGTACGTCTGAGTGTAGCACGTCAGACACCACGTAGGCTTGTGCAGAACCTGGTTTGTCTCGAGCAATGTGCGCGAGCTGTAGTCATGAGCTATCCGCCCAAAAACACACTTACCTTGCCCACATTTTTGCTCACAGGATGTCCGCCGCGTACCAATGGAGTCCACGATCCTTCATGCCATTATCAACGGCATGGATCTACGGTCTGGCATTAGAACATCGCGCAGACTACGGCTCCTGTTCCTTTCGCTGCTCCGTCTGAGAACTGACTCAGCTTCACAAAACTGAACACGTGGCTGTCCTGCTGGCCCTTCATCGCCAGTGAAAAGAAGTTGAAGAGACGGGGTGAGTAATTAACTTCTTCTTTAATGCCAGCAAGATAGAAGAGCAACAAAGTACATCCCCTCAGTAATTTACCCAACTGTCATCTCCACTCTCCATTCCAGAACCTCCGCACGGTGGAAGTTCTAGGAGGAGATTGTGATGCATACAACCCAACAAGAGAGTATAGTGGTAGGACTCTTGAATCTTAATAAAGAACCATTGGATGTGAGGACATCATGCTCTCTATCTATGCTCTGCCAAGAGTCTCAGTAAAGTGCTCAGAGTATGTCCGTCTACAATTCATCTTGATCAATCAGGATTTATTCAATGTAGAAGCACTTCACCAATATTAGGTTATTTCGTTTATTGAAAAACTCTCAAATGTCAGTACCCTCTCGAGCTGTGGCCTCCATGTACATGGAGAAGCATTTGACACCTTACTTTGGGATTACATATTCAAGGTTTTATGGGAAATGGGATATGGTGAACAGATAACACAATGGATTGGACTCCACTATGTTTACCCCATTGCGCATCTTAGAAGTGGGCAAATTATCTCTGACTGCTGGACAGTAGACAGAGGGCACTGACAAAGATGACTGTCATTGGCCCTATGTTCATTCTAGCAAGGAAACTAGCTGCACAGTTTCTCGAAAAGTGACTCTTTGGAGGTATATGTTTACCCATTCTCTCTTGCTATATGGGGATAATGTGCTGACGTATTTTAGAGCTGCATCCACTGACCTAACTAAAATAATGTCAGAATGAGATTATTTTGGTGTATTATACAAACCTACAGGGGCCTCAAGCATGTCCTAAATGTTCCCACTTCTGGCATTTCTGTACCATGGACTAAGGAACTTTCAGAGTGCTCTAATGTTGAATTGGACCCTGAAAGTGCACCTTCTCTGAGAGATTAACAAATGCCCTACTAGCATTAATTTTATGGTACTGGCAATGATGATAGCATATCTTGAAATGTGCTATTCTGTATAGTGCAGACAGAAGGCATGTATTTCAGAAGTGACAGATTGTCTGTTTGCAGTCAACACATAGTAATATTCCCCTCTATAACTTCGGAGATATCATGCTTCGTATATATATATATATATATATATATATATATATATATATATATATATATATATATATATATATATATATGCAGCTCCAAGATGTGTCCATCAGTTGAGTCTCACTCGTAAGTATGGGCAAATTTTGCGAATCTCGCGTTCGCGAATTTTGCGGATTTGCGAACTCGCAATCCGCAAAATCCACGAATTCTAGCGAATTTGCGGATTTTTTTTTTTTGTGTGTTCGCAAGGATTTCTGCCAGTTCGCGAGGGTTTCGTACCAGTTCGCAATTGCGAACTTACATTTCGGCACGCAACGGTCGCGATTATGTTGTTTCTACGTCTGGTTCATCATCACAGGTTCCCAGCACCCTCTGTTTCACCACTGCAACCCTCTGTTACATCAATGCCACCCTCTGGTTCATCATCACTGTAGATTATGGGGGGGAAAAGCAAGCACACCAGCCCTGCTTCAACTGACATGAATTAATTTGGGGTTAGTTTATTAATGTGTCACTGTTTTAAAATTCCAGTCTGGCACCTGCTTCCTTATCTGTAATTTGCTTTCTGTTGCAGTGCATTTTTTTTTCCCAGGACCTTTGTGGCCTACTTGTAGCTATTCTATGAGCCTGCTGTGAGGGTCAGAGCAGGGTCATACAATTGTTGCAACTAGCAACTGAATTCTGGAGGGGCCCCAGTCAGGAAGCACTACAGGGAATTGTTACTAATGATGAGTTTGAACTCTTGCACCTGCCGAGTGCTTTCAGTTTTGCAAAACACGTTTTACTGCAATTTCGCGGGATTTGCGGGGCGCGAACACTCGCGAGATCGGATTCGGAAGCCGCAAATTCGTGCGAATATGCAATTTGTTTTTTTGCGGCGTGTTAGTTGGCAAGGTTTTGTGCGTTTTTGCGAGCCGCTCGTAGCGCAAGGCGCGAAGTTACCCTCGCGGTCGTTCAAGGGCGCGGCCATCTTGTTTGCCTGACGTATTTCCGTTTCCGGGCGCGAAGTGTAATCTCGCAAAGTCTGCGGCTTGCCAGTACAGTTTCGCGCGTGTTTGCAAGGAAAATCTCGCGCGAACTTACCCGCGCGGTCGTGAACGGGCGCGGCCATCTTGTTTCTCATTCATTGCTATGGTTCTGGGCATGGTCTTTGTATCCTCTCTAAATCTCTGCCATCCTTTGCTTGTTTGAAGTTTTTTTTGATCTATTTTACTTATTATCTATCCCTCTATTTTTCTAGCCCTATATTTTTGTGTTTACTGCTACTTTTAGTTAATTTTAAACTACTTTTTTAAACTCTTTTCTTTTCTTCTCTTCCCTATTCTATTTTCTTTATTCCTTTCCGCCCAGACCATGGTGAAGGGAGCCGGGAAGCATCCCGAGAAGGGGAAGGGTCCCGCACCCCGTGTTCGGCTCCCGTGCGGGCGTTTGAGGGGGAGGAGGTCGTACCCAGGGAGATCTTTACCCCGGAGGAGGTGGGCCAACTCATTTTTTATGTTCAGCGCCGCCTCCCCAGGACCATCATGGGAGGCGGCAAGATCAGTGCGGGGTACGGGGTCCGGGAGCGCCGGAAGCGGTGGGAGAAGGTGTGCCAGGCCATTTACCACCACTCTCGGGTCTGGCGCACCTACAACCAGGCCACCCACCGCTGGACGGATGTCCTGACCCGTGAGCGAGATCTGCTCGACCTCCTTGGCCTTGAGATCCCCGGGCTTGGTGAGTAGTAGTAGTTACTTGTTTACTACTATGTTTTCTCCTGCTGTGTTATTATATTGCAAATTTTTGTTTTTTACCAAGAGCAATAATGCTGCTCATTACATTGTAGGTAAATTATATTTCAAAATCTTCTGTGCATTTCAGGTACACTGCTCTCCTTCTTCTCAGTAGTGTTGCTACTATGCTTATTTGTTTTAGATTTTGTGTTCATTTCATTGGCCTGTGAAATTATGTATGAGTGTAGTTTAAAGAACTGCGTAATGCTACACACTAAGGTTCAGATTTTTAATTACCGGCGCATCCCTGCAAAGTAGCAGGGATGCGCCAGTAATTGTGCGTCACGCCACCATCACCCATGGTGCGCCGTATTTACAATGCGGCGCACCATGGGCCCAAAACGTCACCAAAGCGTTACGCATCTGTGCCGTAAAGGTGGCTCATTGCTGGAGTTGCGTCGCAACGATGGTGCAGCTCCATCAATGCTCTGGGGTGCCCTATCTCCCCAATGCTGCGTCAAGCCGTACGTCTGCTTCAAGCAGGCGCAGGGTTTGAGTCACACATCATTGTCCTCAAAGTGACTGATTGAAATCTTGTAGATTTCCCTCAGCCACTTTTAGGATGCGTTCCTGCGCAGGAACGCCCTCCCTTGCGCCGGAACGCCCCCTATTGGCGCAGGGCTTTACAACGTGATGCACCTCCCATATGCGTCACGTTGTTAATATACGCCGCACCATTGCGCCTCTTTTGTGCTGTCGCTGCGTCACAAAAGTCACGCAACAATGGAGCAAAAGAGCCGCAAGGGGCTTCTAAATCAGCCCCTACAGACTCAAGTCCAGTCCTTCCTTTGTACACATGTCGATAAGAAGAAATAGTGGTGGTGGATTGATAGTTTGAGTATTTTAATGACTGGTTAATGTAGTAGGAAACTTTAGTGTTGTGCTGATCTTCAATCACGATAGACTTTGGCTGTCACTTCGCGTGCTGCGGACTGCTGCCTGCCAATCCTAGGCAAACCTTTTTAGTACTTTGTTTAGTGAGTTACATAAGGTAATTTCCAATTCGACAGTCCGCAAATCAAGCAATACTAAAGTAATAACGTAGTCGACCACATGAGATTGGTCAATAATATATCCCGTGGAGTAGTTGTCTATTTGCTATTTCGCAAAAATATTTTGTTAGTTCTTTTGAAATGTTTGATTTGGTTGACAAATATCATCCATGTTTTCTGTTTTTCTTTCTTTCATGTTGTACATCAGCTTCCCCCAGGGGCAAGAGGAGGACACAGGAGGAGGAGGAGGGTGCTGTTGACAATGCAGGCCAGGACCGGGCAGGCGAGGGCTCCTTTGCTGGCCCCAGTAAGTTTTAATTTTAATATAGAGTACTTATTTTTTCCTAGCGTTCCTCATTCGATTTTTTCTAAATCGTCTTTGATCTTCTTGTAGACCGGATCTAAATTCTTATCCTGCCTCGACTATGACTCCGTGTAGTATTACTAGATTATTCTTATTAGTCTGTCTGTGTAGCTAACTAAGATTGCACATTTGGCATTTCCATTGGACTCCCATTCTAGTCAGCAATAGCTCTATGCACTGAGTGCAGTCCTCTGGGATTGTCCATAATGTCTTTTCAAGTATTCTAAATGTTTATGCTTTGACAATTGCCAACAATAAAAAGGTGAATGACCACCAAGAAAGAATAAGATACTACATTACTTTTGGTTTGGATAGGAGGACAATTTATTCTACTACTGTTACAGGGACAAATCTGCACAAACAGAACTATGGACACTAAATAATGCATTGCTTAGCTTATCAATTATAATAGGTGCTGTTAGACTTTCCACATACCTCAGTGATAACAGACTTTGTAGTTGAACCCCCAATCTCCTTACTGACTAGATAGTGTGGCAGAGTCATTTAGCTCCCAAAGTCACCGATGGCAGAGGCACGGACTTATGCTTGCAAAAATTCCAAAACCTTTAGCTCATCCACTCTAGTCTGGAGGACCAAAAACCACAGAGTCTATTTGAGTTTAAAAGCTTTATTAATAGTAAACACATTTATTGAAATCAAGTTTGTCATAAAAGTAAACGTTTAACTGGAAATGGAAAAGTGCTTAGTGCTGACGATTAATTGGACACATTTCTTGTGGTCGAGCCGAGCTCTCACCTGGTTTGAACTTGATCCTGCTCGTGTTCTTAGAAGTAAAGCTTCTGTCTGTTAGGAGAAAAAGTGGTGCGTGTTAAAAATAAAAAGCAAGCATTCATCAGTTGTGCCAAAAAGTGCAGCAAGACAACAGCCTTCCATGGAAAAAGGGACATTTTTACTTTACAGTAGACAGTCACAAATTATTAAATTGTATACAGTTTTTTTCACATTTCTTTCTTCCTCCTAGACCAAATATTATATAGTAGTGAGTGGTGTATTCTAACATTATTAAATGTACTTTGTAGGTGGAACATCTGGAGGCGGGGCCAGCGTCGAGGTGGTGGTGGCATTGGACGACGAGGACAACTCTGGGGAGTAGGCGGTGCAAGTGCCGGCCAAATCTGTGGGGGATGACACAGTGGTGGCGGGCAGAGGTAAGCTATACATTCCTTACTCATTTAAGATTGAAGACTGCAGAGTGTGCTTTCTGCACGGGTGTATTATAAATGAACCAGGTAGTAGGCTCCTCTAAATGTACTTCGACTTAGCTGTGAAGTTTTTGGCGAGAAGAATCCCAATCAGATCTGAGGTGAACTTGATGGAAGGGCTGAACGAAAAGCGAAAGAAGGGTGTAAGTAAGTGTGGAAGGACGAGAAATGTAATGATGACTGGCAAAGAAGAATGATATGTGTTTGCTTGGTCCCTGAGGTGGCTGGGAAGGAAAGAATATGGTATGGTGCATGGCTGGGTGAATGATGAAGCAAGGATGGGTGTAAGGAGAACAGCCTGGGTGGGTGAAACAGAAACTGTATGTGTGCATATACTTTGAATGGATGGATGCCTGGATCATTCATGGTACTATCTGACTCTTAGATAGCATATGTGTATCTAGAGAGAGTAGATGGTCACTGGATGAACTAAGTGTTACTTTGAAGAGCATGTAACACCGCACCCGCACGTCCGTTCCAGTGCAGGAAAGGGAAGGAAAAGAAGTTGTAATTTTGTCCAAATACTACCATGAATGGTAGCAGTAGTTTGTATTGCAACTGCAAGCACAGCATATATCCGGTTATTACGGTGGACACTCCCTACCTCTCTTAATAACTTTAGTTTAGTAGTAGTACGTCATTCATGTGTGGGGGTATCACTGTTCACTCCATAATAAGCAAAGCACCTAAAGTCATCCCATATGTCATCAAATACATCCCATGTGAAGTGATAGATATTCAGATTATTTAGCTTCTTTATTTTCCTTTTCTAATACTCATTTGCACTGTAGGGTGAAAGCTAAATTAATTAAGCAGTAGCCCTTTTAACAGAGTATTCTCAGTGCCACCCGTAATAGAAAAGTAAGAGCTTCACCACCTGCATGTACTGGACCAGTACAGTAACGCAAGTCTGTCTCACTCACCATGGTGTGCGTCTGTTTTTCTCGGGTGCAAGTTCACTGCGCTGGCATTATGCCGGCTTGCATAAGATAACGTACCAATTTTCCTAAACAAGAGAGAAGAATAAGAATAAGACTGGTGTACTGTCATAGTCGACTGTAATGGAAGTCCATAGTGCTTGTAGAATTTGTCCCTTAAACTCCCACTAATGTTAGAGCAAGGATGAAGAAGTCGGAGGTTACATAGATACTGTCCTCAATAGTTATGTACTGTGCTTTCAATTTGCTTGTTGTACTGTGACAACTTTCTGCTCAATCATTTTGTGTTAATCTTAAGGAGCATTGGTTACAGACTATGTCTTTCTTTCTTCATGTAGTTGCTCCTTCCAAATCCAAGACACCATCAAGGAGGAAGGAGCTGGCTCGAATGGCCCGGCAACGGAGGCTGGATGCCACTGTCGCTGAATATCGGCGGCTGGTGGCCCTGGAGGAGGAGGAGATGCAGTCTGGTACAACAACAACGTCCATGGGGACAGCTGCATCCTCCTCCGTGCGGGCTGCCAGCCAGCGCAGTGCTCCAGCGGTACGGAGCCGGGCTACCAAAGCCCAACGCCAACGCCGAGCAGCAAAGACAGCAGCTGCCCCCCACAGGATTTGCAAGGCACACCGGCGCCGCTTATACCTCAGACCCGGGGTCTCCAACCGGTCGATCGCGAGCTACCGGTAGCTCGCGGAGACCCCGGGAGTAGCTCGCCTAGCCCTTCGCTCTGATTGGAGCAAATCCGTGGATGGGGCGGGCAAAGGGGATGATGCGACGCAATGACGCTCCGCTCCATCGTCTACTCAAAACGCGCTGGCATGCACTGTCTGCCATTGTGCGACGGGTGCCAGCACGGAGCAGTAGGAGACGTGACTTCTCCGCCTCAAGCAGCCAGGAGACGAGCCTTCCACTGCAGGTAAGCAGCGTTATTCCCCTGATCCTTCCGTCGCTCCCATCCACCCTCTCTTTGCTCCCAGCAGCAGCATGCCATGACCCCAGCCGCCCCCGCAGATGCCACCAGGACACCGAAAACTGCTCTGACTCACTCGCGCTTTCCCGGTCCTGCAGAAAGAGGTGACTTTCCCTACCCTCTCCTCAACCCCACCCGAGGGGCCCCACTCCGCCCGGCGGAGAAGCGGCTAAACTCTGAAGATCACGCGGATGAAAGTCACCTTTTATTTTTCTGCACCAAGCCCAAATAAAGTCCTGCTTGGTGAAGATGCAGAGGGCAGAAAACAGCAGTCTGTCTGACACCTCGTGGCACCGTGAGAACCCCACATTTCCCAAACACAGTATTCTGACTCAGAGGTCACACCCTGGAACCCTAGCATCAGCACCGTGAAGTGCACTATGTTCTTTCATTTCCAAGAGGCATTGTATGCACCTTGCAGCTGCTCCTAATTCACATTTACTCCTGGTTTACTGTTTCAGCACTGTAAATGACCCCCAAAAACAACTTCCATAGGCAGTGCTAGGCTAGTTGCCTGGCGCTCAAGTCACTGCGTCCATAACTGATGACACAGCAGGCCCTCTGGACCCTGAATGGTGCTCTTTCATATGTTACACATCGACACCAATCAGAATGGGAGCTATTTTTGCCTCTTGTTTAACAGCTGTACTTATTCCAAACAGTCAACTTTTACAAGTGTAACTCAGTTGAAACGCCACCATAGTCGGAGTGCAGAGTCAGTGCAGATTCAGACTGAAGAGTGCAGAATCAGAGTGCAGAGTCAGCGCAGAGTCAGAGTGCAGAGTGCAGATTCAGAGTGCAGTGTGCAGATTCAGAGTGAAGTGTGCAGATTCAGAGTGCAGTGTGCAGATTCAGAGTGAAGTGTGCAGATTCAGAGTGCAGTGTGCAGATTCAGAGTGCAGTGTGCAGATTCTGAGTGCAGTGTGCAGATTCAGAGTGCAGTATGCAGGCAGATTCAGAGTGCAGTGTGCAGATTCAGAGTGCAGTGAGCAGATTCAGAGTGCAGATTCAGAGTGCAGATTCAGAGTGCAGAGTGCAGATTCAGAATACAGATTCAGAGTGCAGATTCAAGATTCAGAATGCAGAGTGCAGATTCAGAGTGCAGATTCAGAGTGCAGATTCAAGATTCAGAATGCAGAGTGCAGATTCAGAATGCAGATTCAGGGTGCAGATTCAAGATTCAGAAAGCAGAGTGCAGATTCAGAATGCAGATTCAGAGTGCAGATTCAAGATTCGGAATGCAGAGTGCAGATTCAGAATGCAGATTCAGAGTGCAGATTCAAGATTCAGAATGCAGAGTGCAGATTCAGAATGCAGATTCAGAGTGCAGATTCAAGATTCATAATGCAGAGTGCAGATTCAGAATGCAGATTCAGAGTGCATATTCAAGATTCAGAGTGCAGAGTGCAGATTCAGAGTGCAGATTCAAGATTCAGAATGCAGATTCAGAGTGCAGATTCAAGATTCAAGATTCAGAATGCAGATTCAGAGTGCAGATTCAAGAATCAGAATGCAGATTCAGAGTGCAGATTCAAGATTCAGAATGCAGAGTGCAGATTCAAGATTCAGAATGCAGAGTGCAGATTCAGAGTGCAGATTCAAGATTCAGAATGCAGAGTGCAGATTCAGAGTGCAGATTCAGAGTGCAGATTCAAGATTCAGAATGCAGAGTTCAGATTCAGAGTGCAGATTCAGAGTGCAGATTCAAGATTCAGAATGCAGAGTGCAGATTCAGAATGCAGATTCAGAGTGCAGATTCAAGATTCAGAATGCAGAGTGCAGATTCAGAGTGCAGATTCAGGGTGCAGATTCAAGATTCAGAATGCAGAGTGCAGATTCAGAATGCAGATTCAGAGTGCAGATTCAAGATTCAGAATGCAGAGTGCAGATTCAGAATGCAGATTCAGAGTGCAGATTCAAGATTCAGAATGCAGAGTGCAGATTCAGAATGCAGATTCA
Source organism: Lissotriton vulgaris (assembly GCF_964263255.1). NCBI lineage: Eukaryota > Metazoa > Chordata > Amphibia > Caudata > Salamandridae > Lissotriton > Lissotriton vulgaris. The sequence continues at coordinate 383,871,919 of NC_141699.1, read as the reverse complement.
GAGTGCAGATTCAAGATTCAGAATGCAGAGTGCAGATTCAGAATGCAGATTCAGAGTGCAGATTCAAGATTCAGAATGCAGATTCAGAGTGCAGATCCAAGAGTCAAGATTCAGAATGCAGATTCAGAGTGCAGATTCAAGATTCAGAATGCAGATTCAGAGTGCAGATTCAAGATTCAGAATGCAGAGTGCAGATTCAGAGTGCAGATTAAAGATTCAGAATGCAGAGTGCAGATTCAAGATTCAGAATGCAGAGTGCAGATTCAGAATGCAGATTCAGAGTGCAGATTCAAGATTCAGAATGCAGAGTGCAGATTCAGAATGCAGATTCAGAGTGCAGATTCAAGATTCAGAATGCAGAGTGCAGATTCAGAATGCAGATTCAGAGAGCAGATTCAAGATTCAGAATGGAGAGTGCAGATTCAGAATGCAGATTCAGAGTGCAGATTCAAGATTCAGAATGCAGAGTGCAGATTCAGAATGCAGATTCAGAGTGCAGATTCAAGATTCAGAATGCAGAGTGCAGATTCAGAATGCAGATTCAGAGTGCAGATTCAAGATTCAGAGTGCAGAGTGCAGATTCAGAGTGCAGATTCAGAGTGCAGAGTGCAGATTCAGAATGCAGATTCAGAGTGCAGAGTGCAGATTCAGAATGCAGATTCAGAGTGCAGATTCAGAGTGCAGATTCAGAATGCAGAGTGCAGATTCAGAATTCAGAATGCAGATTCAGCCTGATGAAATTAGGCTTAAAGCCAATGAAACTGGGCGTGGTGGGGTCTCTCGGACAAATATGCGAGTTTATTCGGGTTCAGTAGCTCACGGCGATTTTCACTGACCAGAAGTAGCTCTGACTACACAAAAGGTTGGAGACCCCTGCCTCAGACTGTCCTACCTGGAGCAGGAGGTCCTGAACTATAAGAACTTGGTGGAGGGCCTCCGCTTCGAACTTGCCACCCTCCGCAAGGAGCATGATGCCCTGGCTGCTAAAGGCAACAGCACCCTGCCATAGTGTCCCTTGCCCCTTTTTTGGAGACTTTTGGGGGTGGGAATTGGGAGTTGGGTTTTTTGGGGACTTTGGAAGGACAATCGTTGGGGTTAGGGAGGGTCTTGCGGGAGATTATTTTGTTAGGGCTATAAAAATATAATTTTTGAAATTTTATCTGACCATACCTGTTTTTTACAGCTTTTGAGTCTGGTGGGTGGGGGTTTAACAGTAAGTTTGTTTTCCTGAATAGTCCTGTGACTTTAGTAGTACTACCGTCAATCTCTCGTCTCTCCTAATACTCCATTATACTACCTCCAACCAAACCCCTATCTTACCTGTAATTTCTGTTTGCAAGTAGGGCTAGGCCCAGGGCTGGCTCCACGGGAAACAGCGAATAAGGTTGGCAATCCTGGGCGGATAAAAGTTCCTCATAGCAGTGGTACTAGTGGTGTGACACAGTGGCAGTTGCATGCCTATGAAAAAAAAGAAAATTAAATCTGGTTTGTCCTCCTGAGCAATACAACGGTACAATAGAGAATATAGCAGGTGACAGTACACTAGAACAGTGCCACATTGTAGCCTAACAAATGGTAAAGTATAACTACTAATTCGGTTGAAGTTCTTTGACATTAGCCATGGGTCTTTGTCAAGCAGAGTAAGAATATATCCTCGGATTTCTTCACCAGCCTGTTGGTATCACCTTATCCTCCCCAGCAAGTGTGTGGATTTATTGCTGTAATTTAGTCACACATCAATCAAAACCACACAGCCCGGGGGAAGAGGGTTAGGGTTTGAAAAATGGATGGGTACGGGGGTTTTTGGGAAAGGTTTTGTGAGAAAAAAAAAAAAGCACAGCATGGACAAACAATTGTGAACATAAACAAATCTTTGGGTACAAACCTATCCATCAATCTTTGAAAGTGCATGCACTACTGCATGCATGTCAGTGAAAAGTCAGTAGTACTTTCGACAACTGTGGAAGAAAGAATGCTACAGTACAGGGCGTGTGTGGAAATATTGATAACTATATTCAAGATAAGGTCTCTGTTGCCAGATACCTGAGAGCCTTGCTGGTCACTATAAATCCATTCACAACACTCAATGGGGTTGGTCTGGAAGGTATAGTAGATAGAAAAGGAGAAATTGCTCTTTTTCTAGGTGTCCCCTCCCTCACCAGGGTTGCCCCTTGGTGACATGCTTCATCATTGGAGCCATCCCAGTCCTCTACGGGCTGGGGCGTGCTGCGACTTGCGAATTACGTAGGAGCACTTACAAATGACTATGTGTGGCGCAGATGTGATAGTGGACTGGACTAATTGATGTGTTAAAGGATCAATTTAGAAGCAGAGAGAGATCCAAGAAATGCAGTCACAGTCCTAGAAAAACACAATGGATACTGTATCTGTATGTTGTAGTAGTTGTCCTGTTGAATTTGGTAAGTAAGTTGCATGCAGAAAAAAAATCCTCTTATTAGCGGCACTCCTCCATTGCAGCTGACGCTTCGATCATCGCTCCAAGACTCGAAAACCCCCCCACCCAAACACATGCAATCGAAATACTGCTAACCCTAACGAACCCTAAGTTAAGAATAGTGGCAAAGGCTTTCTTTAACTATGCCAAATCCCCCCTTTCCCACCATGGATTTTCTTCAAATGGCTTGCAACCAAAATTACACATTCTCACGAGTGCTCTAAGACCCCAGAACTCAGTTGCAAAAATGTAGAACACCCCGAAACACATGCAATCCTGCTGCTAGGGCTAACGAACCCTAAGTTACAAAAAGTGCCAAAAGGCTTTTCGGCGTGGATATTGTCCCAACCACTTCCACCCGGTATTAGACCTTCCCAGGAATGGCCCAAGACCCGGCAACCCACCCGCCAAAAAGCATAACACCCCAAACAGGCCAAAAGCAACATCTCCTACTTACAATATTTCTCGGCCTTCGGTCCAAACGCGCTGCGTAGCTAGGCCATAAGTCCGGTTTGCCAGCACGGATTTCCTGAAAAGCAAATGCAATCAAGATTAGAGTGTCCCAGCAGTGCTGACAGACCCCGAAACTCACCCACAAACAGACGGAACGCCCCCTAAGAGCACCTTAAAGGCAAGCAAGTCAGCAAAAACACCAAAAAATGTGCGCCTCGGATTTGGTCCAAACCACTTTTATCCAGTATTAGAGCTTCCCAACAATGGCCCCAGAGCCGTCAACCCAAGAGAAAATGAGTAGAAGACCCCCAAACAGCCAAAGAGCAAAAGTACAAAAATGGGGACTTAGTCATTTTTTCCCAAATTTCCCAAATCACTCCGCGCGCGCTCTGCAGCTAGGCCCTAACTCCCCTCTGCCACCATGGATTTGCTTCAAACCTCTTGCAAAGTAAAGTATCCATAGCCAGCAGTGCTCCCAGACCCCGAAACCCACCCACAAACACCAGGAAGCCCCCCAAACCGGCCCCCGAAAACGCTACATTGAGCAAAATGTCAGAAATAGCAACAACAAAAAATCGGCCTGGATTTTGCCCCAACCACTTCTACCCGGTATTAGACCTTCCCAGGAATGGCCCAAGACCCGCCAACCCACCCACCAAAAAGCATAACACCCCCAAACAGGCCAAAAGCAACATCTCCTACTTACAATATTTCTCGGCCTTCGGTCCAAACGCGCTGCGTAGCTAGGCCATAAGTCCGGTTTGCCACCACGGATTTCCTGAAAAGCAAATGCAATCAAGATTAGAGTGTCCCAGCAGTGCTGACAGGCCCCGAAACTCACCCACAAACAGACGGAACCCCCCCTAAGAGCACCTCAAAGGCAAGCAAGTCAGCAAAAACACCAAAAAATTTGCGCCTCGGATTTGGTCCAAACCACTTTTATCCGGTATTAGAGCTTCCCAACAATGGCCCCAGAGCCATCAACCCAAGAGAAAACGAGTAGAAGACCCCCAAACAGCCAAAGAGCAAAAGTACAAAAATGGGGACTTAGTCATTTTTTCCCAAATTTCCCAAATCACTCCGCGCGCGCTCTGCAGCTAGGCCCTAACTCCCCTCTGCCACCATGGATTTGCTTCAAACCTCTTGCAAAGTAAAGTATCCATAGCCAGCAGTGCTCCCAGACCCCGAAACCCACCCACAAACACCAGGAAGCCCCCCAAACCGGCCCCCGAAAACGCTACATTGAGCAAAATGTCAGAAATAGCACACAAAAAAATCGGCCTGGATTTTGTCCCAACCACTTCTACCCGGTATTAGACCTTCCCAGGAATGGCCCAAGACCCGCCAACCCACCCGCCAAAAAGCATAACACCCCCAAACAGGCCAAAAGCAACATCTCCTACTTACAATATTTCTCGGCCTTCGGTCCAAACGCGCTGCATAGCTAGGCCATAAGACCGGTTTGCCACCACGGATTTCCTGAAAAGCAAATGCAATCAAGATTAGAGTGTCCCAGCAGTGCTGACAGACCCCAAAACTCACCCACAAACAGACGGAACCCCCCCTAAGAGCACCTCAAAGGCAAGCAAGTCAGCAAAAACACAAAAAAAATGCGCCTCGGATTTGGTCCAAACCACTTTTAGAGCTTCCCAGCAATGGCCCCAGAGCCGTCAACTCACCTGCAAAGAGGTAGAACAACACCCCCACAAGTGCTGAGTCTTTCTTCATTGGGCGTAAACCAGCCCTCTGCTTTGATGGAAATAGGAGTCTGGAGGAGGAGGATAGAGGAGCATGTTCTTCTGAACTTGTGAACCTGAGGAATGCAGACTGCGGCACCTTCAAATCAATTAGCAAACAAGTGAAGACAGTTCTGCTGATGGGCTTGTTTTTGTGATTATCTGATTAAAGTTTGAATTATATTAACTGTGCACAACAAAGAAAGACAGACACACAGGAATAAAAGTGAATAAGGACGAAAAAGAAAGTTATTGATTCGTTGTCTCATTTTCAGGGCTCGGTATCACGGTCCAGGAATGAGAATAAGGCTTCGTCATCATACTCTGCGAATTCAGGCAGGGTGAGCTCAGTGTCACCTGACAGAGAAGAAATTCCCTCATCTATGTTGCTGGCCACCTCGTCTTCATCCAGCGCGCTTTCTCGTACTCTGAAATCTGGTGGTATGAGGTGCTGATTCATCTTGATCATTGTTAACCTCTCCACATTTTTGGCGGCTCCGTTTGGAAGTTACAATGCCACCAGCAGCACTGAAAGCAGGTTCAGAAGACACGCTTGCGAGTGGGCAAGACAAGTAGTTTAAAGCCAGGTTGGTGAGCTGTGGCCACAATTCTTTTTTCCCATGCCAATACGCCAATGGGTCAGCATTAACATAGACCTCTGTTGAGTCATTCAGATAGTCCTTCACCATCGACTCAAGGTTCTCCTCCAAGGTTCCTCCACTTTGCTTAGCTGTTGCTGTGACCTTTTGAGAACCAAACCCAAGCCGAGCTAGCCAGTCCTCTTCAGCCTCCAATGTTACTGTTGTGTCTGGTGGTGCAGATGATCCGGTTGCCGGTCTCTTTAACGGCTGAGAGGTCACTTGTGCCGCAGCCACAGGTGCAGAAGTGGATTGTTGTGACTGTGGATGGCCTGCTGATGCTGATGTACTGCCTTTTCCTTCAATTTGCTGCCGTTCTCTTTCAAACCTCTTGGCTGAGGAGACTATCCACTGTTTGTACTTTGTAACATCTTCATCAGCAAAAGGAAAGAATGCTTGGCCTGCCAGCGCCTTTTTGTAGCGTGGATCCAGAATAGTAGCACAAATGTAATGCTGGTTTGAGTGGATCATTTTAAGACGTTCATCACCTTGTAGGTAATAATTTCTCAGCCAGAACAAAAGGGTCTTGGTTTTCTTCGGGTCTTGGTTTTCTTCATCTTTTTCAAACACAGAACACACCTCCTTCAGTTGGTGCTCCAGCATGTACAACAATGGGATAGCTTTTCCCAAATTACAGTCCTCCTTGCTGACTGCACGCGTGAAGAACTCAAAAGGACGAAGCATGCGTGTCAGGCTTTTAACTATGTTCCATTGCGCCGCACCCATCCTCAGGTCCTCCTTCTGAGCTGTACCCTGTGTTAAGAAATAGTGATCGAGTACCGTATACTGCTCATACAGACGCTCAAGCATGTAGAAGGTTGAGTTCCAACGTGTTACCACCTCCTGGATGAGTGCTTTCACTGGCATTTGACGTTCATATAGCAGGCTCCTCAGCTGCTTCCGGGCCTTAAAAGAATGGCTGAAATGGTTGCACATTTTTCGGCAGGTGTCCAGTACTCTGTACGCTGCACTGTCTTTATTACCCAAGAATTTTTGGACAACCAGGTTTATACAGTGCGCCAAACACGGCACTCTGAAATAGTGACCCAGCTTCGTGGCCTTAACTATATTGGCGCCATTGTCCGTGGAAACATAACCAACCTGGCGTTTTTTGGGGGACAGCCAGTTAAGGACCTTTGTGTTAAAGACATCCAAAATGTTTTCTGCTGTGTGACGTTTCTCCAAACCAAACATGGCTAGTGTTGCATGTTTCCGAGCAGCTTTAAAAACAATGTCCAGGTCAACACCTGTGTTTAGCTTTGCTTTAGCCCCTGAAAAAGAGACCCAGTGTGCAGTGATGCACATGTAATCAGCGCCTGCGCCACTGGTCCACATGTCTGTTGTCAGATGTATAGTGTGAACAGCACTCTTCTGCAAAGCTGCCCCAATCACCTCCAGAACATCTTCATGTAGTGCTGGAACCGCAACTCGGGCAAAATAGAACCGGCTAGGAACCTTCCATTTAGGGCAGAGCGCTGCCACTAATTCTAGAAAACCAACCCCTTCTACAAAAGAAAAAATTAGAAGGTTCAGAGCTAGCATTTTAGCAAGCTTAGTGTTATACAGAGGCGTCAGTGGGTGGTTGCGTTCATATTGCGCTTCTGTAAACAACATCTTTTTAATGTTGTCCTGGACCAAGGATTTACGGGATGATGATGATATCTTCGACCCAGTTACGCTCGCTGATGAACTTTTTCGCATTGATGTCTCACTCTCTCCCACACTCTTAGTGTGGCTCACATGGGGTGTGCTGCTGACAGGGGTACTGGGTGTAAGTGAAGTGTTTGAATCGTCTTCTTCCTCCTCGTCATCATCAGATGAAAAATCAACGTTTTCATTACGTGCAATTCGGGCTTCCTTGACCGCCTCTAGTTGCGCAAACCATTGGACAGGGTGCGCTCTCCTAAGATGACCTCTCTGGCCTCCGGTACCATAGTTGGTACCAAACTTACCACGACTAACTCGAAGCTTGCAAATGCTACAAATGGCTACGTTTTCCTTTTTTGGGCAAACACTAAAGAAGTTCCAAACTGGAGACTTGAAATGTCTTTGGGGGGCGGAGGAGGCGGCGATACTGGTGGTGGTGGTCCTGCTGCTAATGCCAGATGAAGTGGAGGATGTGGATTGCCGAACTTCAGTACGTTTTGCACTTTCACCACCGCGAATTGAGGTCGAGGTGGATGGAGGTCCCTTCTTGCGAGAAAGAAATATGGAAGCGGTAGGTGTTGGTGTACTAGTTAACTCCAAATCTAATGATTGTTGTGTTTCCATTTCCATTGCCTCCTCGTCGACATCATCATCACGCTCAGCAGCTTCTCGGGATAGGGTCAAAATGTCTCTTTGCTGCATGCCCGCTGGGGCTGCAGTGACCTTTATGATGACTGGCTCGTCGTCATCGTGAGAGGCTTTACCAGCAGCAGTATCCATCACTTCTTTCGCTCCTTCCATTCCCGGCCAAAGTCATCGAGAAAGCTGTCAACAACCAGCTCGCCGCTTTCCTCGAAGCCAACAAATCCCTCGACTCCTCACAATCTGGCTTCCGAGCAAAACACAGCACTGAGACCGCCCTCATCGCAGCAACAGACGACATTCGAACTCTACTGGACAATGGAGACACAGTCGCCCTCATCCTCCTCGACCTCTCTGCAGCATTCGACACAGTCTGCCACAGCACCCTTTTACAACGCCTCAATAACATCGGAATACAAGGAAAAGCACTTGAATGGATCACCTCGTTCCTCACCGGAAGAACCCAGAGACTCCGCCTCCCACCATTCAAGTCCGATTCATCTGTGGCGTACCACAAGGATCCTCACTCAGCCCCACCCTCTTCAACATATACATGAGCCCCCTCGCGGCCATCGCCCGCCAACACAACCTCAACATCATCTCCTACGCGGATGACACTCAACTAATCCTTTCTCTCACCAATGACCCCAGCACCGCCAAAACCAACCTACACGAAGGAATGAAAGAAGTTGCCGAATGGATGAAACAAAGCCGTCTGAAACTGAACTCAGACAAAACAGAAGTCCTCATCTTAGGTACATCCCCCTCTGCATGGGACGACTCTTGGTGGCCGGAAGCCCTTGGAAAAGCACCCATCCCGACAGACCACGCACAGAACCTAGGCATCATCCTGGATTCTTCACTCTCAATGAACAGACAAGTCAGCGCCGTATCCTCATCCTGCTTCAACATTCTTCGCATGCTCAAAAAAACATTCCGCTGGATCCCCACCGAAACAAGGAAAACAGTCACCCGTGCTCTGGTCACGAGCCGACTGGACTACGGAAACACCCTCTACGCAGGTACTACCGCTAAACTCCAGAAGAAACTCCAACGAATCCAAAACGCCTCAGCCAGGATCATATTAGACATCCCGCGCAACGAACACATCTCTGATCACCTGAAAGACCTCCACTGGCTACCCGTCAATAAGAGAATCACTTTCCGACTGCTAACCCACGCACACAAATCACTCTACGACATCGGACCCGCATGCCTCAACTCACGACTGTCCTTCTACACCCCCTCCCGCCAACTTCGTTCCTCCAGCCATGCCCTCGCCACTGTACCTCGCATCAATAAGACCACCATGGGAGGCAGATCCTTCTCATACCTGGCTGCTAAAACATGGAACTCACTCCCCGCTTACCTTCGCCTTACCCAGAACCATCTAGCATTCAGAAAGCAACTTAAAACGTGGATATTTGACAAGTAATCCTCCTCCCCTTTCTAAGCGCCTTGAGACCCTCTGGGTATGTAGTGCGCTATATAAATTCTCTGACTTGACTTGACTTGACTTGTTGAGCCTCATCACACTCCTTAGCTATGAGTTTTTCGTCGACCTTCCTTTTACGCTTAGGTACCTTTGTCAGATCATGGTGTGCCTCACTCTCAGAGTGCCGTGATGATGGTTCCCAATCTTCATCCAGAATGGGATCATCAGAAGGAGGTGGGCTTGAAGAAGATGTAGACACCAACCTTGATCTTTTCCTTGCTAGGGATATGGAAGACAATGAATGATCATCAGGAGGAGTGGCTTCCAATGATACCTCGGCTTGATTGTTGATTTCCTGATGTGCCCCTACTTCGGGAGGAACAACTATTGTGGGCACTTGTGACCCTCCATGCACCTCTGCTTGCGCATCTCCTTGCGATGCCTCTCCTTCCACATGTACTTGGGCTTGTACTTGCACATGGTGTTGTTGTTGCGGCTGTGGTTGTTCAACACTTGTCAGATGACTTACAACAACCTGTGTTGATTCAGGGACATTGCTGCTACTTTCTTGCGATGAGCCAACATCACTGGTCGATGGTGATTGGAGAAGTACACTGACTGCCTCTGAAGCACTCAAGGGCTTTGACTTACGTTGGCGTGGTGGTGGAGGCACTGAACCCAATGGAGCGGGGGTGCTGCTCCCAGCTTGGTCCCCAGCAGATCCTGCTGCTGCTGCAGGCGTACTTTTTTTTTGCTCCCAAAAAATGCGGCGGCCGGCACACCAGCCTCCTTGGTAACTTGCTTCTTCTGCTCCTTACTAGCAACTTTCTTGCTAGAGGAGCTACGGAGACCTTTTTTTGGGGCCATCTTCTTCAGAGCAGGTCAGACAGCAGGCCGCAGATGCACGAATTGTAGAGTTGTCTGAGGCCAGACGTGACGTCGCGTGACGTTATGCTGCACACACACACCGCTGCAGGACTTCTTCCTGGTACTGGTGGTTCTCTTGAGTCTTGTGCACCTAAAAGCAATGGAAGACAGAGGAACATCAGTTCAGTTATACACCCCAAAAAAATCGAAAAAAACCCAGAAAAATCAGCACAATCCCATTCCATCCATGCCCTCCATGATGTTTAAGTTCAAGACACCCCACAGAAAGACTAGGCCCATGCAAGACTCAATACCCCTGGTGAAAAGGCCCCAAGTACAGCCCCCAAAAACGAAAATCACTGAAAAATCAGCACAATCCCATTCCATCCATGCCCTCCATGATGTTTAAATTCAAGACACCCCACAGAAAGACTAGGCCCATGCAAGACTCACTACCCCTGAGCATAAAGGTTGAAAAGTAGGCAAAATGGTTGCAGGCCTAACAACAATCCCTGCATTCAAAATGGCCACTTGCCTCCCAGCACATGGCCAGGGCCTGTAGCAGCACTCAAAATGGCCCCCAGCCACATGGCCTGTCCCTCCCCATGAACACCCCCAAAAAACGAAAATCACTGAAAAATCAGCACAATCCCATTCCATCCATGCCCTCCATGATGTTTAAGTTCAAGACACCCCACAGAAAGACTAGGCCCATGCTAGACTCAATACCCCTGGTGAAAAGGCCACAAGTACAGCCCCCAAAAACGAAAATCACTGAAAAATCAGCACAATCCCATTCCATCCATGCCCTCCATGATGTTTAAATTCAAGACACCCCACAGAAAGACTAGGCCCATGATAGACTCAATAAACTTGTAAACTTGCAGATTTATATAGCGCGAATTGTTGCCCGGAGGCGTCCAAGCGCTGAGAAAGCCACAAACCTACTGATAGGCAAAGGAGGGGGACAGGCAGTTAGTAAGAGGATGTGAACAGAAAAGTCTTTAATTGCTTGCGAAATACTGTGAGGTTAGGGTTGGCTCTGAGATGGAGTGGGAGAGTGTTCCAAGTCTTGGACGCGTTATATGCGAACGTCCTTCCGCCAGATCTAGATCTTTTTATTCTTGGCACCACTGCCAAGAAGGTCTGGCTGGAACGAAGACTTCGGTTTGGGATGTAATGGGTGACCAGATCACGGGTGATACTAGGGCCCATATTCCAGAAGGCTTGATGGGCTATACATAGTGCCTTGAACAAAACTCTCTGCCGAATTGGTAGCCAATGAAGGCTAGTCAGTCCGGCCCTCACTGAGTGTCTACGGGGGATTTTGAGCAGAAGACGCGCTGCGCAGTTCTGTACAATCTGCAGCCTGCGTAGAGTATATTCTGGGGCGCCGAGGTAGAGTACATTATTAAAATCAAGGCGTGATTGTATGAGACCTTGAATGGCTACCTGTTTGGCTTCCATGGGAAGGAGAGGAAATATTTTATTTAGCACCCTCATGATGCCAAAACAGGTGGCTGAAAGCTTTGTGGCTTGCACATTGAAGGATAAAGATCTGTCCAGCCACACTCCAAGGCTTTTGATGTTATTTTTGGGGAGTGGAGGGGGACCTAGACAGGGAGGCCATAGAGAGGGAGGAAGGACCAGATCAGAAGGGCCTAAGAGCATCAGCTCTGTTTTGTCCCCGTTCAACTTCAGGGATGATGATGACATCCAGGTCCTCACTTCCTCCAGGCATTCTCTGAGCCCACCTGGCGCGGTATGGTTTGCCTCCTGCGCCAGTGAGACCACTAGCTGCGTGTCGTCCGCATAGGAGATGATCTTAAATCCGAATGGGCGGACGACGTCGGCTAGTGGTCTCATGTACAGATTGAACAGTGCAGGGCTCAGAGAGGAGCCCTGAGGAACACCGCACTTTAAAGGCCTACTGGAGGACACAGACTCGCCATCAAAAACCCTAAAGGATCTGTTCTCCAAAAAAGATTTAAACCACGCCCAGGCTTTATCCTTAATCCCCGCACAGGCCAGGCGGTTCAGTAGGGTGTCATGACTGACCGTGTCAAACGCCGCGCTTAGATCAAGGAGGATCACTGCCACTGATCCTCCTTGATCCAGGATTTTTCTAGCTTCCTCGGTAACCATGAGGAGAGCGGTTTCAGTCCCGTGTTTTGGTCTGAAGCCCGTCTGCGTGGGATCTAGTATGTGATAGTCTTCCAGATAATTCACTAGCTGTTGATTAATGTATTTCTCTAGGACCTTGCTCACCCATGGGAGCAAGGAGATGGGGCGATAGTTGGCTAAGTCAGACGGGTCCAAATTGGGTTTCTTAATTAGTGACCTGACCAAGGCTTGTTTCCAGACAGTTGGTACAGTGCAGGAAGAGATGGACGCGTTTAGTACCTCAATACCCCTGGTGAAAAGGCCACAAGTACAGCCCCCAAAAACGAAAATCACTGAAAAATCAGCACAATCCCATTCCATCCATGCCCTCCATGATGTTTAAATTCAAGACACCCCACAGAAAGACTAGGCCCATGCAAGACTCACTACCCCTGGGCATAAAGGTTGAAAAGTAGGCAAAATGGTTGCAGGCCTAACAACAATGCTTGCATTCAAAATGGCCACTTGCCTCCCAGCACATGGCCAGGGCCTGTAGCAGCACTCAAAATGGCCCCCAGCCACATGGCCTGTCCCTCCCCATGACCACCCCCAAAAATCGAAAAACACTGCAAAATCAGCACAATCCCATTCCATCCATGCCCTCCATGATGTTTAAGTTCAAGACACCCCACAGAAAGACTAGGCCCATGCAAGACTCAATACCCCTGGTGAAAAGGCCACAAGTACAGCCCCAAAAAACGAAAATCACTGAAAAATCAGAACAATCCCATTCCATCCATGCCCTCCATGATGTTTAAGTTCAAGACACCCCACAGAAAGACTAGGCCCATGCAAGACTCACTACCCCTGGGCATAAAGGTTGAAAAGTAGGCAAAATGGTTGCAGGCCTAACAACAATGCCTGCATTCAAAATAAACACTTGCCTCCCAGCACATGGCCAGGGCCTGTAGCAGCACTCAAAATGGCCCCCAGCCACATGGCCTGTCCCTCCCCCTGAACACCCCCAAAAATCGAAAAACACTGACAAATCAGCACAATCCCATTCCATCCATGCCCTCCATGATGTTTAAGTTCAAGACACCCCACAGAAAGACTAGGCCCATGCAAGACTCAATACCCCTGGTGAAAAGGCCACAAGTACAGCCCCAAAAAACGAAAATCACTGAAAAATCAGCACAATCCCATTCCATCCATGCCCTCCATGATGTTTACGTTCAAGACACCCCACAGAAAGACTAGGCCCATGCTAGACTCAATACCCCTGGTGAAAAGGCCACAAGTACAGCCCCAAAAAACGAAAATCACTGAAAAATCAGCACAATCCCAATCCATCCATGCCCTCCATGATGTTTAAGTTCAAGACACCCCACAGAAAGACTCAGTCCACCCACCACTGAGTACCCCTGGGCAAAAGGCCCCAAAACAGCCCAAAAATCGAAAATTCCAAAATTGTAGTTGCAGCAACTGTAATGCCC